>NW_028317941.1:12243500-12847000 GCF_062004578.1 Staurois parvus | reverse complement strand
AAATGGCACAGTGACAAAGAGCTATAGATGACCAGAAAGAGGGCATGGGATTGAATCCCCCCAGATCTATAACAGATGCCTTTGTTTGCCTTTGGTTTGGATTATCATACAGATTTGTATAAAAGCCATTCACACAGGTATTTTATCTGACAAGCTCCTAAGGGGTTCAAAAGGAAATCTTAAAAGTGATATTAAATCCAAAAACAAAAATATGATGCATTTTGGGGGGGATTTACTAAAACTGGTGCACTCAGAATCTGATGCAGCTGTCATGGTAGCCAATCAGCTTTTAAATTCAGCTTATTCAATTAATCTTTGGCAATAAAACCTAGAAGCTGATTGGTTTCTATGCAGAGGTGCACCAGATTTTGCACTCTTCAGTTTTAGTAAATAACTACCTTTAGCTTACCAATTCTTAGAAGAGGTGACTGCATTAGGTGACTGGATTTGTTCTCTTTTATGTTCTGTTTCTTTCGTTTTCTGTTGATTCTCATAGTAAATCTGTTTTTTCATGTTTTTTCATTTTACTTTTGTTGGAGCTTTCCTCCAGGCTGTCCAGCAAAAGTGGCAGTTAGAGGGTTGAGACAAATGCATTGACACTGACAGGGGTGCTTACAATGGTAAACTTTTGTTCACGTATGTAAAACCTTTATCCCAGAAAGAAAAAATTGCTTAAAATGTGTTATCTGGAGTTATTTTTTAACTTAAATGTAAGGTTCATCCAATACTCCTCTATTTGCATATGACAATGCTGCTGTCCAAAGGTGGCTACACTGATTCTCCAAGAAGGCGTGAGTGTGGCCACCAGTGTGTTACTGGCAGCATCACCAGGTAAAAAAGCCCATAACATCCAAAAACCTGGTGAGCTTCAATATATTAAATATTTGTTTTTGGTTTTAGATACACTTTAACCACTTTAAGACTGGACTTTCCTTTTCACTTTCACTCTGTCAGGGCTCCCAGGTGTGACCAGAGATGTGTGACTGACGCAGGGAAACGCAGACCTCAGATATGTTATAAACAATATAATTTATTAACACTAACAATACAAACATAAACGCAGTGCAATACTAAAACATAATACAGTGCAAACAAACCAAACCAAACCACCCACAGATAACAGTACATACAAGCAAGCGTCGTCAGGCAGGCCGGGTCAATATCAATAGGGCAGGTAGGTACAGGGGGAGCAAGCGGAGATTGGTCAGGGTCACAAGCCAGGGATCAGAACAGGTAGCAAGCAGCGTGGTACAGAGGGTCAGACAGAGGGATGGTCAGGAGCGAGCCGGGATCAGAGCAGGAGAAGTCAGCAGCGGTTCAGAAACAGGATGCAGGACAGAAACAGGATGCAGGACAGAAACAGGATACAGGGCCCAGGACAAACACACACCAAGGCAGAGTCTGTGGGTCTGGCCATCCCTTAAATACCCCAGCATAATCAGTTACAGGTGTTAGCTGGCTGCAAAGTTGAGTCTCTGATTGCTGGGAACACCCGCTGGCCAGCCCTGGTACTGCAGATCAAAAGGCAGGTGAGTCCCACCATAGCTGGCCAGTCCATTCCTGACAGTACCCCCCCCTCAAGGAGCGGCCTCAGGACGCTCCAAACAGTCCTAGCTGGGAAAAATGTTCCACCGCCCGGGTCTGGTAACTGGCGGGATATCAAAGACTGGCACACCGGGCAGGACTCCGGGCAGCGGTACACCGGGCAGAGGCACATCGGGCTGGACTCCGGGCAGAGGCACATCGGGCTGGACTCCGGGCAGAGGCACATCGGGCTGGACTCCGGGCAGAGGCACATCGGGCTGGACTCCGGGCAGAGGCACATCGGGCTGGACTCCGGGCAGAGGCACATCGGGCTGGACTCCGGGCAGAGGCACATCGGGCTGGACTCCGGGCAGAGGCACATCGGGCTGGACTCCGGGCAGAGGCACATCGGGCAGAGGCACATCGGGCTGGACTCCGGGCAGAGGCACATCGGGCAGGACCCCGGGCAGAGGCACATCGGGCAGGACCCCGGGCAGAGGCACATCAGGCTACCAGGCGAAGCAGCAGGCAGCGGGCCACCAGGCGGAGCGACAGGCACCGGGCCCCCGGGTGGGGCGACAGGCACCGGGCCCCCGGGCGGGGCGACAGGCACCGGGCCCCCAGGCGGAGCGGCGGGCGCCGGACCCCCAGGCGGAGCGACAGGTCTCGGGCCCTCAGGCGGAGCGACAGGCATCGGGCCCTCAGGCGGGGCGACAGGCATCGGACCCCCAGGCGGGGCGACAGGCATCGGACCCCCAGGCGGAGCGACAGGTCTCGGGCCCTCAGGCGGAGCGGCGGGCGCCGGACCCCCAGATGGAGCGACAGGTCTCGGGCCCTCAGGCGGAGCAACAGGTCTCGGGCCCCCAGACGAAGCGGCGGGCACCGAGTCACCAGGCACGACAGTGGGCACCGAGTCATCTGGCAAGACTGCGGGCACCGAGTCAACTGGCGGAACAGCGGGCACCGAGTCGTCTGGCAAGACTGCGGGCACCGAGTCGTCTGGCAAGACTGCGGGCACCGAGTCGTCTGGCAAGACTGCGGGCACCGAGTCGTCTGGCAAGACTGCGGGCACCGAGTCGTCTGGCAAGACTGCGGGCACCGAGTCGTCTGGCGGAACAGCGGGCACCGAGTCGTCTGGCGGAACAGCGGGCATCGAGTCAACTGGCGGAACAGCAGGCACCGAGTCGTCTGGCAAGACTGCGGGTACCGAGTCGTCTGGCAAGACTGCGGGCACCGAGTCGTCTGGCAAGACTACGGGCACCGAGTCGTCTGGCAAGACTACGGGCACCGAGTCGTCTGGCAAGACTGCGGGCACCGAGTCAACTGGCGGAACAGCGGGCATCGAGTCAACTGGCGGAACAGCAGGCACCAAGTCGTCTGGCAAGACTGCGGGCACCGAGTCGTCTGGCAAGACTGCGGGCACCGAGTCGTCTGGCAAGACTGCGGGCACCGAGTCGTCTGGCAAGACTGCGGGCACCGAGTCGTCTGGCAAGACTGCGGGCACCGAGTCGTCTGGTGGAACAGCGGGCACCGAGTCGTCTGGCAAGACTGCGGGCATCGAGTCAACTGGCAAGACTGCGGGCATCGAGTCAACTGGCAAGACTGCGGGCATCGAGTCAACTGGCGGAACAGCGGGCACTGAGTCGTCTGACAAGACTGCGGGCACCGAGTCATCTGGCAAGACTGCGGGCACCGAGTCGTCTGGCAAGAATGCGGGCACCAAGTCGTCTGGCAAGACTGCGGGCACCGAGTCGTCTGGCAAGACTGCGGGCACCGAGTCAACTGGCGGAACAGCGGGCATCGAGTCAACTGGCGGGACTGCGGGCACCGAGTCGTCTGGCAAGGCTGCGGGCACCGAGTCAACAGGCACGACAGTGGGCACCGGGTCATCAGGTATCGGATTGTCTGGCTCGACAGCGGGCATCGGGTCACCAGGTATGACAGCGGGCACTGGGTCACCAGGCATCAGGTCATTTGGCTTGCCAGCGGGCACCGCGTCATCTGGCAAGGCAGTGGGCACCGGGTCACCAGGTATGACAGCGGGCTCTGAGTCAATTGGCACGACAGCGGGCACTGGATCAGGTACCGGATCATCTGGATCAACAGCGGGCATCGAGTCAACTGGCCTAATAGGATCGTTGGGCTGGATCAGTTCATCATGCTGAGTAGCGGCATCAGGCTGAATGCAGGCATCAGGCTGAGGAGAGGCTTCAGGCTGAGGAGAGGCTTCAGGCTGAGGAGAGGCTTCAGGCTGAGGAGAGGCATCCGGCTGAGTAGAGGCTTCAGGCTGAGTCACGGAAGGCAGGTTCACCGGTTTGGATACTGGCAGGATGGTATTGGTTGGAAAGAATTTTCGCTTTTTTCTGGTTTTAACTACTGGAGCACTGCAAGTAAACGCAGGTCTGCAAACGAATGGAGCAGCTGGAGACAGAGAAAAACTGGAGGATGGAACAGGAGAGGGAGGAGTTGCTACAGAGGGCTTTTTTACAGGGTTAAAGGCAGGATAGGTGCAGCGAGTGGGAACAGGGTACTGACATGCGGTAGATAGCCAAGTATACTGGGCTGTAACTGGAGGAGCTGGTGGGAATACAGGAGTAGAGTTAGAAGCAGGACTGGGTTTTTGTAAGCTGACTGAGGCTGGGTGCAACAAGTCTGTCCATGTCTGCAGTAGGGGTTGAACAAAGCTGAGCTTACACAAAGCCTGTCTGGTCAATGACTGCACTGCGTTTATACAATCTCTTAGTGTCTGTGGTGAACATGTGGAATAACGCTCCAGAAAGTAACCCACATCATCCTCTAATAACCATACCAGGGACTCTACCTGGTCTGCACTAAATGGTGGCAAAAATTCATCCCTGCATTCGGGGGAACCAGATGAAACCAACTCAACAAAACCTGAATCAATGGCTGCACCATAGAGAAATCTGTGCCCTGATCTACTAGAACATGAGCGAGCCGTATACATTCTAGCAGTTCATCCCGGGGATACTCCTTCAGAGTCTGATAAGCATACTCTCTGTCATCAAGCACTAGCAGAGATAAATACTCAACCTCATCCAGATCCATCCTTCCCATCAACAAGCCAAGATGGCTTCCCTGTGCAGCCACTTCTGGTCAGGATTGGCCTTGGTGTAATGTCAGGGCTCCCAGGTGTGACCAGAGATGTGTGACTGACGCAGGGAAACGCAGACCTCAGATATGTTATAAACAATATAATTTATTAACACTAACAATACAAACATAAACGCAGTGCAATACTAAAACATAATACAGTGCAAACAAACCAAACCAAACCACCCACAGATAACAGTACATACAAGCAAGCGTCGTCAGGCAGGCCGGGTCAATATCAATAGGGCAGGTAGGTACAGGGGGAGCAAGCGGAGATTGGTCAGGGTCACAAGCCAGGGATCAGAACAGGTAGCAAGCAGCGTGGTACAGAGGGTCAGACAGAGGGATGGTCAGGAGCGAGCCGGGATCAGAGCAGGAGAAGTCAGCAGCGGTTCAGAAACAGGATGCAGGACAGAAACAGGATGCAGGACAGAAACAGGATACAGGGCCCAGGACAAACACACACCAAGACAGAGTCTGTGGGTCTGGCCATCCCTTAAATACCCCAGCATAATCAGTTACAGGTGTTAGCTGGCTGCAAAGTTGAGTCTCTGATTGCTGGGAACACCCGCTGGCCAGCCCTGGTACTGCAGATCAAAAGGCAGGTGAGTCCCACCATAGCTGGCCAGTCCATTCCTGACACACTCCCTTCATGTTCAGGCCATTTTTCAGTTTCCAGCACTGTCACAGTTTAAATGACAATTAGTCATGCCACACTGTACCCAAATTAATTTTATATAATTTTTGAGATATATAGTGCTGGCATTTAATCAATGTTTTTTACAAAAAAACATATTTTCTATGTAAAAGGAAAAAATGAAAATTTTGAAAAAAAAAGTACTTTGTTTAACACAAAGTTATCATTGATAATATATTTAAAACAGATAGCATAGGCATACTTAGAATTACACCTCAAAATACATTCTACTAATTTTCTCACGTATGGGGATGCCACATGTGTGAGATTTTTCACAGCCCAGCCACATAGAAAGGCCCAAAATACAAGGAGTACCTTGTGACCTTTTAGGGGCAAAAACTATGCATCTATTTTCCTGACAGACTATCACATTTTTGGAGGCCCTGGAGAACCAGGAGAGCGGAAACACCCAGAAAATGATCACATTTATGAAAGCAAACACCCCAAAGTATTTTCTAAGAGACATAATGAATATTTTGAAAATTTCATGTTTGTCACATATTTTTGGAAAATGCTGAAGGAAAATGTAATGTAAATGTAATGTGTTTTTAACACAAATGTGTAATATTTAAAATATTTTATTTAGGAAAGACAAATACATACAGTCAAAGTCACAAAGCAGAGTATCTCAGGTGTAGCTAAGAGTTCAAGGCAAAATGTGCACAAAGAAATAATGCATACTGCTTTGCTGGGTAATCAAAGAAGATCAATTATATACAGTACAAGTGGAGATGTGAAAATCCATTGACAACTGTTGGAGACTCCTGTGGCCTTCACATTTTGGAAAGCAAACACCTTAAGGTATTTTCTAATAGGCATAATGAGTCTTTCAAAAATTTAATTTTTTGTCACAAGTTTTTGGAAAATGCAGAAAGAAAATGTAAATGGATGTTTTAACACAAATTTGTAATTTTTTAAATATTTGATTTAAGGAAAGACAAAGACCTTGTCAAGGTCCTACCTTTGTTCAGAGCTTGTGCATCTCCATGAGCTGGCATCCATTTTGGTTTTCTGCAAAGCATGGTGGGAACCTTTATGCCTTCAGGCTTCTGCGGCTCCTCCTCAGAAGGGTGTGGTTGAGCACATTTAAACCTCCTGTCTGCAAGTGTGCGCTGCACTTGTGTCCTGTATGTTGCCCTGTTGCAAGCTCTTGTGTTGTTCCCATTGCTCTCCTGGTAACCAACTCGGCTTGGACAAGACTACTCTCTGCGTTAACCCTTTAACTGACCTCCCGTTGCTGAACCCGGCCCGTGACCTGAGTATTCTTTGCCTACCGTCTAGTACTGTCTGCTCCGTTGTTATTGACCCGGCTTGTCTGACTACTCTACTCGTGTTCCCATCTAGCTCGCACCAGCTGTACGCCATTGGCGGCAGTCGTTATCGCAGCTGGGGTCACTCGGGGGCCGCGACCTGGTCTCAGGCTGCGTCAAGTCCATCCCCACCATCAGGGGCCCTGGTGAAGGGTAGCCTGGGGCTTAGACTCCGCTCCCTGAGGGACTCTGGTCTGTGGGTAGTGGCTGTCGTCAGTCGCAGCGTGACCATACCATAGGCCTGCCTGCCCATTCCAGCGTTCCTGCCCTGACAGACCTATAGTCAAAGTCACAGTATCTCAGGTGGAGCTAGGAGTTCAAGCCAAAATGAACATAGTGAGTCTTTTGGAAATGTAATTTCTTTGCCACAAGTTTTTATAAAATATGAAATAAAATAAAAATGTATTTTTTTTTTTACACAAAGTTGTCCATTAATAGGATATTTTTAACACACAGCATAAACATACTTAGTATTACACCCCCAAATACATTCTGTCACTCCTCCCTAGTATGGGAATACCACATATATAAGACCTTTTCAATGTTTGGACTGATTATGTACCAGGCATTGCATCTTATGTAACAAAAATCAACCAGCCCTGCATAGAAAACAATGTACTTTAATAGTTGCCTCTGTATGAATAGTCATGGAATATAGCATAGTGTAGCTTTACCTACAGCAGCTAAAAGCCAAGCAGGCCTAATCTATTGGTATGTGGCTACCTCCATAGCACTATGGTCACTGGCCAGGAAGTACAGGAAGCTGCACAAAAAATAAATAAATGAGTATATTTAGTTCCAGGAGTATAGTTGTTCAAAGAGGATGGGACTGGTGGCTCGCAGGAACGTAGTCAGTGAGATATGCAGATGGGTCAGTTCTGGTGGCAGGCAGAGACATGGTTAGCAAACAAGCAAATAACTGGTCCAGGCAGTAGACAGAAACATGGTCGATAAACAGGTTGAGGTCAGTTCACACAGAAGACAGAGATGTGGTTGGTATGCAGTTAAAGGATTAGTCCATGAAACTGGTAGAAACTTGATTAATTAACAGGCCAATATCAGTTCAGGTGGAGTCATGGTCAGTATACAGTGTGATATTCAGGAGGTACTGCTCAAGTGTAGTAGCCTGCTAGCCTCTGGTATGATATGGACCCAACAATAGATGCTTCTTCCTGCCCAAAGCTCTTTGAATCCCTGGACTCCAGACCCTGATCTGGGAACTACAAAACCCAGAGAAAATGAAAAGCTCTGAAACACTATTCTGGATATGTGAGAACCCTGTGCTGTCTTCAATCCCACTACTACAGTGGCAGGGCTTCCCACTGTCACAGCAGATGAACTATCAGTCCAGGCGGCAGACAAAAAACATGGTCAGTTTAGGCGGCAGGTAGACATAGTCAGCATTAGGGGTGGACTGACCATTTGGAAACTCGGGCACTGCCCGAGGGTCCAGGGAAAGTAGGGGGCCCCATGAGATGCCCCTGGTACCTTTTTCATAGGCTTTTTTGAGTTTGGGCAAGGACACAGGGGCCCCATGATCCCCTATTGCCCGGGGGCCCCATGAGTTGTCAGTCCGCCCCTGGTTAGCATACAGGCAAAAGATCAGTCCAGGTCAATAAACAGGCCAGGATCAGTTCAGGAGGCAGGTGGAGGCATGGCCGGTATGCAGGTAGGTGGTCAATCTAGACATCAGGCAGAAATGTAGTTGAGAAAACAGGCAAATGCTCACTAAACAGGACATCAGATATAGGCAAAATGATTGTAATTAAAGATAATAGAAACACCTTCACCATACCATCACTAATATCTTAGTGAGGTATGGTAGCAAAAGAAGCAGTCCCCTATACAGAGGACAGATTGTGAGAGACATTGAGTATAATAGTAATGTTTGCCATGCCATACTCTATCTCTGGTAGATGCCAAGCATTTTTGGGGGCTTTTGGCCTGTTTCAGCAGGATGGATAATATCTGGAAAGTTTCTCTCATGCAGAATATTCACTGCATAAAAATGAAGGTTCTCAGGTGCAGGACCTTCCTGGTAAATAAGGGCTGTTACAATCTCTTCTTGATAGTTTGACAATTAAATTAAATAAATCTTCTGTGAAAAACAATTTAAAAACTGAATGGGTATAACATTTTCAGTTCCTATCTGAATACCTGGTTACTCTTTAACCACTTGCCAACCGCGCTATCACTGAATGACAGCTACAGTGTGGTTGTCCAATTCTGGGAGGGAGTCATATGGTGTTCTCCCAGAACGCACCCTCCTGTGCGCCCCCAGGTGCACTCACCTGGCGATCTCTGTGATTGCTGTGTCCTACAGACACAGCTGATCACGTCATGTGGTATTAGGCCAATCACAGTGGCCTTTTACCATATTATCAGCTGTGTCCAATGACACAGCAGATCATCAGTAAATGCAGTTGCCAGTTATTGGCTGCATTTTCCTCACGCTGTCACAGCATGAGGAAAGTACTGTAGATAACCTGCAATTGTCAGAGGATGGATCGGCACCGACCATAAGGGCACTGATGATCAGTGCCCTGATGATCAATGCCCAGTAGTGCCACCCACCATTGCCACCCACCTGTGCCCACCAGTGCCGCCCATAAGTGCCACCCATCTGTGCCCATCAGTGCCTTGTAGTGCCACCCACCTATGTCCAGCAGTGCCCCCCGAGCAGTGCCACCTATCAGTGCTGACCAGCAGTGCTGCCAGTCAGTGCTCAGCAGTGCCGCCAGTCAGTGCCATCAATCAGTGCCACCCATCAGTGCCTGTTAGTGCTGCCCATCAGTCCCGCCTATCAGTACCCATCAGTGCCGCCTATCAGTGCTCATCAGTGCCAATCAGTGCTGTCTATCAGTGCTCATCATTGTTGCATATCAGTGCAGCATCATCAGTGCCGCCTCATCAGTGTCAGCTCATCAGTGCCACCTACCAGTGCTGCCTATCTGTGCCACCACATCAGTGCAGCCTATCAGTGCCCGTCAGTGCAGACTCATCAACGCACATCAGTGAAGGAGAAAAATTACCTGTTTGCAAAATTTTATAATAGAAACAAAGAAAAACTTTTTAAAATGTTTTGCTCTGTTTTTGTTTATAGCACAAAAAAAATAAAACACCCAGTGGCAAGTATATACCACCAAAAGAAAGCTACATTTGTGTGAAAAAAAATTATAAAAATATTATATAGGTACAGTGTTGCATGACCGCGCAATTGTCATTCAAAGTGTGACAGCGCTGAAAGCTGAAAATTGGCCTGGGCACAAAGAGGGTATAAGTGCCCGGTAGGCAAGTGGTTAAATGGGGGATGATAGATGCTGCTGGACTAGATGGAAGCTATAAAGGATTGGAAAGTGCCTCTGGGACACTAGTATAGGCCCTAATCCTTCAAGGCTGATGTGATACCCCATTACTTGTATTTGGCCTTTCACCCGGGTGTACTGTGCTGCTGGTGCTCACCACTTCACAGGGATGTACTGTGCTCTGGTGGTTGCCTGTTGTTGTTCAGAATACCTTAATCTTTTTGTGTGGACCTTTTCATCCTCTGAATTGGTTAATGAACTGCTGCTCTTCACAGGTTCATGTTTAGATTTCAAATCTGACAGTGATCGTTCCTCCCCTCCACTCTCATCTGTCATGCTAAGAATCTGAAATTCCTCCTCACTTGTGTACATTTATTGGACATGCGGTTTAATTTATGCTGACTCTAGCAACACTGTACTGGTGTGATGGTGAAAATGATTGCTGTGTGCACTAGTCTGACACTGGTACAGATATTGCTGGTTGCACTGGTAACATGCTTTTGTTGTGATGGTGATCAGATACTAATATGACAGTGACACTTTACAGGTGTTGGTGGTTGCACTGATGACGCTGTACCAATGTGACAGTGATCATGTACCAGTTTGACAGTGATCAGGTACTGGTGCGATGGTGATACTCATGCAGTTGTTCATGGCTGAATCATGAATGCTGCCGCCAGACTCATCCACCTTACTAACCGTTCCATATCTGCCATCTCTCTCTGCCAATTCCTCCACAGGCTTCTCATTGCCCAATAAATAACATTCAAAACATTAACAATAACATATAAAGCCATTTATAACTCTGCCACAAATTACATCACAGATCTTGTCTCCAAATATGTCTCCAAATATCACCCAAACCATCCTCTCCGCTCCTCCCATGACCTCCTGCTCTCTAGCTCCCTTGTCTCCTCCTCCCGTGCTCATCTCCAGGACTTCTCCAGAGCTTCCCCCATCCTCTGGAACTCTCTACCCCAATCTATTAGACTATTGCCTACTCTGCCCACTTTCAGGCGATCTCTGAAAACCTCTCTTCAGGGAAGCTTATCCTGCCTTCAGCTAATAACGGAATCTTCTATTCCTCCTATCAGTTCATCTCCCACAGTTATTACCTTTTGTAGCACCAGCCCCTCCCTCTTAGATTGTAAGCTCCGAGGAGCAGGGCCCTCCTAACCCTCTTGTATTGAACTATATTGTTGCTGTATTGTCTCCCTTTATATGGTAAAGCACTGAACAAACTGTTGGCACTATATAAATCCTGTATTATAATAATAATAATAATATTAATAATGGCCGCACTTGTGACACTGTTCTGGTGTGACGGTGGTCAGGTACTGGTTTTGATGAAGATCAGGCACCGGCATGATGGTGATTCTGGTACAGATTTTGATGGTTGCACTGGTGGCACTGCACTGGTGTGACAGTGCCTGTTTGATGGTGATTAGGTAATGGTGTGATGGGAGTATAGGTATTTCTAGCAGCACTGGTGGCATAGAGACAGGTGTTTCTGGTAACACTATCCATATGGAAGAAAAATATATTTTAAATATATTTTAAAAATATTATTCTCAATTATATTGACATGTATGACATATATCTGAAATACTACAATTTTGGCCATATTCAATATATTTCAAAATATATTTCAATAAATATATACAGTATATATATATATATATATATATATACACACATACACTGTATGTTGAAATGCGTTTTTATTACAAAATATATAAATATATGAAAAATATTTAAAAAAATAAATTTCAGGTATATATTGTATATCTTTAAAAATAGAAATCTACATTTTTGGAATGCATTTACAAATATATGTAAAAACATATGTTAAAATGACTTTTTTATATGTTAAAAATATGTATTTCTTTATGTATTTTCCAAAATATTTTTCATATAATTTGTAATAAAAACGAATTTCAACATATAGCATATATGTATATATATATATTGAAATATATTTTGAAATATATTGAATATGGCCAAAATTGTAGCATTTCAAATATATGTCAATATATTTGGGAAAAATATTTTAAAAATATATTTCTTCCATGTGGGTAGTAACACTGGGGCAGATGTTGCTGGTGGCACTTGTTATACTGGGACAGATATGGTTAGAAATCATGGACACAGTGGATGGCTGCACTGGTATGAGACAGTTACAATGGTGTGGATAGCCAAACAGGGCTGTTTTGGTGTGTATTTCATTGTAAAAGCACAACAGTAACTCACTGGGAGAACAGATTTGCACAAATCGGCTCCCCTTCCTGTTACTCTGCTCTCTGTATAAGAGGAAGGAGAGCAGATAGCTGCAGCATGCAGCCTTTGCTAATGATTGTGACTAATCACAGTGTTCACATGGTACAAGGCCAATTTCATTGGTCTTTCCGCTGCATGCCCCCGGGGGCATGCACAAGCAGCTAGAGTGGGAGGATTGGGAGGATGTATAGGTATGTCAATCTCAGCCAGTGAGGAGGGAGTGTGGGTGGGACTGGGCCATGCTCTGCATCCCATAGACACACAGAGGCGGCTCGGGAGCAAGCATGCACAAGTGTCCCCAGAGCAAGCAGCTTGCTCTAGGAGCACTCGAAAAGGGGCAGGGGCCAGAAGCTCCTGCAGGAGACCCTAGAAGAGAAGGTTCAGGGCTTCTCTATGCAAAACCATTGCACAGAGCAGGTAAGTATACGTGTTTATTGCTTTAGAGAAAAAAAGGAGCATTTAGAACCACTTTAAGTGCATTATTTACTACTTTGTGTTTGGGAGCAGGAATGTATTGCTTAGTTTTGTCCTGGAAGCATACATGCATCCAACAGGCTGAATCTAATGCAGTGATGAAAATAGCAAACAATCTATGAAAAAGAAGTACAGATCAGTTACGTTTCTCCCACTTCCTTCTACAAGATGGTGATTGTTGCTTAGCAACTAAGCAAACATTAATATATTACTGTGGAATTAAGCTGGAATTCAATGTACCTTGGTGTTACTAAGTTAACCACTTTACCAAAATTCATCTAATTTTGTAATAAAAAGGGGGAGCTGTAATCATGGCAGCTATTTTATTTTCATCCATATTACAGTTTCATCCATATTAGACAGTATATAGACTTGAAGGCATACCGTACTGTAATTTATAATTATGTTTTTAGTTTGCAAAAAATCAAACTGTTGCGTAGCAACCTGGAATACCAAAACACTGTTATTTGAAAACTATAAACAAAAGCCTATTAAGCTAGTACATTTTAACACATGTAAAATTCTACTGGTATACATATCAAAGAAGAAGAGGTCTGTACATTTTTTATGTCATTCCTCTGTGTTTTAAAAGAACCACAAACAAATGGCAAACAAACTAAGACATTAGAATAGACTGTTCACAAAGCTTTAACATGGGGATATGAGTTCAATTTTCAAATAATCTGAAAATAACTGCCACTCTTGTAAATAAGTATCTTTTAACTGCTGTTTAACCACTTGCCTTCCTAAGGATTTACCCCCCTTAACCACTTGAGCTCCTGAGGATTTACCCCCCTTAATGACCAGGTCTCTTTTTGCTACTCGGCGCTGCACTAATTCAACTGATAGTTGCACGGTCATGCAATGCTGCACCCAAACCAAATTTACTTGGTTATAAATAGAGATGAGCGAAGTATTCAAAAATTCGATTCGACTGATTCGGCGAATTCGTGGAAAAATTTCGATTCGAGTCGAATATATTCGCTGTGAATTTAACTTAAAAAAGGGTGTTTCTAGGCTTCAGAGAGACTTAATATTAGTGCTGAACACTGTACCTTTAATTTAAATGCCCTTGGAGTCTGCTGGGGAAGAGAAATAATACTGTCAGGCAGTATGACATGCAGATGAGTGCCGTCGATCTTAGAATCACCGCACACTTCACTCATTTGGCCAGTCACGGGGCCAAAACCAGAGTGTGGAGCCACAGTGTGGCGGTGGAGGCAGCAGCAATGGGAGGCCATACAGCACCCTATGACAAAAATGGAAACCACCAGCAGTGTGAGGAGACCTGAAAGTGGCACATGGCAGAGTGTGGCGATAGAGACAGCAGCAATGGGAGGCCGTACAGGGACCCATGACACACTCTGGACCTGGCAGCAGCATGAGGAGGCGGTACAGGGGCCCATGGCAGATTACGGGCCTGGCAGCAGCATGAGGAGTCGGTACGGGGGCCCATGGCAGATTACAGGCCTGGCAGCAGCAATGGGAGGCCGTACAGGGACCCATGACACAATCTGGACCTGGCAGCAGCATGGGGAGGCGGTACAGGGGCCCATGACAGATTACGGGCCTGGCAGCAGCATTTGGAGTCGGTACGGGGGCCCATGACACACTCTGGACCTGGCAGCAGCATGAGGAGGCGGTACAGGGGCGCATGACAGATTACGAGCCTGGCAGCAGCAACTTGGACAGGAGGACGTTCAGTTTCTGCACCGTCTGGTGCGTGCTCGCAAACTGTTGTCTCTTGGAAACGGATTCCAAGAAAGACTGCTGACGGAATCCGTGAAGAGGAGTAGCAGGAGAAGGAGCATCTGAACGAGCGGAATATGCCAACAAGCGACAACAGGGGCCCATGACAGATTACGGGCCTGGCAGCAGCAAGAGGAGTCGGTACGGGGGCCCATGGCAGATTAGGGGCCTGGCAGCAGCTATGGGAGGCCCGTAATCTGCCAGCACCCTATGACAAAAAATGGAACCCACCAGCAGTGTGAGGAGACCTGAAAGTGGCACATGGCAGAGTGTGGCGATGGAGACAGCAGCAATGGGAGGCCGTACAGGGACCCATGACAGACTCTGGACCTGGCAGCAGCATGAGGAGGCGGTATAGGGGCCCATGGCAGATTAGGGGCCTGGCAGCAGCTATGGGAGGCCCGTAATCTGCCAGCACCCTATGACAAAAAATGGAATACACCAGCAGTGTGAGGAGACCTGAAAGTGGCACATGGCAGAGTGTGGCGATGGAGACAGCAGCAATGGGAGGCCGTACAGGGACCCATGAGAGACTCTGGACTTGGCAGCAGCATGAAGAGGCGGTATAGGGGCCCATGGCAGATTAGGGGCCTGGCAGCAGCTATGGGAGGCCCGTAATCTGCCAGCACCCTATGACAAAAAATGGAACACACCAGCAGTGTGAGGAGACCTGAAAGTGGCACATGTTTGGGGCATGATTCATGGCGGATTTAGTCAGTTGTGTCAGGAACTGGTGGTTTGAAATCCAGACTAATCCACGCCTGATTCATTTTCACAAACGTGAGTCTCTCCACACTTTGGGTGGACAGTCGTGTCCTCCGCGGAGTTGCAATACCTCCTGCCGCACTAAACACGCGCTCCGATGCCACGCTACTGGCCGGGCATGACAGCCTTTCAAGGGCAAATTCAGCTAGTTGGGGCCAAAGGTCAAGTTTCGTTGCCCAGTAGTCAAGGGGATTGTCTACCTCGGTTGGCAGGGTGCTGTCCAAGTAGGCCTAAGTCTGTTGTTTGAGGTCCTGCTCCAGGTCCACCTGATGCTGCTGCTGCTGCTGCTGCTGCGACTGGTTAGTAGTTTCCTCACTGCGCTGGTGAAGAAAGCTACTCATCATCGACTGCAGACTGAGGCAGCCGCTGCTGGTGGAGCTGCCACTGCTCCTACCACCCCACCCCTCCCCTGCTGCCATGGCAGCGGAACGCGAGCGCACAGGGCCCACAGTGTCTGAGGATGGACGTTGGCGCAGACAGGCAGAGACCAGCTGACTACATAGGTGGTTTTTATAGTACGTTATTTTGGCCTCCCTCTCAGCAGGTGTGAAAAAGGCCACCATTTTTGAACGGTAGCGAGGGTCCAACAAGGTGGACAGCCAAAAGTCATCCCTCTGTCTGATGGTTATTATTCGGCTGTCGCTACGCAAGCAAGCGAGCATGCTATGGGCCATTTGTGCCAAGGAATGCGAGGGACTCCCTGCCTCCATCTCCACAGCATACTGCCACGGTGCGTCTGGGTCCTCTGTCTCCTCCTCCTCCTCCTCTACCAGATGCTCCTGCTCCTCCACTCCTGTCCGCTGAGTGGAAAAACCACCCATTTCACTCAATAATTCCTGAGCACCAATGTCCTCCTCTACCTCCTCCTCTTCTTCCTGTCCTGCCCCCACAGGGGTCATGTGGCGTTGAGATCTGTGCGCCACGTCTACCGCACCCTGACCAGCCATTGTTAACAGCATTTGTTCCAGGACGTGCAACAGAGGAATGACGTCGTTCATCCCATAGTCCTGGCGACTCACGAATAGCGTGGCCTCCTCAAAGGGCCTGAGCAAGCGCAGGTGTCACGCATGAGCTGCCAATGGCTGACATCTAAGTTACACAGGGAGTACCTTTATCCGCTTTTAACATCAGGAAATCGGTGATGGCCTTTCGCTGTTCGTAAAGGCGGTATAACATATGTAGGGTTGAATTCCACCTTGTTGCAACGTCACAGCATGAGGAGTCGGTACGGGGGCCCATGGCAGATTACGTGCCTGGCAGCAGCAATGGGAGGCCCGTAATCTGCCAGCACCCTATGTCAAAAAATTCTACACACCAGCAGTGTGAGGAGACCTGAAAGTGGCACATGGAAGAGTGTGGCGATGGAGACAGCAGCAATGGGAGGCCGTACAGGGACCCATGAGAGACTCTGGACCTGGCAGCAGCATGAGGAGGCGGTATATAGGGGCCTATGGCAGATTAGGGGCCTGGCAGCAGCTATAGGAGGCCCGTAATCTGCCAGCACCCTATGTCAAAAAATTCTACACACCAGCAGTGTGAGGAGACCTGAAAGTGGCACATGGCAGAGTGTGGCGATGGAGACAGCAGCAATGGGAGGCCGTACAGGGACCCATGAGAGACTCTGGACCTGGCAGCAGCATGAGGAGGCGGTATATAGGGGCCTATGGCAGATTAGGGGCCTGGCAGCAGCTATAGGAGGCCCATAATCTGCCAGCACCCTATGTCAAAAAATTCAACACACCAGCAGTGTGAGGAGACCTGAAAGTGGCACATGGCATGAGACACTGTGGACCTGGCAGCAGCATGAGGAGGCGGTATATAGGGGCCCATGGCAGATTAGGGGCCTGGCAGCAGCTATGGGAGGCCCGTAATCTGCCAGCACCCTATGTCAAAAAATTCTACACACCAGCAGTGTGTGAGGAGACCTGAAAGTGGCACATGGCATGAGACACTGTGGACCTGGCAGCAGCATGAGGAGGCGGTATATAGGGGCCCATGGCAGATTAGTGGCCTGGCAGCAGCTATGGGAGGCCCGTAATCTGCCAGCACCCTATGTCAAAAAATTCAACACACCAGCAGTGTGTGAGGAGACCTGAAAGTGGCACATGGCAGAGTGTGGCGATGGAGACAGCAGCAATGGGAGGCCGTACAGGGACCCATGACAGACTCTGGACCTGGCAGCAGCATGAGGAGGCGGTATATAGGGGCCTATGGCAGATTAGGGGCCTGGCAGCAGCTATGGGAGGCCCGTAATCTGCCAGCACCCTATGTCAAAAAATTCTACACACCAGCAGTGTGAGGAGACCTGAAAGTGGCACATGGCAGAGTGTGGCGATGGAGACAGCAGCAATGGGAGGCCGTACAGGGACCCATGAGAGACTCTGGACCTGGCAGCAGCATGAGGAGGCGGTATATAGGGGCCTATGGCAGATTAGGGGCCTGGCAGCAGCTATGGGAGGCCCGTAATCTGCCAGCACCCTATGTCAAAAAATTCTACACACCAGCAGTGTGTGAGGAGACCTGAAAGTGGCACATGGCAGAGTGTGGCGATGGAGACAGCAGCAATGGGAGGCCGTACAGGGAACCATGAGAGACTCTGGACCTGGCAGCAGCATGAGGAGGCGGTATATAGGGGCCTATGGCAGATTAGGGGCCTGGCAGCAGCTATGGGAGGCCCGTAATCTGCCAGCACCCTATGTCAAAAAATTCTACACACCAGCAGTGTGAGGAGACCTGAAAGTGGCACATGGCAGAGTGTGGCGATGGAGACAGCAGCAATGGGAGGCCGTACAGGGACCCATGAGAGACTCTGGACCTGGCAGCAGCATGAGGAGGCGGTATATAGGGGCCTATGGCAGATTAGGGGCCTGGCAGCAGCTATGGGAGGCCCGTAATCTGCCAGCACCCTATGTCAAAAAATTCTACACACCAGCAGTGTGAGGAGACCTGAAAGTGGCACATGGCAGAGTGTGGCGATGGAGACAGCAGCAATGGGAGGCCGTACAGGGACCCATGACAGACTCTGGACCTGGCAGCAGCATGAGGAGGCGGTATATAGGGGCCTATGGCAGATTAGGGGCCTGGCAGCAGCTATAGGAGGCCCATAATCTGCCAGCACCCTATGTCAAAAAATTCAACACACCAGCAGTGTGAGGAGACCTGAAAGTGGCACATGGCATGAGACACTGTGGACCTGGCAGCAGCATGAGGAGGCGGTATATAGGGGCCCATGGCAGATTAGGGGCCTGGCAGCAGCTATGGGAGGCCCGTAATCTGCCAGCACCCTATGTCAAAAAATTCAACACACCAGCAGTGTGTGAGGAGACCTGAAAGTGGCACATGGCATGAGACACTGTGGACCTGGCAGCAGCATGAGGAGGCGGTATATAGGGGCCCATGGCAGATTAGGGGCCTGGCAGCAGCTATGGGAGGCCCGTAATCTGCCAGCACCCTATGTCAAAAAATTCAACACACCAGCAGTGTGTGAGGAGACCTGAAAGTGGCACATGGCAGAGTGTGGCGATGGAGACAGCAGCAATGGGAGGCCGTACAGGGACCCATGACAGACTCTGGACCTGGCAGCAGCATGAGGAGGCGGTATATAGGGGCCTATGGCAGATTAGGGGCCTGGCAGCAGCTATGGGAGGCCCGTAATCTGCCAGCACCCTATGTCAAAAAATTCTACACACCAGCAGTGTGAGGAGACCTGAAAGTGGCACATGGCAGAGTGTGGCGATGGAGACAGCAGCAATGGGAGGCCGTACAGGGACCCATGAGAGACTCTGGACCTGGCAGCAGCATGAGGAGGCGGTATATAGGGGCCTATGGCAGATTAGGGGCCTGGCAGCAGCTATGGGAGGCCCGTAATCTGCCAGCACCCTATGTCAAAAAATTCTACACACCAGCAGTGTATGAGGAGACCTGAAAGTGGCACATGGCAGAGTGTGGCGATGGAGACAGCAGCAATGGGAGGCCGTACAGGGAACCATGAGAGACTCTGGACCTGGCAGCAGCATGAGGAGGCGGTATATAGGGGCCTATGGCAGATTAGGGGCCTGGCAGCAGCTATGGGAGGCCCGTAATCTGCCAGCACCCTATGTCAAAAAATTCTACACACCAGCAGTGTGAGGAGACCTGAAAGTGGCACATGGCAGAGTGTGGCGATGGAGACAGCAGCAATGGGAGGCCGTACAGGGACCCATGAGAGACTCTGGACCTGGCAGCAGCATGAGGAGGCGGTATATAGGGGCCTATGGCAGATTAGGGGCCTGGCAGCAGCTATGGGAGGCCCGTAATCTGCCAGCACCCTATGTCAAAAAATTCAACACACCAGCAGTGTGTGAGGAGACCTGAAAGTGGCACATGGCAGAGTGTGGCGATGGAGACAGCAGCAATGGGAGGCCGTACAGGGACCCATGACAGACTCTGGACCTGGCAGCAGCATGAGGAGGCGGTATATAGGGGCCTATGGCAGATTAGGGGCCTGGCAGCAGCTATGGGAGGCCCGTAATCTGCCAGCACCCTATGTCAAAAAATTCTACACACCAGCAGTGTGAGGAGACCTGAAAGTGGCACATGGCAGAGTGTGGCGATGGAGACAGCAGCAATGGGAGGCCGTACAGGGACCCATGAGAGACTCTGGACCTGGCAGCAGCATGAGGAGGCGGTATATAGGGGCCTATGGCAGATTAGGGGCCTGGCAGCAGCTATAGGAGGCCCATAATCTGCCAGCACCCTATGTCAAAAAATTCTACACACCAGCAGTGTGAGGAGACCTGAAAGTGGCACATGGCATGAGACACTGTGGACCTGGCAGCAGCATGAGGAGGCGGTATATAGGGGCCCATGGCAGATTAGGGGCCTGGCAGCAGCTATGGGAGGCCCGTAATCTGCCAGCACCCTATGTCAAAAAATTCAACACACCAGCAGTGTGTGAGGAGACCTGAAAGTGGCACATGGCATGAGACACTGTGGACCTGGCAGCAGCATGAGGAGGCGGTATATAGGGGCCCATGGCAGATTAGGGGCCTGGCAGCAGCTATGGGAGGCCCGTAATCTGCCAGCACCCTATGTCAAAAAATTCAACACACCAGCAGTGTGTGAGGAGACCTGAAAGTGGCACATGGCAGAGTGTGGCGATGGAGACAGCAGCAATGGGAGGCCGTACAGGGACCCATGACAGACTCTGGACCTGGCAGCAGCATGAGGAGGCGGTATATAGGGGCCTATGGCAGATTAGGGGCCTGGCAGCAGCTATGGGAGGCCCGTAATCTGCCAGCACCCTATGTCAAAAAATTCTACACACCAGCAGTGTGAGGAGACCTGAAAGTGGCACATGGCAGAGTGTGGCGATGGAGACAGCAGCAATGGGAGGCCGTACAGGGACCCATGAGAGACTCTGGACCTGGCAGCAGCATGAGGAGGCGGTATATAGGGGCCTATGGCAGATTAGGGGCCTGGCAGCAGCTATGGGAGGCCCGTAATCTGCCAGCACCCTATGTCAAAAAATTCTACACACCAGCAGTGTGTGAGGAGACCTGAAAGTGGCACATGGCAGAGTGTGGCGATGGAGACAGCAGCAATGGGAGGCCGTACAGGGAACCATGAGAGACTCTGGACCTGGCAGCAGCATGAGGAGGCGGTATATAGGGGCCTATGGCAGATTAGGGGCCTGGCAGCAGCTATGGGAGGCCCGTAATCTGCCAGCACCCTATGTCAAAAAATTCTACACACCAGCAGTGTGAGGAGACCTGAAAGTGGCACATGGCAGAGTGTGGCGATGGAGACAGCAGCAATGGGAGGCCGTACAGGGACCCATGAGAGACTCTGGACCTGGCAGCAGCATGAGGAGGCGGTATATAGGGGCCTATGGCAGATTAGGGGCCTGGCAGCAGCTATGGGAGGCCCGTAATCTGCCAGCACCCTATGTCAAAAAATTCAACACACCAGCAGTGTGTGAGGAGACCTGAAAGTGGCACATGGCAGAGTGTGGCGATGGAGACAGCAGCAATGGGAGGCCGTACAGGGACCCATGACAGACTCTGGACCTGGCAGCAGCATGAGGAGGCGGTATATAGGGGCCTATGGCAGATTAGGGGCCTGGCAGCAGCTATGGGAGGCCCGTAATCTGCCAGCACCCTATGTCAAAAAATTCTACACACCAGCAGTGTGAGGAGACCTGAAAGTGGCACATGGCAGAGTGTGGCGATGGAGACAGCAGCAATGGGAGGCCGTACAGGGACCCATGAGAGACTCTGGACCTGGCAGCAGCATGAGGAGGCGGTATATAGGGGCCTATGGCAGATTAGGGGCCTGGCAGCAGCTATAGGAGGCCCATAATCTGCCAGCACCCTATGTCAAAAAATTCAACACACCAGCAGTGTGAGGAGACCTGAAAGTGGCACATGGCATGAGACACTGTGGACCTGGCAGCAGCATGAGGAGGCGGTATATAGGGGCCCATGGCAGATTAGGGGCCTGGCAGCAGCTATGGGAGGCCCGTAATCTGCCAGCACCCTATGTCAAAAAATTCAACACACCAGCAGTGTGTGAGGAGACCTGAAAGTGGCACATGGCATGAGACACTGTGGACCTGGCAGCAGCATGAGGAGGCGGTATATAGGGGCCCATGGCAGATTAGGGGCCTGGCAGCAGCTATGGGAGGCCCGTAATCTGCCAGCACCCTATGTCAAAAAATTCAACACACCAGCAGTGTGTGAGGAGACCTGAAAGTGGCACATGGCAGAGTGTGGCGATGGAGACAGCAGCAATGGGAGGCCGTACAGGGACCCATGGGAGACTCTGGACCTGGCAGCAGCATGAGGAGGCGGTATATAGGGGCCTATGGCAGATTAGGGGCCTGGCAGCAGCTATAGGAGGCCCGTAATCTGCCAGCACCCTATGTCAAAAAATTCTACACACCAGCAGTGTGTGAGGAGACCTGAAAGTGGCACATGGCAGAGTGTGGCGATGGAGACAGCAGCAATGGGAGGCCGTACAGGGACCCATGAGAGACTCTGGACCTGGCAGCAGCATGAGGAGGCGGTATATAGGGGCCTATGGCAGATTAGGGGCCTGGCAGCAGCTATGGGAGGCCCGTAATCTGCCAGCACCCTATGTCAAAAAATTCTACACACCAGCAGTGTGTGAGGAGACCTGAAAGTGGCACATGGCAGAGTGTGGCGATGGAGACAGCAGCAATGGGAGGCCGTACAGGGAACCATGAGAGACTCTGGACCTGGCAGCAGCATGAGGAGGCGGTATATAGGGGCCCATGGCAGATTAGGGGCCTGGCAGCAGCTATGGGAGGCCCGTAATCTGCCAGCACCCTATGTCAAAAAATTCTACACACCAGCAGTGTGTGAGGAGACCTGAAAGTGGCACATGGCAGAGTGTGGCGATGGAGACAGCAGCAATGGGAGGCCGTACAGGGACCCATGAGAGACTCTGGACCTGGCAGCAGCATGAGGAGGCGGTATATAGGGGCCTATGGCAGATTAGGGGCCTGGCAGCAGCTATAGGAGGCCCATAATCTGCCAGCACCCTATGTCAAAAAATTCAACACACCAGCAGTGTGAGGAGACCTGAAAGTGGCACATGGCATGAGACACTGTGGACCTGGCAGCAGCATGAGGAGGCGGTATATAGGGGCCCATGGCAGATTAGGGGCCTGGCAGCAGCTATGGGAGGCCCGTAATCTGCCAGCACCCTATGTCAAAAAATTCAACACACCAGCAGTGTGTGAGGAGACCTGAAAGTGGCACATGGCAGAGTGTGGCGATGGAGACAGCAGCAATGGGAGGCCGTACAGGGACCCATGAGAGACTCTGGACCTGGCAGCAGCATGAGGAGGCGGTATATAGGGGCCTATGGCAGATTAGGGGCCTGGCAGCAGCTATGGGAGGCCCGTAATCTGCCAGCACCCTATGTCAAAAAATTCTACACACCAGCAGTGTGAGGAGACCTGAAAGTGGCACATGGCAGAGTGTGGCGATGGAGACAGCAGCAATGGGAGGCCGTACAGGGACCCATGAGAGACTCTGGACCTGGCAGCAGCATGAGGAGGCGGTATATAGGGGCCTATGGCAGATTAGGGGCCTGGCAGCAGCTATAGGAGGCCCATAATCTGCCAGCACCCTATGTCAAAAAATTCAACACACCAGCAGTGTGAGGAGACCTGAAAGTGGCACATGGCATGAGACACTGTGGACCTGGCAGCAGCATGAGGAGGCGGTATATAGGGGCCCATGGCAGATTAGGGGCCTGGCAGTAGCTATGGGAGGCCCGTAATCTGCCAGCACCCTATGTCAAAAAATTCAACACACCAGCAGTGTGTGAGGAGACCTGAAAGTGGCACATGGCAGAGTGTGGCGATGGAGACAGCAGCAATGGGAGGCCGTACAGGGACCCATGACAGACTCTTGACCTGGCAGCAGCATGAGGAGGCGGTATATAGGGGCCTATGGCAGATTAGGGGCCTGGCAGCAGCTATGGGAGGCCCGTAATCTGCCAGCACCCTATGTCAAAAAATTCTACACACCAGCAGTGTGAGGAGACCTGAAAGTGGCACATGGCAGAGTGTGGCGATGGAGACAGCAGCAATGGGAGGCCGTACAGGGACCCATGAGAGACTCTGGACCTGGCAGCAGCATGAGGAGGCGGTATATAGGGGCCTATGGCAGATTAGGGGCCTGGCAGCAGCTATAGGAGGCCCATAATCTGCCAGCACCCTATGTCAAAAAATTCAACACACCAGCAGTGTGAGGAGACCTGAAAGTGGCACATGGCATGAGACACTGTGGACCTGGCAGCAGCATGAGGAGGCGGTATATAGGGGCCCATGGCAGATTAGGGGCCTGGCAGCAGCTATGGGAGGCCCGTAATCTGCCAGCACCCTATGTCAAAAAATTCAACACACCAGCAGTGTGTGAGGAGACCTGAAAGTGGCACATGGCAGAGTGTGGCGATGGAGACAGCAGCAATGGGAGGCCGTACAGGGACCCATGAGAGACTCTGGACCTGACAGCAGCATGAGGAGGCGGTATATAGGGGCCTATGGCAGATTAGGGGCCTGGCAGCAGCTATGGGAGGCCCGTAATCTGCCAGCACCCTATGTCAAAAAATTCTACACACCAGCAGTGTGAGGAGACCTGAAAGTGGCACATTTCAGAGTGTGGCGATGGAGACAGCAGCAATGGGAGGCCGTACAGGGACCCATGAGAGACTCTGGACCTGGCAGCAGCATGAGGAGGCGGTATATAGGGGCCTATGGCAGATTAGGGGCCTGGCAGCAGCTATAGGAGGCCCGTAATCTGCCAGCACCCTATGTCAAAAAATTCTACACACCAGCAGTGTGTGAGGAGACCTCAAAGTGGCACATGTTTGAGGCATGATTCATGGCGGATTTAGTCAGTTGTGTCAGGAACTGGTGGTTTGAAATCCAGACTAATCCACGCCTGATTCATTTTCACAAACGTGAGTCTCTCCACACTTTGGGTGGACAGTCGTGTCCTCCGCGGAGTTACAATACCTCCTGCCGCACTAAACACGCGCTCCGATGCCACGCTACTGGCCGGGCATGACAGCCTTTCAAGGGCAAATTCAGCTAGTTGGGGCCAAAGGTCAAGTTTCGTTGCCCAGTAGTCAAGGGGATTGTCTACCTCGGTTGGCAGGGTGCTGTCCAAGTAGGCCCAAGCCTGTTGTTTGAGGTCCTGCTCCAGGTCCACCTGATGCTGCTGCTGCTGCTGCGGCTGGTTAGTAGTTTCCTCACTGCGCTGGTGAAGAAAGCTACTCATCATCGACTGCAGACTGAGGCAGCCGCTGCTGGTGGAGCTGCCACTGCTCCTACCACCCCACCCCTCCCCTGCTGCCATGGCAGCGGAACGCGAGCGCACAGGGCCCACAGTGTCTGAGGATGGACGTTGGCGCACAAAGGCAGAGACCAACTGACTACATAGGTGGTTTTTATAGTACGTTATTTTGGCCTCCCTCTCAGCAGGTGTGAAAAAGGCCACCATTTTGGAACGGTAGCGAGGGTCCAACAAGGTGGACAGCCAAAAGTCATCCCTCTGTCTGATGGTTATTATTCGGCTGTCGCTACGCAAGCAACCGAGCATGCTATGGGCCATTTGTGCCAAGGAATGCGAGGGACTCCCTGCCTCCATCTCCACAGCATACTGCCACGGTGCGTCTGGGTCCTCTGTCTCCTCCTCCTCCTCCTCTACCAGATGCTCCTGCTCCTGTCCGCTGAGTGGAAAAACCACCCATTTCACTCAATAATTCCTGAGCACAAATGTCCTCCTCTACCTCCTCCTCTTCTTCCTGTCCTGCCCCCACAGGGGTCATGTGGCGTTGAGATCTGTGCGCCACGTCTACCGCACCCTGACCAGCCATTGTTAACAGCATTTGTGTGCTTTGCGGTATAGGAATGGCTGAAATGCATGCAAAGTTTACGTGACATTTTAAGGATGTCTTGCAGTGGGATGGTGGATTTTAAGAACCGCTTGACAACCAGATTGAACACGGGAGCCATGCATGGCGCATGGCACAACCTTCCTTGACGCAGAGCAGACACCATGTTCTTTCCGTTGTCGGTCAACATGGTTCCGATTTTCAGTTTGTGCGGAGACAGCCATCTGTCGATTTCTCTGTTCATTACACTCAGAAGTTCCTCCCCTGTGTGACTACGTTCGCCAAGGCATACCAGGTGCAGAACAGCGTGACACCGTTGCGCCCTGCACATGTGATATGCCGGTCGGGTAATGGGACTTGGCACGGGGGTGGCGGCTGAGGACACGGCGGAAGAAGAGGTGGTAGAGGCGGACATCTTTGCCGGACCAAGGACGTGCAAACGTGGAGGCAAAAGCGGCGTGACCTGTCCAAGTTGCTGGTGCGGCTGTGACGGCACCACGTTCACCCAGTGGGCCGTAAATGACATGTACTGTCCCTGACCATAGTTACAGCTCCACACGTCGGCGCTGCCGTGCACTTTGGCAGAGACCGACATGCTCAAAGACTGGCCCACCATGTCTTCTACATGTGAATGCAGGGCTGGCACTGCCTTTTTGGCGAAGAAATGACGGCTTGGCACTCTCCACCGCGGCGCGGCACAAGCCATCATTTCTCTGAAAGGTGCTGAGTCCACCACTTGGAAAGGGAGGGACTGCAGCACCAGCAACTTGGACAGGAGGACGTTCAGCTTTTGCACCGTCGGGTGCGTGCTCGCAAACTGTTGTCTCTTGGAAACGGATTCCAAGAAAGACTGCTGACGGAATCCGTGAAGAGGAGTAGCAGGAGAAGGAGCATCTGAACGAGCGGAAGATGCCAACGAGCGACAACTCCCCTCAGCAGAGGTGTTGGAGCCTTGACTGGCTGATGGAGGGCGATTGACGTCGGGTGACGGAGCAAGTAACGGAGCGGGTGATGGAGCGGGGGCTGGGGCGGGCAGAACCGCCGTATCTTTATCACGGTTTTCCCAGGCCACCAAATGGCGACGCTGCATATGCTGCCGCAACGCTGTAGTCCCAACATGGGCCCCCTGGCCACGCTTGACTTTCTGGCCACATAGTCGACATACGGCTACGTTTACTTCCTCGGGCGGCTTGACGAAAAATTGCCACACCGCCGAGTAGGAAACTTTGCCCCCGATACTCCTCACTGGCTGACTGCTGCTTCCTCCGTGCACACCGGCACCACTACTGGCCGTGGTGGTAGGCTGCAGTGGAGCTGGTGCTCTACTCCGTGGCCGTTTGGCTCCACTGACACTGCTGCGACCCTGCTGCTGTCTCCTGGGCAACCCACTGACTGTTTTGCTCGCTGCCAAGCTGCCACCCTCTTTTCCTGATGATGCGGAAGAAATTGCCTGATGACGACGAGGCTGCCAAGTGCGATCAACCTCCTCATCATCAAGTAGGGTCTCCGCCTCACTACTAGCCCCCTCGGCTGCGTCTGGGTCAGGAGACAGACCTGTCTCTAGACCGGCTACCGAGCCACTCTCCTCGCCACTACTTCTTCGCCTGGCTGCTGAAAAGGCGGATGTCTCCCCCCGTTCCTGACCGCCCTCTGTTAGCTCTTCCTCACTGTACAGTGGGGCTGAGCCCACAGCATGCGATACTTCGCTTGGTGAGGGAACACCAAAGGACAGGGGCAGGTAGAGGACACGTGATTTCAGTGGGCTTGGTCCCGGGCCATGCCAACTAACGGTTGTGTCTGACGTACCCACCGACCGTTGGCTGTAGGTGTCAGAGGTGACCTGGGAAGAGGAAGACGACCGAGCCAACCAATCGACGACGGCAGGGTTGTCGGTGGAGACACGACCGCTGGATGACACCGGGAGCACTGGCCTCTGGCTGCGAATAGTGCTGCCTCGACCCCTTCCTCTGCTGCCACGTCTGCTCGCTCCTAAAACATTGCCTCCTCTGCCACTCCTCTGCATGTTGTCTGACATACTCTTTAATTAAACGATTATGTGTCCCTGAGTAACAATTCTGTGTCCCTGAGTAACAATTCTGTGTCTGTGCGAGTAACAATTCTGTCTGTGCGAGTAACAATTCTGTGGCCCTAAGTAACGGTTCTGTGGCCCTCAGTAACAGTTCTGTGTCCCTGTGTAACAATTCTGTGTCTGTGCGAGTAACAATTCTGTGGCCCTAAGTAACAGTTCTGTGGCCCTCAGTAACAATTCTGTGTCCCTGATTAACGTTTCTGTGGCCCCAAGTAACAGTTCTGTGGCCCTCAGTAACAATTCTGTGTCTGTGCGAGTAACAATTCTGTGTCTGTGCGAGTAACAATTCTGTGGCCCTAAGTAACGGTTCTGTGGCCCTCAGTAACAGTTCTGTGTCCCTGTGTAACAATTCTGTGTCTGTGCGAGTAACAATTCTGTGGCCCTAAGTAACAGTTCTGTGGCCCTCAGTAACAGTTCTGTGTCTGTGCGAGTAACAATTCTGTGTCTGTGCGAGTAACAATTCTGTGGCCCTAAGTAACAGTTCTGTGGCCTTCAGTAACAATTCTGTGTCTGTGCGAGTAACAATTCTGTGTCTGTGCGAGTAACAATTCTGTGGCCCTAAGTAAAGTTTCTGTGGCCCTAAGTAACAATTCTCTGGCACTCAGTAACAATTCTGTCTGTCCCTGAGTAACAATTCTCTGGCACTCAGTAACAATTCTGTCTGTCCCTGAGTAAAAATTCTGTGGCCCTAAGTAAAGTTTCTGGGGCCCTGAGTAACAATTATCTGGCACTCAGTAACAATTCTGTCTGTCCCTGAGTAACAATTCTCTGGCACTCAGTAACAATTCTGTCTGTCCCTGAGTAAAAATTCTCTGGCCCTAAGTAAAGTTTCTGTGGCCCTGAGTAACAATTCTCTGGCACTCCGTAACAATTCTGTCTGTCCCTGAGTAACAATTCTCTGGCACTCAGTAACAATTCTGTCTGTCCCTGAGTAAAAATTCTGTGGCCCTAATTAAAGTTTCTGTGGTCCTAAGTAACAATTCTCTGGCACTCAGTAACAATTCTGTCTGTCCCTGAGTAACAATTCTCTGGCACTCCGTAACAATTCTGTCTGTCCCTGAGTAACAATTCTCTGGCACTCAGTAACAATTCTGTCTGTCCCTGAGTAAAAATTCTGTGGCCCTAAGTAAAGTTTCTGTGGCCCTGAGTAACAATTCTCTGGCACTCCGTAACAATTCTGTCTGTCCCTGAGTATGAATTCCGTGGCCCTAACTAGCGTTTCTTTGTCCCTAAGTAACAGTTCTGTGGCCCTGAGTAACAATTCTGTGTCTGTGCGAGTAACAATTCTGTGGCCCTAAGTAACAGTTCTCTGGCCCTCAGTAACAGTTCTGTGTCTGTGCGAGTAACAATTCTGTGTCTGTGCGAGTAACAATTCTGTGGCCCTAAGTAAAGTTTCTGTGGCCCTCAGTAACAGTTCTGTGTCTGTGCGAGTAACAATTCTGTGTCTGTGCGAGTAACAATTCTGTGGCCCTAAGTAAAGTTTCTGTGGCCCTAAGTAACAATTCTCTGGCACTCCGTAACAATTCTGTCTGTCCCTGAGTAACAATTCTCTGGCACTCAGTAACAATTCTGTCTGTCCCTGAGTAAAAATTCTGTGGCCCTAAGTAAAGTTTCTGTGGCCCTGAGTAACAATTCTCTGGCACTCCGTAACAATTCTGTCTGTCCCTGAGTATGAATTCCGTGGCCCTAACTAGCGTTTCTTTGTCCCTAAGTAACAGTTCTGTGGCCCTGAGTAACAATTCTGTGTCTGTGCGAGTAACAATTCTGTGGCCCTAAGTAACAGTTCTGTGGCCCTCAGTAACAGTTCTGTGTCTGTGCGAGTAACAATTCTGTGTCTGTGCGAGTAACAATTCTGTGGCCCTAAGTAAAGTTTCTGTGGCCCTCAGTAACAGTTCTGTGTCTGTGCGAGTAACAATTCTGTGTCTGTGCGAGTAACAATTCTGTGGCCCTAAGTAAAGTTTCTGTGGCCCTAAGTAACAATTCTCTGGCACTCAGTAACAATTCTGTCTGTCCCTGAGTAACAATTCTCTGGCACTCAGTAACAATTCTGTCTGTCCCTGAGTAAAAATTCTGTGGCCCTAAGTAAAGTTTCTGTGGCCCTGAGTAACAATTCTCTGGCACTCCGTAACAATTCTGTCTGTCCCTGAGTAACAATTCTCTGGCACTCAGTAACAATTCTGTCTGTCCCTGAGTAAAAATTCTGTGGCCCTAAGTAAAGTTTCTGTGGCCCAGAGTAACAATTCTCTGGCACTCCGTAACAATTCTGTCTGTCCCTGAGTATGAATTCTGTGGCCCTAACTAGCGTTTCTTTGTCCCTAAGTAACAGTTCTGTGGCCCTGAGTAACAATTCTGTGTCTGTGCGAGTAACAATTCTGTGGCCCTAAGTAACAGTTCTGTGGCCCTCAGTAACAGTTCTGTGTCTGTGCGAGTAACAATTCTGTGTCTGTGCGAGTAACAATTCTGTGGCCCTAAGTAACAGTTCTGTGGCCTTCAGTAACAATTCTGTGTCTGTGCGAGTAACAATTCTGTGTCTGTGCGAGTAACAATTCTGTGGCCCTAAGTAAAGTTTCTGTGGCCCTAAGTAACAATTCTCTGGCACTCAGTAACAATTCTGTCTGTCCCTGAGTAACAATTCTCTGGCACTCAGTAACAATTCTGTCTGTCCCTGAGTAAAAATTCTGTGGCCCTAAGTAAAGTTTCTGGGGCCCTGAGTAACAATTCTCTGGCACTCAGTAACAATTCTGTCTGTCCCTGAGTAACAATTCTCTGGCACTCAGTAACAATTCTGTCTGTCCCTGAGTAAAAATTCTGTGGCCCTAAGTAAAGTTTCTGTGGCCCTGAGTAACAATTCTCTGGCACTCAGTAACAATTCTGTCTGTCCCTGAGTAACAATTCTCTGGCACTCAGTAACAATTCTGTCTGTCCCTGAGTAAAAATTCTGTGGCCCTAATTAAAGTTTCTGTGGCCCTAAGTAACAATTCTCTGGCACTCAGTAACAATTCTGTCTGTCCCTGAGTAACAATTCTCTGGCACTCGGTAACAATTCTGTCTGTCCCTGAGTAACAATTCTCTGGCACTCAGTAACAATTCTGTCTGTCCCTGAGTAAAAATTCTGTGGCCCTAATAACGTTTCTGTGGCCCTAAGTAACAATTCTCTGGCACTGAGTAACAATTCTGTCTGTCCCTGATTATGAATTCTGTGGCCCTAACTAGCGTTTCTTTGTCCCTAAATAACGATTCTGTGGCCCTCATTAACAAGTCTGTGTCCCTGAGTAATGGTTCTCTGTCCCTAAGTAACTTTTCTCTGTCCCCAATTATCGTTTCTGTGGCCCTAACTCTGTCCCTGTCCCTAGTACAGAGCGGTCTGCCTCTGTTCAATAACTGCAGGCAAATGAAGAATTCCAAAATGGCCGCTATTTATAGCTCGACCATTACACAGTGCTGGCTGGCTGGCTGCTGATTGGCTGATGCGATCACATGTAGTTGAGGAATGCATTATGGGTCAGCGCGCCTTGTCTGCGCGCCTTCCCAGACATCCCCGCTCCGTCGCCGCACATGTCAGCCGCCATTTTCTGAAAAATTTTGATTCGCGCGTCCGAATTAGGCTATTTTTCGGATTCGGCACGAATCGAAATTTTTCCGATATTCGACTCGAATTCCACTTCGGATACTTCGATTCGCTCATCTCTAGTTATAAATTTAGACTAAAATGTATTCTTCTACATGTTTTTGGTAAAAAAAAATCCCAATAAGTGTATATTGATTGCTTTGTGTGAAAGTTATAGCGTCTACAAACTATGGTATAGATACTGCAATTTACGGCGCTCCTTGAAGACGTCATTCATGACGAAACTAGTAGGGCTTGGCTTGCTGGATGCCGATGTCTGTGGAGAGGATTAAGTCACGAGTGCTGTAGTGAGTGTGCGGGGAACAGGAGACTGTTATACCATTTGCTGTTTTATGCTGTTATACTGGTGTCGGTGAAGACACCCTTTTTGTTAGTGTAAATCTTTATTAAATTGTTGGATACTTTTATAAAAAAACTGGCTGCACCATGATTTTTCTTTCATTCCCAAACATGAGCTTGGTGGAGAGATATAAAAAGAGAGAGTGATATAATTCTCCTGGAACCGTTATATTGAGTGGTGGATACCTACCTTATGGATGATTGTGTAGCTATTGATCATCACACCTGAGAAGTTGATTTATTACATCTGCTCCCAGAGCAAAAAGCGTTTTTTGCTGATCTAGAGATTGATCAGCATGGAGCTCTGGTGAGTTACTCAACTTTACTTTGGTGGTGGATTTTGGCACAATTTCTTTGAGAGCACTTGAATTTGAAAAGGATTTGTTTGGACATTTGAAGAAATTCAAAATTGGACAATTTTTATATTCACAAATTTAATTATTTAAATTACTTATGCACTAAAAAATAGTTTTGCACATAATTTTGATATTTTTTGATATTAATTGAGAATAGATATACATATCTTTTGCACTAATGTTTTTACACTAAATTAGGAATAGTTTTCTTTATTTCCTTTCCTTTATTTAAAGAATTAATTTAAACCCCCAAACATTATATATTTTTTAAAGCAGACACCCTAGTGAATAAAATGGTGGGTACTACAATTTTTTTTATGGCACATAGTACTCACACAGCGATTTTTCAAAAGCAAATTTTTTTTAAAAAATACACTTTTTTAATTTTAATGCACAGAAACACAATATATTGGCAAATTATTTGGTAAAATATAAAAGATGATGGTATGCCGAGTAAATAGATACCAAACATGATATGCTTTAAAACTGCGCATGCCCCATGCAATGGCGACAAACTGCATACATTTTTAATATCCATAGGCATTGCTTTAAAAGCTACCATTTTAGATTTACAGAGGTCTAGTGTTAGAATTACTGCCCTTGATCTGACGTTCATGGTGATACTTCACATGTATGGCGCAACCGCTGTTTACATACCGGCACAGGGTCAATGCTTGTGCACACAGGTGTGCACGCATGGAAGGGGCGAGTTTTTTTTTTAAGTTATTTTGATTTTTTAAATAATTTTTACACTGTACCTTTCATTTTTTTTATCACTTTTAATGCTATCACAGGGAATGCAAATATCCCCTATAACTTCAATGGGCATTGTCATATATTCTTTTTTCAGAAATCTGGGGGCTATCAGATGCTTGTAGCCTCCAAATTCTTAGACTATAGAGATGATGGGCACCATTCTGGTCTGCAATCAGCTCTATGGTCAGCTGGCAGAAACACCAGCTGCATTCTCAGGTTCCCCCGATGGCGCGGGACTGCCCGAGAAGGCCGTGGAAGGCAGCGGGTGAGGAGGGCATCATCTCCCGCTGCTTGTAAAAGCAATCCTGCTTTTACAAGCAGCGGGAGATGATGCCCCCCTCCCCCGCTCCCATTATACTGTAAAGCACTGAGCAAACTGTTGGCGCCATATAAATCCTGTATAATAATAATACCAGCACTGCAGTATGACTTGGTGACGTGGCGAGTCCCATAAGTCCAGTACAAGCCAGTGCGGTGGCGAGCACAAGTATTGTCCCGCAGCCACCAAGAATTCGCACACAGGCCTGTAGAGCTCCTAGTATCCTTCCGGATGTGCTTGCAAATCCCGATTGACAGCCCACAAATTCTGCAGCACCTGTACTTCCCCCCATTCACTGCCCAACCCGGAATTTAGGTGGAAATAGCAAATTTAACTACTCCCCTTGAATATCTGTGTGTGTTGATTGTGAATCAAAGCAATTTATATGCACAACAATTTATCACCACCAACCCAAATTCAAACCTTGACAGACCAGTCACATGGAAACTCATTACAGTTTCCGAATTTACAGAGCTCAGCGCTTTACAGTATAATGGGAGACAATACAGCAACAATACAGTTCAATACGCAACATGCACAACAATTTATTGGCACCAACCCAAATTCAAACCTTGCCAGACCAGTCGCATGGAAACTCATTACAGTTTCCGAATTTACAGCGCTCAGCGCTTTACAGTATAATGGGAGACAATACAGCAACAATACAGTTCAATACAAAAGGGTTAGGAGCAGGGGTGGACTGACAACTCATGGGGCCCCCGGGCAATAGGGGATCATGGGGCCCCTGTGTCCTTGCCCAAACTCAAAAAAGCCTATGAAAAAGGTACCAGGGGCATCTCATGGGGCCCCCTACTGACCCCTGCCCTCGGGCAGTGCCCGAGTTTCCAAATGGTCAGTCAACCCCTGGTCTGGTTGGAAAGTTAGGAGAAATCCCACATTATTATTTATTTTTTAAAGTGCATGGGGTTCCCCCTAAAAGCCACATCAAGCCCAAATCTTGTCAGGGCGTACGCTTTCCGGTGCTTTCCGGATTTCCGGTGCATGGTGACGTCACTTCCGGCGCGAGCGCCATATTGGGACTCTTAGTACACCCATAGCATGAGGATGTTTGGCTTGTGATTATCTACTTAAATGTGAGTGGGCATTTTATGTTTTTTACAAAATAAAGTACTGTATTACGCTATGGAGGATCTTTTTTTGTCTCTGAACATGACCCTGCTGATGTGAGCGATATTTATAATACGATTGGAGGAGATCTGGAAGGTAGTGGCTCTACTGTGGCATCCAGTGTGGTCCCTAATTGGATGAGGTGGCTCCTGAGCATAAAGCTTATTATACAACAAGTGCTCTGGCCCTTTGTGGTCATTGCAAGGAGGTGAGGGGGCACCTAGACCACTTAAGGATTGTGACACCAGTGGCACTTTCACGTTTGCAGAGATATTCACACCATTTGTTTGAAGTGGACTGTTTTGTGTATCTACTATCATCACTCATTGCTTGATTGAGTGGTGTCTCACCCACACGTGTTTGTGCATTGTGTTCCTAAGAGGGAACCACTATATTCACTTAGCCATTCACGGCTACATTCGCCCATTCGGGTTAATTTTATGTTTATTTCCTTATTTGTTTTTTGTTTAATACGATTGTATATATTGTCCTTTATATTAGCGCTACACCAATTAATACATATATTGGTCCCAGTCTGTCTTACAAATTCTATCAAAATAATGTTTACTGGATTCTGGAGAAAGAGAAAAATATTCTACCTATACATCTTACAGACAATTGCTGAGGTAATTTGTACTGAGATTTCTTAATTATCTAACGTCTTCTGTAGTATACATGTAGTATATCATTATTGTAAAATAATGAACTCAAAATAATTATTTATAATGTTGAAAACATAATATCCACAATATATACCAGTGTGCATTGACTGTTAAAACCAATTAATATAGATAAAATATATATGTACATGGAAATAGAGCATAGTAATATAAAACTCAAATTACTTAAGTAAGCTAATATTCACTTAATGCAATACTAATAATACAATTGACATTTTTGGTTAAAATATCCCTGCCAAATAATACTAAACACCATATACATTATAAGGTTTAATACAAACTCTTTTCCATGAAGAAAGAGGAAAAAAAAATAGTAAACAGTTATTCATCCTTTGTTCTATCCAGACATGGACTCATCCATTAATCTTGCCACTTGGTATCATGTCCAGTTTTTAACTTGTAGTTGTCTGATATCACCATACCCCCCCCCCCAAATTTATAACCTGGGAAAGTACAGGCGTACCTCGGTTTACAAATTTACTGCATTCTGTGGGACTTTTTGTATTACGAAAAATTTGTAAACCGGAACGTTTCTCATAGGAATGCATTGAAAACCAATTAATCTGATCCGGACGTCAGAAAAAAGTAAAAAAAAAGTCTTTTATCTGTTTTATTCTCTTTATAAAGTGCACTTTAAAGGCATAAATACTGTACAGGGACATGATTAAAAATTAATTTGTAAATGCATTGAAAACCAATTAATCCGTTCCGGAGGTCATAAAAAAGTAAAAAAAAAGTTTTATCTGTTCAAAACTCTTTATAAAGTGCAGTTTAAAGGCATAAAGGGACATGATTAAAAAAAAATTGTAAATGCATTGAAAACCAATTAATCCGTTCCGGAGGTCAAAAGTCAAAAAAAGTCTTATCTGTTCAAAACGCTTTATAAAGTGCACTTTAAAGGCATAGTACTGTACAGGGACATGATTAAAAAAAACTGTGTAAATGCATTGAAAACCAATTAATCCGTTCATATTGAGGAAAAAAAATCATAAACCAAGCCATTATTTTAAATGCATTTTCATTCATAAACCGAAAATTATGTTAACCAAGGCGTTCATAAACCGAGGTACGCCTGTATGCTGAAAGAAACTGGGAATGTCTACTGTTAGAACCTTTGTAAAGAAACCGTGAATATAGAATATAAAGAAACAAAATGTTTTCCAGTATGTCCAAGTAGAGATAATAAGTTGAGGCCTTCTGGTGTAATTCTGTGAACCCAGAACAGTTCCGACAGTTCCAGCAGTAAGGAAGCAGTTCTCTGAAGGAAGCACTCAGGTCTTAGGTGCGAGGCAGTTTGTCACAAGTGATGACTGTTAATCACCACTGTCTGTTCTGCCCCCTGCCCCCCCCCCAGTGCTCTGGAATGTGGAGGGGGAGGGAACGATTGGCTCAGGCTCTCAGTGCATCCATGAGAGGCTGAGCCAGGTGCTGCTCAAGACTCTGGGGTGGATCCCGACTTTAAAGATCTTTCCCCAGCCCGCTGTCAGCTGAAAATGGGTCACAGGAGTGCAGAACAAACTACACTCCTATGATCCACAGGGGAAGTACAGCTAAAAGAGATTTGGCTCTACCTCTCCTTTAAGCTCTTTAACCTTTTGGATTAGAGGTCTAATGGTGTATATAAATGATTATGCAACACATTGGGGCTGATATAATAAAACTGGAGAGAGCAAAATCTGGTGCAGCTGTGTATGGTAGCCAATAAGCTTCTAACTTCAGCTTGTTCAATTAAGCTTTGACAATAAAACCTGGAAGCTTTGTATGCAGAACTTCACCAGATTTTGCATGCCCCAGTTTTAGTAAATGAACCCCATTACATATCAGAACACATGCCAGTGCATTGAATGCAGCACATCAGTTTAGAACTAACTATACATCCTAGCTCCCTAATGTATGGTTAGTTCTAAACTGATGAGCTGTAAAGGTATCTAAAGCATCACCTACTCATTACTTTGAGTTATTTTATGGGCACGCGATTTTGAAGCCTGATATACAGTATTTGGTATCTATTTACTCAGCACAAGCTCATTACAACTCCAGAGGGAAAGTGGTTAAAGTAAGAGGAATAGGAATAGGAAGCTGTCATTACAAACTACCTTTTAAATATGATAGTTTCCTGGCAGACAATTCTTTTTGAGTCACTGTCCTAAAACAAGTATGCAGATCAGAGATATCAGAGAAAAATTAGTGGTCTTTATCCGCATACTTGTTCTGGGTCAGTCTTGCAAAGTATTGAAACAAAGTGATCATTATGACAGCAAAGAGAGGTTAGCAATGGCAAGAATGGCAACTTCTGTTTTTTTTAAATGACAGAATTCTTCTAAAAGCAAAAAAGAAAGAAACATAGAAAAATACACTTTTATCTAGTTTTATGGTAGTAATTTTAAAAATAGGGCTCGTTTATATACCATGACAATTTTTTTAAAATACATTCTTTATTTAAATGTATATCAATATGTACAAAAAAGGAAAATTATCAACATTGTATGTGAGATTACAGTCAAGATAGTTGTTACCCAAGTGTATATAATATTGTATAATGTATTAAAGGTATGACAGAAGCATTTATACAAGTATAAACAGATACAGTGCATCCAGAAAGTATTCACAGCGCTTAACTTTTGCCAAATTTTATGTTACAGCCTTATTCCAAAATGGATTAAATTAATTTTTTTCCTCAACATTCTACAAACAATACCCCATAATGACAATGTGAAAGAAGTTAGTTTTGAAATATTTGCAATTTATTAAAAAAAATAGAAAAAAAAAAACACATGTACATAAATATTCACAGCGTTTGCTCAATACTTTGTTGAAGCACCTTTAGCACCAATTGCAGCTTCAAGTCGTTTTGAGTATGATGCTACAAGCTTGGCACAACTATTTTCGGGCAATTTCTCCCATTTTTCTTTGCAGTACCACCCAAGCTCCATCAGGTTGGATAGGGAGCGTTGGTGCACAGCCAATTTCAGATCTCTCCAGAGATGTTCAGTCGGGTTCAAGTCTGGGCTCTGGCTGGGCTGCTCCATGACATTCACAAAGTTGGCCTGTAGCCACTCCTTTGTTATGTGGGCTGTGTGCTTAGGGTCGTTGTCCTGTTGAAAGATGAACAGTCACCTCAGTCTAAGGTCCAGTGGAACAGGTTTTCATCAAGAATGTATCTGTACATTGCTGCACTCATCTTTCCTTTAATCCTGACTGGTCTCCCAGTTCCTGTTGCTGAAAAACATCCCCACAGCATGATGCTGCCACCACCATGCTTCACTGTAGGGATGGTATTGGCCAGGTGGTGAGCGGTGCCTGGTTTCCTTCAGACGTGATGCTTAACATTCAGGTCAAAGAGTTAATTCTTTGTTTCATCAGACCAGAGTTTTGTTTCTCATGGTCTGGGAGTCTCTGAGGTGCCTTTTGGCAAACTCCAGATGGGCTGCCATTTGCCTTTTACTGAGGAGTGGCTTCTTTCAGAGTGACCATCGGGTGCTTGGTTACCTCCTTGGCTAAGGTCCTTCTCCCTTGATAGCTCATTTTGGCCAGGTGGCCTGCTCTATGAAGATTCCTGGTGGTTGCAAACATCTTCCATTTACAGATGTTGGAGACCAGTGTGCTCATTGGGACCTTCAATGTTGCAGAAATATTTCTGTACCCTTCCCCAGATCTGTGCCTTGATACAATCCTGTCTCGGAGGTCTACAGACAGTTCCTTGGACTTCATGGCTTGGTTTGTGCTCTGACATGCACTGTTAACTGTGGGACCTTATATAGACAAGTGTATGCCTTCCCTAATCATGTCAAATCAACTGAATTTCCCACAGGTGGACTCCAACTTTATTGTGGAAACATCTCAAGGATGAACAGTGGAAACAGGATGCACCAGAGCTCAGTTTTGAGTGTCATGGCAAAGGCTTTAAATACTTGTACGTGGGTTTTTTTTTTTTATTTTTTATTTTTAATAAACTGCAAAAATTTCAAAACGAACTGCTTTCACGTTGTCATTATGGGATATTGTTTGTAGAAACTTGAGTAAAAAATTAATTTAATCCATTTCGGAATAAGGCTGTAACAAAACAAAATGTGGCAAAAGTTAAGCACTATGAATACTTTCTGGTTGCACTGTATATGAATAACTAATAGCCAGAATATAAAATCTTTTAAAATACTAATTGTTGAAACACAGGGTGTTGTTTTCTTGGATAAATTATGCCAAACTGAAAGGGAAGTAAGGGAACAGACAGTAGGGTGTGGTAGGTGTGGAACCACAATGTGCTTCAAGGCCCCTAAATGGTTAATATGCAATATTTTAAATGGAAACACATTCAATCTTATTTGCTGAATAGTTTTAATTTTCATTCTACTTATTTAGCCACCCTATGGTTTCTATTATCATTCAAATTAAGATGGAGCTGTAGCAACATGCCCCAGGTTGAATATATTTAGTTTTTGGCCCTTCTGTACCCTGCTGAGCAGCAATTCATTTTTTTAGGCCTGGTCAGGTCTGTCCCTAAGCTTAGTGGTTGATTACTCCAGCCTGCCTCTGAAAGAAGCTTTCAGAATTAGAGTTGGAGTGTGAGCCACTAGTTTATGAATATTTACCTGACTTCAGCCAATCCTTGGTAGGTAGGCCTAGATGGTTTGTCTGATGAGAAGACAAATGTTTGTAAAGGCCTATTCAGAGCCCTCTCTTCTGGGGTCTCTGCCCCTGAGGAGGGGGGGAGCCGCCTGTGTTACTGAAGAACTGTTATTATCAGACCTCAGCATGTGCTTGCCTGAGGGCCTGAAGGAGTCTGGATTAAGGAGAATTTGCTGGAGGAAACTATCTTAGAAAGCTGGGATGAAAAAGGACCCACTAAAGAGTGTTACATGGAAGCTGGTTGGGGATCTGTCTCTGGACATTGTGAGTAGGACCTTTTGCCTAGAGCTCCAGGTATGCTTGTGCTTTGGGGGGTAGACACCAGACGTGGCACAAGGACTGTGCCTGCACTGACTAGCTGGCTGTCCCCACTACCTCCAGCAATACTTAAGGCTGCAGTTGAAAGACATTGCTTGAAAATCTATCCTTTATGCCTGTGTGTGTGTTTTGAAGTATCCTATACCATTCCTAGACTGAGTTTGAATTTGCTGCTTAGCTTTAGATTTCTAGTACATCCTGTGGGTTTGGTGTAGGTAAATTTACCTACAACCACCTATACTAGCACCTAACTAGTGGGGCACTAAGTGACTAACTGACTCAACCACAGGGTTTCACTACCACCCAACTTTACGTGTGAATGAGCTCTAATTGTGCCTCTGCCAAATGCAACTAAGGGCTCATTCACAAGTGTAGCAGGCAAAAGCTATCCGAGTGTGTTTGACAAGTGGGGAGGAGGTGCCTTCTCCCCACCTTATCCTGACTTAAACCCATGATTGCCGTGCGATGCATGCAATAGTAGTACAGCAATTAGAGGTTTAAATCAGGTGTGAGGAGGTGACATTGTGCCTGGTGATCTTTGACTTCTCTCATGTTGTTCAGGTAGATCTCTACCCCTTTAACCGCCCTGGCGGTATTCCCGAGTGTAGCTTTCAGCACCACAAGCGATAACCCCGAACTACACTCAGGAATACCCTGCAGCATTGCTCAGGGATCTCTTCTTCACTTACCTTGTCCTTCGCTCCCGCAATGTCCCCTGCAATGTCCTCCGACCGATGCCGGCATCTGTCTTCCGGGTTCCGTTCCCTGCGTCGGGACGTATGGGGGACGGAACTGGCGGGAAATTTGAAAGTTGTAACAGTGACATTCACTAAATTCACTAAAATCACATAGTAAAACATTACTGTATCAAACCATTTCACATACATTTTGTCCCTACTGCTTTGTCCTGTGCCTTGCCTGCATTTTTACTGTTCTTTCTGCCTGGAAACTGAGAAATGTCCATGGCGTCCAAAAAGCATCCCTTTAGGTCAAAAGCGGTTTTAGACCAGCTAGAGAACAGCGATGGTAAATCAGAACCACTTGCAGAATTGAGTGATAATGATTCATAGGGAAATTCGTCATCAGACACTGAAAACGATTTTGCGACTTTGCTCAGTGATGTGCGAACTTGGCGCTATATTTCAAATTTCAGTGTTTTTGGTTTCATTATATTATTTAAGTAAATTTATTATTATATTATTATTTTTTATGATTATTTATTAAGTTATAATTTAAGATTTCGTGTTTCAAATTTTAACATACCCGGGATGTTTAATAGACTCTTGTTCAGACAGATTTCAGTGAGTTATTCCAAAAAATTACAGGCCTACAATAAAAAAAATACATATTTCCATGCAAAAACATTTACCGCTTTGAGCACAGAAATATGGACATAATCAGACCGCTAGGGAGGCTATGGTTGCCTATTCCTAGTGTATAGTCACCTTTAGACTTATCATAACAGAAGTTTCTACCTTTATTATTACAATGTGAGTACACTCAGAACTGAAAAAAGAGAAAACAAGCCTGGACACACCATTTGGCATGGGAGTTAGAAAATGTGACCGCAAAAATGAAACTCTTTTTGGAGGGAATGCATGGATCAGTGTCCAGATTAGTATTATAATATAACATAAAATTTCCTCTGTATGCAATCATGCTGAATAAATCTCCACAGTGTCTTTGAACAGAATAGTGCCAAGCACTCCGAGTACAAGTAGCCTCTATACAATTTTTTGTTGTTGTTGGCAAAGGTGTTGAAGATTTAAATAACAAGTGCCAACAACATGTCTGCAGGTTACTTACCAATGGATTATAAAATATAAACATGATTTCTGAATGATACCAATGCTCTACCACACTTGATCATGCTCCATAAGAGCAGATTTTCTTTCATTTAACTGCAATGGATTATGCTGTATAATACTGAGATTACATTTTGGCATTTTCACAATTGCAGGGTTTCTTGGAAGACATTAAGGATACATTCACACTTTCATGTACATATTTCTTGTCTCATAAAGCTTGGTAAATTGGCATTCAGTTTAATAACACCCCAACCTATATACTGCTGCTCACTGCATACATGCAATTAGATACACGTGCCTTAACTTGTGGAACTGGAAAAAATGGAAGCTGGATTAAACCTAAGAACAAATATTTAAAATATCCACTTCTCGACTGCCTGCCCACAATGTACTGTGGATGGGTGGCTGTAGTAGGCAAAGCAACATACCCGTATGTTGTTGCCTAATTCTGGATTTTGGGTGCAAGCATTTTCACCCCCCGGCTGGCACCCGCTGTTATTGAACACAACGGAAGCCTATCAGCAAGTCTCGACCAATGATTCATGGCTGGGACCTGTTGGTCAGCTGTGTACAATCACAGCTCAGAGCTCTGTGTTGACAATCAACACAGAGCTCTGTACAGAGAAAACAATCTCTCTGATTCTCATCCCTGCTTTACTTAGCGATCTATTGGTAAAAGCAGCACACTTTTCACACATTACACATAGTTAGGCACACACTTAGCCCCATTGGTTTCCTTTACTTCTACACTGCTCAAAAATATTAAAGGAACAATTTTAATCAGAGTATACCATCAAGTCAATTAAATTCCTGGGATATTGATCTGGTCAGTTAAGTAGCAGAGGGCTTGTCAATCAATTTCAGCTGCTTTGGTGTTAATGAAATGGGCAACATTGGATGACTCCCAAAGCAGGAATTGTTTTACAGGTGGAGGCCACTGACATTTTTTCCCTGCTCATCTTTTCTGACTGTTTTTCACTAGTCTTGCATTTGGCCAGGGTCAGTGTCACTACTGGTAGCATGAGGCAATACCTGGACCTTACAGAGGTTGCACAGGCAGTCCAACTCCTCCCGGATGTCACATCAATACTTACCATTGCTATAAGGTTTGCTGTGTCTCCCAGCACAGTCTTAAGAGCATGGAGAAGATTCCAGGAGACAGGGAGTTACTCTAGGAGAAGTGGACAGGGCCATAAAAGGTCCGTAACCCATCAGCAGGACCAGTACCTGCTCCTTTGTGCAAGGAGGAACAGGATGAGCACTGCCAGAGCCCTACAAAATGACTTCCAGCAGGCCACTGGTGTGAATCTCTAACCAAACAATCAGAAACAAACTTCATGAAGGTGTTTGGGGGCCCGACATGGTATTGGGATTAAATCCTTGGACCCATTGTGTGCTGCACTCTTGCATCCTCCTATGAAATCATGGGATGTATAATATGTAAGCACTACATGATCAAAAACACAGCTTAAACAGGATTATGCATTATTGATTGTGATATAGTGTGTTTTAATCACTAGATGGATTTAATAAAAAAAAAGAATCCAGTGTACATGGTAATTGGCATTAAGAAGTCCACAAGGTAAAGAATGTAAACAATGGGGTTGATTTAGTAAAACTGGAGAGTGTAAAAGCTGGTCCAGCTCTGTATGGAAACCAATTGCCTTCCAGGGTTTATTTTTGTCAACGCTTACTTGAACAAGGTGAATTTCAAAGATAATTGGCTACCATGCACAGCTGCACTAGAGTTTTCACTCTCCAATTTTGGTAAACCAACCCCAATGTGTCCGATCAGGCTAAAACAGCTGTTTTGTCCATACCTGTTAGAGCTGTGACAGACTTTCTGGAGAAGAAACAGTCTTTTGTACAGCTCCAAATCCTACCGGCAGTGAAGGCTTTCATTCAGTGTTCCTGAAAGAGACAAAGAAGGGACATAGCATACTCATGGCCATTGAGATATAGAATATAGGTTAATGTTCCTGATGAAGAGGATTTTCTACTCCTCAAAATGCCTCAACTGACAGCAAGGAGCCCAAATACTGACACCTAGCATGCCCATACACAGCTTCTCTGCATGGACCCATATCTTGTTGGCTACAAGCATGTGGTGTATCTCAATGAGATGCTGAATGAAAGCCTTCCCCAGATCTCCCTGTTGTAGGGGGTATTGGTTTATAGAAGCTGTACCAGAGAACAGTTTCCTCTAAAGCAGGTTTGTCACAACTTTGACCAGTTTGGACATTAAAGCTGTTTTAGCCTGATAAGTCACATTGCCTAGAATGTATGCCTTGTGGATTACATCTTATCACAAACCTTTTTACACTGTCTTCAGGGGGTGAAGGAATCTCTACTTCGGTGCTTTTTTTTAATTACTATTTTTCTTCAATTAATCAATTGTTGCCTGCAATTCACTCTAGGGTGAAACTTCCCATTGTTACCTTAAGGGGCTATGTAAAAAAAAAGGGCTAAAAAAATGGTAACAAAAGCAGAGCTGTTCATAAGGACCAATCATTCTCATCTTCTATTCAGTGGAAAAAAAACAAACAAGAAACCTCATTGGTCATTAGGGGCAACAATTCTGTTATTTTCTCTATGTTCTTAGTTTTGTTAATATTAGTGCTCAGTATTTACTATAGTACATCTGGCCCAACTTCTCTGTACATGTGTGCACACCTTGGCATGGAAAAACATGTTACTTATGTTAAATGAACACTACTTACTGGAGGGCATGCTTTTTAACCACTTCAAGTCCAGACAATTTCACCCCCTTCCTGTCCAGGCCAATTTTCAGCTTTCAGTGCTATCAAACTTTGACAATTGTGTGGTCATGCAACACTGTACCTGTATGAATTTTTTAGCATTTTTTGAGACAGATAAAACTTTATTTTGCTGGTATTTATTAATCACTGCAATTTTTTTTTTTTTGCTATATAAATAAAAAAGTCCAAACATTTTGAAAAAAAAAGTGTTTTTCTTATAAAATTTGGCAAATAAATAATCTTTCTTCATAACTCTTGGCCAAAATGTATTCAACTATCTTTTTAGTGAAAAAAAATAACCCAAATGAGTTTATAACCAAAAATTATAATTTTTCCAAACATTTTTTTACATTTTTATTTTATCTTTTTATATTATTATTTATGTTTTTTTAACACACCATAGTGACACTGTGCTACTTGTGGGGGGTGATGAATATTTTTTTGTTCTTTTTTTACACTGACTGCTTTTACACCCATAAATGCTGTAAAAGCAATCATTTCTCCTTCTTCTGGCTGCATTCTTGCAGCCATTGAGAAATACTGTGAGAGCTGTGATTGGTCACAGCTTGTCACATGGTACAAGGCTGTTGTGAATATCCTTGTACCGTGTGACCTCTGTGATCATTCACAGATTTCACAAGTAGTAAGCAATGATGTCAGGAAGTGACATCTTGCTTACTACTATTCATGTGATCACTAATTGGTCAATCAGTGATCACATGAGTCAGGACCTCCGGACACAGCGGGCACTAGATCGTGGTGCCACGCACTTCCAGGGAGCGCGCACAGGCAGTGAATGCGGGGGCCAATTATAAACGGCAACCTACTTTGGCACTGTTCCCGTTCGGCTATTTATGTACATGAGCCGGAAGGGAAGTGGTTAAAGATTGTGGTGTTTTGTATAATCACCTCGTTATATCATCCAGTAATGGGAAATTAATGTATAAAGACAACATAGGAAGGTAATCCTAAATCTTTTTTATGTAAAGTGCAATTTGTGAGGGACATAGAAAATAGTATAAATGTTAGTCTCCTGTACATCAGAGTTGTTAATCCTTCATTTATTTTGGAGAACACGGGCATGGAACTCACATAGACTTTGTTTAATTGGCAAAAAATTAGGTTAAAACCAATTAAACAATAGTTCGTTCTGAATGAAATAAAAAATTAATATGAAAAAGGAAGTTGTAGAAGATCAATGAAAAAAAAATGTCATGATAAGCTATGGACCTAAACTTACAGACGCTGTTTAAACTTAGCATGCAAAAAAGTCACTTGCAAAAGAAGTCCTCATTGATCTCTCAAACTACAGACATTGTGAAGCAATTTATCCTTAGTTTCATAGCAGAAGCATTGAAGCCCTTTAAGTCAATCTATCAGCAGCTCAGTTACTGCTGGGAAGGTGAAAGAGGTCAAGTGCATTGGGAAAACAACATGTTTGACTCTAGTGTCATAGACTGGTCACTATTAAGTAATCTTCAGCTATGGTTTGGTTGAGTTTAATACCAGTCATAATAGAAGTGGTAACTTTAGCCCCATACAAGCTTTTAGCAGACTTCGACTGATTTTACCAAGCTTAGAAAGAACAAGTTTTCTGTTTCAAATGCCTCTATGCATTGACATACCTCCTTGACCCAGTCTGTCTGGACAGCATGGTTATCTGCTGACTTGGCACCATCCACAGACAGCTTAACTCTTCAAAAAGACAGAAAAGTTGAATCCAATGCAATTGTACTTCAACCAGTTGCAGTACAGAGCAGGGGCAGACTGACAACTCATGGGGCCCCTGGGCAATAGGGGATCATGAAGCCCTTGTGTCCTTGCCCAAGCTTAAAAAAACCTATGAAAAAGGTACCAGGGGCATCTCATGGGGCCCCCTACTGACCCCGGGCCCTCGGCAGTGCCCGGGTTTCCAAATGGTTAGTCTGCCCCTGGTACAGAGGATGTTTTCCAGTTTTTTTGAAGGATTAGAAGACAATGGGTATCCCGATCGATGTCTCTGTGAAGTACTAGTACTGACTGAAGAACCATGAAAGAAGTAGGGAGGGTCTAGCAAGAAATTCTATACATGAAAGTGCAGCACTCAATATCAATATTCTTGCTCATATAAATATACAGTGGATCAAGTAAATTAACAATAACTATATATGCCTACACAGAGAGTTATTGTTAATTTATTTTAATCCACTGAATATTTACTGTATATGGAGTAGTATATACATATAGAGCACTACACCTTCACATATTGATTTTGTAGAGTTTGTGTAGGTGGTGTGATATACAAGGTAGTGCAAGTGAGCTCTAGCCATTCTCATTTTTTTGCTGTATGGTGACACATACTGTATATAGTGTATAGCTAGGACTAAACTTGCCTGCACTGAACAGGAGGGGAGGACAGAGGAAGACACCAAAAATCACGTAGCAAACAAGTTGTAGTGGCCCAAAACTGCCACTAGATGTAAACATACTACGAAATAAAAATAGCCTGATCCTGTTCAATACAAGACACAAAAATACATGAACGTATGGCAGAACAACAAGTAAGGAGAGAGATATAAGGCACCCCTGATAGTTTATATTATAATTCAGGAAGGGGGGGTGAACCATTTTTAGTGTGTACTGAAATTCCACCAGCAATCTTATTTCCTGATTTTTCCATAATTTTGAAAATAGGTTAAAGTCAAATCACAGACAACACCTGAAAATAGAATGCCGTTATTGATGTCATATTTTGTAAGACACATCCATGTACAAAGACATATAGATGCTGGCTTGACTGCTGGGAAAAGGTGTATATAAAGATTTAAAGTGGTTGTAAACCCTTACATATACCCAGTGAAGTGACTGGCCTCAGGTGACAGACAGAGATGAAACAAATCATCCTACATAAGTTGTACCTGTTTGTTTGCAGTCTTCTCTACATCCATTCATAGTGATGCATTTATAAAGCTTGTCTGAAGGGTCAGAAAAAAGGGGGCAGGTAACTAAAATTATACTCTGCAGAGCTCAGTGAGACGAACTGAGAGCTGATTGGAGGGAAGAGACACAACCTCCTACCCTCTTCTGGAGGTCCCTCCCCTGTCAATATTTATCTCTTGGTGTCAGGAAAACTTATCAGACATAACTCATGCTGATAGCAGAGGAATAAAGCAGCAGACAGAAATGACACTTAGTGCTCTTAATTGAGACATGTACACACTATAGAGGGATATGTTTTGTTTATATGTCATGTCTGAGGTTTACAAACAATTTAAATCCAAAATAAACTAAATGTGCATTGAGAGGATTGAGGGAAGTACATTACAGGGGAGTGGAAGTCTAAAAAATGGGAAAAGATGGAGTTGGGCTTTAAAACAGACAGTTCTATGGCTAAGTGAACATGTTTGCATGTGAATGCACAAATACCTTTTGCTATCTGCCTATGCAATTATGAATATGAACATGAGTAATCAGAGTGGCTTAGAAAAGAGAAATAAACCCCCTTTTTATATTATGTATACATTAACTGCTATTAATATACTGACAACTAGAGATGAGCGAATCGAAGTAGCCGAAGTGGAATTCGAGTTGAATATCGGAAAAATTTTGCCGAATCCGAAAAATAGCCTAATTCGGATGCGCGAATCGAAATTTTTCCGAAAATGGCGGCTGACATGTGCGGCGACGGAGCGGGGATGTCTGGGAAGGCGCGCAGACAAGGCGCGCTGACCCATAATGCATTCCTCAACAACATGTGATCGCATCAGCCAATCAGCAGCCAGCCAGCTAGCACTGTGTAATGGTCGAGCTATAAATAGCGGCCATTTTGGAATTCTTCATTTGCCTGCAGTCATTGAACAGAGGCAGACCGCTCTGTATTAGGGACAGGGACAGAGTTAGGGCCACAGAAACGATAATTGGGGACAGAGAAACGATACTTAGGGACAGAGAACTATTACTCAGGGACACAGATTTGTTAATTAGGGCCACAGAATCGTTACTTAGGGACAAAGACACAGAATTGTTACTCAGGGACAGACAGAATTGTTACTGAGTGCCAGAGAATTGTTACTTAGGGCCACAGAAACGTTATTAGGGCCACAGAATTGTTACTCAGGGACAGACATAATTGTTACTGAGTGCCAGAGAATTGTTACTTAGGGCCACAGAAACTTTAGTTAGGGCCACAGAATTGTTACTCAGGGACAGACACAGAATTGTTACTGAGGGCCACAGAACTGTTACTTAGGGCCACAGAATTGTTACTCGCACAGACACAGAATTGTTACTCGCACAGACACAGAATTGTTACTCAGGGACACAGAACTGTTACTGAGGGCCACAGAACTGTTACTTAGGGCCACAGAATTGTTACTCGCACAGACACAGAATTGTTACTCGCACAGACACAGAATTGTTACTGAGGGCCACAGAACTGTTACTTGGGGCCACAGAAACGTTAATCAGGGACACAGAATTGTTACTGAGGGCCACAGAACTGTTACTTAGGGCCACAGAATTGTTACTCGCACAGACACAGAATTGTTACTCGCACAGACACAGAATTGTTACTGAGGGCCACAGAACTGTTACTTGGGGCCACAGAAACGTTAATCAGGGACACAGAATTGTTACTGAGGGCCACAGAACTGTTAGGGCCACAGAATTGTTACTCGCACAGACACAGAATTGTTACTGAGGGCCACAGAACTGTTACTTGGGGCCACAGAAACGTTAATCAGGGACACAGAATTGTTACTGAGGGCCACAGAACTGTTACTTAGGGCCACAGAATTGTTACTCGCACAGACACAGAATTGTTACTCGCACAGACACAGAATTGTTACTGAGGGCCACAGAACTGTTACTTGGGGCCACAGAAACGTTAATCAGGGACACAGAATTGTTACTGAGGGCCACAGAACTGTTAGGGCCACAGAATTGTTACTCGCACAGACACAGAATTGTTACTCGCACAGACACAGAATTGTTACTGAGGGCCACAGAACTGTTACTTGGGGCCACAGAAACGTTAATCAGGGACACAGAATTGTTACTGAGGGCCACAGAACTGTTACTTAGGGCCACAGAATTGTTACTCGCACAGACACAGAATTGTTACTCAGGGACACAGAACTGTTACTGAGGGCCACAGAACTGTTACTTAGGGCCACAGAATTGTTACTCGCACAGACACAGAATTGTTACTCGCACAGACACAGAATTGTTACTCAGGGACACAGAACTGTTACTGAGGGCCACAGAACTGTTACTTAGGGCCACAGAATTGTTACTCGCACAGACACAGAATTGTTACTGAGGGCCACAGAACTGTTACTTAGGGCCACAGAATTGTTACTCGCACAGACACAGAATTGTTACTCAGGGACACAGAATTGTTACTCAGGGACACATAATCGTTTAATTAAAGAGTATGTCAGACAACATGCAGAGGAGTGGCAGAGGAGGCAATGTTTTAGGAGCGAGCAGACGTGGCAGCAGAGGAAGGGGTCGAGGCAGCACTATTCGCAGCCAGAGGCCAGTGCTCCCGGTGTCATCCAGCGGTCGTGTCTCCACCGACAACCCTGCCGTCATCGATTGGTTGGCTCGGTCGTCTTCCTCTTCCCAGGTCACCTCTGACACCTACAGCCAACGGTCGGTGGGTACGTCAGACACAACCGTTAGTTGGCATGGCCCGGGACCAAGCCCACTGAAATCACGTGTCCTCTACCTGCCCCTGTCCTTTGGTGTTCCCTCACCAAGCGAAGTATCGCATGCTGTGGGCTCAGCCCCACTGTACAGTGAGGAAGAGCTAACAGAGGGCGGTCAGGAACGGGGGGAGACATCCGCCTTTTCAGCAGCCAGGCGAAGAAGTAGTGGCGAGGAGAGTGGCCCGGTAGCCGGTCTAGAGACAGGTCTGTCTCCTGACCCAGACGCAGCCGAGGGGGCTAGTAGTGAGGCGGAGACCCTACTTGATGATGAGGAGGTTGATCGCACTTGGCAGCCTCGTCGTCATCAGGCAATTTCTTCCGCATCATCAGGAGAAGAGGGTGGCAGCTTGGCAGTGAGCGAAACAGTCGGTGGGTTGCCCAGGAGACAGCAGCAGGGTCGCAGCAGTGTCAGTGGAAGCAGTGTCAGTGGAGCCAAACGGCCACGGAGTAGAGCACCAGCTCCACTGCAGCCTACCACCACGGCCAGTAGTGGTGCTGGTGTGCACGGAGGAAGCAGCAGTCAGCCAGTGAGGAGTATCGGGGGCAAAGTTTCCTACTCGGCGGTGTGGCAATTTTTCGTCAAGCCGCCCGAGGAAGTAAACGTAGCCGTATGTCGACTATGTGGCCAGAAAGTCAAGCGTGGCCAGGGGGCCCATGTTGGGACTACAGCGTTGCGGCAGCATATGCAGCGTCGCCATTTGGTGGCCTGGGAAAACCGTGATAAAGATACGGCGGTTCTGCCCGCCCCAGCCCCCGCTCCATCACCCGCTCCGTTACTTGCTCCGTCACCCGACGTCAATCGCCCTCCATCAGCCAGTCAAGGCTCCAACACCTCTGCTGAGGGGAGTTGTCGCTCGTTGGCATCTTCCGCTCGTTCAGATGCTCCTTCTCCTGCTACTCCTCTTCACGGATTCCGTCAGCAGTCTTTCTTGGAATCCGTTTCCAAGAGACAACAGTTTGCGAGCACGCACCCGACGGTGCAAAAGCTGAACGTCCTCCTGTCCAAGTTGCTGGTGCTGCAGTCCCTCTCTGTTCAAGTGGTGGACTCAGCACCTTTCAGAGAAATGATGGCTTGTGCCGCGCCGCGGTGGAGAGTGCCAAGCCGTCATTTCTTCGCCAAAAAGGCAGTGCCAGCCCTGCATTCACATGTAGAAGACATGGTGGGCCAGTCTTTGAGCATGTCGGTCTCTGCCAAAGTGCACGGCAGCGCCGACGTGTGGAGCTGTAACTACAGTCAGGGACAGTACATGTCATTTACGGCCCACTGGGTGAACGTGGTGCCGTTACAGCCGCACCAGCAACTTGGACAGGTCACGCCGCTTTTGCCTCCACGTTTGCACGTCCTTGGTCCGGCAAAGATGTCCGCCTCTACCACCTCTTCTTCCGCCGTGTCCTCAGCCGCCACCCCCGTGCCAAGTCCCATTACCCGACCGGCATATCACATGTGCAGGGCGCAACGGTGTCACGCTGTTCTGCACCTGGTATGCCTTGGCGAACGTAGTCACACAGGGGAGGAACTTCTGAGTGTAATGAACAGAGAAATCGACAGATGGCTGTCTCCGCGCAAACTGAAAATAGGAACCATGTTGACCGACAACGGAAAGAACATGGTGTCTGCTCTGCGTCAAGGAAGGTTGTGCCATGCGCCATGCATGGCTCACGTGTTCAATCTGGTTGTCAAGCAGTTCCTAAAATCCACCATCCCACTGCAAGACATCCTTAAAATGTCACGTAAACTTTGCATGCATTTCAGCCATTCCTACACCGCAAAGCACACCCTCCTTGAGCTGCAGCGGCAGAACGGAATTCCACATCATCGCCTGATCTGCGACGTTGCAACAAGGTGGAATTCAACCCTACACATGTTAGACCGCCTTTACGAGCAGCGAAAGGCTATCACCGATTTCCTGATGTTACAAGCGGATAAAGGTACTCCCCTGTGTAACTTCGATGTCAGCCATTGGCAGCTCATGCGTGACACCTGCCGCTTGCTCAGGCCCTTTGAGGAGGCCACGCTATTCGTGAGTCGGCAGGACTATGGGATGAACGACGTCATTCCTCTGTTGCACGTCCTTGAACAAATGCTGTTATCAATGGCTGGTCAGGGTGCGGTGGACGTGGCGCACAGATCTCAACGCCACATGACCCCTGTGGGGGCAGGACAGGAAGAAGAGGAGGAGGTAGAGGAGGACATTTGTGCTCAGGAATTATTGAGTGAAATGGGTGGTTTTTCCACTCAGCGGACAGGAGTGGAGGAGCAGGAGCATCTGGTAGAGGAGGAGGAGGAGGAGACAGAGGACCCAGACGCACCGTGGCAGTATGCTGTGGAGATGGAGGCAGGGAGTCCCTCGCATTCCTTGGCACAAATGGCCCATAGCATGCTCGCTTGCTTGCGTAGCGACAGCCGAATAATAACCATCAGACAGAGGGATGACTTTTGGCTGTCCACCTTGTTGGACCCTCGCTACCGTTCCAAAATGGTGGCCTTTTTCACACCTGCTGAGAGGGAGGCCAAAATAACGTACTATAAAAACCACCTATGTAGTCAGTTGGTCTCTGCCTTTGTGCGCCAACGTCCATCCTCAGACACTGTGGGCCCTGTGCGCTCGCGTTCCGCTGCCATGGCAGCAGGGGAGGGGTGGGGTGGTAGGAGCAGTGGCAGCTCCACCAGCAGCGGCTGCCTCAGTCTGCAGTCGATGATGAGTAGCTTTCTTCACCAGCGCAGTGAGGAAACTACTAACCAGCCGCAGCAGCAGCAGCAGCAGCATCAGGTGGACCTGGAGCAGGACCTCAAACAACAGGCTTGGGCCTACTTGGACAGCACCCTGCCAACCGAGGTAGACAATCCCCTTGACTACTGGTCAACGAAACTTGACCTTTGGCCCCAACTAGCTGAATTTGCCCTTGAAAGGCTGTCATGCCCGGCCAGTAGCGTGGCATCGGAGCGCGTGTTTAGTGCGGCAGGAGGTATTGTAACTCCGCGGAGGACACGACTGTCCACCCAAAGTGTGGAGAGACTCACGTTTGTGAAAATGAATCAGGCGTGGATTAGTCTGGATTTCAAACCACCAGTTCCTGACACAACTGACTAAATCCGCCATGAATCATGCCTCAAACATGTGCCACTTTGAGGTCTCCTCACACACTGCTGGTGTGTTGAATTTTTTGACATAGGGTGCTGGCAGATTACGGGCCTCCCATTGCTGCTGCCAGGCCCCTAATCTGCCATAGGCCCCTATATACCGCCTCCTCATGCTGCTGCCAGGTCCAGAGTCTCTCATGGGTCCCTGTACGGCCTCCCATTGCTGCTGTCTCCATCGCCACACTCTGCCATGTGCCACTTTCAGGTCTCCTCACACACTGCTGGTGTGTAGAATTTTTTGACATAGGGTGCTGGCAGATTACGGGCCTCCCATTGCTGCTGCCAGGCCCCTAATCTGCCATATGCCCCTATATACCGCCTCCTCATGCTGCTGCCAGGTCCAGAGTCTCTCATGGGTCCCTGTACGGCCTCCCATTGCTGCTGTCTCCATCGCCACACTCTGCCATGTGCCACTTTCAGGTCTCCTCACACACTGCTGGTGTGTAGAATTTTTTGACATAGGGTGCTGGCAGATTACGGGCCTCCCATTGCTGCTGCCAGGCCCCTAATCTGCCATAGGCCCCTATATACCGCCTCCTCATGCTGCTGCCAGGTCCAGAGTCTCTCATGGGTCCCTGTACGGCCTCCCATTGCTGCTGTCTCCATCGCCACACTCTGCCATGTGCCACTTTCAGGTCTCCTCACACTGCTGGTGTGTAGAATTTTTTGACATAGGGTGCTGGCAGATTACGGGCCTCCCATAGCTGCTGCCAGGCCCCTAATCTGCCATAGGCCCCTATATACCGCCTCCTCATGCTGCTGCCAGGTCCAGAGTCTCTCATGGGTCCCTGTACGGCCTCCCATTGCTGCTGTCTCCATCGCCACACTCTGCCATGTGCCACTTTCAGGTCTCCTCACACTGCTGGTGTGTAGAATTTTTTGACATAGGGTGCTGGCAGATTACGGGCCTCCCATAGCTGCTGCCAGGCCCCTAATCTGCCATAGGCCCCTATATACCGCCTCCTCATGCTGCTGCCAGGTCCAGAGTCTCTCATGGGTCCCTGTACGGCCTCCCATTGCTGCTGTCTCCATCGCCACACTCTGCCATGTGCCACTTTCAGGTCTCCTCACACACTGCTGGTGTGTAGAATTTTTTGACATAGGGTGCTGGCAGATTACGGGCCTCCCATTGCTGCTGCCAGGCCCCTAATCTGCCATAGGCCCCTATATACCGCCTCCTCATGCTGCTGCCAGGTCCAGAGTCTCTCATGGGTCCCTGTACGGCCTCCCATTGCTGCTGTCTCCATCGCCACACTCTGCCATGTGCCACTTTCAGGTCTCCTCACACACTGCTGGTGTGTAGAATTTTTTGACATAGGGTGCTGGCAGATTACGGGCCTCCCATTGCTGCTGCCAGGCCCCTAATCTGCCATAGGCCCCTATATACCGCCTCCTCATGTTGCTGCCAGGTCCAGAGTCTGTCATGGGTCCCTGTACGGCCTCCCATTGCTGCTGTCTCCATCGCCACACTCTGCCATGTGCCACTTTCAGGTCTCCTCACACTGCTGGTGTGTAGAATTTTTTGACATAGGGTGCTGGCAGATTACGGGCCTCCCATAGCTGCTGCCAGGCCCCTAATCTGCCATAGGCCCCTATATACCGCCTCCTCATGCTGCTGCCAGGTCCAGAGTCTCTCATGGGTCCCTGTACGGCCTCCCATTGCTGCTGTCTCCATCGCCACACTCTGCCATGTGCCACTTTCAGGTCTCCTCACACTGCTGGTGTGTAGAATTTTTTGACATAGGGTGCTGGCAGATTACGGGCCTCCCATAGCTGCTGCCAGGCCCCTAATCTGCCATAGGCCCCTATATACCGCCTCCTCATGCTGCTGCCAGGTCCAGAGTCTCTCATGGGTCCCTGTACGGCCTCCCATTGCTGCTGTCTCCATCGCCACACTCTGCCATGTGCCACTTTCAGGTCTCCTCACACTGCTGGTGTGTAGAATTTTTTGACATAGGGTGCTGGCAGATTACGGGCCTCCCATAGCTGCTGCCAGGCCCCTAATCTGCCATAGGCCCCTATATACCGCCTCCTCATGCTGCTGCCAGGTCCAGAGTCTCTCATGGGTCCCTGTACGGCCTCCCATTGCTGCTGTCTCCATCGCCACACTCTGCCATGTGCCACTTTCAGGTCTCCTCACACACTGCTGGTGTGTAGAATTTTTTGACATAGGGTGCTGGCAGATTACGGGCCTCCTATAGCTGCTGCCAGGCCCCTAATCTGCCATAGGCCCCTATATACCGCCTCCTCATGCTGCTGCCAGGTCCAGAGTCTCTCATGGGTCCCTGTACGGCCTCCCATTGCTGCTGTCTCCATCGCCACACTCTGCCATGTGCCACTTTCAGGTCTCCTCACACACTGCTGGTGTGTAGAATTTTTTGACATAGGGTGCTGGCAGATTACGGGCCTCCCATTGCTGCTGCCAGGCCCCTAATCTGCCATAGGCCCCTATATACCGCCTCCTCATGCTGCTGCCAGGTCCAGAGTCTCTCATGGGTCCCTGTACGGCCTTCTATTGCTGCTGTCTCCATCGCCACACTCTGCCATGTGCCACTTTCAGGTCTCCTCACACACTGCTGGTGTGTAGAATTTTTTGACATAGGGTGCTGGCAGATTACGGGCCTCCCATAGCTGCTGCCAGGCCCCTAATCTGCCATAGGCCCCTATATACCGCCTCCTCATGCTGCTGCCAGGTCCAGAGTCTCTCATGGGTCCCTGTACGGCCTCCCATTGCTGCTGTCTCCATCGCCACACTCTGCCATGTGCCACTTTCAGGTCTCCTCACACACTGCTGGTGTGTAGAATTTTTTGACATAGGGTGCTGGCAGATTACGGGCCTCCCATTGCTGCTGCCAGGCCCCTAATCTGCCATAGGCCCCTATATACCGCCTCCTCATGCTGCTGCCAGGTCCAGAGTCTCTCATGGGTCCCTGTACGGCCTCCCATTGCTGCTGTCTCCATCGCCACACTCTGCCATGTGCCACTTTCAGGTCTCCTCACACACTGCTGGTGTGTAGAATTTTTTGACATAGGGTGCTGGCAGATTACGGGCCTCCTATAGCTGCTGCCAGGCCCCTAATCTGCCATAGGCCCCTATATACCGCCTCCTCATGCTGCTGCCAGGTCCAGAGTCTCTCATGGGTCCCTGTACGGCCTCCCATTGCTGCTGTCTCCATCGCCACACTCTGCCATGTGCCACTTTCAGGTCTCCTCACACACTGCTGGTGTGTAGAATTTTTTGACATAGGGTGCTGGCAGATTACGGGCCTCCCATAGCTGCTGCCAGGCCCCTAATCTGCCATAGGCCCCTATATACCGCCTCCTCATGCTGCTGCCAGGTCCAGAGTCTCTCATGGGTCCCTGTACGGCCTCCCATTGCTGCTGTCTCCATCGCCACACTCTGCCATGTGCCACTTTCAGGTCTCCTCACACACTGCTGGTGTGTAGAATTTTTTGACATAGGGTGCTGGCAGATTACGGGCCTCCCATTGCTGCTGCCAGGCCCCTAATCTGCCATAGGCCCCTATATACCGCCTCCTCATGCTGCTGCCAGGTCCAGAGTCTCTCATGGGTCCCTGTACGGCCTCCCATTGCTGCTGTCTCCATCGCCACACTCTGCCATGTGCCACTTTCAGGTCTCCTCACACACTGCTGGTGTGTAGAATTTTTTGACATAGGGTGCTGGCAGATTACGGGCCTCCTATAGCTGCTGCCAGGCCCCTAATCTGCCATAGGCCCCTATATACCGCCTCCTCATGCTGCTGCCAGGTCCAGAGTCTCTCATGGGTCCCTGTACGGCCTCCCATTGCTGCTGTCTCCATCGCCACACTCTGCCATGTGCCACTTTCAGGTCTCCTCACACACTGCTGGTGTGTTGAATTTTTTGACATAGGGTGCTGGCAGATTACGGGCCTCCCATTGCTGCTGCCAGGCCCCTAATCTGCCATAGGCCCCTATATACCGCCTCCTCATGCTGCTGCCAGGTCCAGAGTCTCTCATGGGTCCCTGTACGGCCTCCTATTGCTGCTGTCTCCATCGCCACACTCTGCCATGTGCCACTTTCAGGTCTCCTCACACACTGCTGGTGTGTAGAATTTTTTGACATAGGGTGCTGGCAGATTACGGGCCTCCCATAGCTGCTGCCAGGCCCCTAATCTGCCATAGGCCCCTATATACCGCCTCCTCATGCTGCTGCCAGGTCCAGAGTCTCTCATGGGTCCCTGTACGGCCTCCCATTGCTGCTGTCTCCATCGCCACACTCTGCCATGTGCCACTTTCAGGTCTCCTCACACACTGCTGGTATGTAGAATTTTTTGACATAGGGTGCTGGCAGATTACGGGCCTCCCATTGCTGCTGCCAGGCCCCTAATCTGCCATAGGCCCCTATATACCGCCTCCTCATGCTGCTGCCAGGTCCAGAGTCTCTCATGGGTCCCTGTACGGCCTCCCATTGCTGCTGTCTCCATCGCCACACTCTGCCATGTGCCACTTTCAGGTCTCCTCACACACTGCTGGTGTGTAGAATTTTTTGACACAGGGTGCTGGCAGATTACGGGCCTCCTATAGCTGCTGCCAGGCCCCTAATCTGCCATAGGCCCCTATATACCGCCTCCTCATGCTGCTGCCAGGTCCAGAGTCTCTCATGGGTCCCTGTACGGCCTCCCATTGCTGCTGTCTCCATCGCCACACTCTGCCATGTGCCACTTTCAGGTCTCCTCACACACTGCTGGTGTGTAGAATTTTTTGACATAGGGTGCTGGCAGATTACGGGCCTCCCATAGCTGCTGCCAGGCCCCTAATCTGCCATAGGCCCCTATATACCGCCTCCTCATGCTGCTGCCAGGTCCAGAGTCTCTCATGGGTCCCTGTACGGCCTCCCATTGCTGCTGTCTCCATCGCCACACTCTGCCATGTGCCACTTTCAGGTCTCCTCACACACTGCTGGTGTGTAGAATTTTTTGACATAGGGTGCTGGCAGATTACGGGCCTCCCATTGCTGCTGCCAGGCCCCTAATCTGCCATAGGCCCCTATATACCGCCTCCTCATGCTGCTGCCAGGTCCAGAGTCTCTCATGGGTCCCTGTACGGCCTCCCATTGCTGCTGTCTCCATCGCCACACTCTGCCATGTGCCACTTTCAGGTCTCCTCACACACTGCTGGTGTGTAGAATTTTTTGACATAGGGTGCTGGCAGATTACGGGCCTCCCATTGCTGCTGCCAGGCCCCTAATCTGCCATAGGCCCCTATATACCGCCTCCTCATGCTGCTGCCAGGTCCAGAGTCTCTCATCGGTCCCTGTACGGCCTCCCATTGCTGCTGTCTCCATCGCCACACTCTGCCATGTGCCACTTTCAGGTCTCCTCACACTGCTGGTGTGTAGAATTTTTTGACATAGGGTGCTGGCAGATTACGGGCCTCCCATAGCTGCTGCCAGGCCCCTAATCTGCCATAGGCCCCTATATACCGCCTCCTCATGCTGCTGCCAGGTCCAGAGTCTCTCATGGGTCCCTGTACGGCCTCCCATTGCTGCTGTCTCCATCGCCACACTCTGCCATGTGCCACTTTCAGGTCTCCTCACACTGCTGGTGTGTAGAATTTTTTGACATAGGGTGCTGGCAGATTACGGGCCTCCCATAGCTGCTGCCAGGCCCCTAATCTGCCATAGGCCCCTATATACCGCCTCCTCATGCTGCTGCCAGGTCCAGAGTCTCTCATGGGTCCCTGTACGGCCTCCCATTGCTGCTGTCTCCATCGCCACACTCTGCCATGTGCCACTTTCAGGTCTCCTCACACACTGCTGGTGTGTAGAATTTTTTGACATAGGGTGCTGGCAGATTACGGGCCTCCCATTGCTGCTGCCAGGCCCCTAATCTGCCATAGGCCCCTATATACCGCCTCCTCATGCTGCTGCCAGGTCCAGAGTCTCTCATGGGTCCCTGTACGGCCTCCCATTGCTGCTGTCTCCATCGCCACACTCTGCCATGTGCCACTTTCAGGTCTCCTCACACACTGCTGGTGTGTAGAATTTTTTGACATAGGGTGCTGGCAGATTACGGGCCTCCCATTGCTGCTGCCAGGCCCCTAATCTGCCATAGGCCCCTATATACCGCCTCCTCATGCTGCTGCCAGGTCCAGAGTCTCTCATCGGTCCCTGTACGGCCTCCCATTGCTGCTGTCTCCATCGCCACACTCTGCCATGTGCCACTTTCAGGTCTCCTCACACTGCTGGTGTGTAGAATTTTTTGACATAGGGTGCTGGCAGATTACGGGCCTCCCATAGCTGCTGCCAGGCCCCTAATCTGCCATAGGCCCCTATATACCGCCTCCTCATGCTGCTGCCAGGTCCAGAGTCTCTCATGGGTCCCTGTACGGCCTCCCATTGCTGCTGTCTCCATCGCCACACTCTGCCATGTGCCACTTTCAGGTCTCCTCACACTGCTGGTGTGTAGAATTTTTTGACATAGGGTGCTGGCAGATTACGGGCCTCCCATAGCTGCTGCCAGGCCCCTAATCTGCCATAGGCCCCTATATACCGCCTCCTCATGCTGCTGCCAGGTCCAGAGTCTCTCATGGGTCCCTGTACGGCCTCCCATTGCTGCTGTCTCCATCGCCACACTCTGCCATGTGCCACTTTCAGGTCTCCTCACACACTGCTGGTGTGTAGAATTTTTTGACATAGGGTGCTGGCAGATTACGGGCCTCCCATAGCTGCTGCCAGGCCCCTAATCTGCCATAGGCCCCTATATACCGCCTCCTCATGCTGCTGCCAGGTCCAGAGTCTCTCATGGGTCCCTGTACGGCCTCCCATTGCTGCTGTCTCCATCGCCACACTCTGCCATGTGCCACTTTCAGGTCTCCTCACACACTGCTGGTGTGTAGAATTTTTTGACATAGGGTGCTGGCAGATTACGGGCCTCCTATAGCTGCTGCCAGGCCCCTAATCTGCCATAGGCCCCTATATACCGCCTCCTCATGCTGCTGCCAGGTCCAGAGTCTCTCATGGGTCCCTGTACGGCCTCCCATTGCTGCTGTCTCCATCGCCACACTCTGCCATGTGCCACTTTCAGGTCTCCTCACACACTGCTGGTGTGTAGAATTTTTTGACATAGGGTGCTGGCAGATTACGGGCCTCCCATTGCTGCTGCCAGGCCCCTAATCTGCCATAGGCCCCTATATACCGCCTCCTCATGCTGCTGCCAGGTCCAGAGTCTCTCATGGGTCCCTGTACGGCCTCCTATTGCTGCTGTCTCCATCGCCACACTCTGCCATGTGCCACTTTCAGGTCTCCTCACACTGCTGGTGTGTAGAATTTTTTGACATAGGGTGCTGGCAGATTACGGGCCTCCCATAGCTGCTGCCAGGCCCCTAATCTGCCATAGGCCCCTATATACCGCCTCCTCATGCTGCTGCCAGGTCCAGAGTCTCTCATGGGTCCCTGTACGGCCTCCCATTGCTGCTGTCTCCATCGCCACACTCTGCCATGTGCCACTTTCAGGTCTCCTCACACTGCTGGTGTGTAGAATTTTTTGACATAGGGTGCTGGCAGATTACGGGCCTCCCATAGCTGCTGCCAGGCCCCTAATCTGCCATAGGCCCCTATATACCGCCTCCTCATGCTGCTGCCAGGTCCAGAGTCTCTCATGGGTCCCTGTACGGCCTCCCATTGCTGCTGTCTCCATCGCCACACTCTGCCATGTGCCACTTTCAGGTCTCCTCACACACTGCTGGTGTGTAGAATTTTTTTACATAGGGTGCTGGCAGATTACGGGCCTCCCATAGCTGCTGCCAGGCCCCTAATCTGCCATAGGCCCCTATATACCGCCTCCTCATGCTGCTGCCAGGTCCAGAGTCTCTCATGGGTCCCTGTACGGCCTCCCATTGCTGCTGTCTCCATCGCCACACTCTGCCATGTGCCACTTTCAGGTCTCCTCACACACTGCTGGTGTGTAGAATTTTTTGACATAGGGTGCTGGCAGATTACGGGCCTCCTATAGCTGCTGCCAGGCCCCTAATCTGCCATAGGCCCCTATATACCGCCTCCTCATGCTGCTGCCAGGTCCAGAGTCTCTCATGGGTCCCTGTACGGCCTCCCATTGCTGCTGTCTCCATCGCCACACTCTGCCATGTGCCACTTTCAGGTCTCCTCACACACTGCTGGTGTGTAGAATGTTTTGACATAGGGTGCTGGCAGATTACGGGCCTCCCATTGCTGCTGCCAGGCCCCTAATCTGCCATAGGCCCCTATATACCGCCTCCTCATGCTGCTGCCAGGTCCAGAGTCTCTCATGGGTCCCTGTACGGCCTCCTATTGCTGCTGTCTCCATCGCCACACTCTGCCATGTGCCACTTTCAGGTCTCCTCACACACTGCTGGTGTGTAGAATTTTTTGACATAGGGTGCTGGCAGATTACGGGCCTCCCATAGCTGCTGCCAGGCCCCTAATCTGCCATAGGCCCCTATATACCGCCTCCTCATGCTGCTGCCAGGTCCAGAGTCTCTCATGGGTCCCTGTACGGCCTCCCATTGCTGCTGTCTCCATCGCCACACTCTGCCATGTGCCACTTTCAGGTCTCCTCACACACTGCTGGTGTGTAGAATTTTTTGACATAGGGTGCTGGCAGATTACGGGCCTCCCATTGCTGCTGCCAGGCCCCTAATCTGCCATAGGCCCCTATATACCGCCTCCTCATGCTGCTGCCAGGTCCAGAGTCTCTCATGGGTCCCTGTACGGCCTCCCATTGCTGCTGTCTCCATCGCCACACTCTGCCATGTGCCACTTTCAGGTCTCCTCACACACTGCTGGTGTGTAGAATTTTTTGACATAGGGTGCTGGCAGATTACGGGCCTCCCATAGCTGCTGCCAGGCCCCTAATCTGCCATAGGCCCCTATATACCGCCTCCTCATGCTGCTGCCAGGTCCAGAGTCTCTCATGGGTCCCTGTACGGCCTCCCATTGCTGCTGTCTCCATCGCCACACTCTGCCATGTGCCACTTTCAGGTCTCCTCACACACTGCTGGTGTGTAGAATTTTTTGACATAGGGTGCTGGCAGATTACGGGCCTCCCATTGCTGCTGCCAGGCCCCTAATCTGCCATAGGCCCCTATATACCGCCTCCTCATGCTGCTGCCAGGTCCAGAGTCTCTCATCGGTCCCTGTACGGCCTCCCATTGCTGCTGTCTCCATCGCCACACTCTGCCATGTGCCACTTTCAGGTCTCCTCACACACTGCTGGTGTGTAGAATTTTTTGACATAGGGTGCTGGCAGATTACGGGCCTCCCATAGCTGCTGCCAGGCCCCTAATCTGCCATAGGCCCCTATATACCGCCTCCTCATGCTGCTGCCAGGTCCAGAGTCTCTCATGGGTCCCTGTACGGCCTCCCATTGCTGCTGTCTCCATCGCCACACTCTGCCATGTGCCACTTTCAGGTCTCCTCACACTGCTGGTGTGTAGAATTTTTTGACATAGGGTGCTGGCAGATTACGGGCCTCCCATAGCTGCTGCCAGGCCCCTAATCTGCCATAGGCCCCTATATACCGCCTCCTCATGCTGCTGCCAGGTCCAGAGTCTCTCATGGGTCCCTGTACGGCCTCCCATTGCTGCTGTCTCCATCGCCACACTCTGCCATGTGCCACTTTCAGGTCTCCTCACACTGCTGGTGTGTAGAATTTTTTGACATAGGGTGCTGGCAGATTACGGGCCTCCCATAGCTGCTGCCAGGCCCCTAATCTGCCATAGGCCCCTATATACCGCCTCCTCATGCTGCTGCCAGGTCCAGAGTCTCTCATGGGTCCCTGTACGGCCTCCTATTGCTGCTGTCTCCATCGCCACACTCTGCCATGTGCCACTTTCAGGTCTCCTCACACACTGCTGGTGTGTAGAATTTTTTGACATAGGGTGCTGGCAGATTACGGGCCTCCCATTGCTGCTACCAGGCCCCTAATCTGCCATAGGCCCCTATATACCGCCTCCTCATGCTGCTGCCAGGTCCAGAGTCTCTCATCGGTCCCTGTACGGCCTCCCATTGCTGCTGTCTCCATCGCCACACTCTGCCATGTGCCACTTTCAGGTCTCCTCACACACTGCTGGTGTGTAGAATTTTTTGACATAGGGTGCTGGCAGATTACGGGCCTCCCATAGCTGCTGCCAGGCCCCTAATCTGCCATAGGCCCCTATATACCGCCTCCTCATGCTGCTGCCAGGTCCAGAGTCTCTCATGGGTCCCTGTACGGCCTCCCATTGCTGCTGTCTCCATCGCCACACTCTGCCATGTGCCACTTTCAGGTCTCCTCACACTGCTGGTGTGTAGAATTTTTTGACATAGGGTGCTGGCAGATTACGGGCCTCCCATAGCTGCTGCCAGGCCCCTAATCTGCCATAGGCCCCTATATACCGCCTCCTCATGCTGCTGCCAGGTCCAGAGTCTCTCATGGGTCCCTGTACGGCCTCCCATTGCTGCTGTCTCCATCGCCACACTCTGCCATGTGCCACTTTCAGGTCTCCTCACACTGCTGGTGTGTAGAATTTTTTGACATAGGGTGCTGGCAGATTACGGGCCTCCCATAGCTGCTGCCAGGCCCCTAATCTGCCATAGGCCCCTATATACCGCCTCCTCATGCTGCTGCCAGGTCCAGAGTCTCTCATGGGTCCCTGTATGGCCTCCTATTGCTGCTGTCTCCATCGCCACACTCTGCCATGTGCCACTTTCAGGTCTCCTCACACACTGCTGGTGTGTAGAATTTTTTGACATAGGGTGCTGGCAGATTACGGGCCTCCAATTGCTGCTGCCAGGCCCCTAATCTGCCATAGGCCCCTATATACCGCCTCCTCATGCTGCTGCCAGGTCCAGAGTCTCTCATGGGTCCCTGTACGGCCTCCCATTGCTGCTGTCTCCATCGCCACACACTGCCATGTGCCACTTTCAGGTCTCCTCACACACTGCTGGTGTGTAGAATTTTTTGACATAGGGTGCTGGCAGATTACGGGCCTCCCATAGCTGCTGCCAGGCCCCTAATCTGCCATAGGCCCCTATATACCGACTCCTCATGCTGCTGCCAGGTCCAGAGTCTCTCATGGGTCCCTGTACGGCCTCCCATTGCTGCTGTCTCCATCGCCACACTCTGCCATGTGCCACTTTCAGGTCTCCTCACACACTGCTGGTGTGTAGAATTTTTTGACATAGGGTGCTGGCAGATTACGGGCCTCCCATAGCTGCTGCCAGGCCCCTAATCTGCCATAGGCCCCTATATACCGCCTCCTCATGCTGCTGCCAGGTCCAGAGTCTCTCATGGGTCCCTGTACGGCCTCCTATTGCTGCTGTCTCCATCGCCACACTCTGCCATGTGCCACTTTCAGGTCTCCTCACACACTGCTGGTGTGTAGAATTTTTTGACATAGGGTGCTGGCAGATTACGGGCCTCCCATTGCTGCTACCAGGCCCCTAATCTGCCATAGGCCCCTATATACCGCCTCCTCATGCTGCTGCCAGGTCCAGAGTCTCTCATCGGTCCCTGTACGGCCTCCCATTGCTGCTGTCTCCATCGCCACACTCTGCCATGTGCCACTTTCAGGTCTCCTCACACACTGCTGGTGTGTAGAATTTTTTGACATAGGGTGCTGGCAGATTACGGGCCTCCCATAGCTGCTGCCAGGCCCCTAATCTGCCATAGGCCCCTATATACCGCCTCCTCATGCTGCTGCCAGGTCCAGAGTCTCTCATGGGTCCCTGTACGGCCTCCCATTGCTGCTGTCTCCATCGCCACACTCTGCCATGTGCCACTTTCAGGTCTCCTCACACTGCTGGTGTGTAGAATTTTTTGACATAGGGTGCTGGCAGATTACGGGCCTCCCATAGCTGCTGCCAGGCCCCTAATCTGCCATAGGCCCCTATATACCGCCTCCTCATGCTGCTGCCAGGTCCAGAGTCTCTCATGGGTCCCTGTACGGCCTCCCATTGCTGCTGTCTCCATCGCCACACTCTGCCATGTGCCACTTTCAGGTCTCCTCACACTGCTGGTGTGTAGAATTTTTTGACATAGGGTGCTGGCAGATTACGGGCCTCCCATAGCTGCTGCCAGGCCCCTAATCTGCCATAGGCCCCTATATACCGCCTCCTCATGCTGCTGCCAGGTCCAGAGTCTCTCATGGGTCCCTGTATGGCCTCCTATTGCTGCTGTCTCCATCGCCACACTCTGCCATGTGCCACTTTCAGGTCTCCTCACACACTGCTGGTGTGTAGAATTTTTTGACATAGGGTGCTGGCAGATTACGGGCCTCCAATTGCTGCTGCCAGGCCCCTAATCTGCCATAGGCCCCTATATACCGCCTCCTCATGCTGCTGCCAGGTCCAGAGTCTCTCATGGGTCCCTGTACGGCCTCCCATTGCTGCTGTCTCCATCGCCACACACTGCCATGTGCCACTTTCAGGTCTCCTCACACACTGCTGGTGTGTAGAATTTTTTGACATAGGGTGCTGGCAGATTACGGGCCTCCCATAGCTGCTGCCAGGCCCCTAATCTGCCATAGGCCCCTATATACCGACTCCTCATGCTGCTGCCAGGTCCAGAGTCTCTCATGGGTCCCTGTACGGCCTCCCATTGCTGCTGTCTCCATCGCCACACTCTGCCATGTGCCACTTTCAGGTCTCCTCACACACTGCTGGTGTGTAGAATTTTTTGACATAGGGTGCTGGCAGATTACGGGCCTCCCATAGCTGCTGCCAGGCCCCTAATCTGCCATAGGCCCCTATATACCGCCTCCTCATGCTGCTGCCAGGTCCAGAGTCTCTCATGGGTCCCTGTACGGTCTCCCATTGCTGCTGTCTCCATCGCCACACTCTGCCATGTGCCACTTTCAGGTCTCCTCACACTGCTGGTGTGTAGAATTTTTTGACATAGGGTGCTGGCAGATTACGGGCCTCCCATAGCTGCTGCCAGGCCCCTAATCTGCCATAGGCCCCTATATACCGCCTCCTCATGCTGCTGCCAGGTCCAGAGTCTCTCATTGGTCCCTGTACGGCCTCCTATTGCTGCTGTCTCCATCGCCACACTCTGCCATGTGCCACTTTCAGGTCTCCTCACACACTGCTGGTGTGTAGAATTTTTTGACATAGGGTGCTGGCAGATTACGGGCCTCCCATTGCTGCTGCCAGGCCCCTAATCTGCCATAGGCCCCTATATACCGCCTCCTCATGCTGCTGCCAGGTCCAGAGTCTCTCATGGGTCCCTGTACGGCCTCCCATTGCTGCTGTCTCCATCGCCACACTCTGCCATGTGCCACTTTCAGGTCTCCTCACACACTGCTGGTGTGTAGAATTTTTTGACATAGGGTGCTGGCAGATTACGGGCCTCCTATAGCTGCTGCCAGGCCCCTAATCTGCCATAGGCCCCTATATACCGCCTCCTCATGCTGCTGCCAGGTCCAGAGTCTCTCATGGGTCCCTGTACGGCCTCCCATTGCTGCTGTCTCCATCGCCACACTCTGCCATGTGCCACTTTCAGGTCTCCTCACACACTGCTGGTGTGTAGAATTTTTTGACATAGGGTGCTGGCAGATTACGGGCCTCCTATAGCTGCTGCCAGGCCCCTAATCTGCCATAGGCCCCTATATACCGCCTCCTCATGCTGCTGCCAGGTCCAGAGTCTCTCATGGGTCCCTGTACGGCCTCCCATTGCTGCTGTCTCCATCGCCACACTCTGCCATGTGCCACTTTCAGGTCTCCTCACACTGCTGGTGTGTTCAATTTTTTGACATAGGGTGCTGGCAGATTACGGGCCTCCCATTGCTGCTGCCAGGCACGTAATCTGCCATGGGCCCCCGTACCGACTCCTCATGCTGTGACGTTGCAACAAGGTGGAATTCAACCCTACATATGTTAGACCGCCTTCACGAACAGCGAAAGGCCATCACAGATTTCCTGATGTTAAAAGCGGATAAAGGTACTCCCTGTGTAACTTAGATGTCAGCCATTGGCAGCTCATGCGTGACACCTGCGCTTGCTCAGGCCCTTTGAGGAGGCCACGCTATTCGTGAGTCGGCAGGACTATGGGATGAACGACGTCATTCCTCTGTTGCACGTCCTGGAACAAATGCTGTTAACAATGGCTGGTCAGGGTGCGGTAGACGTGGCGCACAGATCTCAACGCCACATGACCCCTGTGGGGGCAGGACAGGAAGAAGAGGAGGAGGTAGAGGAGGACATTGGTGCTCAGGAATTATTGAGTGAAATGGGTGGTTTTTCCACTCAGCGGACAGGAGTGGAGGAGCAGGAGCATCTGGTAGAGGAGGAGGAGGAGGAGGAGACAGAGGACCCAGACGCACCGTGGCAGTATGCTGTGGAGATGGAGGTAGGGAGTCCCTCGCATTCCTTGGCACAAATGGCCCATAGCATGCTCGCTTGCTTGCGTAGCGACAGCCGAATAATAACCATCAGACAGAGGGATGACTTTTGGCTGTCCACCTTGTTGGACCCTCGCTACCGTTCAAAAATGGTGGCCTTTTTCACACCTGCTGAGAGGGAGGCCAAAATAACGTACTATAAAAACCACCTATGTAGTCAGCTGGTCTCTGCCTTTCTGCGCCAACGTCCATCCTCAGACACTGTGGGCCCTGTGCGCTCGCGTTCCGCTGCCATGGCAGCAGGGGAGGGGTGGGGTGGTAGGAGCAGTGGCAGCTCCACCAGCAGCGGCTGCCTCAGTCTGCAGTCGATGATGAGTAGCTTTCTTCACCAGCGCAGTGAGGAAACTACTAACCAGCCGCAGCAGCAGCAGCATCAGGTGGACCTGGAGCAGGACCTCAAACAACAGGCTTAGGCCTACTTGGACAGCACCCTGCCAACCGAGGTAGATAATCCCCTTGACTACTGGGCAACAAAACTTGACCTTTGACCCCAACTAGCTGAATTTGCCCTTGAAAGGCTGTCATGCCCGGCCAGTAGCGTGGCATCGGAGCGCGTGTTTAGTGCGGCAGGAGGTATTGCAACTCCGCGGAGGACACGACTGTCCACCCAAAGTGTGGAGAGACTCACGTTTGTGAAAATGAATCAGGCGTGGATTAGTCTGGATTTCAAACCACTAGTTCCTGACACAACTGACTAAATCCGCCATGAATCATGCCCCAAACATGTGCCACTTTCAGGTCTCCTCACACACTGCTTGTGTTTTCAATTTTTTGACATAGGGTGCTGGCAGATTACGGGCCTCCCATAGCTGCTGCCAGGCCCCTAATCTGCCATGGGCCCCTATATACCGCCTCCTCATGCTGCTGCCAGGTCCAGAGTGTCTCATGCCATGTGCCACTTTCAGGTCTCCTCACACACTGCTGGTGTGTTCAATTTTTTGTCATAGGGTGCTGGCAGATTACGGGCCTCCTATAGCTGCTGCCAGGCCCCTAATCTGCCATGGGCCCCTATACCGCCTCCTCATGCTGCTGCCAGGTCCAGAGTCTCTCATGGGTCCCTGTACGGCCTCCCATTGCTGCTGTCTCCATCGCCACACTCTGCCATGTGCCACTTTCAGGTCTCCTCACACACTGCTGGTGTGTTCCATTTTTTGTCATAGGGTGCTGGCAGATTACGGGCCTCCCATTGCTGCTGCCAGGCCTGTAATCTGCCATGGGCCCCCGTACCGCCTTGTCACGCTGCTGCTGGGTCCACAGTGTGACATGGGTCCTTGTACCGCCTCCCATTGCTCCCACTGCATGTGCCACTTTCAGGTCTCCTCACACTCCTGCTGGTTTCCATTTTGTCATAGGTTGCTGTATGGCCTCCCATTGCTGCTGCCTCCACCGCCACACTGTGGCTCCAAACACTGGTTTTGGCCCCGTGACTGGCCAAATGAGTGAAGTGTGCGGTGATTCTAAGATCGACGGCACTCATCTGCATGTCATACTGAGTGACAGTATTATTTCTCTTCCCCAGCAGACTCCAAGGGCATTTAAATTAAAGGTACAGTGTTCTGCACTAATATTAAGTCTCTCTGAAGCCTAGAAACACCCTTTTTTAAGTTAAATTCACAGCGAATTTATTCGACTCGAATCGAATATTGTCCACGAATTCGCCGAATCAGTCGAATCGAATTTTTCATTTCTTCGCTCATCTCTACTGACAACATTTATACCTTTCTCATACTATTCAGATCACTGACCTTCATAAAGCTTTATCATAATATAACATGCCCACTGGATTTGACGTTGTGTTGTACTCAAAGCTCCATAAAATGTACTGTATACAATACTATGCACTCATTTATTATACTAGCTCCATGTGAAAGTGATATACTGTAGATAAAATAGCAGAAAATTATTGAGTTACCAGATTTCTATGTTTGGACTAGGACATATTTTTCAAACTATGCTTGTACCATTGGCATCCTATATACTGTATATTGTACAGGATGTCATTGATGGGTTCTGAAAGACAGATATGTGTCCCCATTGTTTGGGTTGTGGTCTCTTTAACCACTTCAAGTCCGGACACTTTTACCCCCTTCCTGCCCAGGCCAATTTTCAGCTTTCAGCACTATCACATTTTGAATGACAATTGTGCGGTCATGCAACACTGTACCCATATGAATGTTTTAGTTTTTTTTTTGAGACATTTAAAACTTTATTTTGGTGGTATTTATTCACCACTGGGATTTTTATTTTTTTTTGCTATATAAATGAAAAAGTCCAAACATTTTGAAAAAAGTGTTTTTCTTATAACATTTTGCAAAGAAATAATCCTTCTTCATAATTCTTGACCACAATTTATTCAGTTATATTTTTAGTAAAAAAAAATAACCCAAATTAGTTTATAAACAAAAATTATAATTTTCCAAAACATTTTTTTACATTTTTATTTTATTTTTTTAGATTATTATTATTTTTTTAACACACCATCACCCTAGCAGTACACTGTCACCATAGTGACACTGTACTATTTGTGGGGTGTGATGAAGATTTTTTTCTTCTTTTTTTTACATTGAGCTTTTACACCCATAAAGGCTGTAAAAGCAATCATTTCTCCTTCTCTCTGGCTGCATCCTTGCAGCCATTGAGAAATACTGTGTGAGATGTGATTGGTCACAGCTTGTCATCTGGTACAAGGCTGTTGTGAATAGCCTTGTACTATGTGACCTCTGTGATCATTCACAGATTTCACACGTAGTAAGCAATGATGTCACAAGTGACATCTTGCTTACTACTCTTCATGTGATCACTGATTGGCCAATCACTGATCACATGATCGGGACCCCACACAGAGGTCCTGTACAATGATCAGTGTTCGTACACAGCGGGCACTGGATCACAGTGCTGCGTGCTCCAAGGGAGCATGCACAAGCAGGGAGCAGGGAGGACGTTTATAAATGGCCACCCACCCCTGCACTGCTCCCGTCCTGACATTTATATACATGGGCCGGATGGGAAGTGGTTAAGGGGGACGATAAGAAACAGTGTGAAGTACTCAAGGATTCTGACCCATGCAGGGCAAGGGGCTCCAGGAAAAACTGAAAAAAAGAAAAAGCTGATTTGCTCGGAGAGAAGTTTGGATGGCAAAGAGCCTCCAACCTTAACTATAGGTACCATGGTCCTGAAATTGTTAACCCATCTATGAGAGAGGGCTTGAAGCAGTCAGTGTGGGTCTATGGGGTGGGGTATGGAGCAGGACATACTTGTGAGAGTACGTTATGTGCTGCTTGGTAAGTGAGACTGCTAAGCTGCGATGACCTTTCCTTTGGACCCCTGTAGCAGGCAGGGACTTGAAATCCTGTTAAGGGACAAGTGTTTGCTGGCAGTGAGCCAAAAACATGCCATGTTCCAGAGATTGATGGACTGCTTTGTTTATTTTTGATGCTGAAGGTAAGCTTTTATTTGTTTCTCATTTGAATTTAAAGACTGTTTGCTTTTAGCAATATGGCTGACTGGTGATCCAGACCCCCCAAAATCACTATATGTGTATGTATATATGGCTTTTCTCAGCGGGAATGCGAGGGGAATACATTTTTGGCACCTCAAGCACTGAATGTAGGAGTGCTGGGGTGTGCTGGAGGATCAATTTTTGCAGGCTGCCGGGGGATATATTGTCACTGAAGGGGTCTATTTTTTGTGTGGTAGTCTATTGTTGCTGGGGAGGTCTATTATTGCTTGTGGGGGATTTATTGTTGATAGAGGTCAGTTGTTGCTGGAAGAGATCTACTGTTGAGGGAGGGGTCTATTGTTGCTAGCTGCTGGAAAGTCTATTGATGCTGGCTCTTGGAAGATTTGTAGCTGCTGGGGGTCTATTGTTGCTGGTATGATATTTTGTTTTGGGGACCCATTGTTGCTACAGGAATCTGTTGTTGCTGGAGGGGTCTATTTCTGCTGGCTGTGGGGATCTATTTTTCTGCTTTTCTTGTTATCATTACCGAATTCTATACAAATTATTTAGCACTACAAAATTATACTTGGCTGTGTATTCTCTAAAAGGAGAGGTACTGAGAGATGGGTAGGGGGTGGAACCAAGTGACAGTGATCGGAGGTAGGTAGGGGCAAAGACAAGTAGTGACTCAGAAGGGGGAATTGCTGCACCTATTTTTTGAGAAAAACAAGCCATATATATATATATATATATATATATATATATATATTCATTGCCCAATCAGCAACATGGACATGTTTTGCCCCAGTACTCTTTATAGAGCTGTATTTCAGTGGAGGTTGAAGATTTTGCTATGCCATCTGCCAGAAATCCCAGCACGCAGGACCAAAGGTTGGTTGCACAGCATAAAAAATGATTTGGCTGAAAAAAAAAACAGCTCACATATCTGTGTTTTAACTGTGAATTTTGCATTATCTTAAGGCACTTGCTAGTCTAATGCGGCAGAATACAAAATGTAAGTATAGGCATTTTGAACAATGGTATTATATATGGCCCGAACCTGTGGTTCAGCACTATGGAAATTAATGACCCCTTCCATGACTCTCATGTGGGTTTCCAGAATGAATTATATCTGTAAGATGGAGGAGCTAACAGCTCCTCTTTATAATAGAAAAGAGAAATATTGCAACACCTGGCTCATTTGGATTGAATTCTCATGTTCTTCCCCCTACTAAATACTAAAGACCCCTGATACTCTGGTTTCCTCTGATTTGAGGGTACCATATCACCTTGTAGATGTCCCAGATGGAATCAATACAACATACTCCTGTGACTGAGACCTGCTTTCCATGGGAACTTTATATACAGACCCAGCGTTGGGGGGACCCTTCCTTAAACGCAATGGTTTCCTTTTATTTGCTTTACTCTCTGCTCTGTACTTCAACTCTCTCTCTCCCACCCTTTACTTTTCTATACCCCCCTTTTCTTTTCCACCCTATTTAAAATTAAGTTTTTGTTCATGCTGGTTTACTGGTTTGTATTTTGCCTATATGACCATATACATTTGATCCACTCAATGTTACCATGTTTGAAAGTTCAGACATGTCAAGTTCAAGGTTGTATATCAATGCTTTTTACATCTTTGGACAATAGTCAAGTGATTATAAATCTTCTTTAAAAAAAAGTAACAAACATTGGGATAATTGTGCGCACAGATGACAACCATATTTTGTATCAGACCCTGCAAATACCATTCTCTCTCCCTCCAGTCCCCCCCCCCCTTGCAGGAATGTGGTCTGTGTGTGCTGGGGTCACAAGTGAATAAGGCACAGCTGGATAGCTTCATGGTTGTAACCCCAATTAGCCTGGTTCTACGATGTCTGATACACCCTTTCATCTGGCCGGGTCGTAAAACTATAACTCAGTCCTTCATTTGACATGAAACCTTATCTCAGAGTGGCTGTAAAACGTACATCCCACTTGAATCACTTTTTCATACAAATTCATAAATGCCGACAGGAACAAGACCCATTAAAACAAAGCATATATTCAGATAGGTCAATTTAATAAGAGTCACCTGACACCTTACACCCCTATGTGGCACCTACATAAGAGTAGAAAGCAATATGTTTTTGTCTGGAATGGTAAGATATGTCATATTTGGTGACTGGACGTTCAGAATATGATTCTGCATATTATTCTACCAGTGGATAGGATGCTACATGTACCTATGGAAGGTTATTGACCATGGTATAAACTTGCGAGGGATTTGGGGCACAGCCTGGGTCTCCGCCTAACACCCCTCCCCAAATAAGGTGATTGGCCCTTGGCTTCAGTAGACACCCCCTGCTGGGACACTAGAAAAGGCTGTCATGCCTGGAGAGAGGGTTGAAGAGATTCTCCCTTTTAACATCAGGAACCAACTTTGGGAGAAAAGGTACCCTTTTGTTCAGGACACTTGAGCTCTGCTTAAACTAAGGACTTCTGCAGGTATCCTACCTTCTGAAACTTCTTTCTTTATCTCTCTGTTGTGTTATTGCTCTCTCTATTTATATACATATTTGTTACCTCTTTTTCTGTAAATATTTTTATTGCACCATTTTGACCTTTTTAGTAATAAATCCTATTTTCTGAAAAGTGTTGAACTGTTTCTAAAGCTCTTTAATGCAAACTAAGAATCCCTGTCTCTGAAGAGTGCTACCGTGTGTTTTAACCCTCTGCATACATCTGTCTGCGGTGGCAGTATGTATACAGACACTTATTCAAACATCATAGTGTTACTGCTAATATTTGTGAGTTTCCTCCTTCTCTGTAAAAAGGTGGTGGTGGCAGTGTGAAGAGTTAATTGCGTAATTAACCTGACCCAGTAACAATCGCTCTCAGGCTGCTGGCACATAAATTGTGGTCCAGCGAGCTGGAAAATTTTTGTGCAGGGCACAGCTGAGAGTGGCATTGTTACGCAAGTGGCAGCGCAGCCTTAGATTGGCTGGTCCTTCAGTCACAAGTTGGTGAGAAGGGCTGGGGTCTGACGCCGCGCCCGTCACAAACATGTCCTACTTACCTGCTTTGTGTAATGCTTTTGCACAGAACAGCCCTGAACCTTCTCTTCTGGGATTCCCTGCCTAAACTCCTGGCTCTTACTGTTCAGTGAATATCCCATAGGAAGCCACTTCCTATTTCCTATTGGGGCTCTTGTGCAGGCTCGATCCTGAGCCAATTTCCTTGCGTCCATAGAAACAGACAGTGCAGCTCAGCCCCACACCCTGCTCCCTTGTCACAGGGTTTGATTTACAGCAGCAGGAGACAATGGTTCCCACTGCTGCCTCTCTGTCCTGTGAGGAGAGAGAGAGAGCAGAGAGATGTTGCTCTCCAACACAGCACTGGATTGAGATCAGGCTCAGTTAAGTATTTGGAGGGGGGGTGGCTCCTGGTCACGAAATATTTTTTTACCTTAATGCCTGGTTCACACTGAGTGCAACTTTGATTTCAAAGCCACGGATCAGTGTGATTTGTACCTCTGGTTTCACTTTGGCTTGCAACTTCATTTAACAGAAGTCAATGCAAGTCACAATGAAATTGGAAAAAAGAAGTATGTGAACTGTTTTTGAAATTGCACTATTAAGACAGTGACATAGAAATACATTAGATGCGACTTCAGTAGTGATTTGTAAATCGCATGTCGCACCTGAAGTTGCACTGGGGTGAGCTAGGACTAATACAGAGAATGCAGAGAAAACACAATAAGAAATTATTTCATGGAAAATAGATTAGAGGGCAATTACATAGTGGATAAAAATGGCTTATGGATATTGATTAATGTCACTTTAAGTCAGATTCCTCAAAAAATAAAAATCAGACTGTACTTGAATTGGATTTTCCAGAAACTGCATATTACCTTAGGATTACTAAGGATTTTGTGACTCTTCTTAAGGCCCCCAAGCATCCTGTGCTGTATGTGCAGTGTCCTGTATGTGCAAATGTTAAGTGATGGTGAAAAAAAAAAATTAAAATAGAAACATGAATGGTAAATAGTGTGCTTTGTGCTGCCTTATCGTAACCTGCAGCCCTAGGCAAAACCCCTAAGTCACTGGTCACACATCTGCGATTTAAAACCCCTTGATTTGTAAGCGATTTCAGGTGCGATTTCTGAAGACTTTATTGTGACTTGTGAAGATTTTCAACGATTTCTTGCAATTTGCATTGTGATTTCCATCACCATTTCCATTATATTCTACACTGCTCAAAAAAAAAATGAAAGGAACACTTTGAAAACACATCAGATCTTAATGGGGAAAAATATTATGCTGAGTATCTATACTGATATGGACTGGGTAATGTGTTAGGAATGCAAGGATGCCCCATCGTTTGATGAGAATGAAAATGAGAATGAAAATGATCAACCTAGGACTGAATTCAAAGACACCCCGAAAATCAAAGTGAAAAAATGATGCAGCAGGCTAGTGCATTTAGCTGAAATTTCATTGCAGCAACACTAAATGGTACTCAGTAGTTTGTATGGCCCCCACATGCTTGTATGCATACCTGACAACATTGGGGCATGCTCCTATTGAGACGACAGATAGTGTCCCAGGGTATTTCCTCCCAGATCTGGAGCATGGCATCACTGAGCTGCTGCACAGTCTGAGGTGCAACCTGGCAGCATCGTATGCACCGAAACATAATATACTAGAGGCAGAAAAGGTACCAGGGGCATCTCATTTAGCCCCCTACTGACCCCGGGCCCTCGGGCAGTGCCCGAGTTTCCAAATGGTCAGTCCGCCCCTGACCAGAGGTGTTCTATTGTATTTAGGCCAGGCGAGCATGGGGGGCCATTCAATGGTATCAATTCCTTCATCCTCCAGGAACTGCCTGCATATTCTCGTCACATGAGGCCAAGCATGAGACCATGCACCAGGAGGAACCCAGGACGCACTGCACTAGCATAGGGTCTGACAATGGGTCCAAGGATTTCATCCCGATACCTAATGGCAGTCAGGGTGCAATTATCTAGCCTGTAGAGGACCCACCACCAAAACGGTCATGCTGAATGATGTTACAGGCAGCATAATGTTCCCCATGGCTTCTCCAGACCCTTTCACGTCTGTCACATGTGCTCAGGGTGAACCTGTGCTCATCTTTGAAAAGCACAGGGTACCAGTGGCCAACTGCCAATTGAGCTCTATGGTGCTGGGCAGTGAGCACAGGGCCCACTAGAGGATGTCGGGCCCTCAGGCCATCCTCATGAAGTTTGTTTCTGATTGTTTGGTCAGAGACATTCACACCCGTGGCCTGCTGAAGGTCATTTTATAGGCTCTGGCAGTGTTCATCCTGTTCCTCCTTGCACAAAGGAGCAGATACCAGTCCTGCTAATGGGTTTTCCAGCTCTCCTAGTATAACTGCCTGTCTCCTGGAATCTCCTTCATGCTCTTGAGACTGTGCTGGGAGACACAGCAAACCTTCTAGCAATGGTACATATTGATGTGCCATCCTGGAGGTGTTGGACTTCCTGGGCAACCTCTGTAGGATCCAGGTATTGCCTCAAGTCACCAGTAGTGACACTGACCCTATCCAAATGCAAAACTAGTGAAAAACATTCAGAAAAGATGAGTATGGAAAAAAATGTCAATCACCTCCACCTGTAAAACCATTCCTGTTTTGGGTGTTGTCTCATTGTTGCCCATCTAGTGCACCTGTTGTTAATTTAATTAATACCAAAGCAGCTGAAACTGATTAACAACCACCTCTGCTACTTAACTGACCAGATCAATATCCCAGGAGTTTAATTGACTTGATGCTATACTCTGATTAAAAAGTGTTCCTTTAATTTTTTGGAGCAATGCATGTATGTCAAATCGTAACAAACTGCAGAGAAAGTAATGCAAGAACTACCGTACTTTAGAAATCGTGATGCAGCATTTTAAGACACTGACATTCACTTTCATTAAATGCGATTTTAGGTGCGATTTCAATCTTCAAATTGCACCTCAAATTGCATCGGTATGATTGGGCACTTAGTGTCCTATGGAAAAGGCTGCCTTGCTCTTGAACTTTAATTTGCTGATGTGTACAGTCTATTTTTGAAACATAAATATAAGTATGTATGATACTTCAATGATTATTTATGGTATTGATCATATAGTTCTTCTAATATATTTAAATTTTAATGTAACCTTGTTACCTACCCATTAGACTTTTTAGTTGAATGGCTTTTAGTCAATTCTAATCTTCAATATATGTCCAATCTTTATTTAATAATAAAAATTTAAAACAGCTTGCTTATTCTTATTTTTGTCTTCCTCTGCATATCTGAAAATACATAAAAGTCTGTTGAGCTGGCAAGAGGGTGTTCATCTTCTTACTCATTCACTTTTGTTTGTGTTGTAAATAGACCTGAATGGAAGGAAATCAGATTATGCAGGCTGTTCAAAGCATAGCAGCATTTCATATTTACGTGACCAAAGAGGGAAACATTTTTTTTTGGTCAAGACAAAAACAAGATACATTCCCTTTAACATATAATAAGTATATTTGAATGTTTCTCAACAATGCCATTAACCTAAAGAATAACTTTCTTACATGTGTTTAGTTATTATTTTGTTTTGATAGTTTGATATTTGTATTATTGCATTACTGCATTAAATTGACATTGTAGAAGTGTAAGAGATAAATGTAATGAGGTTTATCTACTAAAGGCGTTGTTTGTTTGAAAAAAAAAATACCATCTCTGAGAACCTTTTCTGTGAGGGAGAAAGGGATTTAATAGGTGTAGGAACTGTTTTGCATGCAATTAATGAGGAGGAAGAGACTCAGCTCCTTGCTCAGATAGAAGGGCTTAATTGGCCCTAGTATGTGTATGTATGAATGTGAGTTAGGGACCTTAGAGTGTACACTCCTTGAGGGTTAGGGACTGATGTGAATGTACAATATACAGTATGTATGTAAAGCGCTGAGTAAATTGACAGCACTATATAAGTACCTGCAATTAAAAAAATAAATAAGGGTTGCAAGGGCAAGGACAATGGTAATAATGAGATATTTTAACTATCCTAAAATTTACTGGAGTAATGGCACTGTAACAATTACTCCAATTAATTTTACTGGCTTGGAACTGCCTAGGAGTTCTCCCTGTTTAAGAGTTAAGAGGTTGGTAAAAGTTGAGGAGAAGTGCACTTTTATGTGAAGAGTGATTTGATAGTGAAAATGAGGGATGGCATTGCTAATGGGCTGGTGAAGAGGTGAAGTCTAAAGTGGCTGAAGCTCATGGCCAGATTTAGGGTGGTACTGGGTTGGGCCACAATCCCCCAGATACCAGTTGCACCCCAATAGGCAATCCATGGATATTGTCCACCAGGAAAAGCTGTCTGCGGCAGCTGGCTGCATCTAACAAGGCTGTGTGTCCATGACAGTCTCACAGAGCCCAGCCAGCACACTCCCCCCATCTTCTCTCACCTGCAGGGACAGGAAAAGAAAGAGAGACCGATGTGCACCACCTCCTCCCAATCCTCTCCTTGTGTCTACCCCTCCCACACTCCTATTTCTGGCTGGTATTGTTCCTGAGAAGATGTGTGGGTGGGAGATTTGAATTACCTCAGCTGGCAACTAAATAATGGTTGCAAGATTGATTGTTCTGCTTGTGCCACCAGACCAGCCTGGGGTGAGTGAGCTGAGCTCTGCACTATGACTGAATTGTGCCCCTCTCCCTCCCTTCTCTCTCCCATCTGTATCCTTCCCCCTCTCTGCTCATGTTCAGTTAACACTATGGACAACTTTAGTACTAATAGATTATCCTAGATACTCCTAGATTGTAAACTTCGACTCCTAGATTGTAAGCTCTGAGGAGCAGGGCCCTCCTATCCCTCTTGTATTGAACTGTATTGTTGCTGTATTGTCTCCCATTATATTGTAAAGCGCTGAGCAAACTTTTGGCGCTATATATAAATCCTGTATTATTATAATAATAATAATAATAATAGGAGATGGCTGACAGCCTGCTAGTTAGATAAACTGACAGGATTTTTACTCACGAGCTTGTGATGCTTCTGTTTTACCCTTTCCTTCCCAGCCCTAACATCCTTTTAGGAGATTATTCACATACTGTATGTTCTGATCTCAGAAGTGCAATCTGCATTCAGATCATTCTTCAGAGAACGTTTGCATAGTTACCAACTGACTAAATTGCCAGGGACAGTCACAGATTTAAAAGCCGTGCCCCTAAACATCTTTGTCCCGGGCTTTGTCCCAGAAATTCAACCCGGTCCCAGCCATTCAGACAACAGCCAGTGGGTTCACTTGAATGGGTCACATTCAGCAGGAACTGTGCGCACAGAAAGCAACAGAGAATAGATTTACTGCCACGGCTAAGCCCACAAATGATCTCAGTGGCAGTATATGTACGCCTATGTGTACAGACTCTGTATTGTGAACCATCCATAAACTTAAAGACAGTTCGTATAAAACAAGCAATTTTCTCCTGTCCTTAAATGCCCATAGACAGGGGAAAAAGACCATTTCCAGTGCCAGAGCTAGCCAATTAGAGAACTTCCGGCCTCAGCTACAGATTGGCAATGGGGTGGGTCTGGGTGTGCACCTGTGTAGGGATATTATGACGCTTATCAGACATGGCTTATAGTCACGTACCCCATTGCATGAGTTGAGGCTTAGTCCTGTAGTTCAGAGGATGAGAAAGTAAGCAATGGTTGGAGAATGCCACCAGGAGCATTAGTGGTAGTATAACCAGTATAACGAAACCATAGGAGAGCACAATTGCAGATCATCTAAGGATAAACTAACATGAGCTCCTATAATACTAAAAGGCATGTACTGTACACAAATGCTAGACTTTGTGAGAATATAAGAAACTTGGTTTGACAGCTCACATGACTAACTAGCAACTGTCCAGAGGTACTCCTTGTATCGGAGGGAAAGGAAGGGTATAAGAGGGGGAGGGGTGTGCCTGTATATCAAGGATGATTTAATAGTGAACCTGAGGGATGACATAGCTAATGGGGCAAGGGAGGAGGTGGAATCCATGTGGCTGGAGCTTCAAAGGGCAGATAGACATGGGAAAATAATGGTGGCTATATGCTGCAGCCTCTCTAACTTGAAGGATGAGGAGGAGTCTGACCTCCTGTCACAGCTAGGAGTGGCAGCGAGACTAGGCAATATTATCATAATGGGGGATTTCAACTATCCAGACATTGACTGGGCAGAAGGCACTGCTCACTCATTTCCTAGATGTCTTGCAGGACAATGTTATGTGTCAGATGGTGGATGTCCCAACTAGAAATAATCCTCTGCTAAATCCACTTATTACAAATAACATCGGATCACAGATGTGGAAATAAGGGACAACTTGCGATCACAGGGTAATTACTTTCAAAGTAAATCATAGAAAAAGGAGGCACGAAGGTAGTGAAATAATACTAAATTTCAAAAGAGACAACTTTTATAAACTGTGCTCCGTACCACAAGATATTAAATGGAATCAAATCCTAGAGACATTAAACACTGAAAAAAATGGGAGTGCTTTTAAGAAAATAATAAATAAAGGTTTTAGCTAGTGCATTTAAATGAGCAGCAAACATGAGAGAGCTAAGATTAAACCTGGGTGGTAAAACTTCAGCCTAAAAAGGTTTATTAAAGAGAAAGTAATAGCCTTTAAAAAATACAAGGCCAAGGGGTCATTGTTGGCATTCCAAGACTACAAAGATTGCAATAAGAAGTGTAAGAGTGCAATTAGGGCAGCTAAGATAAACTACAAGAGGCACATAGTGGAGGAGAATAAAAAAAAAGTTATTTATTAAATATAGTAACAGTAAGAACACGAGGTCAGAGGTCAGAGGATATAGGCCTCATTAAAGATGATCAGAGGAAGTAGGTTACAAATGAGAAGGCAACTGTACCAAATGCATTCTTTTCCTCAGTTTTTACAAAAGAAAATGAGGGGTATAACAACCATGACTGCATCGTTACTAACACAACATAGGATGTACCCTTGTGGCTAACAGAATAGACTTGAAAAACCTAATGCAAAAAAATCACCAGGACCATATGACTTACATTCATTTTTATGAACAGCTTAAGGATTGGAATGGTACCAGCTGATTGGTGAAAGGCATGTGAGGTATCAATATTTAAAAGAGGACAAAGATATATACCTGGAAACTGCAGGCCAGTCTCTCTAACATCTATAGTTTGTAAACTATTAGAGAGGATGCTAAAGAACTTTATTCCAAGAATTTTCACTTGAAAACATTACCATTTGTAGTAATCAGCATAGAAGTATGAAAGATTGTTCTTGCCAGACCTGCTAACATTCTACGAGGAAGTGCAATGCCATTTAGATAAGGGAAGGCTTGTGGATGTGGTACTGTATATCTGGAATTTGCAAAACATTTGATACAGTTATTATACCCCATAAATGCCTAGTTTACAAATTGAAGTCTGTTGGCTTAGACCAGGGGTCCTCAAACTTTTTAAACAGGGGGCCAGTTCACTGTCCCTCAGACCGTTGGAGGGCCGGACTATAGTTTAAAAAAAAAACTATGAACAAATGCGGACACAGTACAGGAGATGACCAGAGATTGCGGACATAGTACATGAGATGACCAGAGACTGCAGACATGCAACGGCAGCGGGAATACTGGGCCGGCCGCTCCATAAGACAAACAGAGATTTTCCCCCAAGTGTGTCTTATGGAGTGAAATATACGGTAAATGCAGGACACCTTGTTGGGTCAGATCTGTGTACAATGTAAAGAGAGGGGTGGGGAGATAAGGAGGGGAGAGAGAGGAGGGGGGGAGAGAAAGAGAGGAGGGGGTGAGAGAGAGAGGAGGGGGAGAGAGAGAGAGAGGAAGGGGGGAGAGGGAGAGAGGAGAGAGGGGGGAAAGAGAGAGAGGGAGGAGATCGATCATCTATTGCACTTATCTAGGGTCCGTGGCTGTGATACCCAACATGCAGCGATGGAGTCTCCTCTCTTGCTCCCCCTCTTCATGGTCAGCTCTAGGCTCTGCCCTCTGGCCGTGACAGTTGCATGCACTGATCAGAATAGATGGCCGGCTGGCTGCAGAGAGACCAGGTGAGTGGTGCAGGTTCATAAGCCGAGCCCACCTTCCCCTGTTCTAGAATTGCTGATCCCACCCTCCTGCCTTCCGCCCGTTCCCTGCTGAGCTCTCTTGACCTGATAAATGTCCGCGGCGGGCTTAGACCATAGTGTAGGTACCTGGATAAAAAAACTGGTTATAGGGGCACATCCAAAGGGTGGTGATAAATAGCAAGTAGTCAGAATGGTCTAGAATGGTAAATGGGAACCCCAGGTCTCTGTTCTAGGGTCAATTATGTTCAGTTTATTCATAAATGATATAGAGGCAAGCATAAATAGCTCAATCTCAGTGTTTTCTGATGAAACAAAGCTAAGCAGGACTATAACTTCACAGCAGGATCTATAAATCTTACAGGAAGACCTCAATCAAATAAAGGGGTGGGAAACTACATGGCAAATGAGGTTTAATGTTGAAAAATGTAAAGTAACGCACTTCAGGCCCAAAAATATGAATGCAAGTTACTTGATAGGAGGAGAACCATTCAAGAATTCCAGGATGGAAAAAGATCTGGGGTCTTAGTAGATCACAGGCTCATCAATGGCATGCAATACTAAGCTGCAGTAAGCAAAGCAAGCAGAATGTTAGCATGCATTGAAAAGGGTATTTACTCAAGAGATAAGACTAATAAGAATTCTACCATTTTAGAAAACTCTAGTTCGAGCACAACTTGCGTATGCCATCCAAATCTGGACACCAATCCCCAGAAAGGATGTGCTGGAGCTGGAGAGAGTCCAGAGAAGGGCAACAAAGCCAATAAAGGGACTGGAGGGGCTTTTTTTTTGAGGAACGACTACAAACACTAAACCTATTCTCCTTGGAGAAGTAACTCTTGAGAGGAGATGTGATAGCAATATACAAGTATCCCATTGGTGATCCTAGCATAGAGAGAAAACTTAAGAAGACATGCGGCCTCTCAAAGAAATTGGAGGTGAAGCAGTTCAACCTTAAACTTCATAAGGGTCCTTTATTGTTAGAGCAGTAATGATATGAAACACCCTTCCACAATCAGTGGTGTCAGCGGGAAGTGTCGATAGCTTAAAAAAAACCTCCTTGATGGGCATCTTAGTGAATGCAATATACTGTATAGGGATACGGGAACTCACATTGACATAAACACACACATACACACACCCACACACACAGATTGAACTAGATGGACCGGTGTCTTTATTCAGCCTTACCAACTATGTAAAATTCTTTCTTGTATTAAAAGAGTACCAGGAACCTAAGGCCCACTGTGCTCATTTCCATAGAGCATACAATGTGTTTTACAATGTGTTTGTGCTCATGAGCACAGATGTATAACTGGGCTAGAAAGAATGGGCACCACGCATGGGTGAACATGTGCAAGCACAGGTGAACTTGTACACGCATGACTGTACCAACAGATTCTGCTGCCTGGTGTCCTATTTAAAGCAGAGGCATGCCTAGTATCATTGCTGGATGATCTTCAGCTTTGCCTTGTGACTTGTGTTCCGGATAGCCTACTTGATCCTGTTACTGACACGGCTTCATCTCACTCTTCTTTGAATTCCCCTTGCCTGCTTATGTCTGCTACTGATTCATGTTACTGACCCCGACCTGGACTTTTGAAGTCTTACTAATGATTTGTACAAGGAAAAAATTAGGTTTCGTTCTCAAGAGGGTAAAGATGATGAGGGTGGCCTCTTGCACAATTTCCTTCCAAGCACCCCTGATGGTGGAGACAGGGAGCAGTACTGTTGGTGGTGAAAAGCCTCCTGCAGTTCAGAGTGTGTGGTCCTGATGAGAAGAGTTCCCAGAGTGAGGCTTGGAAGGCAGACAAATAAAAGATGCTGAAATGGCAGCATTTTTTTTGGCATCGATCACTCACCCAAAAGCTGTACACATGCTTTGCTTCACAACCATGGCAGGATTTAAACACCCCGTCACACTCAGAGGACACTACCTCTTACCAAACATGACTCATTCAAATGGATGGGGCCACACTGCAACCTCCCAGCAACCGGCTGCAGCGTGATGGTGTGGAATCTTGGGGGTCAAAACAGGCAGTGAGAAGGGGGCATATCTCTTCCTCATTGTCCTGTCAAACACCTCTGAAATGCAATAGGAGCATGGATAAGTTTTCATAGCAGCAGAATTCCTGGCTGCATGTGCAAATGAGTCCTTAGTGCTAGCCATCTACCTGCAGATAACAGTGGTGGTTGTGTTCATATATGCTGGCTGGGCATTGTGTTACATCCATCATTAACATGTTACTAAACCCAGGACCCTGCAATCACTATATCTGGTCTTCCACAGTACGCAGAACATGGAAGTGCAATTATTTTAGTAACTATAAACTGCTAAATGCATTTTCTCATCAGCAATTAGAGAAGTCTTGTGACTTCTATCAATTTTCAACAGAGCACTGGTTAAAGCTTGCAGGAGGAGTTTTCTTTCTGCTCTAGGAGGATGCAAAACCTCTGACCTATGTCTTTTCCTTAGGAGAGTGCTGATCACATGCACTCTCCTAAGGAAAAAAAACTCTCTAGCAATACACACCAAACTGAGCATGTGCAGAATGGCTACGGTTCAGTCTGTCTTATCAGGAGATAAGATACAGACATTTGAACAAGAGGAGGAGTAGAGAAGTCAAGATCAAAGAACCTTTTTACATAATGCAGAGGATTAACTCCTTAGGTTCCACAGTGAGTATAACAAGCACGCTTTACTGCATATACAGACTGATTTTACTGTTGTGGGGTTAGTAACACTTTAAATGATATATACTTTAATTAGAGAGATGGCTGAACTTCTGGAGAATTGAATTATATATTTTATAAAACTGAGAACAGCTGCGATACATTGTTTATATTAGAAAATATCTACCTTGCAAAGAGTTATAGCTATAATTTTGGCATCTAAAGTATGGTGTATTATGATTGTGAGTTTAGATATCATTTTTGGATTTAGAAGCGCTTCCTGTATTAGTATCTTATAATCTTTATAAACTTGTAGGTTAAGGTTTTTTTGATAGATGCCTATTTGCAGGGGAAGCACAGACAATAGCACATTTTTGCACTAAAGGAGTACAGCCTATTCACTTTGTACATTTGTAAAGTGAATTGTCTTAGTGACCCACATGGAAGAAAAATATATTTGAAATATATTTTAAAAATATTCTTCAAAAATATTGAGACGTATATTTGAAATACTACAACTTTGGCCATATTCAATATATTTAAAAAAAAAAAATTTAAATTATATATACTGTATGTTGAAATGCGTTTTTATTACAAAATATATGAAACATATTTTTAAAAATACATTTTCAATTATACTGTATGTCTTTAAAAATACAAATCTACATTTTTGGAATGCATTTACAAATATATGTAAAACTATATGTTAAAACAACTTTTATATGTTAAAAAAATCTGAAGGATATAGTTAAATATATATTTTTAAAAATACTTTTCATATATTTTGTAATATATAAAAAACGCATTTCAACGTGCAGTGTGTATATATATATATATATATATATATATATATAAATCTATTTTGAAATATATTGAATAATGCCAAAATTTTAGCATTTCAAATATATATCTATATATTTGGGCAGAATGTTTTTAAAATATATTTCAAATATATTTTTCTTCCATAAGGTACAACTAAGTGAAAATTCACTTTTCAGAATATACCCAATCTTATGCAAACAAAAATATTTTTTTTCTTTGCACATGATTGAATTATTGAAGTCAGCACAGCTCCACCTTATTCACTAAACTAAGAAGAAGATGACTTTGCAAACTGAAAATTCATTTTGTAAAGCTAATATGCATGTGAGCAGTAAGGGCTCAATGAGGAAAGCTGACAATGTGCCCATAACAGCTATGTCTATGGTATCTTGATTAAATCCACTGCTTGTCAGCTTTCCTCCGTGTCCATGTTGCTCATATGCTTCTGGACTCTGCACCCTGATCCATAGCTTCAGTAACCTCATACATTTTCTACAGTGCTGACTACTAAAAACAATGCAGGGCCTATTTCAATGTAAGCCTTATATTATTTACCATAACAATTAATATTTTTAGCCTTTTTTGCAATCACCTTTGACATCATTGCTAAAAATAACAGTGGTTTTATAAACAAACAAAGATCTTTACAGCTTGGTGATCTAGGTCTATTTTTTTTTACTATTGTAAAAATGTTTACTTTTTTAGCCACTTCAATACCGGGCACTTTTACCCCCTTCCTGCCCAGGCCAATGTTCAGCTTTCAGCGCTCTCGCACTTTGAATGACAATTGCAGGATCATGCAATGCTGTACACAAACTCAATTTTCATCATTTTTTTCACACAAATAGAGCTTTCTTTTGTTGGTATTTAGTCACCACTGAGATTTAATTTTTTGAAATTAAAGAAAAAAGAATTTTGAACAGAAAGCGTTTTTTCTTTGTTTCTGTTATAAAATTTTGCAAATAAACAATTGTTCTTCAAAAAGTTAGGCCATTTCTGCTACATTTCTTTACTGAAAATAACCCAAATCAGTGCATAATATTTAGTCTGTAGGAAGGTTATAGTCCAAAAACTATGTTATACAGTTGTGGCCAAAATTATTCAACCCCCAATGCTGTAAAGGGGTTTAGGGACTATAGTGTACATTTGGAATTGTATTCAGAATCAAATCCTACAAGGACGTTGTAACTACCCAAATGCAACTAAAATGACATCAATTGTTTATGTAATACAGTAGTAAATGGTTCTTATGTGGTTTCTTCATTGCCACAATTATTCAACCCCTTAAAGACTACCACTCTGAAGAACAGAGGTTCATACAGGTGCTTTCCATCAGGTATTGAAAACACCTGTGGATGTCACCGAGCAGCAATCAAGCATAATAAGCACCAATTAGGCAGCTTTAAAATGACTGTGATACTCAGCTCCTTCTAGACATTTACTGGTGTGGTTACAAACATGGTGAAGGCAAGAGAATGGTCCAGGAAGACAAGAGAAGAGGTGATTTCTCTTCACAGGAAGGGCAATGGCTATAAGAAGATTGCAAAGATGTTAAACATACCAAGAGACACCTTAGGAAGCATCATTCGCAAATTCAAGGCAAAGGGCACTGTTGAAACGCTACCTGGTCGTGGCAGAAAGAAGATGCTGACTTCGACTGCTGTGCGCTACCTGAAGCGTAGAGTGGAGAGAAGTCCCCGTGTGACTGCTGAGGAACTGAGAAAAGATTTGTCAGATGTGGGTACAGAAGTTTCAGCCCAGACAATAAGACGCACACTGCGTAATGAAGGCCTCCGTGCCAGAACTCCCAGGCGTACCCCCTTGCTGTCTCCAAAGAATAAGAAGAGTCGACTGCAGTATGCCAAAAGCCATGTGGACAAACCACAAAAGTTGTGGGATAGTGTTCTGTGGACTGATGAAACAAAATTAGAACTGTTTGGGCCCATGGATCAACGCTATGTTTGGAGGAGGAAGAACAAGGCCTATGATGAAAAGAACACCTTGCCTACTGTGAAGCATGGTGGAGGGTCAATCATGCTTTGGGGCTGTTTTGCTTCTGCAGGTACAGGGAAGCTTCAGCGTGTGCAAGGTACCATGAATTCTCTTCAGTACCAGGAGATATTGGATGGAAACGTGATGCAGTCCGTCACACACCTGAGGCTTGGGAGACGTTGGACCTTTCAACAGGACAATGATCCCAAGCATACCTCCAAGTCCACTAGAGCATGGTTGCAGAGGAAAGGCTGGAACATTTTGGAGTGGCCATCGCAGTCACCAGACTTAAATCCGATTGAGAACCTCTGGTGGGACTTAAAGAAAGCAGTTGCAGTGCGCAAGCCTAAGAATGTGACTGAACTGGAGGCCTTTGCCCATGAAGAATGGGCGAAGATACCCGTAGATCGCTGCAAGACACTTGTGTCAAGCTATGCTTCACGTTTAAAAGCTGTTATAACTGTAAAAGGATGCTGTACTAAGTACTAAGATTGAATGTCACTTGGGGGTTGAATAAAACTGATAATGCTGTGAGCACAGAAAAGACATTTGTGGTTATTTCATTATAACTGTTATGTTATATTTGTCTGACCTACAAGTGCCTCTTTAATGTAAATGTAAGCAAGATGACTGAATGATCAAAAGCAATGTCAAACTGGCCAAAACACTCAATTTCAGTGGGGGTTGAATAATTTTGGCCACAACTGTATATCTGAAAATTGATCGATCCTGATGTACTGACAGGCTCATTTCTTGAGACCTAAAAATGTTAGGACAGTACAGATATCACCCAAATGGCAAATTTTTGGAAAGAATACAGGTCAAGGTATTTAGTAAGAAGCATGACGAGATTTTTGAAGTTGTAATTTTTTGTCCAAATTTTTATGCAAATTAAGAAATAAATTAAAAAAGTCTCTTTTTTTTTACATACTGTCACCAGTGCAGTACAGCATCATCACATAACTGGTGTGGCGGTGATCAGGGACACTGACGTTTCATTCTTTTTTAAATTTTTATATGTTATACATTTTTTTCTTGTTTTCATGATTTTTTTTTTTTACCATAGTACATTGTACTACTCTGGGTAAGTGATCAGTATTTTTTTTACACATTATGATTGCTTATAGCAGTGAATTTCACTGCTATGAGCAAGCATTTTACTGAATGAAATCAATTCATTCAGTTTGTTTTGTTGTGATTAGCTGTGACTGGCCACAGCTAATCACACAGTGCAGATGGGCTGTGATTGACCCTGTCTGTACCATGTGACTACTGTGAGCAATCACAGCTAACAACACAATTGTAACAATGAATGTAATGAATCAAAGACAAAAAAGAAGCGCACCAACCTTGTGTATTACCTCAGTAAACCAATTTTATCAAAGACAAATCGTTGTCTGAATCATTTCGAAGGATGTTCCTTCTTCATCAGAACTCTGATGAAGAAGGAACATCCTTCGAAACACGTCAACTGATCCCTGAGTGTCCACCCCTATGATGGGACTCACGCAGGTCTTACCATTCCATAGTTCCTTTGAGAACTGACATGCTTGAAATACTTCTTTGTTTGTGAGTATATTTTTGTATTCAATAAAATTGGTTTACTGAGGTAATGCGCAAGGTTGGTGCTCTTCTTTTTTGTCATTGCTTCACAGTATTAGTCGGGCTTCCCCAGCCTTGTTTGGAGCTGCACAACCCCATATGCAAAGGTGGTAGAATTTTTTCAAGTTCTGATTCCATCCATCCACCTCCTTTGGGTCTTAGAGCGCAGGAGAGTTTGTTTCTATTTGTAATGAATCAAAGCCATTCATTGTTTACAACTGTCATGTGATCTGCTTTGATTTGTCAGTGATCAGTCATCAGCTGTGTCACAGCATGGCCCCACGATGGCATGCGAGGCTTGTTCCAGAAGGACTACATATGACATTCACCTGGAATGATGAAAGTCCCGCCCAGACGTCAAAGTCGTGCTTGAAGTGGTTAATATATAATTTAAAGATATGGGGATTGTCTTTATTTTCTTCCTGCTGATACTACTGAACTTAGGTGGTTATTGATGTTCCTGCACAAGTTCAATATTTCACATGAAATTATGTTTCCCAAAATATCCAGCATTTTCAAGAAATCTCTTTTTTTTCCAGCAATGTCCTCGATTTTGTATTATTAAGAAAGCCTTATAATGCAGAAAGAAGGCACTGATGCTTTCTAATAATACAGTATTTTATTTAGACATTTTTTTTTCAGTTTAAAACCTGATATTGTATCTATTTAAATAAGTTGAAGTCTTGTTGCTGTGCATCCTCTTGTGTTTCTTTACTAAATGGACGAATAGATGAATAGATTGAATAGATGGCTTCTCAATAAACACAATCTATTGTTAAGATTCAAAATACCAATGCTCCTTCATCCTGTGCTTGGTGAAGCTGAATAAGCAATTCTCTGCTTTCATTTGAAAATCCAGGCTTGCTTAGCAATTGCTATGACAACGTCTACTGTTACTACTTGTAACTGTTAATGTGCCTGAGCATTGAAATCATTTATTTGTACACCTAAACAAATAGATGTACATAACAGATCATGAATGACCAGGAATTTAAGAAAATGGACTAAAATACTCTGTTTTGTTTCCTTGCTATTAAAGTGCTCAATACACATATAAAACAGCAAAGATTATATTCCGTAGCCAGGAAAGGGTGCACAATTATTGTATTAATATATATTCACTGAAACATTGTAGACTGCATAGTCTATCTTGTCCCAGGGAGTGCTGGATGCACTCTTATTCTTTGGTTCCTTATTTTTTTTCCAAGGTAATCTTTTCTTTCCTATTGAAAATATTTAGTTCACAACGTGTATTCCACTTTACAATTTACAATCCACATTTAAGCTACAATTTGGAGTTCAGTATGAAGAGACATTGCAGCATAAATAACAGAAGATGTAACCATCACTGGGCTTGTTGCGTTTGGGAGTTCATCTCTCCCTTGAGTGTATGAATGCTTTTGCATTGAACCAAATGTGCTTATCCAGAAAACAGACATTCTTTTCACAAGTTGATTATATATATTTTTTTTTTTTGAGCAGTGTGTATATATGTATATATATATATATATATATATATATATATATATACACACACTTCTCAAAAAAAATATAAGGAACGCTTTTTAATCAGAGTACAGCATCAAATCAATTAAACTTCTGGGATATTGATCTGCTCGGTTAAGTAGCAGAGGGGGTTGTTAATCAGTTTCAGCTGCTTTGGTATTAATGAAATGAATAACAGGTACCCTAGATGGGCAAAAAGGAGACAACCCCCAAAACAGGAATAGTTTTACAGGTGGAGGCCACTGACATTTTTTCCCTACTCATTTTTTCTGACCTTTTTCACTAGTTTTGTATTTGGCTAGGGTCAGTGTCACTACTGGTAGCATGAGGCAATACGTGGACCTTACAGAGGTTGCACAGGCAGTCCAACTCCTCCCGGATGGCACATCAATACGTGCCATTGCTATATAGTTTGCTGTGTCTCGTAGCACAGTCTTAAGAGCATGGAGGAGATTCCAGGAGACAGGCAGTTACTCTAGGAGAAGTGGACAGGGCCATAGAAGGTCCTTAACCCATCAGCAGGACTGGTATCTGCTCCTTTGTGCAAGGAGGAACAGGATAAGCATTGCCAGAGCCCTACAAAATGACCTCCAGCAGGACATCATTGTGAACATCTCTGATCAAACAATCAGAAACAGACTTCATGAGAGTGGCCTGAGGGTGTCCTCTAGTGGCCCCTGTGCTCACTGTCCGGAACCATAGAACTTGATTGGCATTTGCCATTCAACACCAGAATTGGCAGGTCCACCACTGGCACCCTGTGCTTTTCACAGAAGAAAGCAGGTTCACCCACAGCACATGTGACAAACATGAAATGGTCTGTAGAAGCCATGGAAAATGTTTTGCTGCTTGTAACATCGATCTGCATGTTTTGGTTGTGGGTCAGTGATGGTCTGGTGAGGCATATCCATGGAGGGATGCACAGACCTCTACAGGCTAGACAATGGCACCCTGACTGCCATTAGGTATTGGGATGAAATCCTTGGACCCAATGTAAGACCCTGCACTGGTGCAGTGGTTCCTCGGTTCCTTCTGGTGCACGACAATGATCGGCCTCATGTGGCGAGAGTATGCAGGCACTTCCTGGAGGATGAATGAATTGATATCATTGAATGGCCCCCATGCTCGCCTGACCTAAATCCAATAGAACACCTCTGGGATATCATGTTTCGGACCATCCGACACCGCCAAGTTGCACCTCAGGCTGTCCATGAGCTCATTGATGCCATGCTCCAGATCTGGGAGGAAATACCCCAGGACACCATCCATTGTCTTTTTAGGAGAATGCTCCAATGTAGTCAGGAATGCATACAAGCATGTTGGGGGCCATACAAACTACTGAGTACCATTCTGAGTTGCTGCAATGGAATTTCAGCAAAATAGACTAGCCTGTTGCATAATTTTTTCACTTTGATTCTTGGGGTGTATTTGAATTCAGTCCTCTGTACTTTGATAATTTTTATTTCCATCAAGTGATAGGGCATCCTTACGTTCCTAACACATTACCCAGTACATATCAGTAGAGATATCCAGCATGATGTTTTTCCCCATAGAGATCTGATGTGTTTTAAAAGTGTTCCTTTAATTTTTTTGAGAAATGTATATAAATCTACACACCCCTGTAAAAATGCCAGGTTTTTGAGATGTAAAAAAATCAGACCAAGATAAACCACTTCTGAATTTTTTCCATCTATACTGTGATCTCTAATCTGTACAATTCAATTAAAAACAAACAGGATTTTTTTTTTTTAAACTTACAATAATTTGAAGGTATGTAAATGTGCAAACCCCTAAACTATACCTTGGTTGAAGCACATTTCGATTTTATGACAGGATTCCATCTTTTGTGGTAGGAGTCTATCAGCATCGAACACCTTGCCTTGGTCATATTAAAAGTAAAAAAAATCTGAAGTGATTTATCTTGGTCTGTTTTTTTACATCTCAATAACCTATATATTTGTACACAATTGTTCGAGCTGACACTTCATGGTTCATGGCTGTAGGCTATGGAAAGGGAGGGTGGTGTGCCAGGGAGTAGTCTTGGACTAGGTAGGTCTGTACTGTGCTTGACTGTATGTCCTTTGAAAGAGATTAACCACATTAAAGATTCTGCAGTTCAGTTAATCTCCTGTATGAAGTCCTAGAACTGAGATCTTGATCCAAAATTATAGACTGTATATAAATTCTCATCACCAAAAACCTTTTGGAAGCAACCCCCCACCCAACCAATTTAAGTTAACAATCCACAAATATCTTAGCTGATCTAACTGAGCCTGTCTTGTACATATTTAAAATCACATCATCCCCATGTCTGTAGAAGTGTATCAAGTAAGAATAATCTGTGTTTCCATAGAAACCAATCTGTTTCTCCTTTACATTTTTGTAGAAAGGGTTAGTAAATGTATGAAAAATTGTATTTATTGGATATCATGGTCAAAAAAAGTTATAATTTCAGATTTGATTAAAATGATTGCACATTTAAATTGCATCAAGCTTTATTGGGGTTTTTTCCCTTCCTCTGGATCAACATTTGGTATAGAATTGTGAATAAAGGGTTGTATTTTTTTCCCTTTAAATGGTTGAACTAGATGGACAGGTGTCTTTTTTGCAGCTGGATGAAATATTTAACTATGTAACTATGGAGCAAATAAGAAGCCCTCCTTCATATCAGAGGTTCTGCCATAACATCATAAGTCCCCTAATCACTTTGGAGTCCCCCATCATGTTAGAGGTTCCACATTCACATTAGAGTCACCCTACATATCTGAGGCCCAATGTACATCACATAAGCATCAACCCTAGACCAGAGTCCTCCTATTACCACAAAGTCCCCCATCACAGAACAGCCCCAATCATAGAGCTCTCCAATCACACAGTTTCCCATCACAGAGCCTCCAGTCACACAGGCCCCCCATCATGGAGCCCCCTAATCACATAGTCCCTCCATTAGCACTGGGTTTGCTGCATTAGCAGACAGCTTCAGAAATAGCCACCTCTGACACTGACATCATGATAGTCCTGATAATGTCAATATGGAAGACGTGGTGTCCATGACAGTTGGACCACTAACAGCCAACCTTGGGGAAACAGAATATCAAGAATCATGAAAGAGGAGCATCTTCCAGTAAAACACGAGGTAACTTATGTGAACAAAGCAATGAGGGAAAGGGATATTGTAAGAGGGTTTCAAGTAAGCCTTAGGGCATTCTACCCCCATACTATGTAAAAGCTGAGAGTGAAGTTGAACACCTAGACAGGTTTTCAAATCAGGAGGGGGTCTGGCAAGGTGCAATAAAAAGTAAAGACCCATTGGGTTTTCAATCTCTTTTTCAAAACAAAAATTGGTGACAAAATAAGGAGGTTTTTCTTTACTTGCAAATTTTTTTTTTCTCAAATTAAAAAGTAAACATGTAAAGGGTAAAAAAAAAAGGAAGTTTTATCAGTTCACCAAAAACAGAGGAGGTTGGTGCTTTGTACCTAAAGCTGAAAGTTTCATCTAGGGACCATTGGTGTGGAACACTTCAGTTCCTATCATCACCAAGGTGTATTTTTGGCTCCACCCTGATATTAGATTGTAAGCTTTTATGAGCAGGGTCCTCTTAACCCTGTTGTATTTTATTGTATTGTAATCATACGGTGTGCCTTTAGATTGTAAAGGGCTGGGCAAAGTGTTGGAGCTATCCTGTATAATAATAACAATAATAATAATATACCCTTCTGATACAAGGTAGGTTTAGTATCCTTGCTACCCTAGGCACACATGGATAATGGCACTGGATTTTTAAGAAGTCCCAGGCTCTGGCCACTATTTATGTTATTATGCTTAAAGCTATTCTAAGGGTTAACTTTATTTTTTTTGTAAAATAACAAACATGTCTATAGTTACCTACTGTGTGCAGTTGTTTTGTACAGAGCAGCCTGGATCCTCCTCTTCTTGGGTCCCTCGCAGGCTCTCCTGGCTCCTCCTTTCTGTTGGATGCCCCCACAGCAAGCAGCTTGCTATGGGGGCACGTATATGTTCACACACAGAGCAGTGGCTTGGCTGTGCCCCCTCTTTCCTCATTAGCTGACTAGCAGTGATTGACTAGCAGTGAATGGCTCCCGCTTGCTGTCTCAGCCAATGTGAAAGAAGAGACCCTGGGCAGCTGAGGCTTTCATTCACATCGCTGGATTGCGATGATTATCACTCCAAAGGTCAATACAGAATGTATAACTACAAGCAGTGCAGTACAGTCCACCAAAAGACTGTGGATAAAACAGTTGATGACAGCATGTTATTTAAGGTATACTTTAAAGTCATTTTTTAACTAAAATAACAATGGGGGCATACATGTGATCCCCTGCGAAGCAATGTGCATCCATAGACACACACAGCACAACCCCACCCCCCAATTCCTCCTCACAGGATGGGACTGACAACAACAAGAGCTAATGATGCTTGCTGCTCTCAGCCAAGCTTGTAAGAGCAGAAAGAGAGGAGACTGCAGACGGGCACAGCACTGGGTCAATGTAGAACTCATTTTGGAGGGGAGAAACAGCAACTGGAAGTTTTTTTTAATTTAATGAATGAATGAAAAATTTAATGCATTAAGGTAAAAAAAACTTTTTGACTTTAGAACTACTTTGGATTGGCTCTTAACATACCAGAGCAAACAGAATCTGGTTTTTGAAGTTTGCTGTCTTTCCTCTAAAAATGCCTATAGAACCCCAAAACTTGCCATTCTTTATGGTGTAAAAACCTGTTTTGTTTTGTCTAAGAAATTAGGTTTCACTGGTATCTTAAATAGGCACAACATTGAACCATCAGACAGGCTAAATAACAGTGCAGATATGAGTTAAAGTGTTTTTTACTAGATGAATCTCCATTAACTCTTTTTGTAAGCTGAAACAGGAGCTACGTAGACTGAGAAATACCAGTTACCAGATAAAAGTAAGCTTCCATCAAACAAAGGGATACTTGAAATGGTTCACTATTGGATGAATCTGCAAATAATTTAGTGAACAGATGATCTAAACCTTCTGATATAGGATATGCACTTCTACTTGACTTCTCTGTGGCTTGATACTGTAGACCATACCCTCCTTCTCAAAAAATTCCACTCTCTTGGCCTCCGAGACTCTGCTCTCTCCTGGTTCTCTTCCTACCTATCGCAGTGCTCCTTCAGCATTCTTAACTCTTGCTCCTCCTCTCCACTCCCTCTTCCTGTAGGGGTCCCTCAAGGTTCTGTCCTTTGACCCCTACTCTTCTCCATCTACACCTCCTCCCTTGGTCATTTGATAAACTCCCATTGCTTTAAGTACCATCGCTATGCTGATGGCACACAAAACTATCTTTCTACTCATCACCTCACGCCTTCAGTCTCCTCTTGTATTACTAACCTACTAAGCGACATATTGGCATGGATGTCACTCCACTTCCTCAAACTCAATTTTTCCAAAACTGAGCTCTTAGTATTCCCTCCAGCCCATGCCTCCTCCACTGACTTCTCCATCAAGATCAATAACACAACCATCAGTTCCTCCCCTCATGCCAGGGTGCTAGGTGTAATCTTAAAGTCCCATCTCTCCTTCCAGTCCCAAATCCAATTGCTGTCCAAATCTTGTAAACTTCACCTATGCAACATCTCCAAGATACGCCCGTTCCTAACCACGGAATCCACTAAGCAACTTATTCACTCCCTTGTTATCTCTCGCCTTGATTATTGCAACTTCCTCCTCTTTGGCCTACCTCATCTCAGGCTATCCCCTCTTCAGTCTATCATGAATGCTGCTGCCAGACTCATCCACCTTACTAACCATTCTGTATCTGCCACCCCTCTCTACCAATCCCTCCATTGCAATGCCCATTGCCCAACGGAAAAAATTCAAAACATTAACAATAACATATAAAGCCATTTATAACTGTCCCACATTACATCACCAATCTTGTCTCCAAATATCACCCAAACCGTACTCTTCGCTCCTCGCTATATAAATCCTGTATAATAATAATAATATGCAGCTTGTATAACAGAGCCAACACACCATAATAATTCTAAAAGTTATGATTTTGTTGGAACAAGATCCACACTGAATGAAGAATCTGGATAATATTCAAACAAAGTATATTTAACATTAAAATTAGAGATGAGCGAATCGAAGTATCCGAAGTGGAATTCGAGTCGAATATCGGAAAAATTTCGATTCGTGCCGAATCCGAAAAATAGCCTAATTCGGACGCGCAAATCGAAATTTTTCAGAAAATGGCGGCTGACATGTGCGGCGACGGAGCGGGGATGTCTGGGAAGGCGCGCAGACAAGGCGCGCTGACCCATAATGCATTCCTCAACTACATGTGATCGCATCAGCCAATCAGCAGCCAGCCAGCCAGCACTGTGTAATGGTCGAGCTATAAATAGCGGCCATTTTGGAATTCTTCATTTGCCTGCAGTTATTGAACAGAGGCAGACCGCTCTGTACTAGGGACAGGGACAGAGTTAGGGCCACAGAAACGATAATTGGGGACAGAGAAAAGTTACTTAGGGACAGAGAACCATTACTCAGGGACACAGACTTGTTAATGAGGGCCACAGAATCGTTATTTAGGGACAAAGAAACGCTAGTTAGGGCCACAGAATTCATAATCAGGGACAGACAGAATTGTTACTCAGTGCCAGAGAATTGTTACTTAGGGCCACAGAAACGTTATTAGGGCCACAGAATTTTTACTCAGGGACAGACAGAATTGTTACTGAGTGCCAGAGAATTGTTACTCAGGGACAGACAGAATTGTTACTGAGTGCCAGAGAATTGTTACTTAGGGCCACAGAAACTTTAATTAGGGCCACAGAATTTTTACTCAGGGACAGACAGAATTGTTACTGAGTGCCAGAGAATTGTTACTCAGGGACAGACAGAATTGTTACTGAGTGCCAGAGAATTGTTACTTAGGGCCACAGAAACTTTACTTAGGGCCACAGAATTTTTACTCAGGGACAGACAGAATTGTTACTGAGTGCCAGAGAATTGTTACTCAGGGACAGACAGAATTGTTACTGAGTGCCAGAGAATTGTTACTCAGGGACAGACAGAATTGTTACTGAGTGCCAGAGAATTGTTACTCAGGGCCCCAGAAACTTTACTTAGGGCCAGAGAATTGTTACTCAGGGACAGACAGAATTGTTACTGAGTGCCAGAGAATTGTTACTCAGGGACAGACAGAATTGTTACTGAGTGCCAGAGAATTGTTACTTAGGGCCACAGAAACTTTACTTAGGGCCACAGAATTGTTACTCGCACAGACACAGAATTGTTACTCGCACAGACACAGAATTGTTACTGAAGGCCACAGAACTGTTACTTAGGGCCACAGAATTGTTACTCGCACAGACACAGAATTGTTACTCGCACAGACACAGAACTGTTACTGAGGGCCACAGAACTGTTACTTAGGGCCACAGAATTGTTACTCGCACAGACACAGAATTGTTACTCAGGGCCACAGAACTGTTACTTAGGGACAAAGAAACGCTAGTTAGGGCCACAGAATTCATACTCAAGGACAGACAGAATTGTTACGGAGTGCCAGAGAATTGTTACTCTGGGCCACAGAAACTTTACTTAGGGCCACAGAATTTTTACTCAGGGACAGACAGAATTGTTACTGAGTGCCAGAGAATTGTTACTCAGGGACAGACAGAATTGTTACGGAGTGCCAGAGAATTGTTACTCAGGGCCACAGAAACTTTACTTAGGGCCACAGAATTTTTACTCAGGGACAGACAGAATTGTTACTGAGTGCCAGAGAATTGTTACTCAGGGACAGACAGAATTGTTACTGAGTGCCAGAGAATTGTTACTTAGGGCCACAGAAACTTTACTTAGGGCCACAGAATTGTTACTCGCACAGACACAGAATTGTTACTCGCACAGACACAGAACTGTTACTGAGGGCCACAGAAACTTTACTTAGGGCCACAGAATTGTTACTCGCACAGACACAGAATTGTTACTCGCACAGACACAGAACTGTTACTGAGGGCCACAGAACTGTTACTTAGGGCCACAGAATTGTTACTCGCACAGACACAGAATTGTTACTCAGGGCCACAGAACTGTTACTTAGGGACAAAGAAACGCTAGTTAGGGCCACAGAATTCATACTCAGGGACAGACAGAATTGTTACGGAGTGCCAGAGAATTGTTACTCAGGGCCACAGAAACTTTACTTAGGGCCACAGAATTTTTACTCAGGGACAGACAGAATTGTTACTGAGTGCCAGAGAATTGTTACTCAGGGACAGACAGAATTGTTACGGAGTGCCAGAGAATTGTTACTCAGGGACAGACAGAATTGTTACTGAGTGCCAGAGAATTGTTACTTAGGGCCACAGAAACTTTAATTAGGGCCACAGAATTTTTACTCAGGGACAGACAGAATTGTTACTGAGTGCCAGAGAATTGTTACTCAGGGACAGACAGAATTGTTACGGAGTGCCAGAGAATTGTTACTCAGGGCCACAGAAACTTTACTTAGGGCCACAGAATTTTTACTCAGGGACAGACAGAATTGTTACTGAGTGCCAGAGAATTGTTACTCAGGGACAGACAGAATTGTTACTGAGTGCCAGAGAATTGTTACTCACGGCCACAGAAACTTTACTTAGGGCCACAGAATTTTTACTCAGGGACAGACAGAATTGTTACTGAGTGCCAGAGAATTGTTACTCAGGGACAGACAGAATTGTTACTGAGTGCCAGATAATTGTTACTTAGGGCCACAGAAACGTTATTAGGGCCACAGAATTGTTACTCAGGGACAGACAGAATTGTTACTGAGTGCCAGAGAATTGTTACTTAGGGCCACAGAAACTTTAGTTAGGGCCACAGAATTGTTACTCAGGGACAGACACAGAATTGTTACTGAGGGCCACAGAACTGTTACTTAGGGCCACAGAATTGTTACTCGCACAGACACAGAATTGTTACTGAGGACCACAGAACTGTTACTTAGGGCCACAGAATTGTTACTCGCACAGACACAGAATTGTTACACAGGGACACAGAACTGTTACTGAGGGCCACAGAACCGTTACTTAGGGCCACAGAATTGTTACTCGCACAGACACAGAATTGTTACTCGCACAGACACAGAATTGTTACTCGCACAGACACAGAATTGTTACTGAGGGCCACAGAACTGTTACTTGGGGCCACAGAAACGTTAATCAGGGACACAGAATTGTTACTGAGGGCCACAGAACTGTTACTTAGGGCCACAGAATTGTTACTCGCACAGACACAGAATTGTTACACAGGGACACAGAACTGTTACTGAGGGCCACAGAACCGTTACTTAGGGCCACAGAATTGTTACTCGCACAGACAGAATTGTTACTCGCACAGACACAGAATTGTTACTCGCACAGACACAGAATTGTTACTCAGGGACACAGAACTGTTACTGAGGGCCACAGAACTGTTACTTAGGGCCACAGAATTGTTTCTCGCACAGACACAGAATTGTTACTCAGGGACACAGAATTGTTACTCAGGGACACATAATCGTTTAATTAAAGAGTATGTCAGACAACATGCAGAGGAGTGGCAGAGGAGGCAATGTTTTAGGAGCGAGCAGACGTGGCAGCAGAGGAAGGGGTCGAGGCAGCACTATTCGCAGCCAGAGGCCAGTGCTCCCGGTGTCATCCAGCGGTCGTGTCTCCACCGACAACCCTGCCGTCATCGATTGGTTGGCTCGGTCGTCTTCCTCTTCCCAGGTCACCTCTGACACCTACAGCCAACGGTCGGTGGGTACGTCAGACACAACCGTTAGTTGGCATGGCCCGGGACCAAGCCCACTGAAATCACGTGTCCTCTACCTGCCCCTGTCCTTTGGTGTTCCCTCACCAAGCGAAGTATCGCATGCTGTGGGCTCAGCCCCACTGTACAGTGAGGAAGAGCTAACAGAGGGCGGTCAGGAACGGGGGGAGACATCAGCCTTTTCAGCAGCCAGGCGAAGAAGTACTGGCGAGGAGAGTGGCTCTGTAGCCGGTCTAGAGACAGGTCTGTCTCCTGACCCAGACGCAGCCGAGGGGGCTAGTAGTGAGGCGGAGACCCTACTTGATGATGAGGAGGTTGATCGCACTTGGCAGCCTCGTCGTCATCAGGCAATTTCTTCCGCATCATCAGGAGAAGAGGGTGGCAGCTTGGCAGTGAGCGAAACAGTCGGTGGGTTGCCCAGGAGACAGCAGCAGGGTCGCAGCAGTGTCAGTGGAAGCAGTGTCAGTGGAGCCAAACGGCCACGGAGTAGAGCACCAGCTCCACTGCAGCCTACCACCACGGCCAGTAGTGGTGCCGGTGTGCACGGAGGAAGCAGCAGTCAGCCAGTGAGGAGTATCGGGGGCAAAGTTTCCTACTCGGCGGTGTGGCAATTTTTCGTCAAGCCGCCCGAGGAAGTAAACGTAGCCGTATGTCGACTATGTGGCCAGAAATTCAAGCGTGGCCAGGGGGCCCATGTTGGGACTACAGCGTTGCGGCAGCATATGCAGCGTCGCCATTTGGTGGCCTGGGAAAACCGTGATAAAGATACGGCGGTTCTGCCCGCCCCAGCCCCCGCTCCATCACCCGCTCCGTTACTTGCTCCGTCACCCGACGTCAATCGCCCTCCATCAGCCAGTCAAGGCTCCAACACCTCTGCTGAGGGGAGTTGTCGCTCGTTGGCATCTTCCGCTCGTTCAGATGCTCCTTCTCCTGCTACTCCTCTTCACGGATTCCGTCAGCAGTCTTTCTTGGAATCCGTTTCCAAGAGACAACAGTTTGCGAGCACGCACCCGACGGTGCAAAAGCTGAACGTCCTCCTGTCCAAGTTGCTGGTGCTGCAGTCCCTCCCTTTCCAAGTGGTGGACTCAGCACCTTTCAGAGAAATGATGGCTTGTGCCGCGCCGCGGTGGAGAGTGCCAAGCCGTCATTTCTTTGCCAAAAAGGCAGTGCCAGCCCTGCATTCACATGTAGAAGAGATGTTGGGCCAGTCTTTGAGCATGTCGGTCTCTGCCAAAGTGCACGGCAGCGCCGACGTGTGGAGCTGTAACTACGGTCAGGGACAGTACATGTCATTTACGGCCCACTGGGTGAACGTGGTGCCGTCACAGCCGCACCAGCAACTTGGACAGGTCACGCCGCTTTTGCCTCCACGTTTGCACGTCCTTGGTCCGGCAAAGATGTCCGCCTCTACCACCTCTTCTTCCGCCGTGTCCTCAGCCGCCACCCCCGTGCCAAGTCCCATTACCCGACCGGCATATCACATGTGCAGGGCGCAACGGTGTCACGCTGTTCTGCACCTGGTATGCCTTGGCGAACGTAGTCACACAGGGGAGGAACTTCTGAGTGTAATGAACAGAGAAATCGACAGATGGCTGTCTCCGCGCAAACTGAAAATCGGAACCATGTTGACCGACAACGGAAAGAACATGGTGTCTGCTCTGCGTCAAGGAAGGTTGTGCCATGCGCCATGCATGGCTCACGTGTTCAATCTGGTTGTCAAGCGGTTCCTAAAATCCACCATCCCACTGCAAGACATCCTTAAAATGTCACGTAAACCTTGCATGCATTTCAGCCATTCCTACACCGCAAAGCACACCCTCCTTGAGCTGCAGCGGCAGAACGGAATTCCACAGCATCGCCTGATCTGCGACGTTGCAACAAGGTGGAATTCAACCCTACACATGTTAGACCGCCTTTACGAACAGCGAAAGGCCATCACCGATTTCCTGATGTTACAAGCGGATAAAGGTACTCCCCTGTGTAACTTCGATGTCAGCCATTGGCAGCTCATGCGTGACACCTGCCGCTTGCTCAGGCCCTTTGAGGAGGCCACGCTATTCGTGAGTCGGCAGGACTATGGGATGAACGACGTCATTCCTCTGTTGCACGTCCTGGAACAAATGCTGTTAACAATGGCTGGTCAGGGTGCGGTAGACGTGGCGCACAGATCTCAACGCCACATGACCCCTGTGGGGGCAGGACAGGAAGAAGAGGAGGAGGTAGAGGAGGACATTTGTGCTCAGGAATTATTGAGTGAAATGGGTGGTTTTTCCACTCAGCGGACAGGAGTGGAGGAGCAGGAGCATCTGGTAGAGGAGGAGGAGGAGGAGACAGAGGACCCAGACGCACCGTGGCAGTATGCTGTGGAGATGGAGGCAGGGAGTCCCTCGCATTCCTTGTCACAAATGGCCCATAGCATGCTCGGTTGCTTGCGTAGCGACAGCCGAATAATAACCATCAGACAGAGGGATGACTTTTGGCTGTCCACCTTGTTGGACCCTCGCTACCGGTCCAAAATGGTGGCCTTTTTCACACCTGCTGAGAGGGAGGCCAAAATAACGTACTATAAAAACCACCTATGTAGTCAGTTGGTCTCTGCCTTTGTGCGCCAACGTCCATCCTCAGACACTGTGGGCCCTGTGCGCTCGCGTTCCGCTGCCATGGCAGCAGGGGAGGGGTGGGGTGGTAGGAGCAGTGGCAGCTCCACCAGCAGCGGCTGCCTCAGTCTGCAGTCGATGATGAGTAGCTTTCTTCACCAGCGCAGTGAGGAAACTACTAACCAGCCGCAGCAGCAGCAGCAGCAGCAGCAGCATCAGGTGGACCTGGAGCAGGACCTCAAACAACAGGCTTGGGCCTACTTGGACAGCACCCTGCCAACCGAGGTAGACAATCCCCTTGACTACTGGTCAACGAAACTTGACCTTTGGCCCCAACTAGCTGAATTTGCCCTTGAAAGGCTGTCATGCCCGGCCAGTAGCGTGGCATCGGAGCGCGTGTTTAGTGCGGCAGGAGGTATTGTAACTCCGCGGAGGACACGACTGTCCACCCAAAGTGTGGAGAGACTCACGTTTGTGAAAATGAATCAGGCGTGGATTAGTCTGGATTTCAAACCACCAGTTCCTGACACAACTGACTAAATCCGCCATGAATCATGCCTCAAACATGTGCCACTTTGAGGTCTCCTCACACACTGCTGGTGTGTAGAATTTTTTGACATAGGGTGCTGGCAGATTACGGGCCTCCTATAGCTGCTGCCAGGCCCCTAATCTGCCATAGGCCCCTATATACCGCCTCCTCATGCTGCTGCCAGGTCCAGAGTCTCTCATGGGTCCCTGTACGGCCTCCCATTGCTGCTGTCTCCATCGCCACACTCTGCCATGTGCCACTTTCAGGTCTCCTCACACACTGCTGGTGTGTAGAATTTTTTGACATAGGGTGCTGGCAGATTACGGGCCTCCCATAGCTGCTGCCAGGCCCCTAATCTGCCATGGGCCCCTATATACCGCCTCCTCATGCTGCTGCCAGGTCCACAGTGTCTCATGCCATGTGCCACTTTCAGGTCTCCTCACACTGCTGGTGTGTTGAATTTTTTGACATAGGGTGCTGGCAGATTATGGGCCTCCTATAGCTGCTGCCAGGCCCCTAATCTGCCATAGGCCCCTATATACCGCCTCCTCATGCTGCTGCCAGGTCCAGAGTGTGTCATGGGTCCCTGTACGGCCTCCCATTGCTGCTGTCTCCATCGCCACACTCTGCCATGTGCCACTTTCAGGTCTCCTCACACACTGCTGGTGTGTAGAATTTTTTGACATAGGGTGCTGGCAGATTACGGGCCTCCCATAGCTGCTGCCAGGCCCCTAATCTGCCATGGGACCCTATATACCGCCTCCTCATGCTGCTGCCAGGTCCACAGTGTCTCATGCCATGTGCCACTTTCAGGTCTCCTCACACTGCTGGTGTGTTGAATTTTTTGACATAGGGTGCTGGCAGATTATGGGCCTCCTATAGCTGCTGCCAGGCCCCTAATCTGCCATAGGCCCCTATATACCGCCTCCTCATGCTGCTGCCAGGTCCAGAGTCTGTCATGGGTCCCTGTACGGCCTCCCATTGCTGCTGTCTCCATCGCCACACTCTGCCATGTGCCACTTTCAGGTCTCCTCACACACTGCTGGTGTGTAGAATTTTTTGACATAGGGTGTTGGCAGATTACGGGCCTCCCATTGCTGCTGCCAGGCCCCTAATCTGCCATGGGCCCCTATATACCGCCTCCTCATGCTGCTGCCAGGTCCAGAGTCTGTCATGGGTCCCTGTACGGCCTCCCATTGCTGCTGTCTCCATCGCCACACTCTGCCATGTGCCACTTTCAGGTCTCCTCACACTGCTGGTGTGTAGAATTTTTTGACATAGGGTGCTGGCAGATTACGGGCCTCCCATAGCTGCTGCCAGGCCCCTAATCTGCCATGGGCCCCTATATACCGCCTCCTCATGCTGCTGCCAGGTCCACAGTGTCTCATGCCATGTGCCACTTTCAGGTCTCCTCACACTGCTGGTGTGTTGAATTTTTTGACATAGGGTGCTGGCAGATTATGGGCCTCCTATAGCTGCTGCCAGGCCCCTAATCTGCCATAGGCCCCTATATACCGCCTCCTCATGCTGCTGCCAGGTCCAGAGTCTCTCATGGGTCCCTGTACGGCCTCCCATTGCTGCTGTCTCCATCGCCACACTCTGCCATGTGCCACTTTCAGGTCTCCTCACACTGCTGGTGTGTAGAATTTTTTGACATAGGGTGCTGGCAGATTACGGGCCTCCTATAGCTGCTGCCAGGCCCCTAATCTGCCATAGGCCCCTATATACCGCCTCCTCATGCTGCTGCCAGGTCCAGAGTCTGTCATGGGTCCCTGTACGGCCTCCCATTGCTGCTGTCTCCATCGCCACACTCTGCCATGTGCCACTTTCAGGTCTCCTCACACTGCTGGTGTGTTCCATTTTTTGTCATAGGGTGCTGGCAGATTACGGGCCTCCCATAGCTGCTGCCAGGCCCCTAATCTGCCATGGGCCCCTATACCGACTCCTCATGCTGTGACGTTGCAACAAGGTGGAATTCAACCCTACATATGTTAGACCGCCTTTACGAACAGCAAAAGGCCATCACAGATTTCCTGATGTTAAAAGCGGATAAAGGTACTCCCTGTGTAACTTAGATGTCAGCCATTGGCAGCTCATGCGTGACACCTGCCGCTTGCTCAGGCCCTTTGAGGAGGCCACGCTATTCGTGAGTCGGCAGGACTATGGGATGAACGACGTCATTCCTCTGTTGCACGTCCTGGAACAAATGCTGTTAACAATGGCTGGTCAGGGTGCGGTAGACGTGGTGCACAGATCTCAACGCCACATGACCCCTGTGGGGGCAGGACAGGAAGAAGAGGAGGAGGTAGAGGAGGACATTGGTGCTCAGGAATTATTGAGTGAAATGGGTGGTTTTTCCACTCAGCGGACAGGAGTGGAGGAGCAGGAGCATCTGGTAGAGGAGGAGGAAGAGGAGACAGAGGACCCAGACGCACCGTGGCAGTATGCTGTGGAGATGGAGGCAGGGAGTTTCTCGCATTCCTTGGCACAAATGGCCCATAGCATGCTCGCTTGCTTGCGTAGCGACAGCCGAATAATAACCATCAGACAGAGGGATGACTTTTGGCTGTCCACCTTGTTGGACCCTCGCTACCGTTCAAAAATGGTGGCCTTTTTCACACCTGCTGAGAGGGAGGCCAAAATAACGTACTATAAAAACCACCTATGTAGTCAGCTGGTCTCTGCCTGTCTGCGCCAACGTCCATCCTCAGACACTGTGGGCCCTGTGCGCTCGCGTTCCGCTGCCATGGCAGCAGGGGAGGGGTGGGGTGGTAGGAGCAGTGGCAGCTCCACCAGCAGCGGCTGCCTCAGTCTGCAGTCGATGATGAGTAGCTTTCTTCACCAGCGCAGTGAGGAAACTACTAACCAGCCGCAGCAGCAGCATCAGGTGGACCTGGAGCAGGACCTCAAACAACAGGCTTAGGCCTACTTGGACAGCACCCTGCCAACCGAGGTAGACAATCCCCTTGACTACTGGGCAACGAAACTTGACCTTTGGCCCCAACTAGCTGAATTTGCCCTTGAAAGGCTGTCATGCCCGGCCAGTAGCGTGGCATCGGAGCGCGTGTTTAGTGCGGCAGGAGGTATTGCAACTCCGCGGAGGACACGACTGTCCACCCAAAGTGTGGAGAGACTGACGTTTGTGAAAATGAATCAGGCGTGGATTAGTCTGGATTTCAAACCACCAGTTCCTGACACAACTGACTAAATCCGCCATGAATCATGCCCCAAACGTGCCACTTTCAGGTCTCCTCACACTGCTGGTGTGTTACATTTTTTGTCATAGGGTGCTGGCAGATTACGGGCCTCCCATAGCTGCTGCCAGGCCCCTAATCTGCCATGGGCCCCTATACCGCCTCCTCATGCTGCTGCCAAGTCCAGAGTCTCTCATTGGTCCCTGTACAGCCTCCCATTGCTGCTGTCTCCATCGCCACACTCTGCCATGTGCCACTTTCAGGTCTCCTCACACTGCTGGTGTGTTCCATTTTTTGTCATAGGGTGCTGGCAGATTACGGGCCTCCCATAGCTGCTGCCAGGCCCCTAATCTGCCATGGGCCCCTATACCGCCTCCTCATGCTGCTGCCAGGTCCAGAGTCTCTCATGGGTCCCTGTAAAGCCTCCCATTGCTGCTGTCTCCATCGCCACACTCTGCCATGTGCCACTTTCAGGTCTCCTCACACTGCTGGTGGGTTCCATTTTTTGTCATAGGGTGCTGGCAGATTACGGGCCTCCCATAGCTGCTGCCAGGCCCCTAATCTGCCATGGGCCCCCGTACCGACTCCTCATGCTGCTGCCAGGCCCGTAATCTGTCATGGGCCCCTGTTGTCGCTTGTTGGCATATTCCGCTCGTTCAGATGCTCCTTCTCCTGCTACTCCTCTTCACGGATTCCGTCAGCAGTCTTTCTTGGAATCCGTTTCCAAGAGACAACAGTTTGCGAGCACGCACCCGACGGTGCAGAAGCTGAACGTCCTCCTGTCCAAGTTGCTGCTGCCAGGCTCGTAATCTGTCATGCGCCCCTGTACCACCTCCTCATGCTGCTGCCAGGTCCAGAGTGTGTCATGGGTCCCTGTACGGCCTCCCATTGCTGCTGCCAGGCCCGTAATCTGCCATGGGCCCCCGTACCAACTCCTCATGCTGCTGCCAGGCCCGTAATCTGTCATGGGCCCCTGTACTGCCTCCTCATGCTGCTGCCAGGTCCAGAGTGTGTCATGGGTCCCTGTACGGCCTCCCATTGCTGCTGTCTCTATCGCCACACTCTGCCATGTGCCACTTTCAGGTCTCCTCACACTGCTGGTGGTTTCCATTTTTGTCATAGGGTGCTGTATGGCCTCCCATTGCTGCTGCCTCCACCGCCACACTGTGGCTCCACACTCTGGTTTTGGCCCCGTGACTGCCCAAATGAGTGAAGTGTGCGGTGATTCTAAGATCGACGGCACTCATCTGCATGTCATACTGACTGACAGTATTATTTCTCTTCCCCAGCAGACTCCAAGGGCATTTAAATTAAAGGTACAGTGTTCTGCACTAATATTAAGTCTCTCTGAAGCCTAGAAACACCCTTTTTTAAGTTAAATTCACAGCGAATATATTCGACTCGAATCAAAATTTTTCCACGAATTCGCCGAATCAGTCGAATCGAATTTTTGAATACTTCGCTCATCTCTAATTAAAATGTTAAGATATCTTGCGAGCCAAAATCAGAAAACCACCCTAACACACAAGACTGGACAAAATATGTCCTTAATATAATAGGATCGCAAACACCTAACACATACTACCACTGTGTATAATTAATATAATCCTATTGTGTTGCGCTCCTTAAAAATACATATGATCACTTATCCATGCCCAAAACATATGACCATATAAAAACAAGTGAAAAAACATACATTATCCTTTATCACTGATATTCCCCTCTGGGATTGATCCCTTCTCACGAAGGGATCATGAGAGATGGAGATGTGGTGACATCACTTCCGGCGGAAGGGCCATCTTGATACACCCATAGGAGGTACACCCAGGAGTTCCTATGAGGATCTGTGAACATTTTTTTCTCATAACACATAGACGTATGGAGAGGAGAGTATAGAGGACCTGTGTCCTCGTGAGAAGGGATCAATCCCAGAGGGGAAAATCAGTGATAAAGGATATCCACTATTTAAAAAGGAAAGAGTCTTAATCAAGCAGGTTCCATAGGAGGAGAACCAAAAGCGCATATAGCCTAATCATAGGCAGATAAGGAGGTGAGCTTACATCTGCACTAATGGGAGGATTCACAAACAGTCACGGATTCACATGCAATCACGGATTGAAGATCAATTAAAGCACAAAGTCACCATTTTTATGTTATATGGGACACTGTTTTCACACAATATTAATTAAGTATATATGTATATTTATTTAAAATAATTTTATTTGAGATTTATATATATTTTTTTCTCACTAAAAATGATGCATTATTGATTTAGCTATTTTATAATCACGGATATATATTAATAGTATGAATTAATTTGTTTTTTAAGTAAATTAAGTGATTATTATATATGAATTTTGGTTAAAGGATTTAATGTATGTTTTTTCACTTGTTTTTATATGGTCATATGTTTTGGGCATGGATAAGTGATCATATGTATTTTTAAGGAGCGCAACACAATAGGATTATATAAAGTATATTTAACATTAACGATAAGCCAACACAATTTGGGTCACCAATGGTCCCCCTTTGTTAGGGCCCTTTGACCTGAAGAATATTGTACTCAAAGGGATTACAAGCTCTCTTAAGTAGGATGAAGACTGCTTCAGGTAAAGTGAGTTTTAGTGGCTGATTTTAGAATTAAACCAGATCAAACTCATACATTAAAAAAAAAAAGAACAGATTTTTTAACTTTTGAGTGAACTCTAATAGCAGGTGTTTGCCAGTTGACCTTTATCAGGGATTTTAACAACTTTTAATAACTTTAGATTTCAAGTTTCTTATCAGACTGCACTGGTTGAAGATTGGCATGTTAAACCCCTTTCTTGTCCAGGCCATTTTTCAGTTTTTAGTATAGTGATATTTTGACTGACAATTATTTAGTTATGCAACATTATGGGGGGATTTACTAAAGCTGGAGAGTGCAAAATCTAGTGCAGCTCTACAAAGAAACAAATCAGCTTCCTGGTTTTATTGTCAAAGCTTTACTGAACAAGCTAAAGTTAGAAGCGGTTTGGCTACCATGCACAGCTGCACCAGATTTAGTAAATCCCCCCGTATGAATTTTCATCATTCTTTTGAGATAGATATACTATAGCATTCATTTGGTGGTATTTAATCAGCACTGTTTTTTTTTCTTTTTACTGTATCATGGAAAGAGCATTTTAAATATAAACCCCATTTTCCTTAGGCAGTGCATTTTAAGGCAGACTGCCCTTTCTCAAGAGGCTTGGGAAAGGATTGGTAGGCCTTGAAATGCTCTGCCTTACCTGCCCCTTGCTTCTCCATTTTTGAGAATTGTGTTTCTTCTCTTGAGCATGCGAGCACTGACTTTTGCATTCCCTGACAGCGGCCTTAAGATCTAAACTGGCAGTGTTGTTTGATCCCCTGAGACTCTCTAGGAGTTGTGTACCTGTATACCACTGCCAAATCCAAAGTAAATATTTTTTGTTTTTCTATTAATATTTTCTTCATCCACAACTGCTGGTTTGTGTCCTTTGTTCTCTGTTTCTACTTATCTGTCGCTGGATTTCCCTGAATCCCAACAAACGTTCTGCAACATGTGATGAAACCTCTGATACGGGCTTGACCCCTGATATGCCTTCTCCTGCATGTGAGTCTCATATGAACAATTAAGCCTTTTTTCAATAAACCTTGCAATGAATAGTTGTTGCACTAAAATACGCATTGTTTTGTAGCTGTCTGCACTGTTTTGGTGACATGTAGCAGTGTGGCAGTGATTATGGACATTGTGACTGGCATGGCTAGTGACTAGGGACACCATGGCTGGGTGTACTGTACTAGTGTGGCTGCAATCAGGGACACTGTAGGTGTGTTAGACTTTTCTGGTGACACTATATTGTGTGGTGGCAATCAGGGACACTAATTAGCTGCACTGGTCTGGTGATATTGTGTACTGGTGTGGCGGTGATAAGGGACACTGTGGCTGGTTAGACTGGTCTTGTGAAACTGTGTACTGGTGTGGTGGTGAACAGGAAAACTGTGGCTGATGTGGCAAGGGATCACAAATACACATACTGTGACGGGCTGTACTGGTTTGGTGGCACAGTGTACTGTGTGGCTAGCATTTAAAAAATACTATGGTTAGCCAACTTATTTTGGCTCTATATCCCATTCTGTGTTCTGCAGTGTCCGATGGTGACAGCGATCACAAGACATGCTTGTGCACCTAATAGAGGGAATGCATGAGCACCACAAAGGGTAGGCATTTTAAAATGGCCCCCCACCCTCAGAAAGCCAAAGTCCAGCTGTTTATATACAAAGTTGGCAGCAAGTGGTTAATATTGTGGATTGAAATCCTAATCACTGTGAAATAAAAGGTAGATATGAGAGTGTTGGAAATATGTCTAAAAAGCTTATGACTGTTTAATATAGTACGGTAATGTGGACTCAATAAATGTTCCATCACACAAGGAAGGGAAAAGTATGGAGTCAGTGAGATATCTTTAATGTGTGCAATGGGTGCACTGCTGCACTGCACATGGACCCTTAAGGTTCAGGAACCCACTATGCAAGCACCCACTGCTCAAATATTAGGGTTGTCAACCATCTATTCATAATGGATGGAGCTTTAGCCAACATCCCTTTCCAGCCAGCCCTACCTACCAATTAATAGGGAGGAAAAGAGTTCAGGCATCTGTTCTACCTCCCACTGCAACTGCTGCAAATGCCACATTCCTTCTAGCTTTAACTCCATCCTTCTCCCCTCCTTCCTTTGTCAGTTGACCCTGTCTGGGTTTGGGAAATGAAAAGGAAGAACAGATGGGAGTCAAACTGTGCAAATTGTGGAGCTGGTTTGGAGCTCTGCAGTGCTTCCATTCTTGATCTCAACTTATTAAGGTAATAAAGAAGGAGTAAGGAGTCTGGAGATGACAGAATGACTGTCAAAAATCCTGCACTGCAAATATCATATATAGAGTAATTGAGTAATTATGGCACCAAAAGTAAGTCAACTGATTTAACTTAATATTATCAAAAAATAATAATTGTTAAAATTGTCTTTAATCTCCTGCATATAATTGTGATTCTGAAAGGTAGATTCTTTTTATGATATACATTGTCTAAATATTTTGTTGCTTTGTATTTTCATATAATTTTGATATTTAATGAATAATATTTTTTTTAAATAATAACTGGAAGGATTACCCAATTTTTCCCTCATGTGTATATTTGTGGTAAAGGCACTTGCCATATAATTTTGTATGGAAGAGCAAGGAAGAGACAAGAACTGCATCAAAATCAATGTGTGAGGTAGCATTATGTACATCTCTCTCTCCCTCTCTCCCTCTCTCCCTCTCTCTCTTGCCCCTTGCCCCAGCAAGCTTTGCCTTTTTTTCTCTTTTTTTTCCACTCCCTCTCTCCCTGCCTCTACCTTGCTCCCCATCTCCCACCTCTCATGCTGACTGCTGTACTCTATATGTTCTGTTGTATGTTACATACTCCTGCACCCCTGAACTGTGTACACTGTGATGTACATATACAATACATAAGGTGTTCATTGTCTCAATGGGTTTAAGTTCTTCTTGAAGCTAGGCTCAGACAATGCCATACCTCCTTGTGTGCAGAAAAGAAAATGTAATGGAAATGTTTTTTTTTAATAATCCTTAATTCTGAGGGTTATGTGTGTCTGTAAAATTTACCCTTGTGGCATAGTAATTAGCAATTATTTTTGGGGTACAAAGCCCATGGCATATGGGTGAAATGTATAAAGGAAATAGGTGCAGAATATGTTCAATCATCTCACTTAAGCCACTCCCACCGTGAGGTGTAAATTGGCTATGCCCACCATTCACAAGGCAGAATTGTTTATCAACCGTTGCCCATTGTGCCCCTGGTCTTTAACAATCCTTGTCATGCTCAAATTTTGTCACGCTGTTTCTAATTTTTAGCTTTAAAGCCTGGAATATTATCTTATGGGTATTTTTTAACAATTACATTCTGTATTGTTTATACTCCTTTAATATTGATCGAAATGAGCCTGGATACAGCAAGGGGAACAGGGCCCAATCTTATGTTATTAAAATAAATTATAATATTGCACACATGCTTGTTACATTAAGAAAATGCCCTGCTCAGAGTGGCATATGTTTTGGAAAAGATCATGTGACAGTAACTTCCAGGAGTTGGGCAACACATGGGGAGATTTTTTAAAGATCACAAATGGACATTATCCTTTTGTTGTGTACTGAAGCCAACTTCAAGTCAATCAGCTCTTGTACTGGGACAGTCATTAGGAGGCCAGGTATAGGTAAAAAGAGTTCTTCCTTTTCTGAATATATAGTATATGTAGTACCAGCTTTTTCAGTGGCCCTCAATCATAAAAGTCCATATTCAGCATGTGTTATTCACAATCTGAATATGAACTCTTATGACTGAGGATATATGTATATATATATATATATATATATATATAAATAAAAGGAGGAGCTCTTATTACCTTAACCTGGGCTTCTAATGACCATCCCAGTACAAGAGCTGATTGACTTGCAGTTGGATTTACTACACAATAAAAGGAAGCAGTATTACTTCCAGTAGACAGTGCTTCTAGTCTGGTAGACTACTTGCAGATTCACATAACAAGAAGGAAGACACTCAAATTCTTAAAGGTCAAACACCTTGCAATTCTAATGTCATACGTATATGCTATCATATGCAATACAAAACGGAGGAACACCAATAGCTGTACAATCAGAACAGAATTGTGGTTTGATCTCCTAGGGGGAAAGCGTATTCAGATCTGATTGTTTGCACGTTCATAGCTAGAGGTGAACGCATAAGAGGAAAGGTGGTGGGAGTCACTAAACACAGATTCATGAACTGTTTATCAAACACAAGTTTTTGTGTGCGTGGTGAATTGGATTAATGGATGAATAGGAAGCTATACCATAAAACAAAGCAAACACTAGAAACTGGTTAATTTGCATTTATTATGTTTATTAGTTGTTAAGCACAAGACACAACACAGAAACTTAATATGCATATATCATTGTATAGCACTTGGATGATTGCCATTTTTTTCCCTTATAGTAGGCACATAGTTGTATATGTGTTGATTTAATTGATGCTTGTGGGAACAAAACTGTGTTTTCAGCCACTATTTGATTTATTTACTTTGATTTATAATAATATATACACACAGCTAATCACTAGGTAGCCTGGGGGTGTCACATCATAAAGTGGACATTATACTGAATATAATCATGAATGCTGCTTTCTAAAAGCATTTTAGATTTAGTGTATTATTTCAAAGTGTCAGATTTCTACGCTTTATAATCAGGTTGAAGCACTATATGCACAATTGGTTTAGAGCTTTATGTGTTTAATCACTATCATATAGCAGCCACCATTTTATAATAAATAGATTGTGCAACATTTTATATAATTTATTTATACTATACAGTTTATTTTGCTTCTGAAGTTTGTTGTTCTAGAACAGTGGTCTCTACACTGTGCCCCTGGGGCCAGATATGGCCTTTTGCTTGCCTTTATCTGGCCCTTGTGGCACTATTCTACTAACTGACATGACACACTATTCCTCCCACTGACACTAATGATTTGGCACTATTCCTCCCACTGACACCAACAATTGGGCACTATTCCTCCCACTACTAATTATGGAGCAGCATTCCTCCGACTAACACCAATGTCCAGCCCCCCTAAAATTTGAAGGACAGTAAGCTGGCCTTTTGTTTAGAAAGTTTGGAGACCCCTGTTCCAGAATGTTGTTCTAGAAATGGGAGTTCTAATTGAAAGTTTATTAAAGTAGTCATTGTAAACCACAGAAACATATCTGTAATACAATAAATTAAGTATATGCACTAGCATGTTGCATAGCAGTAGATTGTGTGATGATATTTTTATATCATTGGATATATTCCCCAGAAGAATTATTCATTCTCCTTACAATATCATTGGAAAAGCTTGCAATGCTGAGTTATAGCTGTTTGATCCTTTCAGGACAGAAAGTGTTTGCTCTCCAGCTAGTCTAATAATCAATTCTCTCTACTGAATTTGACAGATTCATTTACTTTAATCCAACTCTGCTTTAATCCCTGTTTCTTGGAAAGCATTTGTTGATCTCTTGCTTTATAGAAGCCATTTTAGTTCACTGAATCAGAGCAATATTTGGAATGGGGCACGTCTGCTTTTTTCATTGTGCTTTTTACGTTCCAAAGCAATTTGTGTGTACTCTCTTTGCTGTCTTGTGTGCATTCCCTTTCATTTTGAGTCTGTGTGTATGCAAAGATCACATAAAGAGGCGAAAGAACAGCAATGCCCGTAAGTGCTTACAAGCTAAATAGATAATGGGAGACATAACGAGGCACATAGGATAGAAAGAGCACTGCAGTGAGCACAGTAGATTCCATTGGTAAGCATCTGCTGCAAAAGCTGAATGAGGGCTTACGTGCTGAACACTGACGTAGTTAGTACTTGACATATAATACAATGCAAAACATTCCAAAGATATAGAAGCAAAGAAAATGTTAAAAAAAGAGACTAGACCTTGGGGCCATTTGAAGCAGAGATACAACAGATGGGAACATACAGAAAAAATGAAGTTTATTCTTTTCCTGACTGTACATAACGAGCTTGTAAAAGATATCAATAGACATTGTATTAGAATGTAAGTATTATACATATTAAATGCTGCACTACAATACCCATTCAGAGTGTACTTTTATATACCATTATACCTTACTGAACATTAAAAGTTGAATGCCTATATTCACATTATTATTATGCCCTACTAAATGTCTCTTTCAAACCTGAGAACTGAAAATTTGGAGATGACAGGAAACCAGAGGTTTTTATAGATTGGAGAGTGCAGTAAAGGCAAACAGACAATCAATGCAGGTCAGGCATGAAGACATCTGCAATCAGCAGCATTTCCCTAATCAAAAATTCTCATTCGTTTTAGCCTATAAAGAGGGGTGGGGAAGAAGTGCTGTAGACACCACCAGTACTGAGTTATCAGAGGGGAGTCAGTAGGATTTAGGTAAGTAGTCTTATCCTGTCCTATTTCTGTTCATGCTGCCAGGCTTTGGGTAGCAGTGTCTGCTGCTGACTGTCACTGCAACATAGTTACAGTATGTTGTTTCCCAGTTATAGGCGAATTATGAGAAATCTTCCCCTTTAGTAATTTGGTGACCCAAACCCCTTACACAAGGATATTATTTGATTCTCCTGGTGGCATAAATTCATTTTTAAAAATTGGTCCAAAGGAGAACTAACCAATTCACTTTCTATCAGCAGAGTTCAAGGTGGCACCCCCTACAGTAGGTAGCCATGCCTTGAAAGAGCATGCATTTCTCTCTGGTCACTTTTTCACTTGAAATATTATCTGTAAAAGTACTTATTTCATATTACAAAAACTACACCTGGAGGTGGCTGCAGCAGCCTGCAAAGCACTTCAGTAATAACTGAATTCTGAGCTGCTCTGGTTGGTAAAGCTTTCACCCTTTCTGATGAAGCTTACATACCCCTTCCTGCCTTCTAAACATTTTTACTAGCCAGTAGAGCAGCCCAGTAGTAGATCGAGGAAATTCGGATACTATATATAATTGTCTGATCTTTTCTTGTCAGAACAGCCTGGTATTTCCACAACCAAAAGAGTGCAGCATTACCCCCCTGACCTTGCAATATCAAACCACCCTAAATGTATCTATAAATCTCCCACCCCAATGAAAAATAACAATATCAAATTGCAGCAATACAAAATCAAATGATCACGTGCAAAAAGCACATAATAAAATGCTTAAATATAATATGCATAACATATTATAACTCAACCCTTAATAAATATAGAATAATGTAACAGTTTCTAGAATGCTAAAAATATATGAACCCTCAAAAAACTGCATAAAATATCTTGATAAGCCACATTTCAATAAGTACACAATAATATAACACAGGTCATAAGGGATACAGTCCCCTTCCAGGTGAGTAAAACAATCTGCAATTAACCCATAACTACAATTTTGGAGGCTTCTGCAGTTTATAAACTGAAAGCATCTCTTTAGGAGTTGTAACCAGTCTTTTTTCTTTTAAGAAATGTTAATCATATCTCATTCAATAAGCTCTTGGACAAATTCCCATACAAAGTAAGCAACCAATTTGCCTTCAGTAAATCACCCCCAGAGAATCCAGTGCATTCCAGTGCAGCAATGGGACTCCATCATAGGATAGTGTAGTGAAATAATAGATGGCATCACCAAAGTCCAGTTCAAGATGTCACTAGCACTCCATGTTCATATAAACAGAACACTTTACAGTCACCAACAGAAAGCAGTGATGTTTCAAAGCCACTAAGGGCAGTAATTTCTTTCTTTATGTTCTATTTTGGTGTTTATGTAAATTGATTTTTTTTGTAATTTCTGCCCTGTCTCATCAATGTAATATCTCTGGATGCATTTTTTGTTTTGAAGGAGGTACACCACATTACTTAACCACTTTACTACCATGGTATAGCTGAATGTCGGCTATAGCGTGGTTGCCCAGTTTTGGAAGGGATTCATATGACGTCCTCCCAGAACGTGCCCCCAGCGGCGCACACCCAAGGCTGTCTTTGATCCTTTGGACACAGCTGATCACATGACATGGTAAAAGGCAATTCACAGTGGCCTTTTACCATGTGATCAGCTGTGTCCAATTACAGCAGACCACCATGTACTGTAAATACACTTGCTAGTTATCAGCAGCACTGCTGGTAACCAGCAACTGTCAAAGCAGAGACCTGCAATGATACTCAGGGCAGTGATTATCAGTGCCCTGATTATCAGTGCAGCCCCAAACATGCCCAACAGTGCTGCCCATCAGTACCCAACAATGCTGCCCAGCAGTGCTGCCCATCAATGCCCTGGCCAGCAGTGCTGCCAATCTGTCCCAATCAGCGCTGCCAGTCAGTGCCACCAGTCATTGTCATCAGTCAGTGCTGCAAGTCAGCGGCACCTATCAGTGTCCTTCAGTGCTACCTAGTAGTGCCCATGAGTGCTGGCTATCAGTGCCGCATCATCAGTGCAGCCTATCAGTGCCCATCAGTGCTGCCTATCAGTGCAGCCTCATCAAGGCACATTAGTGAAGGAGAAAAATTACCTCTTTGCAACATTTTATAATAGAAACAAAGAACACTTTTTTTTTTTCAAAATGTTTGCGCTTTTTGTTTATAGTGCAAAAAAATAGAACCCCCCCCCCCAATGATGATTAAATACCAAATAAAGAAAGCTCTATTTGTGTGATAAAAAAAATTATACAAATTTCATATGGGTACATTGTTGCATAATTGCACAATTTTCATTCTAAGTGTGACAGGCCTGAAAGCTGAAAATTGGCCTGGGCAGGAAGAGGGTAAAAGTGCCCAGTATGCAAGTGGCTAAGGTACAGCTGTATGATCCAGTGATATTGAAGGTTCCTTTTGTGCGTGTGTGAGTCACCTTTTAATGGATTGATGTGGGTTGATGTGTCTACACAGTGTGTTTATCATGGCAAAGTTTGTTCCCTTGTTTGTGTTCCCGTAGCCAGAATCAAGTTTCCTCCTGAATAATTTATGTCTGAGGTTGAGTGTTTCCAAACTCAAGTGCAGCAACAAAACAAAACTCATATCAATCCAGTATATGTGTTTAAAGTAGAATATCAGGGGGCGCATGCGCGGCCGGCTCCCGGATGGCAGCGCTTTGAAGGCAGCTCCGTCCATCCGCCAGCACTGAGCGGCACACATCGGCCCTGGGGACCACAACCGCTTCACAGCCCTTCATGAAGGGTGCCCGCACCTCGGCGCCTATGCCCCGCAGGAGGAAAACCCCGGGGCAACCCGGGAAGCTGACTGATTTCTTCCCGGCGGCAGGGCCCGAAATCCAAGATGGCGCCCGCAACGGCGCCCAGGGAGACAGGCAGGGAGACAGAGGCAGCACTGAGGAGGACTACAGGGCCCAGCAAACGGATCCCAGACTGAGACAGCAACTGTACCCAGGAGACCCTGGTGAGTTGTCACCTCCACTGTCCCCTACAACAAGCAGCCCAGCCAAATCTCGGCCACGGTTAGATGATGGCCCTGACCCCTCATATCAGGCCCTAAATCTCCCTGCTCCAACACCACACGCAGCCTTTACTGAAATTGATGCGTTCCCTGCTTCAGACCAACCGCTGACAGAGATTTGCATGAGGAACATGCTCTCATCACTACGTCAGACCCTACATATTGATATTTCCACGTCGCTCAACCAAATTACGAGTATTATAAGTCAACAAGAATGCAGAATACAGCATATAGAAACCAATATGGGAGATATCATAATGGCACAAAATGATTTGATTGATGCTCACGCAGATCACACTTCAGAAATCGAACAAATCAACCTAAAACTAGCCGATCTAGAAGATAGATCGCGCCGCAACAACATTAAATTTAGAGGGATACCTGAATCTGTCACTAATGAGACACTACTACCTTACCTACAACAGTACATCAAGCTCCTCATCCCAACGATCCCGGACTTAGAGCTGGCGATCGATCGAGCTCATAGATTGCCGAAACCTTCATTTCTATCCGCTGCTATTCCAAGAGATGTTTTAGCCCGTATACACTTCTATCACATCAAAGAGAGAATCATGACGGCGGCCAGAAACCCACCGCCACTCCCACCAACGCATACAAATATTAGATTATATGCTGATTTATCAAAAGCTACACTTCTCAACAGGAAAAAAATGGTAACCATTACCAAGGCCCTCAGAAACCATAACATAGCTTACCAATGGGGTTTCCCCACGAAGCTAACAGTGCGCCACAAAAGCAGAATATTCACGATCAAATCTCTAGAAGCAGGCCTAGACCTACTCAAAGCATGGAACATTATACCCATAGAATCGCATGGAGCTGCGCTACCTTCCCTCCAACATATGGAGACAACATGATCAACAACGCAGATCAAGATAAGTTGAGGCAAACTTATATTCACGTTCTTCCCCAGAGGCTTTAGTCCAATACCGAGTTACTGGCGATCGGCCTAGAACCGATGAAAATTGTTTTACGAGGTTACATCTGGCTTGACCCTTCTGATGGTCAAAGTCCGTTCAAACCCCCCAGTTTTTCAGTAGCTAAGGAAGCTACTAGGTTTACTTGCATTTTGCGCAAGTCTTTTTTTACTATTGTTCTATGTGTCCCTTCCCTTCCCCTAATGTGGCACCACCAAGTATTTCACTTGCAACCAAGACCTACTTATCTCGAATATATATGGAAGACCAATTATAATCCACCAATTGAACCTACTCCACATAACATTGTCAGAAACCTTTCTTCTCGCATATGGCCATACACTGAGCCACGATTCTCTCAAACAACACGCCATTTTAATATACACCTCAAGGAAAGACTATTAAAATCACATCCCTTAATGTACGAGGTCTCAACTCTCCCTTCAAGAGATCGATGCTCTCCAAAGAAACCCGGAAATCCCAAGCCGACATCTTCTTTATACAAGAATCCCACTTTGCCACAGGAAAAATTCCCAAACTACAGCTACCTCGATTCTCCCAAGTATTTATGGCAACTGATGTTAAAAAGAAAAATGGAGTTATCACTGCCATTAAAGACTCTACCACATTCCGAACTATCTCAAACATAGCCGATCCGCATGGTCGTTATCATATCTTGGTGTGCCAAATAGACGATATCATATACAAGCTAGTGAATGTATACGGCCCAAACAACAAACAACTGTCCTTTTTCCGCAAACTCCACAAACTCATATCACAACACAAACAAGGCAGACTTATCATCGGAGGCGATTTTAACATTATGGGTAATCCGCTCTTAGATTCGTCTTCTACTAAAAAATCCACCAAGCCGAGCTTTAACCACTTCTTACATGAACATGACTTATACGATATATGGAGATGTCAACACGGCACTGAGAGAGATTACACCTACTACTCCCCTCCTCATCTTTCTTATTCAAGAATCGACAAGTTCATCACTGACAAATGGACATTACAACATGTGAGATCATCTATCATCGGTACCATAACTTGGTCAGATCACGCTCCAATCAGTATATCCTTAGATGACAATCCACGTTCAGCAATACCACCCATATGGAGATTGAACGCTTCACTACTGAGAAACCCAGAAAACCTGAAACATATCCTAGAAGCCCACAACCTTTTTTTTGAAGCGAACTCTACTCCTGATATCTCTATCACTACACTTTGGCAAACATACAAAGCCTACATGAGAGGTATCCTTATACAATTGAACTCCCGCACAAATAGACACAGATCCCAACAAATTGACCAATTACTAACCTCTATCCGCGCACATGAAGAGATAAACAAAAAGAACCCAAATCCTTCCACGTCTGCAGCCCTAGCCCTAGGCAGAAATAAACTACGGACCATTCTGCTCCACAATTATGATAACAATCTCCAAAAAACAAAAACCAAATTTTACGCACTAGGAAATAAAGCAAACTCACTCCTCGCCAAAATTTTTAAACAAAAACGACTAAAAGCTAAAATCTCCACAATTCAACACCCTAACACTCGCACCATTCTAACAAACCCACAAGACATAGCTAATGCGTTTGCGACATACTACCAAGATCTGTATAATATAAAGGATGACCCAAACACAATCCAACCAACAGCTCTTTCCATTAGAAATTTTCTACAGAACACAAATCTTCCTTGTATCACTCCTCATCAACTAGAATCTCTCTCTATGCCGATAACACCCTTAGAGATCCAAAAAACTATAAGTACTCTCCCCTTAAAAAAATCACCAGGAAACGATGGCTTTATTAACGAATATTACAAATCACTAGCACCCAATCTTACTTCCCACCTAGCGACCTTATATAATCATGTCGCCACTTATGGGGAATTTCCCCAGGACATGCTACAGTCCATAATCACCACCATTCCAAAAACTGGCAAAGATCCCCAATTAGTACAAAACTATAGACTGATTTCATTACTCAATACAGACATAAAAATATATGCTAAAATAATCGCCCTAAGACTACTCCCATATCTACCTACATTAGTCCACCCAGATCAAGTGGGATTTATACCCGGTAGACAGGCCCCAGATGCTACAAGACGAATTATATCCATACTGCACCACCTTGAGAACAAAAAACAACCCTCCCTTTTCCTGTCATTAGATGCGGAAAAAGCATTTGACTGAATTCATTGGTAATTTATGAACCTTACATTACAAAAATTTGGAATAAATGACTGGATGCTTTCAGCGATACTATCCCTCTACTCCAAGCCCACCGCCAGAGTACTGACCAATGGCACACTTTCACAACCTTTCTGTATAACGAATGGTACCAGACAAGGATGCCCCCTATCCCCCATAATTTTTGCCCTACTTATCGAGCCGTTAGCAACTAATCTTAGAAATGAATCTAACTTTACGGGAATTAACATGTATCAACATGAGCACAAACTTAGTCTCTTCGCAGACGATATTATTCTTATGATTACAAACCCCTATAAGTCATTTGATTCGTACACATATCCGTAGTTATGCAAATGTTTCGTATTACAAACTCAATGAACCCAAATCATCTATACTCAACCTACATACACCTATTGATACTAAAAATCTAATCTCAAAAAATTTCCCCTTTACCTGGGAATCACATAGCATACCCTATCTAGGGATAAAACTTACCGCAACCACTAGCCAACTTTACGCAACTAATTACAAACCATTATTGGAAACCATCCCCCAGAAAATAAAAATTCTACGCACAACCACACTATCAACTTTAGGTAGAGTAGCAACTCTAAAAATGTGTATATTACCTAAAATACTATATATTTTTCGGACGCTCTCTATACCAGTTCCTCATACCTTCTTCTCAAAAATTCAAGCTACGCTAAATAAATTTTTATGGAACTCTAAAAAACCCAGATGTTCCACGAACTTATTATTACGCCCACCCTCCAGAGGTGGGACAGGTCTCCCCCATCTAAAATCATATTACCAAGCAGTCCTCTTAGACCAACTTTTCTTCTGGTGGCACCCAACCGACGAGAAGATCTGGACCAAACTAGAAAACTCATTATGCTCACCACACATGATAACAGACATACTATACATACCCAGGATAGCCCTATCTAAAAATCTGCAAACACACCCATGCATCCAGGCTTCTTTAAATGCTTGGTTTGACTTTTCAGCCCTCAATCAAGCAAACAAGAGCAATGTGAAAATTCCCACCCCCTTTTCAACCCTACACTCCCTTACCCCCCACTTAAACATATCAACATGGAGCAGTCTTGGTATAACCCACATCCAAGATCTCTACACAATACACAAACTAGATTCATTCTCCGTCCTCCAAAAGAAATTTCATATTCCAAACAAAGAACAATATACTTATTTACGAATAGTCCACTCTCTTCACAAAACACAAATACCACTTGAGATAGAAATTCCGGCAACTGCACGACACTTCTTCCAAAAGACACAATACCCCAAGAAAGGAATTTTGACTTTCTATTCACTCATAACTGAAATACAGTTCACTACAAACAACTCTTCCTTACTCAATTGGGAAAAAAATCTCTCCCAACCACTCTAAACACTTGGGAAAAGACATTCAATATCACATTTAAAGCTTCTAAATGTAGCTCCCATTGGGAGAATTATCTGAAAATCCTACACCATTGGTATCTGACACCAACTAAATTATCCCAATTTTACCCTCAACATTCACAACTCTGCTGGAGACATTGTGGAGAAAAGGGATCTCTCCTTCACATACTTTGGGACTGTAAATCTCTTAAATCTTATTGGAACAAGGTTTTCCAGATCATCTCATCACTCACAGGAACTCCAATTACTCCAAATCCCGCCCTAGCTCTCCTCCACATCGGAATAGACATATTCCCTGTAAAGGTACGCACTATTATCATCCACATTCTAGCAGCTGCAAAACTTAACATCACCAGACTATGGAGATCCACTACAACCCCTTTATTATCCCGCCTCATTTCCGATCTCAATTTCCAATGCGAGATGGAAAGAAGAACCGCACTCTATAATTCCTCCTACCATAAATTTAAAACCAATTGGTCACGATGGTTAAATAATCCCAGTTGCTCAATTAAATGATTACTATTCAAAAGGAACACATTATTCTCTACCCATACTGAATTGGTGCTTACCCTCCCCTCCCCCCACTTCCTTCCCTGTTCTTCCACTACCCTCATGTTCTCCCCACTATTATGCCCCACTAGTCTTCTAGAATGGTTCACAACATACAGAGCATACCTCTCATGTAACTAATCTACAGGAATACAAGTTCCCCGGCCACTTGGTGGGGATTCTTCGCTTATCTTTTGTCATTATTTCTTATATAATGTTATTCTTGATGTGAACCAAAATGTTCGACTATCTAATATTACTTATGTATGTTTAAATTTCAATAAAAATTATTTGAATATAAAGTAGAATATCAATGCAAACAAAGCAATTCAATAAACTTTATGGAATGTAAAAAAACAAAAACCGTTGTGTTTTTATTCACATTTTTGGTAAGTGAGTAGGGGTACTATGTACCCCTACTCATTCACAAGGGGGAGCCGGGATGGGGGGCCCCCCTTCTTAAAGGGGGCTTCCATATTTCCGATAAGTCACCCCCCCATAGACCCCCACAACCACAGCCCAGGGTTGTGGGGAAGAGACCCTTGTCTCCATCATCAATGATGGGGACAAGGGCATGTGGCCTGGTAAGTCGCAGGGGGGGACCCTCGTTTGTCCCCCCACTTTCTTGACCTGCATTTTGATCAAGGGTCTGGTAGGAATTTAGGGGGACCCCACGCTTTTTCTCCCCCATTTTTTGAGGGTGGGGTTCCCCTTAAAAGTCCTCCCAGGTCTAAAGGGCCTGGTATGGCTTTTAGGGGGAACCCCACACACTTTTTTTTACATTCTTAACTGTGGGGTCCCTCCTAACCTTCCTACCAGACTTAAAGGGTTTGAAATGGATTGGGGGGATTCCACGCTGTTTTTTAAAAAAATAAAGATGTAATTTTTTTGAAAAAATGTCAGTCCTGATGCAGCTGGTTCTTTACATTGTACAGATGTGCACCTTTACAGGTAGTTTAAGCCCCCCCATGAAAAATGACTACCCCTTTAAACTACTTTTTGTATTGTAGAAGACTTTCTCCTTGGGTTTCCAAAGCAGAGTTTCTGTTTGTACTTCTGGTTTTGTTGCTGTAACCTTTCTTATGAAAATATTCTGCTACTACTCTGAGATGTTTAATTCTGTCTTCCAGAGCAGAGTATATGTGGTGGTACTAGTGGCTTGGTTGTATTTTTATGGCTGGTATGTTGAGGATGGAAGCTGAATCTGTGGGGAAAGTTTTATGGATCAATTGGTTTCCTGTATATTAAGGTGTGCAATTTGTCACCCCTGATGAAAACTGTGGAGTCCAGGAAGTTAATTTATGTGTTCGAAAAGTCAACATTTTAGTCTGTAATTTTGGAGGCTTACACATATTAAAGAATATGTAAACCCAACATTTCATATTCCTGATATGTGCCTGCTGTACCATATAACCATGTACAGTGAAAAAGTATGCTGTTTTTTTTTGTACTGATGTTCCTTCCAGTCATTTTACTTTCCTGTTAAAAAACTGACTACACTGGGTAGGAGAGCAGTGTGCTCAGTTTTCTAGCTGTGCTGGGAGCTTATCCAATCAGACCTGTGCTGACATGCTATAGGGTAGAGAGTGGATAGTGTTGAGCAAAAGATGTGTAAATACGGGTCCTCTTTTAACACATTGGTTGATTCTCATTACAGCAAAGAGTGAGGACTTGATCTGGAATAAAGCCAAAGTGGGTGATCTGGAGGACAGGTCTATTCCACATCTTTCATCTGAGAGACTCTGTACTCAACGAGGAGGGAAGATATCCTATTCTTATCTGAGAAGCCCATTGAAGCCCATAAGCCCATAACTCTCCGCAGTTGAGATTCATTTGTAAGTTGTTTAAAAAGATCTCAATTGTGAAACAATGCAGTCTCCTCTTGTTTTGTCAACCTCACAGAAGACCCACATCTGGACTCCACCACTCTACTAAAGGTTGAATCCAATCACTATGAGCTTTACTTCAGAGATGTTTACCATCTCTGGCATTGCCAACATGCCAATGAAAGAAATTATACTTTCTTATCTCATAGGCATAATGCTTATTCACATATAGATATGTTTATAGCTGACAAATGGTTGTTGCAGCGGATATCATTGTCTTCCATCGATAACATAACCTGGTGGGATCACATTGTGATTACTGTAACGGTTGAAGAGAAGGGTGCTTGCAAACCTGTATATCTCTGGCAATGCAATACTAAAGTTATTCAATCCTATGCAAATTACGATCTCTCAGCACCTACAGGAATACTTATAAAACAATACTCCAAATGCCCCCAATGCCTTTACCCCATGGAATGCTCATAAGGCATACATTACAACCTAGTGTGGCCAGGAAATAATATCAAACAAAACTGAATTCCATTCTATCAACCATACACAATTTAAAATTAAAGAACAAAGCAAACCCCAAAGAGAAATACCTGTCCTCACTGGTTAAACTTATACACAAATTCAGATGGCTTCAGTGTGAACAGCACAACAAATATCTCAGAAGTCTAAAATGCTATGCTAATGAAAATAGAGCAGGGAAATTGCAGATTCCTACGTCAACTATGTCTGGGTCCGACATAGTAACTTCTCTGGCTAAACTACACTTCCCAACAATATCTAGTGATCAATTTGCCTGCTTAAATGCCCCTTTCACTGCCTCAGAAATAGCCAGAATTATAGATTCACTTCCTTGTGGGAAATCGCCTGGCCCCAATAGCTTCTCTTATGAGTATCATAAGGCCTTTAAAAATGTTTTATCCCCTCATCTTACAGATCAGTTTACAACTGCAGCTACCACAGTTTCTTTCCCCCCAGAGATGATGAGAGCTTACATCATAAAAATTGCTAAACCAGGGAAGGACCCCAAGACACTGTCAATTTTTAGACCTATTTCGCTGTTAAACTAGGATGTGAATATTTATGCTAAGCTCTTGGCTAGGCGCCTGTATAAAATTATGCCCACATTGGTCCAACAAGACCAAATGGTCTTTACAATTGGGAGACAGGCCTCGGATGCCACACGCAGGATTGTTAATATCCATTATGCCCAGAGCTCAGTCGGATGCCTTCTCTGCTTCTTTCTATAGATGTGGAAAAGATGTTAAGCAGGGTGCATTGGTTGTATATATCTCAAGTCCTCCTCAGATTTGGTTTCCAAGGCACTATTCTCTCCACTATTTTAGCCCTGTATTTGTGCCCATCTGCACAGGTCTATACTTCCAGCATGTTATCATAATCTTTCAATATAACTAATGGCACACGCCAAGGCTGTCCACTTTCTCCTTCTATGTTCATTCCCATGATTGAGCCTTTAGCTAAAGCTACACAATATCACGCTTCCATCTCAGGCTTCACCTTTCTCTCAAAGTACCACATAATTATTCTCTTCTTGGATGACATTATTTTGCAACTTACGAACCCATCCAAGTTTTTAACTTCCTTATTTGTTTCAAGACAAGATGTAATTTGCTAAAACCACACCTCTATTAAAATGGGAAGCATATTTAAATAACACCTTCACTACTTCTCAATGGCTCATAGCGTTGCAATCTGCGTATACTGCTATGCATTGCTTCAACTGTTGAGAACATGAACAAAAACTAGTTTCCCACTGGTATTATATCCAGTTTATTAGTGCAAATTTACTTCACACACTCTTTACTTTTCTGGAAGAATTGTGGACAGATGGATAACCTACTCCATGTTCTTTGGTCATGTAAATACTTAACCAGTTTCTGGCTGAAAATATTCCAAATTATTTCAGAGATAATGGGGATCCTTACCCCCTTTCCCCAGCACTAGTTATTCTCAATTTTGGAATTGATTTTTTCCCTTCTAAGTCTTACACAGTAGTTACCCATGTATTACTGGCTGCTTGCATCACTATAGTGAGACATTGGAAACAACAACTAGCACCAAATCCATCTAAAATTTTTGTCATAATCATTACCCATTATGCATATAAGCAATCATTGCCCATCAGTATGAACAACCATACTTCCTTTGATAAAGCGTGGGAACCCTGGGTAGACTTGCATAATTGTAGCTACAGTTCTCTATGGCGGTCTCTATGGGGGTTAAGCAGTCTCCAGGAAGCAGCACATAAGACAGAAAGCTCCTAGTGCGTGGTGTGGTGGAGTAGAAGTTTTGAGAGAGACTTGTCTGAGTGCTGCACATGTGCTGGAAGCTGGCAAAAAAACTGAGCTGGACTGTGCTAGCCTTGGGGTAAATCCCGTATATGAACTTTATGTTTCTTTTATTATGTTTGTGCTAAAGATAAGAGGACTGCTGTGTTATGTTTTCGGGAATTAAGTCAACTCTGTGTTTCTGTAAATGTACAGAATATATATATATATATATATATATATATATACATACACACAGTATATACACAATGGGGCAAAAAAGTATTTAGTCAGCCACCAATTGTGCAAGTTCTCCCACTTAAAAAGATGAGAGAGGCCTTTAATTGGCATCATAGGTAGACCTCAACTATGAGAGACAAAATGAGAAAAAAAAATCCAGACAATCACATTGGCTGATTTGGAAAGAATTTATTTGCAAATTATGGTGGAAAATAAGTATTTGGTCAATATCAAAAGTTCATCTCAATACTTTGTTATATATCCTTTGTTGGCAATGACAGAGGTCAAACGTTTCCTGTAAGTCTTCACAAGGTTGGCACACACTGTTGCTGGTATGTTGGCCCATTCCTCCATGCAGATCTCCTCTAGAGCAGTGATGTTTTGGGGCTGTCGCTGGGCAACACGGACTTTCAACTCCCTCCAAAGGTTTTTTATGGGGTTGAGATCTGGAGACTGGCTAGGCCACTCCAGGACCTTGAAATGCTTCTTACGAAGCCACTCCTTCGTTGCCTGGGGGGTATGTTTGGGATCATTGTCATGTTAGAAGACCCAGCCACGTTTCATCTTCAATGCCCTTGCTGATGGAAGGAGGTTTACACTCAAAATCTCACGATACATGGCCCCATTCATTCGGTCCTGTACATGGATCAGTCTTCCTGGTCCCTTTGCAGAGAAACAGCCCCAAAGCATGATGTTGCCACCCCCATGCTTCACAGTAGGTATGGTGTTCTTTGGATGCAACTCAGCATTCTCTCTCCTCCAAACACAACGAGTTGTGTTTCTACCAAACAGTTCTATTTTGGTTTCATCTGACCATATGACATTGTCCCAATCCTCTTCTGGATCATCCAAATGCTCTCTAGCAAACTTCAGATGGGCCCAGACATGTACTGGCTTAAGCAGGGGGACACGTCTGGCACTGCAGGATCTGAGTCCCTGGAGGCGTAGTGTGTTACTGATGGTAGCCTTTGTTACGTTGGTCCCAGCTCTCTGCAGGTCATTCACTAGGTCCCCCAGTGTGGTCCTGGGATTTTTGCTCACCGTTCTTGTGATCACGTTGACCCCACGGGGTGAGATCTTGCGTGGAGCCCCAGATCGAGGGAGATTATCAGTGGTCTTGTATGTCTTCCATTTTTTAATTATTGCTCCCACGGTTGATTTGTTCACAACAAGCTGCTTGCCTATTGCAGATTCAGTCTTCCCAGCCTTATGCAGGTCTAGAATTTTGTTTCTGGTGTCCTTCAACAGCTCTTTGGTCTTCACCATAGTGGAGTTTGGAGTGTGACTGTTTGAGGTTGTGGACAGGTGTCTTTTATACTGATAACAAGTTCAAACAGGTGCCATTGATACAGGTAATGAGTGCAGGACAGAGGAGCCTCTTAAAGAAGAAGGTACAGGTCTGTGAGAGCCAGAAATCTTGCTTGTTTGTAGGTGACCAAATACTTATTTTCCACCATAATGTGCAAATAAATTCTTTCCAAATCAGGAAAAGGGGTTGTCTGGATTTTTTTTTCTCATTTTGTCTCTCATAGTTGAGGTCTACCTATGATGCCAATTACAGACCTCTCTCATCTTTTTAAGTGGGAGAACTTGCACAATTGGTGGCTGACTAAACACTTTTTTTGCCCCACTGTATATATATATATATATATATATATATATATATATATATAAAACCTTTGTTGTGTGTTGTTATGAAATTTGTCCTTCAGGTCTGCATACTGTGGTGCTATTTTACACCTCATGGAAGTATTCAAACACTGAAAATAAATATCATTGTCAAAACAGAAATAGTGTATTAGAACTAATTCAATAGGTTTTGCAATATTCTCAGCATTGTTTTTATGGTTTGGTGAGAATAACAGAATATGTGATATGCAGAAATGCCATCCTTTTGAGATATATTGCTATACAGAAATTTATCATCCATAGTCACTAGAAGTGTATTTGGTGGTAATTACTGTATATTGTGTAGTTTGTTCAAGAAATCAGTTTATATCTTGCAAGAACCTATCAGTGCTGTATTTCTGACCTAAGTCTTTACATATTTTCTATAAAGTCTGAGATTTGTTTACTGATTGTACTCATACTTGTTATGATGGGTCTTCCTGAATTTCCAGGCTTGTGGATCTTCAGCAGCATGTGAAAGTTCACACTTTCTGAATTATCTGGAACTGCAATAGTAAGCTCTAAATGTACATGGGATGGTAGTGTTTTAATTTGACCTTTTAGTTGTTGAGTAAAATTTTGGATGGTATTATAATTCAGTTTTTTATAGCAAGTAGATTCTGCACTCTTGTATATTTTTCTGTTCATCACAACTACTGCACCTCCTTTATCTGCTGTTTAAATGGTGATGACCTGATTGTTGCAACTCTTGCATATATTTTCACTCCAGTGGTTAAAGATTGTATACAATTTTCTTTTGCTGGATGGAGTTCAGGCAGGTAATGTTTTAATGAGACCCTTTAGGTTGTTGACTAAACTCATGGATGGGGTCATAATGTATTTTATTTTAGAAAGTATAATCTGCAATCTGAATAACAATAAAGTGTAGCTCAACAAACCAATATCTCATATAAAAATCAATAAAACAATGATTAAAGTCATATGAAAAATTTTCTTATATCACCACTGTGCAATGTGTATAAAATAAATCTTCTCTCTTCTTCAGTGCCAACCGTACCACCAACATTAGGTGAAAAACCCGCAAAGCTCATTTTATGACGTCATCAATAGGTCATTATGCACTCAACATATAGACACACTTGTGTACACCCTCTGTGGTCTCCCTCCATCTCCTCTCCCGGCACCTCCACAGTATACACTCCTCCAGCTGCAGCTCTCATATAATATGTATTATGGAAAACAGAAAAATGGAATCATAATGCTCTTTATTTATGAAATAATGTATTAGCGCTCAGAATAAAAAAACTTAAAAAATTTGAGAAACAAGCCAACATATAATGTAGATTTTGTTACATGGCTCACCACCCCGCTCTTCCGGATGGTCATCAATTCAAAACGTCTAGAGCTCAGCTCCTTCCACCTATACGTGTTATGCTCCAGATGTGGACTTCCTCAGCCTCCTAAGAGCACTCTCATATTATTTTAGGGTGTGTTGCGCTGATTAAATAGGATTTTAGGTCATTTGCAATCTGCCTTATTTGTATATTTTTAATCATGTCAATATATGGTCAATCACTTCTCCAGGAGACCTCTCAGCAGGGACATTTTTCTTCTTTCAGCAGATTGTTGGCCATCGTGGCATGGCGTGGATCTGCATCACTGGACAATATGGATGATGATGGATTTTACAAATGGGGACATTTTGGGGGGATTTTTATTTTTTAATAGAGAACTTGACATATGTTTGGGAGTCTATTTCTAGGGTTACAATTTTTTTTGAATGAGAAGGGGTGCTATATACCCCATACTTTTTCAAATGCGGAGCAGGTATCTGGGTGTTCCTTTATTGCAAAAGGTGGCTTTTAGACCACTGGGCAAGGGTTGGGGGGAAGAGGCCCTTGGTGAAGGCAATTCCTCATGTTGAGAGCATGTGACCTGATATGGTTCAAGGGGGAAGTGCATACTCACCCCCCCCTCCCCAGCCAACCAGGTATGTTTGATATGGTATGCATTTGGGGAGGGGGGCGTCTACACATTTTTTTCATATATTTGCTGTAGCATGTGCTACAGAAAAAATTACAAAAAATACATTTACAAAGAAACAAATATGTACATTTAAATTTCCAGCAAATTACTTTCATTACCAGCTTCTTTTTATGATTAGAATAGTCTGCGTGCTGATTTTTTTAAAAACTGAAGGCACTAGCAATGACAGCTGTCAGTCATTTGCCAGCAACTTCAAAAATGTATTCCTTTGTGATTAGGACAACCCCCAGGCATGTTATTTAGGGTAATTAAAATGTTTCAATATTTTGCTTTAACCATTTAAAAAATCACTGCTCCTGGCCAAATGGCTTTAAAAGAAATGTGTTTGCATTGGTACATGTTTCATGGAGCAGTGCTCACCCCAGAAAATGTGCATTTGAGTTCCAGTAGATTTAGCTTACATTGCTTTCAATAGGGTTTGGGTTCAGCATCCTAACTTGCCTACCTAAACTCATGGCAATTTGGCTCATCACTACATATATTTATTTTCCCAGCTTACAAATTTCCATATGAGGGAGTACAAATATAACATAGTATGTTAACACCTTCCCACCTGGTGTATAGCAGATTGACAGCTGTGTTTTATGACTGGGTGTCATATGACATCCTGTCAATATGAGTCGCTCATGCAAACGTGGGGCCGTGTAGCAGCGTGATCTGTCCACAGCCGATGACATATCACTACACCGGCTCATTGCCAGTGTCATGTGACCACTGTGACAGGATAGCTTCCTGCCATTCATTGTATACAATTATGTTGTTAGCTGTGACTGGTCAAGGCAGTCATATGATACAGACAGGGCCAATCACAGCCCATCTGTATCATGTGATCAGCTTTGCCTAATCACAGCAAAAGACTGAATGAATCAGTTTCATTCAATAACAATGATTGCAAATATCAATGAAATACATTGGTATTAGCAATCATAATCTGTTATAAAAAAAAAAAAAAATCCTGATCACTTATCCAGAGTAGTTCAATGTTTCTATGGTAACATTGTATTGTTTTGGTGACAGTGTGCTGAAAAATAAAATAGTAAAAAATTAATAAAAAATAAAAAAATTATAGAAACATTTGAAAAAAACTACAAATTCAATTATTATTATTATTATTATTATTTTCACCAAATAAATGTAGCAGAATGCATTTTGACCTAAATTTATGAAGACATTTTATTTATTTGCAAAATTGTATAACAGAAACGAAGAAAAGTGCATTTTAATTCAAAAGTTTCAGGTGTTTTTTGTTTTATTTAGCAAAAAATAAAAAATTCCATTGTGATTAAATACCACCAAAAGAAGCTCTATTTGTGTGAAAAAAAATGATAAAAATTGTACAGTGTTGCATGACAGCACAATTGTCATTCAAAGTGCGACAGCGCTGAAAGCTGAAAATTGGCCTGGGCAGGAAGGGGGTATAAGTGCCAGTGTATTGAAGTGTTTAAATACAGTCTGCTACTGCCATAATTTACATTGAATGCCCCTGGACATCACAACATCACTGAGGGATACAGGTTATAGTAGTGACCTAACAATGAGTGCATGAAACCACAGCATCTAGTGGTCCTGACATTGTGTGAAAGATAAAGAAAGAAAAGACTGGAAGGGCAATGGGACAGGTAAGTCTTCTTTTGCAGAGAGCTCTTTTTTTATTTATTATGCATTTATTATCATGTGGCACTTTTTATACGTTTTACATATAAAGTGCTTAAAGCATTTGATTAGAATAGGTTGCTTACTTGTATTGTTTATTTGTAAAGCCCTGTATGAATATAACAAGATGATAAAAATGGTAATATTACTGATATCATATGATAAGTAAAAGGATCAAGATAATTATTATTGTTATTATTTTAGTAGTAATAGTAGTAGTAATATGACATATATACCAGTAGAAAAGTCCTTCCTTTTGTCTATGAGACAAACCGAAACATGGAAAGGCTAATGGAAAATAACCCTTTTTCCTTTGTTTATTAAATAAATTATGAGCCAATGGGTCACATCTGCTTATTGAAGTGTTCAATATAAAAGAAAATAGCTTTTGTATTTCTGTCCTGTACATCAACATACGAAATCTGGAGTAAAATAATATATCATGTCCTTCAAACTGATTAATTTGATGTTATTATCTTATTTAAAAGAACTGTAAAATAGAAAATTTAAGAGGATGCTTTTACAAAGTGATGCTTTTAATCAGTTTTGTATTCTTACCTGTATACACATGAAATAGGACAGCAAGTGATTGCTGTAAAAACATGATGAATATTAATTTTAAAAGTTTGTATACCCTGGCAGAAATTGTGAAATTTTGGCATTGTAGTTGAAAATATGACTGATCATGACAAAGGACTGTCTTTTATTTAAGGATAGTGATCATATGAAGCCATTTATTATCACATAGTTGTTTAGCTACTTTTTAAATCATAATAAGAGAAATCACCCAAATGATCAACAGTTTACATATCCTAGAACATTTGGCCTTGGTATAGACACACAAGGTGACACACAGGTTAAAATAGCAATTTAAGGTTAATTTCACAAATTAAGTTCACATCTCTAGCTTTTTAAATTTGTGTTTAGTTTCTGTGTATATAGTAAATAGTCAATGAGTTTGTTAGCTCTCCTGTGGATGCACTGGGCAGGCTAGATACTGAGCCATGGGGAGCAGAATAGAACTTTCAAAAGACCTGCGTAACAAGGTAATGGAACTTTATAAGGATGGAAAGGGATATAAAAAGTTATCTAAAGCCTTGAAGCCAGTCAGTACTGTTCAATCACTTATTAAGAAGTGGAAAATGTCTTGATACCAAGCCAAGATCAGGTATACCTTGTGGCCACAAATGCTAGAAGAATTGTTCAGGATACAAATAAAAACCCACAGGTAACCTCAGGAGAAATATAGGTTGCTGTGGAAAAAGATGAAGTGGTTGTTTTTAAGGAGCACAATACGAGTATAGTTGAACAAAAATTAGCTGCATGGTCAAGCTGCCAGAGAGAAGCCTTTACTGTACTAATACCACAAAAAAAGCCTTATAATATGCCCTACAACACTTTGACATGTCTCACTAGGCTTTTTTGTTGCATTGGCGCTTAATAAGAGATTGACCAGTACTGATTGGCATATTTAAGGCTTTGGATATTTTTTTTGTAATTAACATTTTATTAAGTTTTCACATGTACATACATATATGAATTTGAGGAAAGAAGAGAAAAAAAAAAGGTTCATCGATGATAAGAACATGAGAAAATAAAGAACATACAATGTCAATAAAGCAACAGTGGAAGGATAATCAAGTCCGTACATTTTGAGCAGGTTGCGCAGAGATCTAAGCGTCCCATGGGTTCCATACTGCTTCAAATACGATTATAGAGTTGGCATGTAAAGCGGTTAGATATTCCATTTTTCTGATGTCTGCAATAATCTTAAATGATGTCGACATTGGAGGGGGTGTAGAGGAGAGCCAGCTCACTGGAATGCTTCTCCTGGCCGCCGTCAGAAATATGCATTGAGAGTTTCCTTAACCATTTGGGGAGGCCTGAGAAGGGCATGCCCAATAAAATTAAAGGGGCTCAAAAGGGAGGGAGGTACACAGTAGCAAACGTAGCAAGGACAAAACCTCTTCCCAGAAGGGAGTGATGGACCTACATTCCCAAAAAATATGATAAAGGGAGCCAGGTTCCCTCCCACATCGCCAGCAGGCAGAAGAAGCACTTGGGTTACGGCATGGAGTACATCAGGGGTTCTGTACCAAAACATCATAATTTTGTATGCATTTTCCTTATAGACTACGCACATAGAAGATCTGGATGCGTTTTCCCATATCTTTCTCCGCTGCACCAGGTCCATGTCACAATGGAGAAATTGGGACTATTTACGCATATAGTGGTGAGTATCATTGGATAATAGATAGACGTCCATAAGGAGTTTATATGTATTGGAGATTGTGCCCCTTTGATGTGGGCCCTGTATACACAGGAGCTCAGAGGGTAGGCTTTTCTAAAATCAATGAGGGTGATAAGGTAGAAAAGAAATGGCATATCTGTAAATAGACATAGAAGTATTGGGGAGGTAGGTGGGCTTTTTTCTGAATATTGGAGAAAGATTTAGGTTTTCCAAGTCACAGGATGGACCAAGTGGCGTAGTTGGAAGAGATCAGCTGAGGCCCAAGGGAGCATTCGAGACAAGGCCAGACTATCCGGAAGGTTGGGATTAAAGAGAACATTGGTCAATGGGGAACAATCGGAGGCCAGCGCAAATTTAACCTTACATCTCTTCCAGGTAGACAGGGAGAATTGCATGGGTCCAAGCAAGAGGTGTCGATAAGAAGCAATATCCGCCGCCGATGTAGACCAGAGAAGTGAGCATGGGTGAGTCGGAGTTAGTTGTAAGGATTCAATCTTGGTCCATTTGTTGGGGGGGTGTTGGGTGGACCGGGAGATTAGGGATCGGAGGTGAGTGGCATAGTAATAAGTCACAATGTCCAGTGCTCCTAAGCCTCCCCTAGAACGCAAAGAGAGGGGTATAGTGCATGTGATCCTATGTTGTTTGGTATGCAAAATGAAGCATAAGAGAGATTTCTGGATGGAGTGCAGCTTGGACATAGAGATGGGGATGGGAAGAGTCACGAATAGGTACAGGAGTTTGGGCAGTATGGTCATTTTTATAACGTTAATACATCCAAAGAAGGAGATGGGTAAAGCATCCCAGAGTTTTAGGGAATGGGAAATAGCAACGAATAGGGGGAGAAAGTTAGCCTCATATATGGAGTGGTAGGAAGAAGTGAAGTTGGTACCCAAATACTTCAATGAATGAGTACACCAACGGTATGGGTAAGACGCTTAGAGAGAGGACAGTGCGTTGGGTGGGATGTGTAGTGGGAGTGCTTCATTTTTGATGTATTTACTTTGTAGCCCAACAGGGCCCAAAATAATTGTAAATTCTTATGGAGAACCGGAAGGGAGGTAAGAGGGTTTGTTAGTGTTAAAAGGATGTCATCCACAAACAAGGACAGTTGTATTCACGCTCATGGGAATGTATCCCTCGTTTATCGAGATTGGACCGAATGGCAATGACCAGTGGTTTCAAGCAGAGGGTAAACAGTAGAGGGGAAAACGGGCAACCCTGCCGCGTACCGTTCGACATCTGGAAGGGGGGTGAGAGGAATGAACCTAATCTGACCTCTGAAGAAGAGGAGGAATAAAGAACCTTCAAGGCTGCCACAAATGGATCCAAACTTGTCCAAGACCATAAACATGTAGGGCCAGCTAAGGGCGATCAAAAGCTTTCTGAGCATCCAAACTCAGCAATATAGCAGGGGTCGAAGATCGGCTGACCAAACCAATCAAGTCAATGGACCTCCTGGTGTTGTTCGCAGCATGTCTGGCTGGCACAAAGCCCACTTGGTCCCTGTGTATGAGCTTGGAGATGAATCTGGACAGCCTGTTGGCCAAGATCTTAGTAAATATTTTGTAGCCGGAGTTTAACAGGGCAATGGTACAATAATTGTCCGGAAGAGAATGGTCTTTATCAGGCTTGGGAATTACGGAAATATACGCACATAAAAAAATCAGCCTGGGGAGCGACACCTCTTAAGAGTTCTTGGAATAAAGAGAGAAAATGAGGAGCCAAAGTGCCTATGAAGGTCTTATAATAGGAATAGGGTAGTCCATCAGGGCCTGGGTATTTGTGGGAGGGGAGTTGTTTGATTGTCTTGAATAGTTCCTCAGATGAGATGTCTGTGTTAAGGGCCGAGAGGTCAGAGGGTGGTAGCTCTGGGAGAGATAGGAGGTCAAAAAAGGCATCAAAAGACGCTTTTTGAAGGCGGGGGGAAGTCTGGGGCCAAACAGTTGTAAAGGTTCTCATAATACGTTCCAAAGAGTGAGGCCATTACATGAGGGTCATAGGAAGGATCACCATCCAGTTGAAGAAGGTGATCTGGCAACATTGAAGGGGATTGTGCTTTGAGTCGATTAACGAGCATGCGGTGTGGTTTATTGGAAAATTCATAGAATTTCTGTTTGACCCAAATAAGGGATTGTACAGATCTACGCGAGTCAAGGGCTTTGACTTGGTCATGGAGAGAAGTTACTCTACGAATCACAGTGATAGATGGCATTGCAAGCAGACATTCAGACAAAGATAGTAGGCGATTGAGGGAAGCCTTAGCGCTGGTTGAGGATTTTTTCAAACGGGAGCCCATAGAGATACATAATCCCCGAAAAACAGCCTTATGGGCCTCCAATAAGGTCGAGGAAGAGGTCACTGAGCCAATGTTGTAGCGAAAATACATGTCTAATCCTTGAGAGAGTTCCTTGCAAAGATGAGTTGTAGTAAGGAAGGTCTCATTGAGACGCCAATGGCCAGCTTTCGGAAGGGAGTTAGAAAAAAGAAGATTCAGAGTAAGAGAAGCGTGGTCGGACCACGTGATAGAATTGATTTCAGATGAAACCAAGAGTGGGAGTAAAGGGGTGGAGATGAAGAAATGGTCCAAGCGGGAAAAACTGCGATGTGGGTTGGCGTAGAAAGTAAACTGTTTGTGCAGGAGATGTCTAATCAGCCAAGCATCAAAGAAACGATATTCCCTTATCAGTTTGCGGAAGGATTTTGAAGAAGAACATTGCCGCTTCGAGGGGATGGATTCGAAAGGGACCTTCCTGTCCTTACGGGGGGACATAATTAAATTAAAGCCGCCTTCAATGATCATGTGTGGTGTGGAAAAGGCACTGAATTTGGCAACTGTTTTGGAAAGAAACTGCATTTGACCCACATTCAGGGCATACAAATTTAACAAGATAAGGGGAGAACCACCAAATATACATTCCAAAATGATATAACGACCCCGTGGGTCAACTCTGGAGGAAACGACCCTAAGGGAGCAGTGTGTCCGGATCAAAAATCGCCACTCCGGTTTTTCCAGTGGGATCGAAAGCCGAGTAGGATTGGGAAAAAAACCTCGAGGCAAAACAGAAAGAGCCAGAAAGACCTTTGCCATTATATGATAATAACCGTAAAGTCATCATTAGGTAAAGATATAAATAGCAGGTGTACCAGTATAAAGAGTAAGTGAGGTATAATCGATGAGGCAAAACTAAGAACAGTAACAAAAATCCAATACACGGATGCAACACATAAGACATAAACTGTAAGGGTTACAGCAAGAAACAAAGATATCTGTGGAGATATAAACTTGGGACAGTTGAACAGACCCAAGTCATCTAGGCCTAAGGCTAGACAGGTTCGGGGGCAACATGACAACTGACACATCTTGGTAATTGTTAAACCCGACAAAGAAAAACAAAATAAATGTACACAACCAGGGCACAGCAATAGGGACAATGACGGTGCAAAAATTGGGGAAGGGGGTGGCTCCTGGAATGCAGGAGGGTCGTCAAGTAGATACATCACCCGATCTAGGAGGTCGTGGGCATTGAGGGGTGCGAGAAAGGAGCTTCTGGGCATTACATGCTGGTGTCCAGATCTTGTTTGGTGTGGTGGAAGGGCGGGACGAGGTAGGCGGCAGTGAGGAAGCATCATCAGGTAGAGGGGGAAGTCCCAGGTGTTTGAGGAAGGAATCCGCCTCCAGAAGGTCACGTAGGGTAACTTGAGAGTTGTCCTTAGAGACGACCAACTTGAAGGGAAACCCCCAAAGAGAGGGGACATGGTGTTGCTGGAGATGTGTGGTGAAAAGTTGAAGTCTGTCCCCTTTGAATTCCAGGGTAGATTGGTTGCGTATGGAGGAAAGCAGGACCTCTTTTGCTGTAAAAAAAAATGGAAACAGACAATGACGTCACGAGATCTGGTGCCCTCAGGGGGTTTCGGGCCCAGAGAGCGATGAGCCCTGTCCAGACGCCAATCTGATTCTGGGACCATAGAGGCAGTTGCCGTAAAAAAGGACAGTAAATGGTGTTAAAGTTGGGAATCAGAAATTGTTTCAGACATACCACGAATACGAATGTTCTGGCGGCGTTCCCTGTTTTCCAGGTCTTCTTGTTGAAGTTGCATTTGGGACATGGAATGCTTCAGGTATGGATTGTCTTCTTCCAAGACATGGATGTATTGTACCAATTCATCAAACTTGGTCTGCAGTTGGTCAGTGCGGTGCCCAATCTGGGTGATTTCCCCCCTAAGATCCAGGGCCAGCTTCCCAACTTCAGCAGATATAGTAGCAGTGATGTTGCATAAAAATACTTGCAGTTTGTAGTCCAAAGAAGACATTGTTAGAGCCATGCATCCAGAACTCCCCTGCGGACTGGGAGCGGTACCAGAGGCCGGGGATGCCAGCCTAGTCAAGAGGCTGTGGAGTGGAGAAGGCCATGGATCTGTCAGTGGCAGAGAGGGGGTCTTCTAGCGCCTGATCTTCCCCATAACTCGGTGCTGGGCCATGTACTGGGTTTATGAGGCTCACCTGATGCTATTGTGAGCTTGTGAAATGGAGTGGGAGAGTCGGGAATGCCGTGGATGAACGGAGCTCTTTTACAGAGTGTTCGCCATCAACCAAGGTCGCGAATGCGCCCCTGGATTTTTTTTATATCCTTTTCCATCTTTATAAAGTTCCATTACCATGTTAGGCAGGTCTTTTGACAGTTCTTTTCTGCTCACCATAGCTCAGTATATAGCCTGCTGGATGCATTCACATGAGAGCTAACAAACTCATTGACTATTTATACATATACATACAGTATATATATATATATATATATATATATATATATATTCACGCTACAATTTCATGGGCAACATGCTTGAAAGTGTATGTGACATTATGGAACATATTTTTATGGACACAGTATGATACCATATTCTGGTATCACATATTTTGGATGTGTAATTGATTTTTTAAATCTCTACTTCTAGTCTGGTTTAAATACAGCATAGGTAGCAGCAACACCCCAATTTTATTCAATTCAACTTGAATAGAAAGGTTTTTTTTGGATAGTTTTGGCCTCAACACCTGCTTGATTCTCCAGAGGTAATAAGCCTAAATTGAACAGTGGAAGTAATGGCAACAGAGCTAAAAGTTATAAGAAAGTTCACTCTTAAAGAAAATATATTTTAAGCCCTCAACTTCATACAAATCTCATAGTAAAGTTCCTGAGCTTCTTTTTTGCAGAACTTCACTATTGTCTTTAAATTTAAAGGATGAACTAAAACTTTCCTTTAAATATACAATATTTCTCAGTAGCCACAAAATATATAAATCCACTCCATGTTACCAAGAACCTTTGCTAATTAAGATATCACCATATAAAAGTAGTTGTGACATCATCATTCTACTGTATATATCCTGCACAGAGAGCAGAGGTATGGGAGGGGCCCAGCAGGCCCTGTCCACTACAGGCTGCCTGCAGAAAACTATATTGCACAAGGAGAGAAAGCAGCAGAAATAGGAATTCACATGCACCTTGCAGAGTATGTAGACAATATTTGCTTATTCTAGAGTCCAGATCAGGGGCGGACTGACCATTTGGAAACTCGGGCACCCGAGGGCCTGGGTCAGTAGGTAGCCCCATGAGATGTCCCTGGTACCTTTTTCATAGGCTTTTTTGAGTTTGGGCAAGGACACAGGGGCCCCATGATCCCCTATTGCCCGGGGGCCCCATGAGTTGTCAGTCCGCCCCTGGTCCAGATTTAATAAAATGCCAAAACAGTGTGCACAAAAACACTTCAAAACCACATCCCCACACTACCCAAACCCCAAGTGCGGGGACTTCATCAAAGTGATGCATTGTGTGCTTTTTCCGGGATGCTGGAAGTTAATGTTCCATTTTCCCTATGTATGTGGAATTTCAGGCATTTCAAAAAGAATGAGCACATTCACTTAAAATTGCTCGATTCATCTGTGTTGCTGAAGGCAACAGTGTCCTCAATTATTTCACACCACCCATGTGCAACTCTCAAAATTGGGAAGTAGTGAAACATCCCACTGGATGCTTGCCTTATATCTTCTTCCCTCTCACTTACAGCACCCCAACTCTCAATGTTGTTCTCCTTACTTGCCTTCATTACCCTCTGCTTCAGGTGCATGGAGGTAGAGTAGTACAAATAGATGTAAAACCTGTATAACCTTTTTATAAATTGTGCTGCACCAAAATTAATGGAATTTTGTTACCATACGTTTTGCCACAGGTGAATGAGCTCAAAAGCAAGGTCTGTGGTTATGCCATTAAGATGTAAGGGTACCACTGCACACCTGCAAACGGTCTGTGTTTTATTTTTGTCCATTGCAGGAATGCACACAATTTTGCGCACATACCTGCAATGCAAAAATGTCCACCTAGGCCCTTTACATCTGGTATCCTCTTCAGAGTCCCCCTTACATCTGGTGTCCCCATCAGAGCCCCCCTTACAATAATGTGTCTCTAGTAGCGTCCCCACTTATATTAGGTACCCTCATCAGAGTCCCTCCTTACAAAAGAGGTCCCCATAAGAGCCCCCCTTACATCTGGTGTCCCCATAAGAGCCTCCCTTACATCAAGTGCCCCACCAGAGTCCCTCCATATATCAGAGTTATCCCCCCTTTCCCCTTATACTCACAGGTAATAAACTGTAAAGAAAGCAGCCCCTCCTCCTTTCTCCAGTCTTCAGATAGACTCTATCGCCCCCTGCAGGTTGGAGGGAGGAGAACACCTGTACTTCTCTCCAGCTATCTTAGGGCTATGTCTGGTCTGAACAATGTGTGCCATTTTCAGGTGGACTGAGAGCTGGACACGATTCAAAACCGGGGGCGGATTGACAACTCATGGGGCCCCCAGGAAATAGGGGATCATGGGGCCCCTATGTCCTTGCCCAAAATCAAAAAAGCCTATGAAAAAGGTACCAGGGCCATCTCATGGGGCCCCCTACTGACCCCAGGCAGTGCCCGAGTTTCCAAATGGTCAGTCTGCCCCTGTTCAAAACCCAGACTGTCTGGGTAAATCCCAGACAAGTGGCAACCCTAGATGAAGGCAGTAGGTACAGAATCATGCTAGGCCTGAGACAGCAGAAAGTTATTTTCTTCATCCTACTGTTGTTCTGCCAGTGCCCAGTTAAGTACACCACACATTATGTGCTTCAGGAAACCCACCAGATGGACTGTGCCACTAATCTCCACCTCACTCAAGCTCACCATTCAGGTCACCTGTTTGAAATGTAGGATGATGATGCGTGATAACTTAATCATTAACCCCTTATGTGGTGAAAAGGACACCAGATCCCCAGAGCCTGTTCTCATACCGTGTTCACACAGATACTAATTGATGACCTGCTGCTGCTGATTCAGCCTTTTTAGAATGCCTAACATTAAGTTTCAGTTTGTGGGGGTATCAGTGTGGCCCAGCGTGGCTGTACTCAGGCTTACCAGCTGCAAAACAGCATGGTAGCATTTTGCCTGGGCTATGCATAGGCTCTGGAATGTTTTAGGGGATTGTTGAGGCCTTGAGTAGAAGAAAGTACAGGTGACTATATTGACACTCATCAAGATACAAGACAGGGTGGCACCACCAGTTCCAGCAGTTTGCCTTATCCTGCACCCTTTCCAGCTGCCAGCAAATTGGCCCAGTGTGCTGCAAAGGATACGTATACTCCTTGCCCATACTTGCTGGGCTACATGCCTGTGGACATATGGACCTTGCCACTGACTCACTACCTTCCACATGATGGTGGAGTGCACAGATGGATTTCCTGGCAAAATAGTGATGTCTCAGTACCTGCTACTGTGGTGCTGCCCAGACAATACATTTGTGGAAGTGGTTTAACTCTACCAGCTGGAATAAAAGCAACTGCCAAGCCAGCAGTTTTGACAAGTTTCTTCCACTCCAGCAGCTGAAGAAGAGGCACCTGCCTGGACAAGGATGCTGCTAAAGATGGCGGGGTGGGTATTGGAGACTTATGAAGTGGTTTAAGCCTACTCTTGACCCTACTTAACATGACCCCATGCTGACTCTCTTCCCTGCTTGATGTGTCATAACGTCAGTTTCTTAAACCCCGTGTTAGATTTTCCTTCCTAGTGCTAGAGGCTGCAAAAGCTGAAATGGATGCAGATGGAGAATCTTGTGGAGGTGTGGGAGAGGTGCTAATAAGTTGTAGGAGGAAGAGAAGTGAAAGGCTTTTGATACCTAATGATTAGAGATGAGCGAATTTTTCAAAAATTCGATTCGGCTGATTCGGCGAATTCCAGGAAGAAATTCGATTCGATGCGAATTAATTCGCTACGAAGTTAACTTATAAAAAGGGTTTCTAGGCTTCAGAGAGCCTTTAAATTAGTGCAGAACACTGTACCTTTAATTTAAATGCCCTTGGAGATGAGGAAGGAGAAGGAGAAGGAGAAGGATGAGAAGAAGGAGAAGGAGAAGGATGAGAAGAAGGAGAAGGATGAGAAGAAGGAGAAGGAGAAGGATGAGAAGAAGGAGAAGGATGAGAAGAAGGAGAAGGATGAGAAGAAGGAGAAGGATGAGAAGAAGGAGAAGGATGAGAAGAAGGATAAGAAGGAGAAGGAGAAGGAGAAGGAGAAGGAGGAGAAGGAGAAGGATGAGAAGAAGGAGAAGGAGGAGAAGGAGAAGGATGAGAAGAAGGAGAAGGATGAGAAGAAGGAGAAGGAGAAGGATGAGAAGAAGGAGAAGGAGAAGGATGAGAAGAAGGAGAAGGATGAGAAGAAGGAGAAGGAGAAGGATGAGAAGAAGGAGAAGGATGAGAAGAAGGATGAGAAGAAGGAGAAGGATGAGAAGAAGGACAGTTCTGTGACAGTTTCTGTCTATTTCTGACAGTTCTGGGACATTCACTCCATACAGCGGTTGAAACATTGTATCTATTTGTTTCCATAAATGACATTCTGCAGATACACTTAGAGGAGCTCTGCAGATACACTTTTTGCCGGCTTGGAATTATTCTTATTTTCATCCTACTTCTTCTTCTTCTTCTTCTTCTTCATCCTCATCCTCTTCTTCTTCTTCTTCTTCTGAGGATGAGGATGAGGATGAAGAAGAAGAAGAAGAAGTAGGATGAAAATAAGATTAATTCCAAGCCGGCAAAAAGTGTATGTGCAGAGCTCCTCTAAGTGTATCTGCAGAGCTCCTCTAAGTGTATCTGCAGAATAGAGGAACTCTGCACATACACTTTTTGCCGGCTTGGAATTATTCTTATTTTCATCCTACTTCTTCTTCTTCTTCTTCTTCTTCTTCTTCATCCTCATCCTCTTCTTCTGAGGATGAGGATGAGGATGAAGAAGAAGAAGAAGAAGTAGGATGAAAATAAGATTAATTCCAAGCCGGCAAAAAGTGTATGTGCAGAGCTCCTCTAAGTGTATCTGCAGAGCTCCTCTAAGTGTATCTGCAGAATAGAGGAACTCTGCACATACACTTTTTGCCGGCTTGGAATTATTCTTATTTTCATCCTACTTCTTCTTCTTCTTCTTCATCCTCATCCTCTTCTTCTTCTTCTGAGGATGAGGATGAAGATGAAGAAGAAGAAGAAGTAGGATGAAAATAAGATTAATTCCAAGCCGGCAAAAAGTGTATGTGCATAGCTCCTCTAAGTGTATCTGCAGAGCTCCTCTAAGTGTATCTGCAGAATAGAGGAACTCTGCACATACACTTTTTGCCGGCTTGGAATTATTCTTATTTTCATCCTACTTCTTCTTCTTCATCCTCATCCTCTTCTTCTTCTGAGGATGAGGATGAGGATGAAGAAGAAGTAGGATGAAAATAAGATTAATTCCAAGCCGGCAAAAAGTGTATCTGCAGAGCTCCTCTAAGTGTATCTGCAGAATAGAGGAACTCTGCACATACACTTTTTGCCGGCTTGGAATTATTCTTATTTTCATCCTACTTCTTCTTCTTCTTCTTCTTCTTCTTCATCCTCATCCTCTTCTTCTGAGGATGAGGATGAGGATGAAGAAGAAGAAGAAGAAGTAGGATGAAAATAAGATTAATTCCAAGCCGGCAAAAAGTGTATGTGCAGAGCTCCTCTAAGTGTATCTGCAGAGCTCCTCTAAGTGTATCTGCAGAATAGAGGAACTCTGCACATACACTTTTTGCCGGCTTGGAATTATTCTTATTTTCATCCTACTTCTTCTTCTTCTTCATCCTCATCCTCTTCTTCTTCTGAGGATGAGGATGAAGATGAAGAAGAAGAAGAAGAAGAAGTAGGATGAAAATAAGATTAATTCCAAGCCGGCAAAAAGTGTATGTGCAGAGCTCCTCTAAGTGTATCTGCAGAGCTCCTCTAAGTGTATCTGCAGAATAGAGGAGCTCTGCACATACACTTTTTGCCGGCTTGGAATTATTCTTATTTTCATCCTACTTCTTCTTCTTCTTCATCATCCTCTTCTTCTTCTTCTGAGGATGAGGATGAAGAAGAAGAAGAAGAAGTAGGATGAAAATAAGATTAATTCCAAGCCGGCAAAAAGTGTATGTGCAGAGCTCCTCTAAGTGTATCTGCAGAGCTCCTCTAAGTGTATCTGCAGAATAGAGGAACTCTGCACATACACTTTTTGCCGGCTTGGAATTATTCTTATTTTCATCCTACTTCCTCTTCTTCATCCTCATCCTCTTCTTCTTCTGAGGATGAGGATGAGGATGAAGAAGAAGTAGGATGAAAATAAGATTAATTCCAAGCCGGCAAAAAGTGTATCTGCAGAGCTCCTCTAAGTGTATCTGCAGAATAGAGGAACTCTGCACATACACTTTTTGCCGGCTTGGAATTATTCTTATTTTCATCCTACTTCTTCTTCTTCATCCTCATCCTCATCCTCTTCTTCTTCTTCTGAGGATGAGGATGAGGATGAAGAAGTAGAAGAAGAAGAAGAAGTAGGATGAAAATAAGAATTCCAAACCGGCAAAAAGTGTATGTGCAGAGTTCCTCTATTTCTGACAGTTCTCTGACAGCTTCTTCACATGTACAGCGGTTGAAACATCTGTATCCTAAATGGAAACTAATAGATACAATGTTTCAACCGCTGTACATGTGTTCCTTCTGTCAGAGAACTGTCAGAAATAGCGGAGCTCTCTGCAGGGACACTTTTGCCGGCTGATCGGGAAAAATCCGATTCGCGCACCCGAAGTAGGCAAATATTCGGATTCGACGCAAATCGAATTTTTCCTGAAATTCGTATCGAATTCCGGTTCGCCTGGTTCGATTCGCTCATCTCTACTAATGATAAAAATTAAGTGCTTCATCTGAATTTGCCTATCCATCTCTAACTGCAGGTAACTACTGGATGTGTGTATACACACAAACATCTGTGGCTCCTTGGCCACCGCTGTTACATACACCTGTGATCCCTGTCACAAGAATCCCCTGAGACTGGGTTCACACATCAATGGAGAGCTGCCAGAACATTTTACTGCTACAGTAGATGCCCTTTCCCGGACAGTTTTAATTTGTTAGCTTTAATTTGTTACTGAGTGTTAACCCAACTGCCATGAAAAAAACAGAAGATTAATAGCAAGTGAGGCAGTTTCATTTATAACTAAATGACAGTTGAAAATACTTAGCCAGGAAGCAACACAGTAAAACTAAATCAGAGAGGGGTGCAAAAGAGGCGCTCTTTGATTTAGCTTCACTAAATAAGAGAGTGAAATTAAATCAGAGCAGGCATGCTATCTACTAATGCCTGCTATTGCCTTTATTATGCAATAGCAGCCATGTTGGGGTGACTACTCTTAACAGGATTTTACATTTTAAAATGTGCATATAAAATGGAACATGGAATCCCCCTCTTCTTTTAGGATCCAAATCAGCTGTTCTGGATGAGCCCCATTTTGAGGTTGAGGGCTCATTTACACTTGCTTTGACTTTAATAGACATTAAAGTGCCTACAGCTTCAACATGCTTTTTTATGTGTTTTTGATTCTTCTGTGATGCTTTTATTATGCCTTTTTGACACTTAATGAAGCTTGGCAAATGAAGTAAAACAAAGAAGTAAAACAGAAAAGTAAAACATGGCACCTGCCCAGGTCTATAACTGGCTTATGAAGCAAGGACTACGTGAACCGGGCAACACATGTCAGTAAAAAATAAAAATAAAAAAAGTGTTCACAAATCAACTCGCCAGCCAGCTTGCCAACAACCAAATTGACCTGTCTAACAGTATGCATTTAAAAACAGGGGTTTAGTTAGCACACATTTGCAAATACACACGTAAGCCACCGAGCAACATCACGGCACCCTGATATTCTGTGGTCCTAACTCTACAAATTTGAGTCCCCATAGTAGAGGCACATTTAATGGATAGGCCTAGGGCAGTTGCTCATCCGGGAGCCCACCCCTCTTAAAGGCACAGGAGCGCAAAGAACACCCAGCATATAGCACAATGGCAGCCGGGGTGCCCACTCACCTAAAAAACAACAATAAAGTAAAACATGGCACCTGCCCAGGTCTATAACTGGCTTATGAAGCAAGGACTACGTGAACTGGGCAACGCATGTCAGTAAAAAATAAAAAAAGTGTTCAAAAATCAACTCGCCAGCCAGCTTGCCAACAACCAAATTGGCAAATGTCCTGCATGTGTTGATGTTCTATTTGTTTTATAGGGGTTCAGTAGTACCCCCACTCAGCAGATCCCCAGCTTATTAGTACACTTGTTCAGCAGATCCCCAGCTCATTGGTACCCTGTGTCAGCAGATCCCCTGCTCCGTGGTATCCCCAGCTGTGCTGATGCCTCACTCAGTAGTACAACCAGGTTTGCTGATCCCCAGTTGAATAATAAACCCCAGCTCTGCTGATCCCCCATTCAGCAGTAACCCCAAGCTCTGCTGATCCTCTGGTTTGCAGATCCTCCTCTTTTTCTGATCCCCGCTCACCTCCTGCTATATTTTTCCCATGCTGTGCACCACATGTGACATTGCTAGTTTTGTCTTCTCCGGCCCCCAACTGCTGCTTATTCTCTAGCCCCCAGTTCACTTTCCCCAGTCTCCACCCACCTTCTGCTATAGCATTTCCATGTTGCACATCATGTGTGCCATCTGCTAGTTGCTCTTCTCTTCTCTGCTCTAGTCCAGACCCCACTCACCTTTCTGCTGCTCCACGCTGCACACCAGATGTGACATTTGCACCAGACTCTTCCAGAATATATACACATGCACCAGAAGGGAGTGTTAAAGACATCTTTCCAGTTTGCTTGTTGGTTTCCCAGTGCATTCTGGGATATCTCATACCTGACATACCTCCAAAACAAAGCAAAGCTAACTCTGCATAAAAGCCCTCAAAAGTTGCAGGTGTTGTTAGAAAGATTTATCATAGACTTCTATGGAGGCTTTGGAGACACTTTGAAGCACAAAGGAAGCAATGTGGGGTATAATTTTTGAAGCAAAGCAAATGCAGTGTGTAAACAGGACTGTAAGCTTACCAGTTTATTTAGTGACAGGTGCTTTGATTTGCATTTAGAGTGTTTTAAAAAAGCATGACCAATGCCACAGTTTGAAGCAAGTGTAAACGAGCCCTTAGAGCAGTGTTTCTCAACTCCAGTCCTCATGGACCCCCAACAGGTCATGTTTTCAGGATTTCTATTATTTTGCACAGGTGATTTGATCAGTTTCACTGCCTTAGTAATTACCACAGCTGTTTCATCTGAGGGAAATCCTGAAAACATGACCTGTTGGGGGTCCATGAGGACTGGAGTTGAGAAACACTGCCTTAGAGACTTTTTTTGTGTATGTACAGTAATGCAGAAAAAAAAAACTATAGACAACCTCATAAAGCTCCTCACACATATTACAATTTGATTGTACAATCCCTTTTTGATATAACAACAACTACAGTATATAGTAAAAGGATCTTCTTGATTAGCTACAGATTGATGGTTAGTTTATGTAAGTCCTCATATTACATAGGCTTGGTAAATAAAAAGTTGATTGTAATGCATATGGTGACTCTAAAGTGTATAATTTTAAACATGAATATCTTCTTTATTAGTGATGAGTTGAACTGCCCTGGGTTTGGTTCAAGTGGAGCTCAGCGAACTTCAGAGAAGTTTGTATGCTGAACATGAACCCCATTGAAATCAATGGGGGCTGAATTTGTCAATCAAATTAAAAATTCTAATTTTCTGGGGCAATAGACATGGGTGTCAAAAATAGCACTGTCCTGGAAAACTTATGTCAATGCAAAAAAAGACAAAAATCTAGCTGATTCAAAATTCCATGCATCTAGAAAGAGTGTTTTTTTTTTTATAAGCACTGACATTTCGAAAGGAAAAAAAGAGTTTTAAATTACCTGCAGATGACATCTCCCTCCCTTTCTTCTTTTTTAAAAGGAAAAAAATAGCACGCAGAGCCAAAGGACCCCAACAATATATAGTAGACCACCATGGGACTGTTATGTATTGTGGTAGACCTTTGGAGGGGTCTGTAGGTGTTTTTATATATATATATATATATATATATATATATATATATAAGCAAGCAATGTAGTTTTATTTACCATCAATTTAAACTGTCATTTTTTTTCTTTGTAAATGTCATTTTAGCTGTAGCACATCCTACACAAGAATAAAATAAAAAAATCAGGAGTCTGGTAAGGATTTTAAAAGGAACTCCACACACAAAAAAATGCAAGAGATCCCTATAAAAACCCATGCCAGCTCTTTAATTCTAGAAAGCAGCCTGGCTGACCAGTAAAGATGGGGGAAGTGTGCATGTCCCCTCCCTGATCTATGCTAGGCTAGACTAGATGGTCTGAGGAAGGAGTGTCTGCACATGCTCTGAAATGCATTACCGCCCCCTTGATGTCACTTCCGGAGTGTGTGTTCCACACCTCCTGGAAGTATAGTAGCCATCTCACCCATGTGTTCCACCACACTCACTACTGCTGGTCGGCTCAGTGTGTCTCCCTGGCATTATACCTGATGAGCTTTTATCTGACTGCTATCTTGTAAGTGCTTTTAACCTTTACTACTCAATAAACTGCACTTAGAGGCACCTTCTTTACTATTTACAGCATGCTCCCATGTCATTTGGTCTCCCTTCCCTTCACTGGATGCCCAAGATCCTTTTCTCCTGGAGGTCATACCATTGCAGAGCGGCCCAGGAACACCGTTATAGGTGAATAACAGCTCCCTTAGGTGTCATCAGCTATATAAAGGAAAGAAGTGGGGACACTGGTGACATCATTAACCAAATGTAGTCATGACCAGTGGCCATATTTGACCAGTGATATCACTGCTGTCCCTGCCCCTTTGGTTATGTAGCTATGGATTCCCAGTGGCACCAGCAGTTCCTACAATCATACATGAAATCAGTACCCCCTTCTATATATGAATTTTGGCTCGATGGGGAGCTATGAATCAATGCAAAAAAGAAAATACACAAAAATTTAAAATGTAGAATATCTTTTTGGCAGAGAAAATCCTTTGTTAATAGGGGTTAAAGTGAAACAGTACAAATTCACAATTCCTTTGAATAACTTGCTTTTGGGATTACTTAAATCTACTTGGAAATGGAACAACAAGGGATGTACTAAAGCAAAAGTGACATTTAGAAAGAAAAAAAAAACACGACAGCTGCATGACATTTCCCAGCTAGCTCTTTGTAGTCAAAGACATTTTCAAAGCTAATAGGCAATGTATTGTTAAACAAGAAGCATTTTGAGGAGGTACCTCACAAAAAAATGCAAAAACAAAAAAAAAACAATTAGCCTGTCATCACCTTTAAAATCCAGTTCATATCATTATCCAAGCATGCAGCCTACCAGGTCACAATACAGTGTGCTGAAGTCCTTTAAAAAAGTTCCATGATATTAATCCATCATCAATCCTTTCACCCAGCAATGGAGATCCACATCAATTGCAAAAAAATTTCTGTTGTTCCATCAAAACAAAAAAACCCACCAACACAATGTTCTCCCCACAAAATCTTGCCAAAAATGACATTTCCCAGCCTGGCAGCTCAATGTAATGTCGTGGGAAATCCTGGTAAAGCCATTGGCCAATGACGTCATGATGAGTTATAGAACACTGGACAACATGATTGAGAATGGATTTATATGTATATATACAATATATATTATAGTGTATATATGGCCAAAAGTATTGGGACGCCTGCCTTTACACGCACATGAACTTTAATGGCATCCCAGTCTTAGTCCATAGGGTTCAGTATTGAGTTGTCTATTGGAATGTTTGACCATTCTTCCAAAAGTGCCTTTGTGAGGTCAGGCACTGATGTCGGATGAGAATGCCTGGCTTGCAGTCTCCACTCCAATTCATCCCAAAAGTGTTCTATCTGGTTGAGGACAGGACTCTGTGAAGACCAGTCAAGTTCCTCCACCCCAAACTTACTCATCCATGTCTTTATGGACCTTGCTTTGGGCACTGATGCATAGTCATGTTGGAACAGGAAGGGGCCATCCCCAAGCTGTTCCCATACAGCTAGGAGCATGAAATTGTCAAAAATTCTTGGTATGCTAACACCTTAAGATTTCCCTTCACTGGAACTAAGGGGCCAAGCCCAACCCCTGAAAAACAACCCCACACCATAATCCCCCCTCCACCAAAACTTTACTTGGCACAATGCAGTCAGGCTAGTGCTATTCTCCAGCTAACCACCAAACCCAGACAGGTCCATCAGATTTTCAGACAGAGAAGCATGATTTGTCAATCCAGAGAACATGTCTCCACTGCTCTAGAGTCCAGTGTGCTTTACACCATTGCATCCAATGCATTGCATTGCACTTGGTGCAGTAAGGCTTGGATGTAGCTGCTCACCCATGGAAATCCATTCCATGAAGTTCTCTACACACTGTTGTTGTGCTAATCTGAAGGCCACATGAAGCTTGGAGGTATTTAGCTATTGACTCTACAGACAGCTAGCGACTTCTGCACACTATGCGTTTCAACATGTACTGACCCCACTTTGTCATTTTATAAAGCCTACCACTTCCTGGCTGAGTTGCTGTTGTTCCCAGTTGCTTTCACTTTGTTATAATACCACTAACAGTTGACTGTGGAATATTTAGTAGCAAGGAAATTTCATGGATGGACTTATTACACAGGTGGCAACCTATCATGGTACCACACATGGTAGCAACCCATTCTTTCACAAATGTTTGTAGAAGCAGTCTGCATGCCTAGGTGCTTGGGTTTATACACCTGTAGCCATGGAGGTGATTGAGACACCTGAATCCAATGATTTGTAGGGGTTTCACAATACTTTTTGCAATATAGTGTATATACTGTATAAAATATATATATATATATATATATATATATATATATATACACACACACACACACAGAGTAAATTAGTAATCCTTGTACTTCTATAGTCCAGATAGGGAGATGGGATTGTCTTTAAATACAGTATAATGGCGTGCAGATGTAAAAGTTCATGACCTAGATCCCTTCACACACACAGACTTCACAGCCCAGACTATGATCCGACAGCTAAGTCACAGATGACAAGTGCCTTACTATTGGCTGCACTTCCTGGAAGTGGACAGAGGTGGCTGCAGAGAGGAGGTGAATCTGCCGTTGTTAATGTGAAGCAGCATTTATATTTACCATATGGGGAGGGAGAGCCCAGTGAGCAGATTGGAGAGCAAGGGGGGGTGGGGGAGGGATTGGGCTAGGAGCTGCACTCAAGAAGAGATTTCCATGTACAAGTCTCTGCAGTCTTGGGAACCTTCACAGAGACGGAGCTCCAGGGCTCAATCAAAAGTGAGACCTTTACAACCCTGGTAGTCCACCACTGGCCAGGACTCTGGTGAGCTCAAAATTAATAGCAAAATTAATGCCATCTTAATTGCTTTTGTATTCAGGGGAAAAATCAAGGAACTGTGTTTATTACATCTTGGGGGGAAAAAAAACATCATGGTGGACCTTTCACTCCTTTACAGCATGTGTTTCCTGCGTTGTCCTGCCAAGATGTGGGTGGTCTGCTCAGATAAAATGTAGTATTTATACTGATACTTTCTATCAATTTACTGGATTTTCCAGGGCACATGGAACAGTGTGCCTCTCCAGACAGACAGTGAACCACAGGGTTGATTTTCAAATTTTTTGTACTCCATCTTTCTTATCTATGTATTGTCCTCCACAAATGGGTACCTAAATAGTTTCATCTTGTTCATACACATTTTGAGTGCAGTTATCTGTAAAACATCATTAATACCTGAAGAAAGGGAAGAAAAGAGGAGTCATAAGCTATTGTATACTTGTGATATGGACTTGATTGTATAAAAAACTTATGAATACATCTATTAACCTTGATAACGCACAGAACATCAAATTGCTAATTATTGGCTATGTACATCTGTCTTGTATTTCCATTGTTTGTTAAAAGATTAAGAAATAAAAATGATATATCCTTTGGTTTAAAATAACATTGTCATATGTTTATGCTTATTGTCTTTGACTAATGGCTCTTACTGACCTTGTAAAACATGTACATGTGAATTTTGAATTTTCAATAAAAATTTACTATAAAAGAAAGACCCATGCCCAGCTGTTTTTTTGTTGGTTTGTTTGCATTGATACTTGTTTACCAAGGCAATGCCTAGCTACTACATGTCTTTTGTAAGGTTCAATTCTCTCCAGAATAGGAAAACCAGTGCAGTGCACATGTGCGAACTACAACTTGAGGAACCCTGCGTAGGGCTACTGCCAGATGTGCAATAGCAAGTATGCACAATTGTGGCACTTGTGTTGGTGCCAAATAGCCTTTCAAAGCTAAAGCGCCAGGAGAGAGACTGATGAGTGATCTTAGGCTAGTTCCTGATTACCTTTGAGCTGACCTGCTAATTCTGCCTTCCCATGCAAGCCTTGGCTTGCCTTCTGACATTCCTCTGGACGTTTGCCTACTCATTGTGACCTCAGTCTGCCTATTTGAATCTGCTTACAACCTTCTGCTGCTGACTGTCACTGACCTTGGCTTTTATTCTCAACACCATTCCTTCTTTCTGGTTTGGAACCTCTCTGCCCACTTGTTACCTACCTTGACTTGTGTCTTGGCCACATACCTGTCACCAGCTCTGGTACTTTGGCATTTCTGCATCTGGTTCCTGTCCTGTGATCCACACACCCAACAGCTGCATAGATAAAGTACTAATGGCAACATTTGCAACTGTGTCACCAAATATATGACAATCCTTTTTTAACCAAAAACCAGCAAATTGGACTTAAAAAAAGGGCACAAAAAATTACAAGATTTAGCTCCAATAGATGTCAGTAGGGTTCAGGCGCAACTATTCCATGAGCTCCAATTATCCCATGAGCTGAACTCAGACCAGTTTAATTATCAATGATTGTATGGAGTAGCTTTCCAAAAGATTGAAAGATTTTTTGTGTGAATGCCAACATGTCATTCTCTTTTCTGTGCTGAACAAGAAATAAGGCCACATTCACATATATTCTTTTTTTATGCAATGCAGTTGCTATGTATTTTACATAAACCTTTCATGATTTGTCAGCGGAATAGAGAAGAACACAACAAAGTGGCATGCAAGTCATTTTAGGTCAGACAAAGGTCTGTCATTATTGGTGATAAATGGCTACTCTGAGTCTCCATGGAAGAGGCAGCACAGGCATTAAATCTCATACTAAGATTTTACTATCTTAGTAAGTGAAATATTCAGGAACTTAGTGGGTAACTGCACCCCAGTAATGTCAGTTATATTTTGACTGACCCTTTAAATTACTGTAGCACATATTTATGCTTTGCAAGGAAAACAGGTTATAAGAAAATAAGCTGTTTATAATATTAAATGGAATGAAATGGTAATGCATTATAATCTTTACCTACAGACGACTAATGTTAAACTTGACTCTGGGTAGCAGATACTGAAACTGGCAATTTATATTCATCTGCTGTGAAATAACAACTCCAATATTCAGAAGTAAGTTGAGCAATAAGAACTTTAAGCAAAAAAAATGTTCTCAGAGTCATTACCAAGAAAACAGCAATGTTTCAAATAACACATTTAGCTCAATAACTAGTTGGATGCAATGAAAGCTAAGTGCACGCAAAATGTACATATTTGTAATGGTAATGTGCTCATGCCAGTTATAATTAGCAGGCATACTGTAAATCCACTGATACAGTTTAACTGCTTATAGGATTTTTTAATAATAACTGCTTTCACACAAATTCAGCAACATAGCAGAGCATTAAACTCCAGATTATGTAAGCAAGCAATGTAATTTTCAGCAATTCAAATTTATCCAAATAACCAAATGGATATAGTAATGAATCTGAATGAATCCAAAAAAGTTATAATGAAATATTTGGATTCACTTGGATCTTTCAGATCATTGAGAATAGCTGGCTGTTAAGCAACGGGCAGCTCCCGCATCCTTAACAGCCATGGTTCATCTGCTGTCAGCGGGATTCCCCACTGACAGCAGAATGTAAACAACAGAAGCGCTGTCCAGGGACACATGACGAATGACAGGCAAACATGGGGGTGATGTCAGCTGGTGATGTCACCTGGTGACCCACCCCCTATCCACTTGTCATTGGGCGAGTGCCCCTCCACAGACACATAATTTTCTGATTGACAGGTAAACATGAAGACAGGGTAACCTGGTGATGTCAAAAGGTGTCCTCACCCCCATTTTTACCTGTGATTCGGCATGTGTCCCATCTAGGAACACACTCCAAATCACAGGTAAACATGGGAGTGAGGTCACCTCTTGACATCACCAGCTTACCCTGTGTCCATGTTTACCTGTCAATCAGCAAATGATGTGTCACATAGTGTTCGGTTGGCAGCGTTTTTTTTTTCTTTTGTGAGTCGGTGGTCATCATGGTTGACACTGGATCTTTTGCATTAGAGCATTTTTCTTTAAATAAAGGAATTGTCAAAAACTGTGTTTGTGGGGTTTTTTTTAACTTTTGAAACTTTGGATTAATGAGTATGCTAAGCACCACACCTGCAGATGGTGGCTGTGGGTGTGGGGAGGAATCCCTTTTCCCACATCAACATGGGGATAAGGTTCTTTAAAGGACAGCCCCCCTACCAAAAGCACCCCCTCATGTTGATGGTATGTTGCCTGGTATGGTTCAGGAGGGCTCTCTCATACCATCCTTTCCTGGCTTATCGGGCTGTGTGCTTGGATAAGGGTCTGGTATGGATTGGGGGGGGGGGGGGCAGTGCCATTTTTTCTTTTATTTTAGCATAGGATTCTCCTCAACATCCATACCAGACCTGAAGGACCTCCACACTGTTTTTTTTAATTTTTTTTGTTAAACCAGCACGTCTTTTCTTTACGTTCTCCTGACAATGGGGAAATCCGACTGCCAACAGTTGAATTATGGTTATTAAGAACGTGGCAGTCAGCCACCCGCTCCTTAAAAACCAGCACTATCCAGAATGGTATGAACAAAATGAATGCCGAAGAAGATACAAAACAAATTCTGAAAATGAATAGGTTTATTAATTAAAGCATCTAAAAACAAATTCTTCAACTAACTAATGGATATGAAAATTAAACAAAATCCATAAAAGGCTTGGGATATCATATGGAAAGTTTCCAACATGCTGGAAATCTTCAGGGTCCTTTAACTTCAAGGATAAAGGGACAAGACCCTACAGATCATGAGCAACATATTCGTACATAATGTGATGATCCAAGTAATCCAAACACATTTAGATTTGTCATTATTCATGAGAAATCAGTCTTTAACATAGTTAAACAGATTAAAATAAAAAAAGTACTGTCAGTGAGTAGGAGCTTTCTTTCCTTTTCTTCCTTTGCCAATCATTGTAACGTAATGGTGGCATCAGAGTTAGACATAGAGTCCCCTGATTCACAATAATCTTAAGTCAAGACAGCGTAGACAGTACTGTGTCAGGTAATTTGCATATCTTTAATTTAGAAGAGATGTGATCCATTTACTGGTGTTTTACCAAAGTTATTGGAAATAGCCCATCAGAAATAACATGGTACTAATAAAACAAACAGGCACAGCCATTCCACCAAAAGATATAATAGCCATAAAATCTGTATTTTAAAACAGATAGTGAGGGCATACATCGAAGTTGCCCATCATAATATTTTTTTAAAAACCACAATGAATAACAGCGTTTTTCATATGTATATCAAAATTATACATATCACCAGCTTGATGAGATAAAACGGTTACTTATAAGCAGGTCTATATGTTTTCTGGCTACTGACTGCTTCTTCAGAACCAAACAGCTTAATCTGCTGTTCTCTGGTAAATATTATATACACCTTCCTTATAGTAAATAAATAACATCTAATAAAACCATATATCAAAATAGATGTCCCCTGAATGGTCAATAATATGGATCACAGTGCATATGTACAATATACTGTGTGTGGATGTTTTAAAGCAGCTTGATAAATACAGCCACCATGCTTTCATCTGATTGGGGTTGGTAGATAGTAAGTTAAACCACATGTTGACACCCCAAGGAGGTCCAAAAAGGTATACATAGAACAATATACATGTAAAAAATGATTTTATGTACTATGGTTTTCAAAAATACTATGAAGGGCAGCTTCGATGTATGCCCTCACTAATTGTTATTGTTTTTAAACATATAATAAAATGCATATTTTCATGAACATATACATTCTATAATTTTGATGGAATGGTTGTGACTGTTCATTATATAGTCCCATGTTATTTGGGATGGGTGCACTCACAAACTAACCTAGAGTTATTTCTCCTATATGAAAGGTGTTCACCATTTTACTCTAATAACTCATTCGTTAGTGGCAGTGGAAGTTTGTGAGTTGAAAATTTTATTGTCAGCTTGTGAGCTGCAATAAATACTGGTATTTTTTGTTTTTTGTTACTTGGTTTTCTTCATCTTTGGAAAGCTATGGTGACCATATCTTGAGGAAAAGGATTAGTGCTTGGCATGCACGTGTATACAGTTCAGGCATACTGTGCTAAAATACACATGTTAACACTTTTTGAATCTGTTTAGATGCCTACAGCTTCAGGAGAGATACCAGTCAGGGTCTGAAGACTAAGGTTCTTAGCAGATTCAAGCAACAGCTCCTCAGATGGATATTTAACCACTTCTAGTCCAGACACTTTTACCCCCTTCCTGTCCAGGCCAATTTTCAGCTTTCAGTGCTATCATACTTTGAATGACAATTGTGCGGTCATGCAACACCATACACATATGAATTTTTTAGCATTTTCTTGAGACAGATAAAGCTTTGTTTTGGTGGTATTTATTCAGCACTGGGATTTTTTTTTTTTGCTATGTAAATGAAAAAGTCCAAAAATGTTGAAAAAAAGTGTTTTTCTTATAAAATTTTGCAAACAAATAATATTTCATCATAAATCGTGGCCAAAATTTATTCCATTATCCTTTTAGTAAAAAAAAAATAACCCAAATTAATTTATAACCACAAATTATAATTTTAAACTTTTTTTTACATTTTTATTTTATTTTTTATGTGTTTTTTTTACATACTGTCACCCTAGCAGTACAGTGTTACCATGGTGACACTCTACTACTTGTGGGGGGTGAAGAAGATTTTTTTTTTTTTTTTTTTACACTGATTGCTTTTACACCCATAAAGGCTGTAAAAGCAATCATTTCTCCTTCTCTCTGGCTGCATTCTTGCAGCCATTGAGAACTAATGTGTGAGCTATGATTTGTCACAGCTTGTCACATGGTACAAGGCTGTTGTGAATAGCCTTGTACCATGTGATCTCTGTGGTCATTCACAGATTTCACACGTAGTAAGCAATGATGTCAGAAGTGACAAATTGCTTACTACTCTGCATGTGATCACTGCTTGGCCAATCAGTGATCACTTGTTCGGGACTTCGCACAGAGGTCCCGTATAACGATCAGTGTTCCACTGGAGGAAACAGCGGGCACCGGGTCGTGGTGTTGCGTGCTCCCAGGGAGAACTCACAAGCAGGGGGCAGGGAGGCAGTTTATAAACGGCCACCGGAGCCTGCACTGCCACCTCCCGGCCGTTTATATACAATGGCCAGATGGGAGGAGGTTAAGAAATGCTTGCAAGCAAAAACTGCAGGCATGACCACTCTTGTGGGTGGATGCACAGAGGCAATACTGCATTGAAAGGGTTGGGGGAGGTAGAAAAATCAGAATATGAGTAATAAAAAAGGGCTACATGAACAAAGAATCAGTTTGTAAAATATGAGAGCTTGGAGCAAACACTGTGAGAGAGGAAGAAAGAGAGTTTTTCTGTCACCTTTAGACTAACGTTGGCTAAGGTGATATTCTGAGTCAAGACAGAAAAATAGTCAGCTCTGTAATTAGAATTTCTTTACGCTTATTGGGTGTTTGAAGGTATTCAAGATGTGATTTTCTTTTAGTGTCGGAACTGAAGAAACAATGTAATAGTGTGTTTATGCGAATATTTCTTTAGTTAACTGTAGACAGCTGGAAAATGACATTCCCCAGCATCTAGAAATTTGAATATCTCCAGAAAACTAAAATGTATAGTTAAAAGAAAAACCTGTGTAGACTTAATACATAAATCATAAAAGCTGTTTACTATTTACGATTACTTTTTCAAGCAAGCTTTATAGAATCACATTTGTCATTAAAGTTGAGTTATACTTTGAGAATTTCTTCTATCTCCATAGATGGTTAATGTATCTTATAGAAACCTCCCTGTGATGTAGCTTTGGTCTTAAAATATAACTAACAGCAAAACCTTTTTTGTAATATGACACCAGAAATTAAACACACACTGATTAGAGTTAACTGATATGAGGTTTATATTAAACTTCAATGTAAACTTGGTGGAAAAGTATAGACTGGTATTGATACTTAGCACCTCTAAGCAAAGAAGTAACACATATAGTAGAAGTTCAACCAATGTTAGCAGGCCTGCTTTCAGAAATTAACCCAATGCCTCCAACCTGTAGTGGTAGCAACCCCAGTAAGCAATGAGAACTAGCAACAATGAGACTAGCTCACTTTGGGCCCCAGAGTCTGGGGGCAAGGTTTAAATCTGAGATAATAGAGGTCTTGGACCGGGAAGTCAACGTCCCTTTAAGTGCAGTGAGAACTCTTCTGAGCACTCGCTGGGGCTGAGTTGATGCACAAATAAACAGGACTGTGGATAATGTAGGTGATAGTTCCTGACAGTATTGATGTAAGGAGGAGGTAGAAGAAAGGGCAAGGCCTTTCCCTTTAAATGACACTTGATTTGCGTGTTTGCTCTTTTCCCAGTGCATTAAAAGAAATGCTTTTAGGTAAATAAAGTATTAATCTGGCAAATGGGCTTGTTGTAAAAAAAATCTATTCCACTATGGGATGCGGTGACCAATGGCAATGGTGGCAGAAGTTCCTTTAGGAGTATAGGCCAATAATGGTTCAGGGAGCACTGACATGAACTGGCCTGCAGAAGGCATTCACTGTGGTCAGCTCTGATGATTTCACTGTACTGAAAATGTGTCCAACATTAGTGGCTTTGGGAATTAGGCTGCAACACATGTTAACTGAATGCAATGTCCACAACTGTGTGCAGGTATAATAGCAGGTATGGAGAGAATGTCATTGTTCTCAGTGTTTCTTTTACCAAAGATTTATTAAGCATCTTGAAATAAACATACAAACCATGACAAATCCTATGATACAAAGCAACAACAAACAATAGAGGATAGGGAAACATCATACAACACAGAAATACACATATAAGACCCACGCTGGGGTCTAGATAACACTGGGTAAGGCAGAGGGCCGCAAAGCCCACAACCACATTCAGAAATATAAAAGCTACATTCAAGAAGGCAGCAAAAAAAAAACCCAAAGAGAGCCACGCCCTTATGAGGTAATATTGTCCCTCAGAATCATAGATTTGTTAGATAACAGGAGAACAAAAAAGGAAGAAAAAGAGCGGAGAGAAGAAAGAGACAGGCCAGTAAAGAAAAAGAGTTCGCCTGGGGGGGAGAGCCAGGAGACACGATCCACACATAAGGGGAATGGAGAGGCAAAACCCACACATCATAGATTAGTAAGTTTTGTGGTAAAACGAGAAACCGGATGGTAATCCACCCATGGTTGACAAAAGGAGAGAAACGTATGTTTATCCTCCAACACCACCCTCAATTTTTTGTTGATAAAGAAGCCTTGGATCCTGGTCCTGACCTCCTCAAGTTGTAGAGTAGTGGACTTCCAAGAACTGGCAATAGTCTGCTTAGTAGCCATAAAAAAAAATTGACCAGTGAGATAGGTCTGCGAAGTAGGCCACAAAGTGGCTTAAAAAGTAAGGCCTCAATAAGATCTTTTTTAAGGTTAATGGATGTAACTTAATAAATAAGATTATAAACTCTAGTCCACAAGTGCCAGGCCACTGGACAGGTCCACCAAATGTGGAGCATCATACCCTCTAGAGAGCAGCCCAAAAACAATGAGAGTCATAATCTGGTATAAATTTAGCTAACTGAGATGTTACTCGAAATTACTTTATAGGAGTTCTCTAATGCCAGTATGTTACAAGAGCATTGGGAAACCCCTTGTCACATAGACTCCCAATCCTCAGCAGAAATTTCCATCTGAAGCTCCACATTCCATTGTGCACAGTAAGCAGGTAGAGGTTCAGCTATATGATTCCGGATTGATAAATAAATTTGAGATAGGGCAACTTTAGTGGAAGCCGACGCCTTACAAAGCGATTCAAAACCAAAAAATGTGCAGGGGGGAGAATCCCGTCTATGAATCAAAGGTACAACAAATTGACGTAATTGCAAATAATGAAATAGATCGAAGGGAGGAATAGCATGAATCTCTTGAAGCTGTGCAAACATATGCATACCTTGACCCATGATTATAGAGTGAACCGTCGTAATACCATGAGTTATCCACCAACAAAAGGCCATCTTATCAGAGTCCCCTGGGGGAAAACACGGACAGTAGAATAATTGTAAAAGAGGTAAATGCGGGGAAAGTAGACCCACCGAATACTTATACGATTCCCAAATTTTTAAAGGGTGAGTCAGGACAGGATTAAACAGTTTAGGCCGTGAGGATGGAGAAAGCCAGGGCAAGGCTGAAGTCAAAAGGGGATGTAAGTCCAAAGTATCTGTCAGTGCCCACAAGGGTAAGTCCTTGAGAGAAAAAAGCTGAATAAGGGGAGTAATTTGGGCCGCAATATAGTAATGATTAACGTTTGGGAGACCAAGACCACCCTGAATACGTGGGCGATAAATAAACTGTTTAGACAAACAAGGACATCCCAAAGCCCATACAAACCGTAAAATTTGGTGTTGTAAGATACAGAGTATATGGGGTGCAATCTGAATAGGGAGCACCCGAAAAGGATAAAGTAGCTTGGGAAGCTGTCATTTTAATCGCTTGAGCCCTACCAAACCAGGATAAGGACATGGACTGCCAAGGAGAGAGCAACGGGGTTAGCTGAGAAAGCAGAGGAGGAATATTCAGCAGATACAACAAATCATAAGAAGGTATAAGTTTAACTCCCAAATATAGAAAAGAGGAGGTCCATTGAAACAGAAATTGGGATTGAAGGTGTGTCGCAAGTGGTTGGGGAAGGGAAAAGTTTATAGCCACTGACTTAGTAGGATTTACATGTAATCCCCAGAGATGAGCGAAATCAGTCAGAAGCGACAAGAGATTGGGAAGAGAAACAAGGGAAGACAAAAGATAGATTAGAATATCATCCGCAAAAAGGGCAATCTTATGATGCAATCCCACCAACTCGAGACCCGAAATGTCCGGATGAAGCCGAATGTGAGGGGTTCAAGGGCCATGATGAAAAGAAGAGGAGACAGGGGACAACCCTGACGCTTACCACCCTTAATTGGAAACCGAGAGGATTCAACCCCATGATAACAGACCGTAGCGGACGAAATACTATAAAGTCTATAACCCCACTGAAGAAAATCATTTCCCACACCCCACCTCTGCAAGGCCTTCTGTAAATAAGTCCAGGAAAGAATATCAAAGGCTTTAGTCATATCTAAAAATATAAACATAAGATCAAGGGACCACATTTGAGCAAAACGACTAATTAAAATATAGTGTTGAATATTATCGGCCACCTGGCACCGAGGCACGAAACCCACTTGATCCTTTTCAATTAAGGTAGGGATTAAAACATTCAATCTATTGGCCAGAGTTTTAGTCAGAATTTTCACATCCACATTCAACAGAGAAATAGGGCCATAATTTGACCATAATTGCTGATCTTTCCCCGGTTTAGGAATCATCGCAATCTGAGCCTTTAGCATTTCCGAAGTCAGCTGACCATCCCGCTTAAGCTGATTGAATACCTGGGCCAAAACAAGAACTGCAACATCGCAAAATTTTTTATAAAGAGAGCCATAAAACCATTTGGGCCAACACGCTTATGCACCTTCAAAGATTGAATCATCTGCCGAAACTCATCCTATGTAATATCAGCGCCCAGCATGTCCCTTTGATCGTCTGTTATATGAAGTAAAGGAGTCTCCTGAAGGAACGTGTCAATGACATCAGCTCGGGCATCCTCCGCGCCAGCATATAGTTTTGAAAGATGATGAGAAAACTCATCCACTATATGCCTGGGATTAGAGGTTCTCAGATGCTTCCTAGTTTTCAGAGTATAATGATGTCATTGAGGGGCAAACGATCATAACTTATTAGCTAACATAGTCCCTATTTTGTTTCCATTTGCATAAAACTTCTGATGAGACCACCGCAAATGGTTCTCAGCATCATCAGTCAGACAAAGATTGAGATCTGTGCAAAGATGATCCACTTTCCATCAGAGCTCAGCCATTGGAGACCACTTAAACAGCACCGTAACCCTTTCAAGCTCACGTTCAAAGGTCTGCCGATGATGGTCCCATTCCTTACACCTCCTGGAAGCTAATTGTATCATATGGCCCCTAATAACTGCTTTATACGCTTCCCAAAGAGTAAAAGACAAAGAGACCGTACCCAAATTATTCAGAAAGTAATCCAAGTAATGGATCCGAACATCCTCAACTACAGAGGAAAAAGAGAGAAGGGAATCATTAAAATACCAGGAGGGAGCTCGTGGACATTGTGAGGGAACTGAACACTGCGTGATAATGGGATCATGGCCAGACCAAGGAACCGTAGGAATCCTGACCGAGAGTAAATTTGGGAGAAAAGAAGGGGCCACAAAAACATGATCAATACGAGAATGGCTATAATGAGGGTTGGAGAAAATGTATAATTCTAGAAGTGGGATGTAATTCCTGCCAGGCATCGACCAGATTAGGGGACCTGAGAATATGCCCAAACTCCACAGATAGCGAAGAGGAGGCCGCTGAGCTTGCGAGAGATTTATCTAGTTTAGGATTAAGAACTAAATTAGAATTGCCTGACAGCATAAGATGGCCTTTCTGATGAGCCTGAAGAACTGACAAAAGATGCGGAAAAAAACGGGTTTGTCTCTGGTTAGGTGCATAGTACATACAAATTGTAACCTCCATATTCTGTAGAATCCCTACAACTATCAAGTAATGTCTCTAGGCGTCTGCAACTACTTTGTGCTCTAGGAAAGGCAAGGAATTGCGAATTGCCAAAAGAACCCCCCTCTTCTTAACCGGGGCCAAGGTGAAAAAGACCTGGGTAACACGACCATCTAAAAAATGCAGGGTATAAGAAGAGGTCAGGTGAGTCTCCTGCAGGCAAGCTATATCGATTTTGGAGGAACAAAGATACTAAAAAACTTTAGTCCACTTCTGCGGTGAGTTCAAACCTTGAACATTAAGTGACAACCAAGTGAGAGTCAAACCAAGTCGACCAAACAGAAAAACAAACCACCACTCCCTCCCCTATTCTCCCAGCACCTGCACAAATCAAAGGGGAATGCCCATGCAACTGCCAAACTTCCAAAAAGAGGTCACTGGGATGGCAAAAAGAGAAACAAACCAACAACAAAACGACATGCAGGTCAGCCCGTTCCAAGTGGTTGGAAGTTCTGAGAATGAAGAAGGGCCATGGCTTGGGATCTTCTGTCAGCTTCTCAATTGGAAGACTCTCAGGCTGCAAAGTAATCTAGGTAGATGTGCTGATGAATTTGTTGAAGAAATCTGAGAAGTAGAGGTGGGATCTAGGAGATTAAGCTCCGACACACAGCGTTTAAGATCAGGTGGATTAAAGGCATCATATTGAGACCCCTTATACATAAAGGACAGTCTGAAGGGGAACCCCCAGCGATAACGAATATGATTGTCTTGAAGAATTTGGAGATATGGCTTCACAAATCTCCTCTTCAAGATAGTAGTTTGGGAGAGGTCAGAGTAAATCTGATAGGGGTGACTCTGAAATGAAAGGGCCTTCATTTCTCTAGCCATTCGCATCACCTGTTCCTTCATTTTATAATAATGAAATTTCAAGATGATGTCCCGAGGTGGGCCTTCAGGTGGTCTGCGGCCTACGGCCCTATGTATCCTATCTATCTCCAAATGATCCTCAGGAACATCAGGGATCAGTTATTTCAATAAGGATAACATTGAGCCATGGAGATCTCAGGCAGACCCAGGATTTGAATATTATTGCGACAAACTCTATTCTCCGCCTCTTCCAGTTGATTCCTAAGAGAATGTAATTCTGCCTGTAGATTTTCTATATCTGATATATAATTTGATTGGAGTGGTGTTGAGGGTAAGGGGGCATGTTGGAGAGCCATGCTTCTACTTGTGTGCAAAAGCTGCAGTCCTGGAGCAGCCATTAACACATCATGCAAAACGTAGAAGATAAAAAAGTTGCAGATTTATTGTATATGCAGCCTGTCTGCATTAAATAAATAAATTATGATATTTGGGGGACAAGCTAAATCATAGGTTGTTTTTTTAAACAGCATAGCCCTTTATGAAACTCAAAAGATCAGCAAAGCAAAAATTAATTACCACAAAAGAGAACTCAGCAGCCTTCCCGTCACTCTCCTCTTCCTCTTTACCTCCTACTTTCCTATCAGTATTTTCATTCATTAACCCTTGTGGTGTTTCTTAAAGAGTCCACATCCTAATGTGCAAAGAAGGCAGATATATACCAGAACACAACCGTTTGCAACAGCACACTCCCCCTGCACACCCCAACTCTGAGGAGGTGAAGGCACCAGTGGAGCCAAAGCAATTGACCAAGAAAAAGAGTATTAGCATTTTTTTGAAGTGTACTGGGTCTATGCTCCTCTGCATACCTGAATTCCTGGAGGGCCAGGAGTCACTGGGTCATCCTGGCAATTGTCCCCTTATTTCATTGCATCCATGTCAGAGGAGCATGGTCAGAGGTAAGCCTGAAATTTCTTCCTAAGAGGTAATCACAGTGCAATTTAACCATGACCAACCTCCAAGCTTTTGTCAGATTGGTCTTGGATGTGAAAGACCTGAAACAAACTTCGACACAGAGATAGGTAACACCTTGCTCAATAACATGAGTGAACCTGGGTAAGCTGGAGAATAATTCTCCTTATTCCTCTACAGACATTCCTCTGCTTCCTGAGCTTGGGCTTTTGACATTGTGATTTCTAACTGGACGTTGTATGCACCAATCTGAGGTTCAAGTCTTGCACCTACTAGGGCAGTCCATGTCTATCTAGGGCTTCAACAAAACAAGCCTGTTTGGTGAAATCTCTAATTAACGTCCCCTATTTTAGACCCAATCTGAAATGGCTTTTCCATCTGGCCAGTAATTTACTGCGGCGATCTGCACCAACACTTTATTCTACACTTGAAAGTGCATCAATTTAGTCAACCTAGTATAAGCCTGAGGCATCACATGAATGGCAAATGAGAGAGCTGGCAAAAGGCAGTCTCAATCCTTTACATCCATTTGTACCACTCATTCAAGCATAGCTTTTAAAGCCTTGTTGAAGCATTCAACCAGGCCATCCATCTATGTATGATAGACAGAAGTTCACAGCTGCTTAATCTGAAAGAGCTTGCACATATCTGGAATAACGTTTTACAGTAACAGGGTGACCAGATCAGTAAGAATATCTGAGGAAAACCCATCCTAGTAAACACCTTGAACAACTCATGGGTGATCATTTTGAATGAAGCATTCCACAAAAAAAAAATAGCTTCAGTATTGGTGACTTTGGGTGGACTTTATCAGTGGGCCTATTAAACCAATGGCTATTCATTTAAATGACACTTCAATTATATGGATGGGCACCAAGGGGCTGAGGAAATGTGACTGATGCAGTGATTTGGCAAGTGGGACAAGATGACCAGTATGTCAGATCGAGAATCTTATGTCTGTGTGGTGAGGACACCAATTGTTGTTCAGCTGTGTAATCCTGAACCTTGGTGACCTGATACAACAGGTCATTATTACTGCAAAATGAGGTCACCACTCAACTGCACCTGACTCCTGGGGAACCTTATTTATAACAATAACCTGTTCTCATGACTGTCTCAAAGTAGAATCCTGCATCTGAGCCATCCTACCCAAGCATAACCTGTAAAGGGGAATTCTCCTACTCTCGCAGAGCAGCTCAGTATAAGGACTATTCTCTTCAGTACCAGCAATATTTTCAAGTCATCATTTGAGAATAATGAAAATATCTGTAACAATGTTCTCTGATCATCATAGGTCTGATCTAACCATTTAAGAAATTCCCCAAATCTGGGAATATCAAGCTCCACTCTCACAGGGTGTAGCGTATTTTTTAACAGTCGCACCTCATGTTCAACAGTTCCACAGATAGTGTAATGGACATGGATGACAGTGGGTAAGTAATTGTATCTCCTTGGATGCAGACAGCTTGAAGCATCTTGGTCACAGGCTCAACCTCACCAACTAGAATGTCCTTTATCAGGATCATCTTACCTTCAGAGTCCAAGTGAGCGGTGACAGGGACTTGATGATGACTACAGTACATTTAATGGTCCACCCATCTGAAATGAGGTGTGCGGACCAACATTCCTGTGCAAAGATAGAAAATCTATGAAGAGCCTCAAACTGCAATGTCCCTAGTTAGGAAACCTGCACTGAATGGCACCCTACTTCTGGGACATGTAGGATCCTTGTTTCTCCCCCCCCCCCAAAGAAGCTGGGGTTGTGTTTTATGGGATTCATTTAGAAAGATCCTGGGGTTATGCAATGTGATTTTTCCAAAATAAATAATTTTCCCCAGTGTATAGCAGCAAGCTTTTTTTGTCTAGTGGGGCAAGCAGCCACTCCATCACTGCGTATCTTTCAACCATGTTTTTGGGTCTTTATAATACATCCATCATTGCAGGTTGACCAGAAGAGTCTGGAGGTACCAGTCCATGAAGACCCCCTACATCTTTTGGGGTCCCTTCAAAATCTGGGGCTTTAGCTTATTAGCTAAGTATCAACTTGTGCAATTGTGACTGATCGATCTGATCATTAGCTCCAGTTGTGTATCTGCTGTGCTCTGAAAGCTCTATTATCTCCAGATGTGGTAAAATATTTCATTTTAGGCAATCAGAGAACTGGGCTTTGCCAGGAGTAAGGTGTACCCCTTTTGTGGATATCCTAACAAAAAAAACAATTAGGTCAGCTCATTTGTCTCAGAGTCATGGTTCCCACTTCACTATTCTCTCAGATGTCATAAATGGCTCCACATCATCCATAGGTGTCAGTTTTTGTAAGATGTTACTTGCTCGGGGCAATAACCATTGGCTCACGACTTTGAGAAAGTGATAGTATTGCCTTTGTCAGAATTTCTATTTGTGCGGATGTGTCCTCCTTTATTAAACTGTGGAGCATTGGCTTCTTGCAATTTCCTCAATATTTCTTTCATTTCTATGTCAAAAGAAGGGTATTGGCCCCTTAAATTTATTTATTTTTTCTTCATTATCGTCCCAACTGTTCTAGCGCCAGTTGTAATATTTAGGGACCAACAGGGCACTGTTTTTTTTTTCTTTTTTAAGAACAGTCCTTTATTGCACTCACTTGCCAGCGTTAAAAAAAATCCACAAAGGAGAACATAAATGCTCCTGTTTAGGGCATTATAGTCCCAGTAAAGAAGTGTGCTTACTTCACTAAGAAAACAAATGTAGTGAAAAAGTCCAAACAAAGTGGTGCCACAGGGCCATGTCACAGGACCCAGACAGCCCTCTCAGCACTCTTTCTCTTTTCCTTTTTTAAGGTCCACCTAAACATTATAATATTTACTTATACAGTGATAGAAAACATGTTCAACAAATAACTGCATTGCCTTTAATACATTACTGCAAGCAGCAGTCATTAAAATCTGTGTCAACAGGAGCTTACAGTCTAGGCTATGCTCCAGTAGCTCTGTTGTTAATGCTATTGTTAGTATAATTAATGTACAAGGCAAAAGTTATCAGTGAGAAAAAAATTATATTTATGATACACACAGAATTATTAAAAAAAGAGTGCTTACACTTGGTGTAGAAGCAGGAGAGAACAAATTCATAGGTAAACTAATGAATCTACCTGACATCAAAAACTGTGCAACGTAGATGTATGTTTTTTGTTGTTGTTTTTTTTTACTTTTTTTTTCTTCAAAGCTTTTGAGTGTCACACTGTCAAATATTGTGCAGTGACAAGGCAAAAATATTTCCTTGCTCCATTGCCTACTTTAAAGGGGTGATTAGCATATGAAATGAAGATCAAATAGGAAATGTAGCATCTGAGATAATTTGAATAATTACATGGTTGAAAGAAGATTTTTATTAGCAAATGTCTATGAAGTCATATTGAGAGACTCTTAGAAATTTTTATTAAGCTGTCAAAAATCTACAAACAACTTTCCAAGACAAAAAGATTGCTACATATTTCCAGTACTCTGTGTTCATTGCCAGCCATTGCCTGTCACTGTTTTGTGATGTGAATGTGATTTTCCTTTTTATACTTTATTTTTATTGTATAATGTCTCTCTCTCCAAAAGCAAAAGCAAAAGTACTTTAATGCTGCTGGAAATTGCATACAAGGGATGCATACACAGGGTGTTTACTAGTAGCAGTAGATTCCCACCACATCTAAGTAATAACTATATTTGTTCTTATCTGTGTCCTCCAAGGTGTCAGTATTGATCTGCATATCAATAACCACCATTTCTAATTCCACTGATCCAACAGTGTGCCTACCAACTGTTCCATTATTTGGAGGGACTGTCCCTATATTCAAACTAAATCCCTATGTCCCTTGTTAATCCTCAAATATCTCTCTTCCTGGTCGGAGATATGGGCTTCTACAAACAACACACTATTGGAATGTATTTATAAAAAACACTTTCAAAGCTATTCACTTTGTGAAACTACATTTACATTCATTCTGTGTAAATGGGACCAAAATCAAACGTTACAAAGCTATTTTCTCTCCAGATTGAATATTATTTATTCATACAGTGGCTAAATGGTTGGGGCAGCACAGTGGCTAAATGGTTAGCACTTCCACCTGGCAGTACTAGGGTCGTTGGTTCAAATCCCAGCCATGGCACCACCTGCCTGGAGTTTGCATGTTCTCCCTGTGCCTGCGTGGGTTTCCTCCAGGTACTCCAGTTTCCTCCCACACTCCAAAGACATGCTGGTAGGTTAATTGGATTATGTCTAAATTGGCCCTAGTATGTGTATGTATGAATGTAAGTTAGGGACCTTAGATTGTATGCTCCTTGAGGGTTAGGGACTGATGTGAATGTACAATATATATGTAAATCACTGCATAAATTGACAGCATTATATAAGTACCTGAAATAAATTAATAATACAGAAAACATGAATCCAGAAAATACTGTATTATGGCTATTAGATGGAACTGATCATCATAGTAAATAAGTATTTATTTAAATTATCATCAGCTCCATTTAGTGGCTGTAATACAGTATTTTCTTGATTCGCTTTACTCTTTATGAACGAATAACATTCAACCTGGACAGAAAATATTCTAATAACATTCAATTTTGCTCCCGTTCACACAGTGCAAATGTATTTGCAGTTTCACCAGACAAGCAGCTCCGCAACTTTTTGATAAATATCAAATATGTTTGACTGTCCTAAACCTCTTTTGCAACTGCTAAGTGAATAGCTGTTGATTTTTTTTTTTCTTTGATGGGGGGGGGGGGGTAGTTATGTGTGGGCTTAACCATTTATTTACATTCATTCATCATGGCTCTGAAGGCAAGACAGGGGATGTGCCCTTCCTACACACATTTTGCTAAAGGTGTCCCTCTTTGCTATTTCAGAATGCTGGGAGGTATGCAACAATAATGCATCAGAGTATACCAGTGTGGTTGGATCAGAGTCACATCATCAAAAGTAACAAAGCTAACAATAAAGAACAAAATAACAGCGCTAGTGAACAAATATTATATATATATATATATATATATATACCACATACTTATATCATAGTTAATTTGCAGCAGAGAATTTCATATTAAATCATAGTGAATTTCATACCGTGAATAAAAAATAGAATTATAATGTCCATGTGAAGCCCATATTCAAATTACAGTTAAAGTCCCTTCTTCTCACATGTACATTTTAATTCTATTTTTTTATTCACGGTATGAAATTAACTGTGATTTAATATGAAATTCACTGACGTAAATTCACTATGATATAAGTATTTTGTTTTTATTTATTTATATTTGTTCATTAGCACTGTTATTTTGTTCTTTTTGTTTTCTCAAACAGTGATTAACAGCTTTTGTTTTTTTCATCTTTTGCAGATATATGTTTTATTTATTTAGCAAAGCTGAAGAGCAATATATTATTCCCATTTTTGGTGGTTTTGGCTGTACTCCGAATTAGTATTACTACATGCTACGACTAAACTAAAAGTATGTTTGCTTGAAATATACAAGTGAACATAATGGTTGGTTATATTAAAGCCTGAGATACAGTAAAGGTGATGGCTTTTCCAAACCTTACTGATTTGTAATATAGACTTTGCCCCTTCCAGTAGAGATTAAATTGCATGATATACATAAGGGTGTTTGTTTTATTTAAAGTCTAATTAACATTTCAATTATAGGTATTTAGAGAAGTTAGCTAAGGGTGCAGAAAAAAGTATTTCTCTAAGGCTGGTTGTCTGCCCATACATGCATCTAAATTCTACCAGTCCCTGCTGAACTGACAACTTTGATCCATGTATGGTTTAAGTCTTGAAGTCTTACTTTTGTTTTTAAATAAAAGTGTTGGCTAGCATTACATAGGATTTGGGAGTACTTATCTCAAATGATTCCTATAAATGTGTATATAGACCAAGCTGCCAAAAAGGTGACTTCAACATTACTAAACAGTTTGCCACATGTAAAAGTGCAAAAGTTAAATAAAAGAGCAACACTAGAAAATACAAATAATGTCCAATGTGTCAATAAGTCCCATTAAAATAATACTTGCTTAAAAAACAAAAGGTATGTGAACAGGTGCTAGTGCCATTAGGTGCTCCAGGTGAACCCACATGGATTTACACTCACCAAAATGGATGGACCGTCTATTATTAGATAGGTCTCACTATGCTTTTCGGTTGGACCCACTGTGTATCTTGTCACCAACTTGACCATCCACATGTACCAGGATTTATACAGAATTTATAAATTGATTTAGCCGCAGAGCCAGTAAAATACCAGGGTCCTAGTAGGCTGCAAATAAAGACTACTGCGTAAAATCAGTGCTCTATCTACAGCTATCTAACATGTCCCCTAGCATGGTCATAACTACAACTCTGCAATCTGCAAAGCTTGCTCTACCTGAACAGGGAGTGGGAGGTTTGCAGATTGAGGAGTTTTGATTGTAGTTTTGATTGGTCTTTATCTGAAGCCAACTGCCAGTGTTCAGGAATTTACATCAGCACTGGGGCTGAATTGTATACTGTATATAGAAACTTAAAGTGTCACAGCAAGACTCCTTGAAACCACTACAAAGAGTTTTCAATAGTTTAAAAAAATTTAATGGAGGCTTTGTAACTAGGCCAGCACATCAAAGCTCATCATGAAGACACTATCAAAATGTTTCTTACCAGGGGGCTGCTTGGTGTTTGAAACTACTGTTTCTATATTCAGGACACAAAGCACATGGGAGCTCATTGGTCTTTCAAATGTTTCTGCTCATAGTTTGTAATTATTTATGTACAGTGGGAAAAGTGTACAAGCAGCTGTACTGAATTGTTACATAGGTAAGCTCTACTTTCTGTTCAGCAGTGTTGAACAATGCTGTGTCTTGGTGATCCCATAAATCCTACTGTAGGTGGACCAGACAGGATGATTATTCACAAAATCTGGAGAGTGCAAAATCTGGTGCAATGTTGCATAGAAACCAGTCCGTTTCCAGGTTTTATTGCCAGAGCTTAACTGAACAAGCTGAAGTTAGATTGGCTACCGTGACCAGCTGCAACAGATTGTGAGTACATCAGTTTTAGTAAATCTCCCCTGATATGTCCAAGTCAAAAACCTAAAATTCTCCTAGCCAGAGATTCTGGAGTTTATTTACAAACCCCAAAACACTGTTGACTTTGCAAAAAGGGAATTTTACTTTGCAATGGAAATTTTCACATAGCTCAGTGAATAAGGAGAAGTTCTGCTGACTTCCTTCATTCAATAATGTGTAAGGAAAAATGAGGTGGTTTTGTCCTTGCATGGCTGGGTATTTGTTGCAAAGTTAATTTTCACCACATTCACTAAACTAGAAAAAATTATCTTTCAATGTGCAAATTTCCTTGCAAAGCGACCAGCCCATATGCCTTTAGTAAATCATCCCCAAAACTGTTATTTATCCATGTAGGACAAAGCAACATGTCCCCATCCCAAGCAACACATGCTCATGTTTTAGTTCTGTTACTCTATTCAACTGACAAAAAAACAAATAAAATACAAGGTACTTCTAAGGGTGAAAGAGAATGTGACTCACTATATGTGACAGTGCTTGGCCAATTTTTATGCAGCAGCATTGTCACGTAGGAAGAGTCCATAGTACTGTGTAACCATTTGGAGCTTACAAAGGGCAGCATCTCCTTCTCCTGGCAACCAAATGGACTAGTAAAAGAGCAAAGGAAAGGTACATGCATCCTGCTGGAGAGAGGGGAATTTTTTCCTTCTTTTCCCTGCAGGTACGAAGCAAAGGTTAATTTACAGTGTATGCAAACCCTAACAATATAATGTCTAATGTGTTCCCTCTTGGTCTGTTGAATATGCCATTGATAGTGTTTTGCTGCATAGCACTGCTCCCGTAGGAGCTGCAGGAATACTGTCCACATTCTCCCCAAATACCTTGCCCCGCAGCCAGGCACATTGGCTCATTTACTCTTTTCTTTAATAATCAGTCTAGGGGTGTTGTTTTTGCTGTTTTTTTATTTTTTGAAGAATAGGGATATGCATGAGGGAGATGAGTGGGATACTCCAGATCAGGAACTATGTACATTGAGGACTTTGTCTAACCTTCAGAACAAGCTATATCCAAGTCTGTACTGGAATCAAACAGTGGACTTCAGCTTTAGGCAGTATCAACAGGTAGTAACTTCTTGAAAGCTCCAGAGCAGTGTCCCTTTAAGTAGTAGTGGGCAGAAGGATAAAGTTCTTCAGAACACCAGCCAGCATTCCATTTTGGTAAACCCACTTCTGACTTCCTAGCACACCAGAGAGGGTTAACAGCACACAGTCTCTAAGGTCCTTAGGAAAGTCTGTACTCACAAGGCCCAAGAGCAACTGGACTCCTTCCTCCATGATACCAGACCATATCTCCAAGAGACAGCCCTTTAGTCAGCATAGCAGAACCCAGATCTCAGCAATTCAGGCCCTCAGGTGGCCCACCTAAGGTGCATAGCTGCAGCTGCCTGGGAGGGCAATTTGCCCTCTCCCTGGCTTTTGCAATCCTAGCCAGGAAAGTCCCAGACCCCGGGGTGCTCACTGAATATATACAGTTACTCAGTATGCCTTGGGGCCCCTCTCTCTGGGATAAGCTAAGGCTGTATCAGTATTCATGCTGTCATTTGCATAGGGTCACACATATCATCCAGACATTTCTGCAGTCTCCTGGATACAGAGGAAGCTAGGCAGACTTGCAGCACCTGAGCACACAGAGAAGACCTCACTGAATCACAGTTCACTCAGTATAGTGAGCTAATTATACTTTTACCTAGCAATAATTATAGTCACTATGCCTACAGAGTGACAACTAGATTTACCTATCAGAAACATAACTAATCCTATCTACCTCATCCTAGCACCTACCTAGGACGGTGCTACGGTTGAATAGATGCAAAAAAAAAAAAAACATTGACCCTGCTGGAAATGCAGTTAAGTTGTAACTTCATGTAGTCAGCAACACAATGCCACTTCTATACTGAAATCCTAAGAATTCATACCCAGGTTACCTTTGAGAGTTACAGACTACTTATGTTGTGGAGATGAGGAGAGAGAGAGGTGTTATGTGGACCCAGGGGCAGACTGACTATTTGGAAACTGGGGCACTGCCCAAAGGCACGGGGTCAGTAGGGGGCCCCATGAGATGCCACTGGTACCTTTTTCATAGGCTTTTTTGAGTTTGTGCAAGGACACAAGGGCCCCATGAGTTGTCAGTCCGCCCCTGTGTAGACCTAACATATTTCATCATTTGACAAGATTGATTCTCTGTTGATACAGTACACTGAGGAAGTGTTTTCACCCTAGGGCAGGAAGTTTGTTATTGGTAGGATCAGCAGGTAAAAATTAAGGAAAGTACGGAAAAAAAATAATTTAATCACCATATTTTAGGACAAGTAAGCTGTAAAATATTATTTTTTTTACGGATTTTGTTCTTGTATTGAGATACACTTTAAGGTTACATAAGGAAGCTCAGGAACAACATTTTTTGTTGTCTTTTTCTCTTACTCAAAATAATAATCTAATTTGGCAGTGCTGACATAGGGCCCTGTTGGTTTCATGAAGTGTGAATTTTAATGACATGTCCACTATAACATAGCTAGTAGCAAGGCAGTTTATGTTGAGACACTGCATTCAAGCTGCTTCTTCAAGACTGGCTTTTTAATTAAAAACCCACATGTAGCTTGGTGGACACATAAACAAAAATGCAAAAGGCATTATTCCTAAGCACAGGTTATTGAGCCATATTAACATATTTAATGATACTTTATAATATGTTACAATATGGGCAATGTGAAGAAAAGCCTGAACAAACTCCAGCCCCTGTGGTGTAAATGTGCAGCATGTAGGCTTTAACCGCTTCCCCGCCACCCTATTGCAGAAATACTGCTACAGGGTGGCAAGGCTGCACAAAATCACACACATATATATACAGTCATGGCCGAAATTGTTGGCACCCTTGATATTTCTCCAGGAAATCATGTATTTCTCACGAAACGTATTGCATTAACACATGTTTTGCTATACACATGTTTATTCCCTTTGTGTGTATTGGGACAAAACAAAAAAAGGGAGGAAAGAAAGCAAATTCGACATAATGTCACACAAACCTCCAAAAATGGGCTGGACAAAAGTATTGGCACCCTTTCACAACTGCGGATAAATAAGAATGTTACAAGCATGTGATGCTCCTGTAAACTCACCTGGGGCAAGTAACAGGTGTGGGCAATATAGAAATCACACCTGAAAGCAGATAAAAAGGAGAGACGTTCACTTAACCTTTGCATTGTGTGTCTGTCTGTGCCACACTAAGCATGGACAACAGAAAGAGGAGACGAGAACTGTCTGAGGACCTGAGAACCAAAATTGTGGCAAAATATCAACAATCTCAAGGTTACAAGTCCATCTCCAGAGAACTAGATTTGCCTTTGTCCACAGTGCGCAACATTATCAAGAAGTTTGCAACCCATGGCACTGTAGCTAATCTCCCTGGTCGTGGACGGATGAGGAAAATTGATGAAAGATTGCAACGCAGAATAGTCCGGATGGTGGATAAGCAGCCCCAAACATGTTCCAAAGACATTCAAGCTGTCCTGCAGGCTCAGGGAGCATCAGTGTCAGCGCGAACTATCCGTCGACATTTAAATGAAATGAAACGCTATGGCAGGAGACCCAGGAGGACCCCACTGCTGACACAGAGACATAAAAAAGCAAGACTACAGTTTGCCAAAATGTACTTGAGTAAGCCAAAAGCCTTCTGGGAAAACGTCTTGTGGACAGATGAGACCAAGATAGAGCTTTTCGGTAAAGCACATCATTCTACTGTTTACCGAAAACGGAATGAGGCCTACAAAGAACAAAACACAGTACCTACGGTAAAATATGGTGGAGGTTCAATGATGTTTTGGGGTTGTTTTGCTGCCTCTGGCACTGGGTGCCTTGACTGTGTGCAAGGCATCATGAAATCTGAGGATTACCAAAGGATTTTGGGTCGCACTGTAGGGCCCAGTGTCAGAAAGCTGGGTTTGCGTCCAAGATCCTGGGTCTTCCAGCAGGACAATGACCCCAAACATACGTCAAAAAGCACTCAGAAATGGATGGCAAAGAAGCGCTGGAGAGTTCTGAAGTGGCCAGCAATGAGCCCAGATCTAAATCCCATTGAACACCTGTGGAGAGATCTTAAAATTGCTGTTGGGAAAAGGTGTCCTTCCAATAAGAGAGACCTGGAGCTGTTTGCAAAGGAAGAGTGGTCCAAAATTCCGGGTGAGAGGTGTCAGAAGCTTATTGATGGTTATAGGAAGCGACTGATTTCAGTTATGTTTTCCAAAGGGTGTGCAACCAAATATTAAGTTAAGGGTGCCAATACTTTTGTCCAGCCCATTTTTGGGGTTTTGTGTGACATTATGTCATATTTGCTTTTCTGCCTCTGTTTTATATTTGTTCCAATACATACAAAGGGAATAAACATGTGTATAGCAAAACATGTGTTAATGCAATACCTTTTTTGTGTGAAATACTTGATTTTCAGGAAAAATATCAAGGGTGCCAACAATTTCGGCCATGACTGTATATATATGTGATTTTGCATTTCCAGGTAGGGGGCACGCGCACATGTGCACCACCCTACCCGCGCCGCCATTCGCGGCTACAGATGACAATCAACAGGTCCCAGCCGGAGATTCTCCGCCAGCAACACTGACAGGGGAGAGACCTGTGTGTAAACTACTCCTGCCAGCAAGAACAAGCTGCTGTGTATTTCAGCATGTTTCCCTAGTAAAACACACACCGCACATACGATAAAACAGCACAGAGCACACAGTTAACCCTTTGATCTACCCAAATGTTAACCCCTTTCTGCCCAGTGTCATTAGTACAGTGTCAGTGCTTTTTATTAGCACTGATCATGTGTCATTGGGATGTCAGTCGCAGTTAGTCAATTTTCCTCCAGTGTCAGAATGCCCGCAGCAGTCCCACAGTCCCACTATAAGTCGCTGATCACCGCCATTACTAGTATAAAAAAATGTAAATACGAATTCCAGTATATAGTATATAACACCATTTGTAGACGCTATAACTTTCACGTAAACCAATTAATTTACATGTCTTGGCATTTTTTTTTTGCAAAGGCATGCAGCATACATTTTGGCCTAAATTTATGACATTTTATTTTTTTAATTTTTTTATTGGATATGTTTTATAGCAAAAAGTTAAAAATATTGAAGTTTTTTTTCAAAATTGTTGGTCTTTTTTTGTTTATAACGCAAAAAAATAAAAACCGCAGATGTGATCAAATACCACCAAAAGAAAGCTCTATTTGTGGGAAAAAAAGGACATACATTTAATTTATGTACAGCATTGCATGACTGCTCAATTGTCAGTTAAAGTAATGCAGCATCGTACCGCAAAAAATGGCCTGGTCAGGAAGGGGGGTAATTCCCCTAGGGAGGGGGGTAAATCCTCTAGAGAAGCACACCCTTTTACCATTGTACATATGTGTTATGCAGTCAGCAATAAGTTAAACTGTAACTGCATTCAACCTATTTTTAGTATTGAGATTATAAGTAATTATGGGACTATTGTTTAGATTCACAATGCATAAAGGTTTTACAAGTTTATTCAAAGAAAATGAATTAGCTATATAAAAGTTTTTTTTGTAAAAGAAAAAGCAAGGCATTACCTCATTTACTGGCAAGACACATCCAATCTCCTAGGCAGCCAATGCCATATCCAAAAGTCAATCTCTTGGGGAGTAACAGTAGCTGCAAGTTTGTTTACATTTTAAATTACCATTTGTCGGAATATTATTTGGGTATCTGCGAAGTGATTATTTTCCCACTCACTGTTTTTATTAGAGCATGTGAAAAAAAAAAAACATATTATGGTCATCAAGGTGTAAAAAATGAGCCTACCCTTAGCACATGCCAGGTTACTATCTAAAAATATGGACTGTAACGCTTTTTAAACCTCTTGGTGCTGGCACTTCCAGATGCTTTAAAGACTTTCAGATGCCAGGAGGGGGAATGGTGTTTCTGACCATGATTGGCTGTTATAGTGGTCACATAATCAGAAAGCTCCCAATAGAAATCAGGAGCTTTCCGTTAGCCGCAGGTAACTGTGCCAGGAGCATGCACGGTGTGCGCTCTCAGCACAGTTCTGTTTTTCTTTGTGTGCACATATATATATCGTCTCTCAGCAATAGGGCCCATCCTCCGAGAGGCCGCATATATGCGTATGGCCAGCTTGAAGGATTTAAAAAGAAACATGAGAAGCGCTGCACTTTGTGATTGGTTCAGCGTCTTCTGGGACCAGTCATGTGTCCCAGAAGACGCCGTACCATTCACAAAGCGCAGCGCTTCTTGCGCATGGTCTCTTGGCACCTGGCTGTCACAGCCGAGAGTCCACACTAAAGAAGCCGGCGCGGGAAGACTGCGTAGCGCTGGACCGAGGAACAGGTAAGGTTCTGCTGCAGAGAAGAGCTGAGCGGCTGACATGGTGGCAGCGGTGGAAATACCAGACCGGCCGCTCCATATTCGCTCCATAAGACGCACTGACATTTTCCCCCCTTTTTTGGGGGGGAAAAAAGTGCGTCTTATGGAGCAAAAAATACAGTAAGTTTCACATGCTCCCAGTACATATACCAGGGTCTTTGTTTGTGAAATTAAAAAAATTATACTCAGGTTTATATGGATAAACAAGAAACCAAGAATGAAATGTGAGGTTTTGTGTAATAACAAAGGGAAAGGGGGTTTAAACTTTCCTAATTTTAGGAAATATTATATTTCAGTGATATTATCAAGCATAGTAGATTGAACATATAATTCATAAGGGAAATGTTGGGTAAAAATGGAAGGAACATTAAGTAAGGCACAATTAGAGAGGATTATTTGGATGCCACATAAGTTTCATATAATGGATGGAAATACTAGCACTTTGACACGGAAGGTATTAAGAGTTTGGGATGCAATGCACAAGCAAATGGGATGGAAGTATAATTCAATACTAATTCCTTTGGTGGGAATGGAGTTTTTTCCACCAGGGAAAGATAATATCTCAGGGAAATGGATAAAAGAGAGAAATGCATATTTAAAGGATATAGCAGATAAGGGGAAATCATGCTCTTTTCAAGATTTAAAGAGTAAAAAAGATTTATTTTTTACATTAGATGAATTGCGGTATTATCAACTAGGACATTTTGTTGCAGAGCTCCAACAACCACTGAGGACGGTTGAGGACATGTACCCATTTGCAAACATGTTGAGTTCAAATACAGTTGAAAAGCATGCCACCTCTAGAATTTATAAGACCCTTATTGAATTGGTTGGATCTGATCCTCCACTGTTCTTAGAGAAATGGGAAAGGGAGCTGGGAACAAAATTGAATGAGCAACAAAAAACTAAAATATTTACATTAACAGATGAATGATGAATATGAACACAGTTGAAATTAACTATAAATGTTTGGTGAGATGGTATACTACACTGAGTGTGGCACACAAACAAAGATCAAAAGTTTCACCTTAAGGCTCCATGCACAGTGGGCATTTTAATAATGCTGATAATGTTAGCTGTGTAAAGTCGTGTTAAAAACTTGAGTTTTTCAGTGTTTTTTTTTGCGTTTGTGTTTTTTAGCAGGTTTTTTTGCTAAAAAAATCCAAAAATGCTGGTTTGCTGTGTTTCACTGTGTTTTACTGTGTTTTGTCGCATGTTTCAGCATTAAAGCGCTTTTACAGCTAAAAAACTCCTCTAGGAACCCACTAGTTCTGGAGTTTTTTTCCAGCCAAAAAACGCCCCTGCCAAAACCGCTGATTATAGTCTATGTGTGCATGGACATCTAGGATAACATACTGGAGAGTTTACTAGCTGTAGAAAAAAAAAGCCAAAAACAGTAGCTGTAAAAACGTTCAGTGTGCATGTTGGAGGGGATGTGGGATTAAGGGAACAATGGCACATATATGGTGGGAATGTCCTAATATTACAGAAGTTTTGGCAAGAAATATTCCAATAAATACAGGATATACTGGGGATTTCCAAACAGAGGGACCCATGGGCTTGTTTATTCCATAAATCTGAGATTTCAGTGAAAGAATATAAAAATAGGGTATTATATCATCTAATGCAACTAAAGGACCTTAATATATAAAGAGGATGGAGGAGTTACATCATATGGAGGAAGATAAAATGGATAAGTTCAGAGAAGTGTGGAGTAGTTGGTATGATTTTAAAACATGCAAAAAATAACTGGAAGTGGGCGGAGTATAAGGTGTTAAGAGTCGGAAAAGTTTAATGGAATAGCAGTAGTGTTTCACATGAAGGTAAGAGAGAGAGGAGGCATGAGAAAAGGGAGGTAAATATAGACAGAAGAATATAGGAGGAACTAGAAGTAAAGCAAATGGAATATGGGCAGGGTAAATTTAATGGGGGGGGGGGCAGAAAGATGGTGGGAGGGGAAGGGAATAGTAAATTTATGTGTAAATTTGCGAATTGTCTGGTATAATGTTGATTTTTGTAGTAAAAAATGAATAAAAGATATAATAATAAAAAAGAAATTAATTCGTAGTCTGGAACATTTACAGAAGGTCGCAAACAAGTTCTGAAGTAGTAGAAAATCTTTGGCCGTATCTGAGTAAAACAATAATATATCATCCGCAAAGAGAGCTGAGCGGAGAGTATTTTCAACAGTTGTGACACCACTAACCCCTGATATTGAATTAAGTAGTTCTAGGGTGCTGTTAAAGAGAAGGGGGAGAGCGGGCAACCTTGCCTGGTGCCCTTAGATAAGGGAATACCAGAGCACATAAAGTCAGGTTAGACTAGTCTAGCTGTAGGCGAAGAATACATTTGTCATAGAAAGTTTAAAATGGGACCCGAAATACCAAACTTTTGCATGACCATGAAGAGCCAGGCAAAACTGATGTTGTTGAAGGCTTTTTCAGTGTCTAAGGCTCAAGATCAAGCTTTGGGTGGGTTTTAGCATATTTCAGGGCTAACAGTACTTTTCAAATATTAAGCGTTGCTGAGAGACCTGGCACGAACCCAGATTGAGCTTGATGCAGTATGGTAGGGAGAAGTAGGGCCAACCTGGATGCCTATTATTGAGAGTATTTTGGCATCAACACTAATTAGAGAAATAGGTCGGTAGGATCCTGGCAGTAGTGGGTCTTTTCCCTTCTTAGCTATAAGTTTAATATGTGCCTGGAAGCCAGTTGGGAGATAAGAGCCATCCTCCACATTGACTTGTAGACATGATACAGGGTGTCTGAGATGAATTACAAAGTTAATTAATAGAATTCAGCGCTAAGGCTGGCAGATCCAGGAGCCTTAGTCGAGAGTAAATGTTTGATAGTGGCACAAATGTCGTCCAATGTGATGGGAGCATTTAAGGCATCTAACTGGAATCCAGAAGCTTAGGCAGATTTACAGAGGCTAAAAAGTCTTCAGTGGCTTTAGAATTAATTGGATCCTCTGAATACAAAGAGGTGTAATAAGACATGAGGAGGTCATTTATATCAGAGGAACGTGTTAGAATATTACCCGTGGGAGACCGGAACGCGGATATATAGGTAGGAGTACGGGGGCATACACAAAGCTGTGCCAACAAATTACCTACCTTATTGCCATATCTATAAAATTTAAGGGTAGAATAGGCCAATTCCTGGTGCTCAGCCCAATAATCAAAGGCTCATTTAGCAGATTGCGATATGTGCTTGATGAAGAGATTCACTAGCCTGTTGGTAGTGTAATTGGGATAATTTTTTAAACTGTGTGGTATAAGAATTTATGCACCCTCTGAGGAATGCCTTTCCAGTTTCCCAGAATAGATTTGGGTTAGTTAAGTGGGCTCCATTCGTGTCTGTGAATTCCGCCCTGGCTGCGTAGAAATGAGATTTGAAGTCCTTTTTTTTAGCTAGGTAAGCTGGGAAGCGCCACGGGCTAGTGGTTTTCAGAACTTTGAACCCAGGCAGCTGTAGTAGAATTGGACAATGATCGGAAATGGCCATATCAAATATTGTTGTTTTGCATATTAGGGGCAACTGAGAATGCAAACAGAAAAAATAGTCAATGCCAGAGAAGGAATCATGTGGGGGCGAATAGAACATGTACTCCTGATCCACTGGGTGTTGGAGGACCATGTGTCATGAAGTTTAAGTGTATTAATAGACTGTGCTAAAGCAGTGGAAGGGGGAGGCTGGGGCTGTTGTCTGGTATGTCATGTGGAATAGTCCCTGGTGTGATCAGTACTATGCTGCATCACTGAATCAAAGTCCCCACCCAGTATATGGTAAGATTCCTGAATTTGTAAGGCCCATGGAACCAGGTCTTGATAAAAGGTCTGCCCTGGAGAATTGGGGGCATATAAATTGGAGATAGCAATGTCACGAGAGGCAATAGTAATATGGACAGTAAGTTTGCAACCCTCAGAATCAGAGCTAACAGATCGAACAGTGTAACGTAAATTTTTGTGGAACAGTATAGCTATATATATGGTTCTCCTGCCGTAGGTTGTAAAACGGGGGTTTTACAACCTACGGCAGGAGAACCATATACCTGGCCATCCAAAGTTTCGAGAGGTGGGAAAGATCACTTGCAGAGAAATGTGTCTCCTGCAAAAGAGCCACATCTACTCCCAAATGTTTCAATTGGCATAGAACTTGCATAAGCTTTTTTGGTAAGCGTAGCCCCTTAACATTCCATGAAATTACCTTTAAGTGATCCCTGTCTTCTGATGGAACCATGGCTGTCGCAGTATGGGAATAAAGTAAAACCCATGGTAAGGCAAAACCACGCCAAGCATTGTCCCAGATTCAGCATGATAATAAGCAATACCTAGGGAAATGCAACAGAGAATTACAATGAGACAGAACAATAAAAGCTGAACTTTTTTTAACAAATAGGGAAAACTCCCTGAGTAAAGCAGGAACTGCACATTTTTCCACATGAAACAACCTAGTAAAGTTCCCGCACTAGATACTCCACTACTATAGTATAAATCACCATACATGGGGGGGGGGAGAAGGGAAAAAAAGGGGAGGAGGAGGAAAAAGGGGATAGGGAAAGGGGTACAGCAGGGATGAGGGGGGGCAAAAGGGGAAACATGAGAGCCCTCTTTGCCTACCCAAGGGAATAGGCATACAAAACGATTCGCCATAAGGAAGGCAGATAACAAAAAACAAGGATCATAGAATAGTTACTATAGGACAGAAGACAATAGTACCTGAAAGTACATATAAAAGTGAGAAAAACATTACTTAGACTCTGTTGAGACTAGTCAGTGAGTAACATATCGGTCTTCGGCCCAACCAAATTGCACATGTTTCTGAGGCAGTTTTTGAGGGCTCAGTTGATTCTGGAAGGGTGTTTCCCTTTGGGGGGAGGAAGATGATGGTGTAGAGGAAGAACCTTGATCCATGGCTGTTTCCAGGATATTGCTGAAGTATTGTTCCACTTCAGAGGGTGAGAAGAAAGAGAGCTTGTCTCTGTCTGCTTGTTGAACATGGAGGACAGCAGGATATTCCAGAGTAAATTTGACATGCTTGTGGTAGAGAGTGGAGCAAATCACAGAAAAGGCCTTATGTTGGCACATAACCTCTATCAAGTAGTCCACAAACAAAAGGAGTTGGTGTCCATCCACGGATAATGCGTGTGTGCGTCTAAATTTTTGAAGGATGGCTTGCTTGTCAGCATAGTTCTGGTAGCGGATAATCACCAGCCTAGGTTTAGCGTGGGAATCTGATGGTGGGCAGATACGGTGGGCCCGTTCAACTGCACATGGAAACCGCAGGCATAGTTGCTCCGGAATGAATGTGGCACAGACGTTAATAAGCATGGAGGGAGTATACGCTTCGGGCAAATGCACAAATGATGTGCAAATTGTTCCGCCGTGAGTGTTTTTCAAGAACATCTACCTTGTTTTGTAGATCTCTTTGAACCATGGTGAGTCTGGCTACCACGGCTGAGACAGCTACAGAGTCATCTTCAATGGAGGAAATCCTATCTTCCATCTGAGCAATGCACTGGGCCTGGACCTGGAGATCCTTATGAAGCTGTTCTAGGCCTTTAAGAACAGCATTATCGACATCCACCATGAGAGTAGGTGCAAGGAGTGCCATCACTGCGTGGGCAATCCCCTCTGGGGAGGCAGGGTCTGGAGGCTGAGAATCAGAGGGCTGCAGCTGCAGAGTGGATGTCTGGTCCCCCGTGTCTATGTGATTGTTTGATGCGGCCGCCATCTTGGCTGCAGCGGCAGCTGTGTTCCCCTGTGACAGGCGAGGGGCAGAGGAGGAGTGGACATGTGACCACTCCACAAGCTTTCCCATAGGATCCCCTTCTGCCGCATGTGTGGAGGGGGGAGGGTCAGCCCCCAAGCTGTAGCAGGCTTGACAACACGCCTTTTGAATAGCTGTACACTTGTGAAGGAATATTTCTATTATCCTTTTCTTCTAATTTTCTTAATTGGAAGAATAAAAGTGGGTAAGAAATCCTTGAACTTAGATTGCCTCTGGACTTGTTTGCTCATGTATTTACATGTTTCTGGAATGTTACGCCAAGATAGTTATAAGTAGTAAGTGTATAAGCAGCAAGATGGAAGTGAAAGTAAAAGAAAATCTCGAGGGAAAATCTTCCAATGGTGACATTGGTTCTGGTTACCTGGGGATCCTATTGTATTATTTTAATTTGTAGGGATTCCCTATTAATTAATTACTTTATCTACAACTCGTGATACATTAGAGTGATGGTCAGTGGGAATAAGACTAGTAGTCACTGGGAAGAATTACCAAAAATGTTTCTGTAAATCTGGTGAAATGACAGGAGAAAATAGATAGATTTTACTAAATGTATTGGAATGGGTTTACTAAAGACACATACACTGAGCATTTTGCAAGTGAATTTGCTCCACAGCTTAGTAAATGAGGGGAAACTCTGCTGACTTTTATCATCCAATCGTGTTCCAGCAAAAATTCAGCTTTTCTAATTTTCTTTGTATGTAATTGGATATCCTTTCTAAAGTGAAGTTTTACCTCATTTACTAAGCTCTGGAGCAACAAAGTACATAGTCTATTTGCCTATAGGATCAACCTTTTTTTCAGTTTGTATAGAGTAAGGGTGCATAATAACCTCTGTCAGTTTTTTTTCTGTCAGTTGTGTCCCATTGGAGAGATTTCCCTTCACTTCCTGTCCTAAGGCCAAAACAGGAAGTGAGAGGAAATCCCTAAAAATTGAAGGAATACCTTGTAGCCCCCAGGTCCCCAGAAACAGTGTCCCTATTTGGAAGATCTCCCCTTTTAGGCTGATCTAGGGACAACCTAAAATGTGGGGTTTTCTTTTACTTTCACTGATAATCAGTGATAACAGTGCACAGGACTAATAGAGAGGGTAAATCTTCTTTACGGGTACACAGAGAACAAAAACAACCAGATAGGGGTTTAATATATCTCCACTTTGTCCAAAACTGAAAAAAACTTTGCCTTTAGTTATGCTTTAAATAAATCAACCCCAATGATTCTGTGTTTTTCCATATTTAGTTTTCTATGCATTACTGTTGAAAGAAATGATTCAAAAAGGTAGAGACTACTCCAAACTGGCTATTATATTTTTACTTTCTTTAAATATCACATGCCTGGACAACTAATTAATTATTTCATGTATTTAATTATTTATTTCCTTTTGTAAATTGACTTTAATGCCTTTTCATGCGGTATATACCGAGAGTTTTGAGTGTTTTGTGGTAAATACCACAAAACGGTATAGTAAATTGACAATTTCAGGATCGCATGCAATATTTAGGAAAAATGGGTCCAGACACCTAAATACTGTATGCAATCTGTTTCAGTGAATGGAGCCCACAGTGCTATATGTATTGTGTACCCTAGAGAACAGGGGTATTAAATAAGTGACAGTTGTTCTTTAAGGCTAGGTTCAAACTTGACCGCAGTCTGCAGGCTGGTTGCTGGTGCAGGATTCTCACTTGTTCCCACAACTACCCACAACCAAATCATGCTGCTCTTATGAGATGTGTGGGGTTGCCATTCATTCTGAATGGCACACCCCATGCATCCATGAGCACGTTTGCGGGTGTGGGAACAGCAGAGAAACTGCATGGTCAAAAAGACCATGTGGTTTCCCTGTGGCTGGGTTTTTAAAAATGTGCAAGCACCTTTTTTTCTGTGGGATACGTGGGTACAACAGCCCATTGTAATTAATGGACTGCCATGCCCAAGCAAACACGGGTTGCATGGCCCTCAGTAGTATGAACCTAGGATATGCAATGGGCAGGCACATTTTCTTAAAACTAATTTTCCTGATCATCATAATATTTTGAAATGAATTAAGGACCCTTATGTGTGACCAAAACTTTTTACAATCCAATAACAATTGTTATGCAAAATACGGTACTCTCTTTTTTGCTATTTAAAAATATGTTTTATAACCAAGGAAAATGCATCAATCAGGCAACCCTCCCATAATGCCACTAACCAAATTATTTAATGCAAGAAAATAAATCTACATGGTATTTTCCGATCTCCCAAATTGTTTGCACTCATTTCCTGCCAAACATCTTGTGAAAGCATCCAGTTTCCTGGCAACAAAGACCTTAAGTACTACCAAATCCAATATCTATCCACTGCAATCAATTTTAAATCCAGTGGAGACTAGGGTGCCAGAGATACAGATTGAGGGAATGTAAGACAAGACAGCAAATCTTCAGCTACAGAAAATAGTCTCAAACAAATACCTTTTTTTGCATTACAATATTATATTACTGTTAATATTGTATTAATATATATATATATACACAGTATATGTAGTATATGCACAAGACAGAGATTGTCCTGTACTCAGTATGGCAGTAAACACAGTAGTACAGTTTCAGTGGCTTTGTCCATAGCATAAAACAAACAAAACAAAAGGAGCCACTAATTCAGCTCAATTCAATTACTGACTATCCCAACCAAAGTTCTACAAAGCTGTTGGCTTCAGGAGTGGGGACGACTAGGGATCAGCTGAGGGTTTGAAGGGCACCTCACACTTTTTTTTTCTTGTTGCATGGAGTTTAATCCCATAATCCATACCAGATTCAAAGGCTCTGTATAGAATTTGGGGGGGGATGGGACCTTACACCATTAATTTTTGTATTTTTTATGGGATGTCTCCCCTAAAATTCATACCAGACCTGAAGGACCTGGTATACATTATCCCCAGTTGATATCTAGATCAGACCCTCATCTAGGAAAAGGGTCTGGTATAGATAAAGGGAAACCCTGGCCATGTAAACAAAAGAGCTGAGGAAAATTTAAAAAAAGGAAGTATTTTCCCACAATTCATAGCAGGCCATTTAGCTCTGGTTTAAGGGGTACCCCATGCAAAAGTTAAGAACAAAAAAGCCACCCAAAACTTCACACCAGACCCTTAAGCACATGATCCTCCATTTACGAACTCTACCACACCATATGCACTCAACATGGGGGATACCTTGCCAGAGAAAACCTCCTGGCATAACACCTCGTCCCAGTGCTGATGAGGCTGGCTTACAGGAATTTGGAAGGGTTTCGTAATATTCCTACTCATTCACAAAAAAATGTAAAGTGTAATAAAAACATACACAGTCCTTTATTTAAATAATTGCCAAGATGTACATCCATCATCAATCACATAATTTAGCAATGTTAATCCAAATGCCCATGGCCAGCAGGCCCACTAAGAGAAAAAAAAAACACCTTAACTGTCTGTACATGACAACTGTTTGTCTGCTACTAACATCTCAGGCAGGTGACAGCTGATATAAGCAACCTAAGTGATGACATCATTCACTAAATATGGACATGAATATATTTGTTGAAAGATGTCACAAGGTTTCCTGTTATCTCATTGACAAAATATGATCATGTCTACCCTATAATACACAAATGTACAAATGTTCAAACAGGGAAAACCCTGTGGACGACTGCGGTGCTTCTCTTTCTGAAAGTATTATGTATATAAACAGAAAGTTCTGATTTTTCTTTTTTATCATACCTTTCAGGGTCTATTAAACTGCTCTACCAGTCTATTAGTTTGGGGGTGGTAAGCTGAGGTGCATAGGAGAATAGTTTTCAATAACCAGCACAAACAAGAGTTCCTTGGTTTGCCAAAATCTATTAAGGAATGCAAGCAACTCTTTTGCTATAACCTTAGAGGTCATGTTTATGGGAAGAGTTGCTTCAGGATATCAGTTTTCATAGACAAGCACTATTAATAGTGGCTGGTAGAAAAGAATGTGAGAACACCCCCAAAACAATTGTTGGACTTTTCTGGCACATCACGAGACAGAATTAAAAATATATAGAACATTTTATTACAATATTTCAATAAAAAATACAAAAAAGAATATTGAATGTCAGGCAGGTTTGTCGGTGTCTGTGGGGGTATATCAGGTTCCCTCCAGGTCGGCCCTGGAAGACATACTGGTGAAACTCTGCTTTATGTACATGTCAGGTAGTACTACATGTGTTGGTTGAATAGTCTATTATGGAGGCTGTATTGGGTCTGACTGGCTATTTACTGTTTTGTATGTATGTACTGTTTGTAAACAGATAACATGTGGAAGTGGGCCAATCTTACAAAAGAGGGATATATTTAGTATCACTCCTCATAAATGACATACAGCCACTTCTCTTGAAGGTAAACAATGAATTTAAGTCTCTGGGCATGTGGTGCATTTTTTTCATCTGAGTATAACACAGGGATTAGAGGGATGTTCTAGGGTAATATACCATCCCCTTTATCTATTTTCATTTAATTTTAGGCTTTGGAATTCCTATATTGAAGGGCCCTATAACATATTTATCTTGCTGGATGTGGTTTGGGGAACCATAATCTCTATTGATTTCTGGAGCAATATACAGCTATATCCATTATACAATATTGGGTGAGTATTTACTTCACCTAGCTTTGTAGATTGAGTGCCCTTTTAAGCATATATATTTGCTTTATTGCCTTCCCTGTATTTCTCAAAGATCCTTTTGAAATTTATTCCACCGCATGCTAGGCCCATCCAGTTTGTTTTCCCTGTGCTCACTCCCCAGCCTTGTTACACAGGATGCCAGACAGCTATTTCCAATGTAAGCATACCCTGTGTATATCCGCTATCATGTGTAATGATGATGTGTTAAAATGCTTTATATATTTGTATTGTCTGTTAATGTTGGGTTTGTATTTTTTACGCTCTTTACGAAACCCAATGCCCTGTGGACTGGGACCTACGTACCTCATTTTCAGTCCCCGTTGGGACTCCATGCTGTCCACGCTGAACTGTTGGGGAACCAAAACAGTAAAATAATGGAATGAAAATAAACAAAAGAGCGGTGAGCCGGTTGTTGCCATTAGTGACGAGAGCTACAGGAAAGAAATGATAGTGCCATATTGACAGCAGAGTGAGCAGTGAGGGGAATACCTGACCAGACCATATCCATCCCTAAAGGGGCCTCCGGTTCATCTACTGAGAGTATTGTCTCTAAATGCGCTCATTGATTGCGCATCTGGTGAGTGCATAGTCTTTTTACCATAGGTCACATCACCACAATACCGGATGGAACGCCTATTATTGAAGATTATCAGATCTTCCATACACTTATATTTGGACAATATTTCAGCACTTTAAAGCACCATTGGTCACTATACAGTGACGGACTTCATGTTACCACTGAGTCACTTTAATTTGAATGATTTATTTGGCACCTTGTCACAAGTCACTTTATTTATATATTTATATGATCATTGATATATTTAATGTATAGAGTTTTCACATTTATGGTTGGAGTTCTAGTGCTGCACCTTATTTTACATTGATGTCTAGTAATGTGCTTGTCCAACATTCTTTGGGATTGTTCCCACATTATTTTCTGTCTGTATATAACTGGATGAGTCACAGTGGAGCTCTTGATTTTTGATATATGGGCTGGTGTCACCTGGTAATCATACCTATAGAAACCTTCTCAATAGGGACCTCAATTATAGGCAGGGTATCTGCAGACTGTTAAAAATGTATTTGAGGTCTCCAACACACCTGCTTCCCTCGGTTACAGCCATAGATATAGGAAACATCATGTGGTCTGACCATGCCCTGGTCACACTGAAACTTGCTCTCTGGGAGCATGCCTCCCCTGTGTCTTGGCACTGTGGAGGCTCAACAACAGTCTTCTCCAAGACAACATGGTAGTGGAGGATATGGCCAGAGAACTTCAGTTCTACTTTCAAACCAACATCACTCCAGATAGTGATCTGGGGACAGTATGGGAGGCCCACAAAACTGTAATCAAAGGAATCCTGAATAAGCATGATACAAGAATTAAATGGGATTGCAAGGTGAATGCTAGTGGACATAAAAATACTGGAAACCCAACACAAACAGAAACCCGATACACCTACAGAGACGGAATCTCTGAGCCTCCGTAGACAGGTCGCCTCCCTCCTCCACTATAAGGCCAAGGCGGCTTAGTGATCATGCAAACTTTATTATGAGTCAGGTGATAAATGTAGCCAATTGTTAGCCAAGGTACTGCAAGACCAACATGCCCTATCTTATATTCTGCAATTAGTACACCCAAATGGCAGGAAGGTACACCTCCCCACTGATATTGTTCCACCTTCCATGAGCTCTGTCTGGCCCTGTATAACATTCCCACTAGACTGGCATTCCAGGAGTGCATAGAGGACTACATTGCCTTCTCTTAACTTCCTCAGCTGTCCCCTTCGATTCATGAGGATCTGGTTTAGCAAGTCAAACATCATTAAGATGTCCATCCTGCTTAAGTTTTTATACCTATTCCAAGCGTTACCAATCCATATCCCCTCAGTTTTTTAAGCAAACAAATGCTTTGTTTGTCAACTACATTTGGGTCCATAAGAAACCCAGTTTACAACAACGCCTTCTGACACTACCCAAATAACAAGGAGGCATATACACAGAATATACAGAAATACTACCAGGCTGCCCACCAAAGGAGGCTCATTGACTAGTGTAGACATACTGTAATCAAGCTCTGGTCATGGATTGAGCAATCCTAGAGTGACGTTCCATTGCGTTGTGCAGTGTGGTGCTTTTGAGACCTCTCCCCTATCCTTAACATGCACCCGACACTAGGATTTACCCTGAAAATATGTTTCAAAATATGCTCCACCACCTCATTATTGCCAATCCATTCCCCCGTTATTCCATAGTGGAGAATCTGTGCTTCCCTCCTGGACTACAAGGACCATTATGTAACCTCTTGGACTCTCTTTCCAAGCCTCACACTTTTTGAAATCTGTTCACTGGCTGACGTTCTCAGAGTTTACCTTACTGTTGGGTAATTACTGACTTGACTTCTTGTGAGCCCTTGACCTTCCTGAGCTCCTTACCACCTCCTGGCAGTTTCTGACGATTGTTGACCCCCTTTGAGCAACTTTGCGCCAAGTCTGGTTCCCTTCCTCATGCCCTCTCTCAGAGGTATTCTCAGCTGATCACTCTGCCTGCTGACTATGCATCTCCCTTCTTTCTGAAAGGGGGAAATTACCTTATAAAATATACCTACAGAATTTTTTATCTGGCCCAACAAAGGTGGAATATTTATTTCTCATTAAAATCATCTATCTGCGCACAGATTCAAGAAAATAACTTCAATAGCTTTACAAGGTGGTAATGCATGCTAATGGAACTCCATAAATACTTCCCTATGGACATCTGCTGGTAATGCCAGAAGGAAAGGGGGACTTTATTACATATTTTCTGGTCCTCCCTTAAATTGGAACACTTCTGGAAAGAGGTGCGTAGAATAAATAAAAAATTCACTGATTACAACCTCCCTGCCTTCTACCTCCTGCATGAGTCAGATAATCTCATGAACACATACAAAAAATGATTCTATGCTATCTACTTAACACTGCCAAATTGTGCATAACATTGAGAAGGAGAGACCCACACCCTCCCTCCATCTTGCTATGGCTTAGAAAAGTCAAGGAACAAAATAAGATGGAATATCTGGTATTATCTGCTCAGAATAAACATGAGGCCTACTCATAAACTTGGATTCATTGGAACGTTTACTTTCTCAGACAAGGGTAAGGACATTTTTGGATCCAGCACTCAGTGAAGTGATGAGTCCCATCACCCCTCTTCCAGCATATTTCACCCTCCTTTTTTTCTCTCTTGCACTCTCCTTGGTCTCCTCTCTAACCCTGCCCTCCCTTCTCTCCCCCCTTTCTCCTCCTTTCACCCACCCTCCTCTCCCCTTCACACTGCTCTTTCCCTATACTTACCTATAAGGGTTAAAGGGAAAAGCATCAGTATTCTTTGCTTGCATACTGTTCAGTATATTAAGCTGCTTATATGATAGTTTTGTGGTTATTAGTTTTTCCGACCAATCATCTTCATACTTTATGGTTAATGTACTAGCTGATATACCTTTTGAATGATTATGAGATATGACTGTGTCACCACGTATACACATGTTTACATAGCATTTTGTGATTCTGGGAATTCTGGATACTTCAAATAAAAATTTGCAAAAAGAAAAAAATTGTGGTTGGGATGCATTAGTTTGACAATCAGGGTAAAATTTGCAATACTCAATTTCTTTTTAATAGCAGGCCACTGCTTAATTTTCACTTTAGTTTTTTTTATACCTTTAAATGACCTCACAACACACTAGAATGGGCCAGTTCCAATCCAATCCCTGTGTGAGACTGGGAACCCACCAGTTGCTCCAAAATGTACTCCTGTTCCTTCTTTACATGATGCAATAGATTCTAGTATACTGCAGAATGGGTATGTACCATCTTAAGAGATCTAGAGATAGTCCTCAGTAGTAGTATATTACTTTACAAAAGACATCAGCTCATGCAAACTCTTTGGGTCTTCATGCCTAATGCCTCACTATATATTAACAAAAAAGGCTCTGATGCAATGGTCAGAGACTACCTGCTCCACAATTTTAGCACTCTAGTTGCAACCACTTGTTTGTAATGTAGAACAAATTATACATCTGGGATCTTGTGGGCTTTCCAAAGTATTTCCATATTTTCATGTGAACACACACGACTCTGTATGACCATGGTAACCCCGAGCAGAAAGAATGCTGAACACCTCTATGATGGTAACCTATTAATTTATGTTTGAACTTTAACGTTTTATTTATTTAAATAAAAGTGGGTCATCAAGCACTGAAACTGTATCCCCTGGCTAATCTGAACTCGCTGGAAAGCACTACACCCTGAGTGAAACTCCCAATGTCACACCTCCATGTTAAAGGCATGTGGCCTGGTACTATTTAAGGGGCCTGTACACACATCCTCCCTTTCCTGACATGCCAGGCTGCATGCTCCTGGTATAGATTTTTAGGGGACTTATGTTTTTTTTAGGATTTTTGCATGAGGTTTCACTTTAAAATCCATGCCAGACCAAAGGTGCCAGGTATGATTTCCAGGAGGAACCTTATTCTTTTACGCTTTGCATTTGTAATGTTTCACTTTAGGCATTATTAAAATAACTGCTGCCAGCAAAACATGTTCCCCATGGCATTGTCCAGTACCTCATGCTATTTGTTTGACAATCCCTTGCCTATTAACCTAGAAAGTTGCTAGAATTGCCTATACCTAATAGCTGTCTTTCTCTCTCCCATGCAAGAGACCATTTGGATTGGAGGCCATTTAAATCTAGCACCCATGGGTATTTTAGCATCCTCCTTACACAATTGATGAAAAGGAACAGTCTTACCCAAGGTTGAGGTTGAGGTCGTAGGAATATTTTTGTGCATACGATTTCAGGATGAGGTGATTTATAAACACACCCACCCATTAGATTCATTATATTAATTGTGCTATATAGGACTTCATCTTCTCCACCTGGGAAGAGAAGAGGGGAAGGGGAAGGAAGGGATGGGATGCTAGAAGGGCGGAAAAAAAGGAGGGTAAGTAGTCTGAAAAGCAGTTTGCAGGCTAATAAGAGGACAAGCATTAAACAAGAGAATTTGCTATGGGTCCAGTTACAGCATCAAGTAATTTATAAAAACAGTCATCAAGGTTTAATGGTACAATTAGGATTACAAAGCCATACAGACCAAGTTTTACAAAAGATTGGTTTGGTTAAATGTTTGTTAGCTAGTAATTTTTCCATTTCACATTGGTGATTTAATGTGTCTAAAGTGTCCCAAAAACTAGAACCATCAGAAAAGTTTTACCACTTCATGATGTTGAGTTTGGCTACAACGAGAAGGAGAACCAGTACCACTTCGGTATAAGGGGGAAAAGTGTCAAGGCCAGTATGAAGGAGTGTAAGGGGTGGATCAAGTTCTATTCTTAAAGTTAAGAGCTCAGAGAGTAGATGAAAAAATGTATCCAATAAGACAAGAGTGATTTACAGCTCAAAAGGATATGAAACAGGGATCCAGTAGTCTCCCACACAGAGGGGTGATGGGTGAATAGTTGAAATTTAGCCAGTTTATAGGAGTAAGCGATTAACTATTTTCTTAAATCAAAAAAACTAATATGTCTATATACTCCACACTATAAACCCAGGTGCTAAACTCCAAACTATAAATCTCAAACATATAACAAACAGTCCATGATAAAAAGTTTTTCTCAAATAAATCGTGTATAGTCACTCAAAAAAAAAAATATATATAATAATAAAGTCACTTCAGCAAAATAAGTGTGCAAAATCCAGCTTATCACATTCTTTGGTGCTGAGCCCCTCCGATGGCTCATAAAGGACAGAAAATACCTCAAAAAAAAGAAAACACTACATAGTGTATTAATAGTGCGAGAACTTCCTGCGCTAAAAATGGGGCCCTATTTAGCCAAGCAGCTGACACAAAACTCCTTTACCAAAATAAGTGAATAAATATAAATATAAAGTGCAGCGCTCTCCCTAAAACTGATAACAATAAATTAAATTAATAGAATAATGCACACTTAACTAAAATATTCTACATAAAATACACACTACTGAACATGTGTAAAAAGATAGTGCATATACACATATGCACATAAACTAAGATGGTGCAAACCATGTGCTTCAAAGTGAAAATAAAGTGCAATTGGAGATAAAATAAAGTGCAATGAAATCACTCCAATCATCTATTATACATAATAAAATAAATAAATAAAATATAAAAAATAAAAAAAAGTGTCCAAATGCATCAAAAACTAGCAATTTTCATGCATGTGTCACACGTGTCCACACTGTGTGAATCCAAACTTTGGCCGTGATGGCTCCTCACCTCCTTGCCCAGACCCCACAGGGTCAGCTCGCTCAACAACAGGACACCCTTTAGATGACTCGCCAGGTCCTTCCTCGCCTCTTACACTATTTAGAATCGTCTTGTAACAAGCCTTCAGTACCCCATGCTATGAATATCCTGCATGGGTATATGTATACAGGGAACCCTGAGGAAGTCACGTGTTACCGTGACGCAACGCGTCGGAACGCGAGGAGGATTCTGGGAGCGCAGTGATGTCATTTCCGGCGTGGCGGCCATATTTGAAACCCCTGTATATATATATCCATATATATCCATATATCCATGTATACTATATCTCAACTTATATGTCAACAAACCCCAAGAAAAAAAAACGGGATCATCACAGCCATAACAGACTCCCTCCAATTTCAATTCATTTCCGAAATAGTGGACCCACAAGGACGCTACCATATATTGATCTGTAAAATCACAGACATTCTGTATACACTAGTCAACGTCTACGGCCCAAATGCTAATCATCTTCAATTCTTCAACAAACTCAACGCGATCATCTCTCAACACAGAAAAGGCAGACTAATCATTGGCGGGGATTTCAACATCATCGGTAACCCGCTCCTAGACTCCTCCTCCAATAGACGCGCCTCCAAACAGACCCTTAACCACTTTCTACACTCCAACGATTTATATGATGCCTGGTGATGCCAACACAGCACGGAAAGGGACTACACATACTATTCTCCATCTCATCTATCCTACTCCAGAATAGACTTCTTCATTACCGACAAATGGACTCTACAACATGTTACTTCCTCTAAGATTGGCACCAGCACATGGTCAGACCATGCCCCAATTACTATCTCTCTTGACCACAATCAATACTCAAAGATCCCTCGGCTATGGCGACTGAACTCATCCCTACTGAAAAATCCAGACCTCAAGAAACGCATATCGGATGCACATCACACATTTTTTTAACTCAATGATATAACTGACATATCTATTTCCACACTATGGTCTACTTACAAGGCATACATGAGAGGTATTATCATACAACTTAATTCCCACATCACCAAACAAAAGAAACCAACACACAGACAAACTCCTCTCCTCCATCAAATCAAAAGAAGAAATCAACCAAAAATCCCCAGATCCCTTAATTTCTTCCTCTCTTAATACAGACAGAAACAAATTACGATCCCTTTTATTATATAAATATGACCTTGATCTCCAAAAGATGAAAATAAAATATTACTCACTAGGAAACAAAGCTAATTCAGTACTATCTAAACTTATCAAACAAAAACGTCTAAAATCTAAAATTGCATCAAATAAACACCCAACCACCTATACCTTATATACCAACCCACAAGATATAGCTAATGCTTTTGCAAATTATTATCAAAATTTATACAACCTTAAAAACTATCCCAACACCACGCAACCAACACTCTCATCCATTCAAACATTCTTACACACAGCAAAACTCCCCCAACTCTCGCTATCCCAACTTACTGACATTTCTATCCCAATCTCCCCCAAAGAGAAAGAAACAACTATTAAAACACTACCACTAAACAAATCTCCAGGAAATGACGGATACACAAACGAATACTACAAAAAAAACTCGCCCCAGAACTATCACCATACCTGACCAGACTTTTTGATAATGCAATTGAAACTGGCATATTCCCTAGAGACATGCTATAATCTATTATCACAACTATACCAAAACCCGGAAAAGACCCACAACTTGTCCACAATTATAGGCCAATATCGTTACTTAATACTGATAAAAAAATGCACGGAAAAATGATATCATGCAGACTTCTCTCCTATCTTCCTACCCTAATACATCCAGACCAAGTAGGTTTCATTCCAAGCCACCAAGCACCCGACACTACGAGAAGAATCATATCACTCCTCCACAATCTACAACTTTCTAAATGCCCCTCCTTACTACTATCCCTAGATGCAGAAAAAGCATTTGACCGGATACACTGGCAATTTATGAAACTCACACTCCAGAAATTTGGAATTACAGGTTGGATGCTGACAGCCATACTATCCCTATATTCACACCCCTCGGCTAGAGTACAGATGGAACACTATCCGATCCTTTCGACATCACAAACAGCACTAGACAAGGCTGCCCACTCTCCCCGATAATATTCGCACTCCTCATCGAATCCTTAGCTTCCAAACTCAGATGACCCGTCATTTACCGGCATCAAGCATCTCAACACAGAACATAAAATCAGCCTATTTGCAGATGACATCATTTTGATGGTGACCAATCCCAACAAATCCCCACAACAATTCATAACCATTTCCATACCTACTCGACAATTTCCTACTATAAACTCAACGAACCCAAATCATTATTATTAAATCTTCATATATCACTCCAAGACCAAAAACTATTGACTACACAATTTCCATTTTCCTGGGAAACCCACAGTATCCCCTAGCTAGGAATAAGACTAACCGCAACAGGCCAACTATACCTTTCAAATCACAAGAGACTCCTTGAAACTATCCCCCATGAAATTACTACTCTCCGCACTTCAGAACTCTCCAAACTAGGTCGAGTAGCGACTTTGAAAATGCACATACTACCCAAAATCCTGTACATATTCCGCACGCTTCCAATACCAGTTCCTAATGCTTTCTTCTCCAGACTGCACACAATCCTCACAAAATTCCTATGGAACTCCAAAAAACCCAGATGCACTACTAACCTTCTCATACGTACCACAACCAGAGGAGGAGCAGGCTTCCCCCACCTGAAATCTTACTACAATGCCACTCTACTTGACCAAATATACTTTTGTGGAACCCTTTGAAAGAAAAAATATGGTCCACAATGGAAACTCTCCCATTTTACCCTCTTGATCCCCAAAACCTACTCATAACACTGCATACAGCCCAATTCGAATATCAGTTGAAACACCTCTGTATCAAAGCCACCCTACAAGCTTGGCAAGATCTCCCTACCACCAAATTCACTGACATTAAACACATCCCTACTCCACTCAATTTACTACTCGTCCTTACTCCCTCCTTAAACTTAACCCATATGGACAAAACAAGGCATATTACACATTACTGACCTCTATAATGACCAAATTCTATACTTGTTCCAAAATCTTCAAATTAAATACAATCTTCCTTCTACTGAATACTTTACCTACCTAAGAATCGTACATTGCTTACAAACAACGAAAATACCTTACTCTACAAAGATCCTAATTACCGCCTACCATTTCCTTACCAAAACACAATACCCCGGTAAGGGCATTTTAACCTTTTATACGTTCCTCACTAACCTGCAATTCGCCATACAATCTACCTCCCTAACAAATTGGGAAAAATACTTTCGGAACAAATCACAACACAATCATGGGAAATAGCGTTCAGCATCACCCACAAATCCACCCAGTGTACCGCCTGGTGTTGGTCCACTGTGCTTCATTAAGTCCAGGGTCAACGTAGCCATCTACCAGGAGATTTTGGAGCACTTAATGCTTCCTTCCACAGACGAGCTTTATGGGGATGCTGACTTCATTTTCCAGCAGGACTTGTCACCTGCCCACACTGCCAAAAGCACCAAAACCTGGTTCAATGACCGTGGTATTACTGTGCTTGATTGACCAGCAAACTTGCCTTACCTAAACCCATAGAAAATCTATGGGGCATTGCCAAGAGAAAGATGAGAGACATGAGACCGAACAATGCAGAAGAGCTGAAGGCCGCTATTGAAGCATCCTAGTCTTCCATAACACCTCAGCAGTGCCACAGGCTGATAGCTTCCATGCCACACAGAGGCAGTAATTGCTGCAAAAGGGGCCCAAACCAAGTACTGAGTACATATGCATGCTTATACTTTTCAGTCCAATATTGTTCTATATACAATCCTTGTTTTATTGATTGCATGTAATATTCTAATTTTCTGAGATTGTGGATTTGGAGTTTTCATGAGCTGTAAGCTATAATCATCACAATTATGACAAATCATGGCTTGAACTATCATGCTTTGCATGTAATGAGTCTATCTCATATATTAGTTTCCCCTTTTAAGTTGCATTACTGAAATAAATGAACTTTTGCATGATATTCTAATATTTTGAGTTTCACCTGTATATATAGGGCTTGAAACTTCCACTTGCCTGCTCGCCAATGGCTAGTGGAAATTTTGGTGGGGGCGAGTGTATCCCCCAGGGCCGTCTTGCTGAGCAGGCTTGGAGCTCAGGCCGGATCTGTCATTGGCACTGGGAGCCGTCAGACTGCTCAATAGCTGAGCGCAGTGAAAGCAAAGCAGGGAGTGTGTGCTGTGCTCTCTGCCTCCCCCTAGAGTGCAGTACCTGGCTCTGTGAGTGAACAACAAAGTACTGCAACCTTATATGGGGGGGGGGTGTACATGTACTGTGTGCGTGTGTTTGTGTGTCTGTGTATGCATGTACAATTGTACATGTGTATGTACATGTGTGTATCTGTACATGTGTCTGCGTGTATGTACATGTGTCTGTGTGTGTGTACATGTGGCTGTGTGTGTGTGTGTGCATGTACATGTGTGTGTGTGTTTGTGTGTATGTACGTACATGTGCCTGTGTGTACATATGTCTGTGTATGTATGTACATGTGTCTGTGATGTATGTACATGTGTCTGTGTGTATGTACATGTGTTTGTGCGTGTGTATATCTGTGTATGTACATGTATCTGTGTGTATGCGTGTCTGTACGTGCCTGTGTGTGTATACATGTGTCTGTATGTGTGTGTGTGTGTGTGTGTGTGTGTGTACATGTGTCTCTGTGCGTGTGTGTACATGTTTCTGTGTGTGTATGTGTGTGTGTGTGTATGTACTGTACATGTCTGTGTGTGTGTACAGGTGTCTCTGTTGTGTGTGTTTGTTGGTGGCGAGTAACTCTAAGGCCTGGCTAGTAGCTCAGGACTTGAAATTTTAAGCCCTGTATATATATATATATATATATATATATATATATATATATATATATATATGTGAATTTATATATGCATATGTTTATCTATATGCCTTCACTTTCTTTACAGAAATGAGAATTACCCCAGCACTATACATTTGCTGTACTGAGATTTTGGCTAAGTTAAGGAAAGAAAAATGGCTGGTCCAAGAATGGGCATTTATTTCATCACCAATCATTCCTGCTGAGATGAACTCTTCTAGACAGTATCCTTTAAGAATTTAAATTTATTTATATTTTTTAGATTACAAGTGAATGTGACTTGAGCAGTATACAGTAAATGATCCTTCCTAGTTTACATGTATAGTTTGTAGTTATTTGTGTACATTATGCTTGGCCAGCCATATTTGCTTATTGCTTATGCAGAATGTGCTTCCTGCTTTGTGCTGTTGTTTAGCAGTATTGCTGTATGATTGCCTGGTATTCTTGAGGGAGAATCAGCAAATATGCATATGAAACACAAATGTGAAAATAGGTAACAATAGTCATTGAGAAATGTGAAATTCATTTCAAAACTACTTTCTGGTGAGCATTACAACTAACAATACATACTTTGTGCAACTGTAATATTGTTAGCGGACAGTTAAAGCTGAACTCTAGATTGAAATTACATAGTTGAATGCAACTCTGTTTAATACATCATTGAATTACTCTAAATTTGTAGATGCAAGTAATGAAATTACCTTCATTTGACCTGGTATCAATCTCTTGCAGTCCGTGTATAGCAGGACAGGAATTTAAGGGAAAGTACACTAGCAGTGTACTAGGGAAAGTAGCAGTTACTCCTGCTACTCCTGTGCTGACAAGAAGCATGCTAAGAGGAGAGAGCAGAATGACAGAGAAATAGACGCATCACTGCACTGCTTCTTTTTCATTGTCCATTAACATTATGGGTGGTCTAGGACAATGTGGGATTAGTGGCAGTTGGTTGGATGATGCTGACTGCAGACATTTAGTGGAGAAAAAAAGGACTGCATGGAAAATAGCTATTGCCGCAAAAGTGAGTGTTTGATACTTTATCTTACATAGTTAGTCTGGCTGAAAAAAGACAAAAGTCCATCCAGTTCAACCATAAAAAAAAATAAAATAATGGGCTATCATTTTTTTCTTGTTATTTCTGTCTGTTGTTCTGCTACAAGGTGGTTCCAGGTCCTTAGAGCATACCCTCATCTTCAGTTTATCTTCTAAAGTCCCCATTTTTGTGGCCAACACGAAGGTATGTGGATGGGAGAAGGTTGGTGAATGATGGACCACAGAAGCTAAGATTAAATGCACCAGACTTTTTAATAGCCCAAATCTCTAAAGATAGCACAAGGAAGCCTGCAGCACCTAAGATTGTCTACCCTATAAGCATGTCAGTCACCTTAGAAGGTAATGTGAGCTCTTTAACCACATGCCCTCTGGAAGATTTACCCCTCTTCCTGACCAGGCCATTTTTTGCCATTCAGCACTACGCTATTTCAACTGGTAATTGCACCGTCATGCAAAGCTATACCCAAACAAAATTTACGTCCTTTTTTCACACAAATAGAGCTTTCCTTTGGTAGTATTTTATCACCACTGAGGGGGAGGGGGGGATGTCCCTTCCCACTGCCCATAAAAATTATCCAGCAGCTAATTAGCTACAAGGATTGATTTTACATGAAATCTGACCACCAGCTGAAAAAAATGATACCACGAGGATGCCTGTAGCTGCAGGCATCATCCCGATAAAATCACTCAATTTCCAGCAATGTACCAATACATTGCTGGTCCTTGTTGGGCATATATGCAACAGCAGAGAACATGGGCATGTGATAAATAGGGTCTGTGGACCAATATTACCGCAATTCATTCTTTTTTGTCATGCCCATGTTGAGGGTAAGGTCCAAAAAAGTTTTAAATTCAGAAACCGTGATAGGTTTCCATGCGAATTGTCTGGCAAAAGATGAATTTGGGTGGTGATGTATTGTGCGTATAAATTGCTTAGGCCCACAATCGATTGGTAAAAATCTTCCGTGAAAAACAGCAGACATACTAAGCGCTAGCACTGGCAGTGAACGGGGCTGATCCTGCTAACACTGCATTTTTGGGGACACTATACAAAGGAGACAGTAACATAGTTCTTCTTCTGATCAATATATTGATCCTTACAAACACTATACTAGTAATGGCGGTGATCATCGATCTATAGCGTGAGTGTGATAGTGAGCAGGCAATCTAACACTAGCTGACCCTGGCTGGGAGGAGCGCTAATTGACCCTGACGCTATCTGATTTCGCTAGTGGCAGTAATACAGTGATCATTGAAAAAATCTATATACTGACACTGTACTAATGGTAATGGCTGCATGGCCAAAGGGTTAAAAAGGACGATCAAAGAGTTAAATGTGCTATCTAGCGTGTGCTTGTAAAATGTAATGCTTTTACTCACAGTGAGGTGTTTTCTCTTCTCTCCCTGGACCGACTGGGGGGGCAGTGCATTCACAATCCAAAAAAGAAAGCCACGTAAGGTCGCTTTGCCCTGCTCCCCAGCACAATGCGGGCAGGCTGTTGGCAAGTGGTTAAAAAAACCCTAAAAAAAATTAAAATAAAAACTTCTCAACTAAAAACTTCTTTTTTTTAAATACTTTTATCGAAGTAGTGCAATGTTACCATAGTAACATTGTACTAGTTTGGGGTGTGATCAGGGATTTTCTATATTCTATTTTATTTTTTTACACTTTGCATTGCATGAGCAATGACGATCATTGCTCTGCAATACAAGGCTTGCTTTGAACTGTCATGAATGAGTTAAGTTCATGACAGTTCAATAAATTAGTGATATGTGATTGGTTACAGCTGGTCACATGGTACAGGGTGCTGTGATTGGCTCCATGTATCATGTGATCTGTGAGCCAATCACAGTTCACCAGGAAGAGAAACAGAGCTGATAGAAATCAAATGGATTCATAACAGCTTAGCTAACATTGTGATCAAGTAATCGCATAGTGATCACATGATCACCAAAAATTCTAAAGGATCCTCTGCACACTGGTATATACCCTTTCAAGCAGACTATGCAATAAATAGGGATATTTAGTTCACACATATTGCAATACATGCTTAAGCTGGCCAACTGCGTCAAAGTAATCCCTCTATGGCCAGTCCTACTCTGCTCTGCCTACACAAATGCTACTGTGGACACAATGCTAACATAGGGGAAAAGACACAATGGGGAGAGCTACAAGGTTCAGGTCTGGCTACTGACCCAACAATACAACAAACAAGAGATCCCTGTGCTCAAATCCCAACAGCTAGTGCATGCATTTATCCATCAGGTGCTAAAGGGGTGTACCCACATATTAACACTAGAACTTCTGAAGGACCCTCTGCACACTGGTATATACCCTTTCAAGCAGACTATGCAATAAATAGGGATATTTGGTTCACACATATTGCAATACATGCTTAAGCTGGCCAACTGCGTCAAAGTAATCCCTCTATGGCCAGTCCTACTCTGCCCTGCATGATCACCAAGTCCCGTTCACTGGGCTCTTCATTCTGCTGTGTCCAAGGGACACGGTCACGGGTTGGGAGTGCCCCCTGTGTTAGCACAGCCAGAGTGACGTACCCATACATTGCTTTGCCTGAAGCTGCCATCCGTCTGCAGTACATTGCAGGTGGGCGGGTGGCAAGCGGGTAAAGCCCAAGTTTACCTACAAAAAAAAAAAAAACAGCACAAGGAACAGATGTGTCCCTTGCGTGTGTCCTATGTGCTTCTTTCACCAAACTGTTTCTCCTCTAGTGGGACCCCACAACCCTAATATTTCAGTGAGGTGGGGTTATATTATTATTTTTAAAAATTTTAAAAAGAACAACCTCTACTCTTTTTGTAACCAAGAGTAAGTATAGTGTTTATTACAAAAAATTGTTTCGATAAAAAGAATCAAAAGATTCAGTAGAGTGTGACTACAATACAATGGTTCATAACTCACATTCAAAGACATATACAGTGTGCATAGAACCTGACAGTTTATAATACATCAACTAACAAGTGGGCTAGCAACCCAAAAAAACTTGAACAATTATATTATCTAGACAAATCCGGTGCGGTTCGGACCTCATGTTTCCTTCTTCAGGGAATAAATATGTCAGGTCTAGAACACAACAAAGCATCAAATAAATATAGACAACATAATACATAATATCACCTTTAAGAGTGTGTGAAAAAAGGCTGGTTACTCATACACTTACAGATTGCCCCACATCAGATAATGGTTACCAGGTATTCATACAGGATTAGGTGAGGATTCTTTCCAAGTGACACACCCAGGAGAGGATGGGCAAGGATGCCCCAATGAACCATCCACCAACAAGGACCACACTACAGCTGCCAATGAGGGGATCTATAAAATGTAATTGAGGCTACATATAGTAAAGAAGATCTAACACTTATTATTTATAACAAGGGAATAATCTAATATATAGCCTCAAGGCACAGGTTATTGATGTAGGGACTCTATTCAAGTATATGGTACAATAGTCAATAGCCCAGTATACCAAACCTGAGCAAAAATAACAGAGGAAACAAATGTGAGCCTATATATAAAGAGACCCACCCAGCTAAAAGGAAAACATAAGAGGGTATTGTAGAATGCTCACCAGCAGTATAGCTGTGCTATCACATGGAGCCACCTCATAATCATCCAAGAGCAATAGGACTGCACAATGACTAGAATAAATAGTAATAGACTGATGCTCATAAACCAATGGCTGATTGCCTACATTTGGTGCCAAATAAATGTCAGCCAATTTATGGTTAAAGTTTCACCCACTGCACAGAGGATGCCACATGGCCACAAATGGGAGTCCCCTGCCCCAGGGAGCATGTGGCGCTGCCCCTCCACCCTCGCGGTGATGTCACACACAAGGCACAATGACGTCATGCACATTCACAGCGCACTGGTGCAAGCACCAAGGGTCGCCGATGTGCCAAACCATCCACAGTCTCCACAAAGGGAACAGGGTGGCAAGCTTGCCCACCTACCAAACAGCCCAATGCAAACCACATTGCACTGGCCCCCAGTGGGGGAAGGGCAAACTGCAAGCTCCCACAGCCACTACCAAATAACAAGAGGCCCCCACAGTTGTAAGCCAAGGGGGCCTGGGCATGCCCGGTGATGGATGGAAACACTGCTGGCTCTCCTCACCAGCACCCCCCCGAGAGTACCTTACAATGGCAATAATCCATAACAATTAGAGATGAGCGAATCGAAGTATCCGAAGTGGAATTCGAGTCGAATATCGGAAAAATTTCGATTCGTGCCGAATCCGAAAAATAGCCTAATTCGGACGCGCGAATCGAAATTTTTCAGAAAATGGCGGCTGACATGTGCGGCGACGGAGCGGGGATGTCTGGGAAGGCGCGCAGACAAGGCGCGCTGACCCATAATGCATTCCTCAACTACATGTGATCGCATCAGCCTATCAGCAGCCAGCCAGCCAGCACTGTGTAATGGTCGAGCTATAAATAGCGGCCATTTTGGAATTCTTCATTTGCCTGCAGTTATTGAACAGAGGCAGACCGCTCTGTACTAGGGACAGGGACAGAGTTAGGGCCACAGAAACGATAATTGGGGACAGAGAAAAGTTACTTAGGGACAGAGAACCATTACTCAGGGACACAGACTTGTTAATGAGGGCCACAGAATCGTTATTTAGGGACAAAGAAACGCTAGTTAGGGCCACAGAATTCATAATCAGGGACAGACAGAATTGTTACTCAGTGCCAGAGAATTGTTACTTAGGGCCACAGAAACGTTATTAGGGCCACAGAATTGTTACTCAGGGACAGACAGAATTGTTACTGAGTGCCAGAGAATTGTTACTCAGGGACAGACAGAATTGTTACTGAGTGCCAGAGAATTGTTACTTAGGGCCACAGAAACTTTAATTAGGGCCACAGAATTTTTACTCAGGGACAGACAGAATTGTTACTGAGTGCCAGAGAATTGTTACTCAGGGACAGACAGAATTGTTACTGAGTGCCAGAGAATTGTTACTCAGGGCCACAGAAACTTTACTTAGGGCCACAGAATTTTTACTCAGGGACAGACAGAATTGTTACTGAGTGCCAGAGAATTGTTACTCAGGGACAGACAGAATTGTTACTGAGTGCCAGAGAATTGTTACTTAGGGCCACAGAAACTTTACTTAGGGCCACAGAATTGTTACTCGCACAGACACAGAATTGTTACTCGCACAGACACAGAATTGTTACTGAAGGCCACAGAACTGTTACTTAGGGCCACAGAATTGTTACTCGCACAGACACAGAATTGTTACTCGCACAGACACAGAACTGTTACTGAGGGCCACAGAACTGTTACTTAGGGCCACAGAATTGTTACTCGCACAGACACAGAATTGTTACTCAGGGCCACAGAACTGTTACTTAGGGACAAAGAAACGCTAGTTAGGGCCACAGAATTCATACTCAGGGACAGACAGAATTGTTACGGAGTGCCAGAGAATTGTTACTCTGGGCCACAGAAACTTTACTTAGGGCCACAGAATTTTTACTCAGGGACAGACAGAATTGTTACTGAGTGCCAGAGAATTGTTACTCAGGGACAGACAGAATTGTTACGGAGTGCCAGAGAATTGTTACTCAGGGCCACAGAAACTTTACTTAGGGCCACAGAATTTTTACTCAGGGACAGACAGAATTGTTACTGAGTGCCAGAGAATTGTTACTCAGGGACAGACAGAATTGTTACGGAGTGCCAGAGAATTGTTACTTAGGGCCACAGAAACTTTACTTAGGGCCACAGAATTGTTACTCGCACAGACACAGAACTGTTACTGAGGGCCACAGAAACTTTACTTAGGGACAAAGAAACGCTAGTTAGGGCCACGGAATTCATACTCAGGGACAGACAGAATTGTTACGGAGTGCCAGAGAATTGTTACTCAGGGCCACAGAAACTTTACTTAGGGCCACAGAATTTTTACTCAGGGACAGACAGAATTGTTACTGAGTGCCAGAGAATTGTTACTCAGGGACAGACAGAATTGTTACGGAGTGCCAGAGAATTGTTACTCAGGGACAGACAGAATTGTTACTGAGTGCCAGAGAATTGTTACTTAGGGCCACAGAAACTTTAATTAGGGCCACAGAATTTTTACTCAGGGACAGACAGAATTGTTACTGAGTGCCAGAGAATTGTTACTCAGGGACAGACAGAATTGTTACCGAGTGCCAGAGAATTGTTACTCAGGGACAGACAGAATTGTTACTGAGTGCCAGAGAATTGTTACTTAGGGCCACAGAAACTTTAATTAGGGCCACAGAATTTTTACTCAGGGACAGACAGAATTGTTACTGAGTGCCAGAGAATTGTTACTCAGGGACAGACAGAATTGTTACCGAGTGCCAGAGAATTGTTACTCAGGGACAGACAGAATTGTTACTGAGTGCCAGAGAATTGTTACTTAGGGCCACAGAAACTTTAATTAGGGCCACAGAATTTTTACTCAGGGACAGACAGAATTGTTACTGAGTGCCAGAGAATTGTTACTCAGGGACAGACAGAATTGTTACCGAGTGCCAGAGAATTGTTACTCAGGGACAGACAGAATTGTTACTGAGTGCCAGAGAATTGTTACTTAGGGCCACAGAAACTTTAATTAGGGCCACAGAATTTTTACTCAGGGACAGACAGAATTGTTACTGAGTGCCAGAGAATTGTTACTCAGGGACAGACAGAATTGTTACTGAGTGCCAGATAATTGTTACTCAGGGCCCCAGAAACTTTACTTAGGGCCACAGAATTTTTACTCAGGGACAGACAGAATTGTTACTGAGTGCCAGAGAATTGTTACTCAGGGACAGACAGAATTGTTACGGAGTGCCAGAGAATTGTTACTCAGGGACAGACAGAATTGTTACTGAGTGCCAGAGAATTGTTACTTAGGGCCACAGAAACTTTAATTAGGGCCACAGAATTTTTACTCAGGGACAGACAGAATTGTTACTGAGTGCCAGAGAATTGTTACTCAGGGACAGACAGAATTGTTACCGAGTGCCAGAGAATTGTTACTCAGGGACAGACAGAATTGTTACTGAGTGCCAGAGAATTGTTACTTAGGGCCACAGAAACTTTAATTAGGGACACATAATTTTTACTCAGGGACAGACAGAATTGTTACTGAGTGCCAGAGAATTGTTACTCAGGGACAGACAGAATTGTTACCGAGTGCCAGAGAATTGTTACTCAGGGACAGACAGAATTGTTACTGAGTGCCAGAGAATTGTTACTTAGGGCCACAGAAACTTTAATTAGGGCCACAGAATTTTTACTCAGGGACAGACAGAATTGTTACTGAGTGCCAGAGAATTGTTACTCAGGGACAGACAGAATTGTTACCGAGTGCCAGAGAATTGTTACTCAGGGACAGACAGAATTGTTACTGAGTGCCAGAGAATTGTTACTTAGGGCCGCAGAAACTTTAATTAGGGCCACAGAATTTTTACTCAGGGACAGACAGAATTGTTACTGAGTGCCAGAGAATTGTTACTCAGGGACAGACAGAATTGTTACTGAGTGCCAGAGAATTGTTACTTAGGGCCACAGAAACTTTAATTAGGGCCACAGAATTTTTACTCAGGGACAGACAGAATTGTTACTGAGTGCCAGAGAATTGTTACTCAGGGACAGACAGAATTGTTACCGAGTGCCAGAGAATTGTTACTCAGGGACAGACAGAATTGTTACTGAGTGCCAGAGAATTGTTACTTAGGGCCACAGAAACTTTAATTAGGGCCACAGAATTTTTACTCAGGGACAGACAGAATTGTTACTGAGTGCCAGAGAATTGTTACTCAGGGACAGACAGAATTGTTACTGAGTGCCAGATAATTGTTACTCAGGGCCCCAGAAACTTTACTTAGGGCCACAGAATTTTTACTCAGGGACAGACAGAATTGTTACTGAGTGCCAGAGAATTGTTACTCAGGGACAGACAGAATTGTTACGGAGTGCCAGAGAATTGTTACTCAGGGACAGACAGAATTGTTACTGAGTGCCAGAGAATTGTTACTTAGGGCCACAGAAACTTTAATTAGGGCCACAGAATTTTTACTCAGGGACAGACAGAATTGTTACTGAGTGCCAGAGAATTGTTACTCAGGGACAGACAGAATTGTTACTGAGTGCCAGAGAATTGTTACTCAGGGACAGACAGAATTGTTACTGAGTGCCAGAGAATTGTTACTTAGGGCCACAGAAACTTTAATTAGGGCCACAGAATTTTTACTCAGGGACAGACAGAATTGTTACTGAGTGCCAGAGAATTGTTACTCAGGGACAGACAGAATTGTTACCGAGTGCCAGAGAATTGTTACTCAGGGACAGACAGAATTGTTACTGAGTGCCAGAGAATTGTTACTTAGGGCCACAGAAACTTTAATTAGGGCCACAGAATTTTTACTCAGGGACAGACAGAATTGTTACTGAGTGCCAGAGAATTGTTACTCAGGGACAGACAGAATTGTTACCGAGTGCCAGAGAATTGTTACTCAGGGACAGACAGAATTGTTACTGAGTGCCAGAGAATTGTTACTTAGGGCCACAGAAACTTTAATTAGGGCCACAGAATTTTTACTCAGGGACAGACAGAATTGTTACTGAGTGCCAGAGAATTGTTACTCAGGGACAGACAGAATTGTTACCGAGTGCCAGAGAATTGTTACTCAGGGACAGACAGAATTGTTACTGAGTGCCAGAGAATTGTTACTTAGGGCCACAGAAACTTTAATTAGGGCCACAGAATTTTTACTCAGGGACAGACAGAATTGTTACTGAGTGCCAGAGAATTGTTACTCAGGGACAGACAGAATTGTTACGGAGTGCCAGAGAATTGTTACTCAGGGCCACAGAAACTTTACTTAGGGCCACAGAATTTTTACTCAGGGACAGACAGAATTGTTACTGAGTGCCAGAGAATTGTTACTCAGGGACAGACAGAATTGTTACGGAGTGCCAGAGAATTGTTACTCAGGGACAGACAGAATTGTTACTGAGTGCCAGAGAATTGTTACTTAGGGCCACAGAAACTTTAATTAGGGCCACAGAATTTTTACTCAGGGACAGACAGAATTGTTACTGAGTGCCAGAGAATTGTTACTCAGGGACAGACAGAATTGTTACCGAGTGCCAGAGAATTGTTACTCAGGGACAGACAGAATTGTTACTGAGTGCCAGAGAATTGTTACTTAGGGCCACAGAAACTTTAATTAGGGCCACAGAATTTTTACTCAGGGACAGACAGAATTGTTACTGAGTGCCAGAGAATTGTTACTCAGGGACAGACAGAATTGTTACCGAGTGCCAGAGAATTGTTACTCAGGGCCACAGAAACTTTACTTAGGGCCAGAGAATTTTTACTCAGGGACAGACAGAATTGTTACTGAGTGCCAGAGAATTGTTACTCAGGGACAGACAGAATTGTTACGGAGTGCCAGATAATTGTTACTCAGGGCCCCAGAAACTTTACTTAGGGCCACAGAATTTTTACTCAGGGACAGACAGAATTGTTACTGAGTGCCAGAGAATTGTTACTCAGGGACAGACAGAATTGTTACTGAGTGCCAGAGAATTGTTACTTAGGGCCACAGAAACTTTACTTAGGGCCACAGAATTGTTACTCGCACAGACACAGAATTGTTACTGAGGGCCACAGAACTGTTACTTGGGGCCACAGAAACGTTAATCAGGGACACAGAATTGTTACTGAGGGCCACAGAACTGTTACTTAGGGCCACAGAATTGTTACTCGCACAGACACAGAATTGTTACTCAGGGACACAGAATTGTTACTCAGGGACACATAATCGTTTAATTAAAGAGTATGTCAGACAACATGCAGAGGAGTGGCAGAGGAGGCAATGTTTTAGGAGCGAGCAGACGTGGCAGCAGAGGAAGGGGTCGAGGCAGCACTATTCGCAGCCAGAGGCCAGTGCTCCCGGTGTCATCCAGCGGTCGTGTCTCCACCGACAACCCTGCCGTCGTCGATTGGTTGGCTCGGTCGTCTTCCTCTTCCCAGGTCACCTCTGACACCTACAGCCAACGGTCGGTGGGTACGTCAGACACAACCGTTAGTTGGCATGGCCCGGGACCTAGCCCACTGAAATCACGTGTCCTCTACCTGCCCCTGTCCTTTGGTGTTCCCTCACCAAGCGAAGTATCGCATGCTGTGGGCTCAGCCCCACTGTACAGTGAGGAAGAGCTAACAGAGGGCGGTCAGGAACGGGGGGAGACATCCGCCTTTTCAGCAGCTAGGCGAAGAAGTAGTGGCGAGGAGAGTGGCCCGGTAGCCGGTCTAGAGACAGGTCTGTCTCCTGACCCAGACGCAGCCGAGGGGGCTAGTAGTGAGGCGGAGACCCTACTTGATGATGAGGAGGTTGATCGCACTTGGCAGCCTCGTCGTCATCAGGCAATTTCTTCCGCATCATCAGGAGAAGAGGGTGGCAGCTTGGCAGTGAGCGAAACAGTCGGTGGGTTGCCCAGGAGACAGCAGGAGGGTCGCAGCAGTGTCAGTGGAAGCAGTGTCAGTGGAGCCAAACGGCCACGGAGTAGAGCACCAGCTCCACTGCAGCCTACCACCACGGCCAGTAGTGGTGCCGGTGTGCACGGAGGAAGCAGCAGTCAGCCAGTGAGGAGTATCGGGGGCAAAGTTTCCTACTCGGCGGTGTGGCAATTTTTCGTCAAGCCGCCCGAGGAAGTAAACGTAGCCGTATGTCGACTATGTGGCCAGAAAGTCAAGCGTGGCCAGGGGGCCCATGTTGGGACTATTTGGGCCATGTTGGGACAATGGGAGACCTCCCATTGCTGCTGTCTCCATCGCCACACTCTGCCATGTGCCACTTTCAGGTCTCCTCACACACTGCTGGTGTGTTCAGTTTTTTGACATAGGGTGCTGGCAGATTACGGGCCTCCCATAGCTGCTGCCAGGCCCCTAACCTGCCATAGGCCCCTATATACCGCCTCCTCATGCTGCTGCCAGGTCCAGAGTCTGTCATGGGTCCCTGTACGGCCTCCCATTGCTGCTGTCTCCATCGCCACACTCTGCCATGTGCCACTTTCAGGTCTCCTCACACACTGCTGGTGTGTAGAATTTTTTGACATAGGGTGCTGGCAGATTAAGGGCCTCCCATAGCTGCTGCCAGGCCCCTAATCTGCCATAGGCCCCTATATACCGCCTCCTCATGCTGCTGCCAGGTCCAGAGTCTGTCATGGGTCCCTGTACGGCCTCCCATTGCTGCTGTCTCCATCGCCACACTCTGCCATGTGCCACTTTCAGGTCTCCTCACACACTGCTGGTGTGTAGAATTTTTTGACATAGGGTGCTGGCAGATTAAGGGCCTCCCATAGCTGCTGCCAGGCCCCTAATCTGCCATAGGCCCCTATATACCGCCTCCTCATGCTGCTGCCAGGTCCAGAGTCTCTCATGGGTCCCTGTACGGCCTCCCATTGCTGCTGTCTCCATCGCCACACTCTGCCATGTGCCACTTTCAGGTCTCCTCACACTGCTGGTGTGTAGAATTTTTTTGACATAGGGTGCTGGCAGATTACGGGCCTCCCATTGCTGCTGCCAGGCCCCTAATCTGCCATGGGCCCCTATATACCGCCTCCTCATGCTGCTGCCAGGTCCAGAGTCTGTCATGGGTCCCTGTACGGCCTCCCATTGCTGCTGTCTCCATCGCCACACTCTGCCATGTGCCACTTTCAGGTCTCCTCACACACTGCTGGTGTGTAGAATTTTTTGACATAGGGTGCTGGCAGATTATGGGCCTCCCATTGCTGCTGCCAGGCCCCTAATCTGCCATAGGCCCCTATATACCGCTTCCTCATGCTGCTGCCAGGTCCAGAGTCTCTCATGCCATGTGCCACTTTCAGGTCTCCTCACACTGCTGGTGTGTTGAATTTTTTGACATAGGGTGCTGGCAGATTATGGGCCTCCTATAGCTGCTGCCAGGCCCCTAATCTGCCATAGGCCCCTATATACCGCTTCCTCATGCTGCTGCCAGGTCCAGAGTCTCTCATGCCATGTGCCACTTTCAGGTCTCCTCACACTGCTGGTGTGTTGAATTTTTTGACATAGGGTGCTGGCAGATTATGGGCCTCCCATAGCTGCTGCCAGGCCCCTAATCTGCCATAGGCCCCTATATACCGCCTCCTCATGCTGCTGCCAGGTCCAGAGTCTGTCATGGGTCCCTGTACGGCCTCCCATTGCTGCTGTCTCCATCGCCACACTCTGCCATGTGCCACTTTCAGGTCTCCTCACACACTGCTGGTGTGTAGAATTTTTTGACATAGGGTGCTGGCAGATTAAGGGCCTCCCATAGCTGCTGCCAGGCCCCTAATCTGCCATAGGCCCCTATATACCGCCTCCTCATGCTGCTGCCAGGTCCAGAGTCTGTCATGGGTCCCTGTACGGCCTCCCATTGCTGCTGTCTCCATCGCCACACTCTGCCATGTGCCACTTTCAGGTCTCCTCACACTGCTGGTGTGTAGAATTTTTTGACATAGGGTGCTGGCAGATTACGGGCCTCCCATTGCTGCTGCCAGGCCCCTAATCTGCCATGGGCCCCTATATACCGCCTCCTCATGCTGCTGCCAGGTCCAGAGTCTGTCATGGGTCCCTGTACGGCCTCCCATTGCTGCTGTCTCCATCGCCACACTCTGCCATGTGCCACTTTCAGGTCTCCTCACACACTGCTGGTGTGTAGAATTTTTTGACATAGGGTGCTGGCAGATTACGGGCCTCCCATAGCTGCTGCCAGGCCCCTAATCTGCCATAGGCCCCTATATACCGCCTCCTCATGCTGCTGCCAGGTCCAGAGTCTCTCATGGGTCCCTGTACGGCCTCCCATTGCTGCTGTCTCCATCGCCACACTCTGCCATGTGCCACTTTCAGGTCTCCTCACACACTGCTGGTGTGTAGAATTTTTTGACATAGGGTGCTGGCAGATTAAGGGCCTCCCATAGCTGCTGCCAGGCCCCTAATCTGCCATAGGCCCCTATATACCGCCTCCTCATGCTGCTGCCAGGTCCAGAGTCTGTCATGGGTCCCTGTACGGCCTCCCATTGCTGCTGTCTCCATCGCCACACTCTGCCATGTGCCACTTTCAGGTCTCCTCACACACTGCTGGTGTGTAGAATTTTTTGACATAGGGTGCTGGCAGATTAAGGGCCTCCCATAGCTGCTGCCAGGCCCCTAATCTGCCATAGGCCCCTATATACCGCCTCCTCATGCTGCTGCCAGGTCCAGAGTCTGTCATGGGTCCCTGTACGGCCTCCCATTGCTGCTGTCTCCATCGCCACACTCTGCCATGTGCCACTTTCAGGTCTCCTCACACTGCTGGTGTGTAGAATTTTTTGACATAGGGTGCTGGCAGATTACGGGCCTCCCATTGCTGCTGCCAGGCCCCTAATCTGCCATGGGCCCCTATATACCGCCTCCTCATGCTGCTGCCAGGTCCAGAGTCTGTCATGGGTCCCTGTACGGCCTCCCATTGCTGCTGTCTCCATCGCCACACTCTGCCATGTGCCACTTTCAGGTCTCCTCACACACTGCTGGTGTGTAGAATTTTTTGACATAGGGTGCTGGCAGATTACGGGCCTCCCATAGCTGCTGCCAGGCCCCTAATCTGCCATGGGCCCCTATATACCGCCTCCTCATGCTGCTGCCAGGTCCAGAGTCTGTCATGGGTCCCTGTACGGCCTCCCATTGCTGCTGTCTCCATCGCCACACTCTGCCATGTGCCACTTTCAGGTCTCCTCACACACTGCTGGTGTGTAGAATTTTTTGACATAGGGTGCTGGCAGATTAAGGGCCTCCCATAGCTGCTGCCAGGCCCCTAATCTGCCATAGGCCCCTATATACCGCCTCCTCATGCTGCTGCCAGGTCCAGAGTCTCTCATGGGTCCCTGTACGGCCTCCCATTGCTGCTGTCTCCATCGCCACACTCTGCCATGTGCCACTTTCAGGTCTCCTCACACTGCTGGTGTGTAGAATTTTTTTGACATAGGGTGCTGGCAGATTACGGGCCTCCCATTGCTGCTGCCAGGCCCCTAATCTGCCATGGGCCCCTATATACCGCCTCCTCATGCTGCTGCCAGGTCCAGAGTCTGTCATGGGTCCCTGTACGGCCTCCCATTGCTGCTGTCTCCATCGCCACACTCTGCCATGTGCCACTTTCAGGTCTCCTCACACACTGCTGGTGTGTAGAATTTTTTGACATAGGGTGCTGGCAGATTATGGGCCTCCCATTGCTGCTGCCAGGCCCCTAATCTGCCATAGGCCCCTATATACCGCTTCCTCATGCTGCTGCCAGGTCCAGAGTCTCTCATGCCATGTGCCACTTTCAGGTCTCCTCACACTGCTGGTGTGTTGAATTTTTTGACATAGGGTGCTGGCAGATTATGGGCCTCCTATAGCTGCTGCCAGGCCCCTAATCTGCCATAGGCCCCTATATACCGCTTCCTCATGCTGCTGCCAGGTCCAGAGTCTCTCATGCCATGTGCCACTTTCAGGTCTCCTCACACTGCTGGTGTGTTGAATTTTTTGACATAGGGTGCTGGCAGATTATGGGCCTCCCATAGCTGCTGCCAGGCCCCTAATCTGCCATAGGCCCCTATATACCACCTCCTCATGCTGCTGCCAGGTCCAGAGTCTGTCATGGGTCCCTGTACGGCCTCCCATTGCTGCTGTCTCCATCGCCACACTCTGCCATGTGCCACTTTCAGGTCTCCTCACACACTGCTGGTGTGTAGAATTTTTTGACATAGGGTGCTGGCAGATTAAGGGCCTCCCATAGCTGCTGCCAGGCCCCTAATCTGCCATAGGCCCCTATATACCGCCTCCTCATGCTGCTGCCAGGTCCAGAGTCTGTCATGGGTCCCTGTACGGCCTCCCATTGCTGCTGTCTCCATCGCCACACTCTGCCATGTGCCACTTTCAGGTCTCCTCACACACTGCTGGTGTGTAGAATTTTTTGACATAGGGTGCTGGCAGATTAAGGGCCTCCCATAGCTGCTGCCAGGCCCCTAATCTGCCATAGGCCCCTATATACCGCCTCCTCATGCTGCTGCCAGGTCCAGAGTCTGTCATGGGTCCCTGTACGGCCTCCCATTGCTGCTGTCTCCATCGCCACACTCTGCCATGTGCCACTTTCAGGTCTCCTCACACTGCTGGTGTGTAGAATTTTTTGACATAGGGTGCTGGCAGATTACGGGCCTCCCATTGCTGCTGCCAGGCCCCTAATCTGCCATGGGCCCCTATATACCGCCTCCTCATGCTGCTGCCAGGTCCAGAGTTTCTCATGCCATGTGCCACTTTCAGGTCTCCTCACACTGCTGGTGTGTTGAATTTTTTGACATAGGGTGCTGGCAGATTATGGGCCTCCCATAGCTGCTGCCAGGCCCCTAATCTGCCATAGGCCCCTATATACCGCCTCCTCATGCTGCTGCCAGGTCCAGAGTCTGTCATGGGTCCCTGTACGGCCTCCCATTGCTGCTGTCTCCATCGCCACACTCTGCCATGTGCCACTTTCAGGTCTCCTCACACACTGCTGGTGTGTAGAATTTTTTGACATAGGGTGCTGGCAGATTAAGGGCCTCCCATAGCTGCTGCCAGGCCCCTAATCTGCCATAGGCCCCTATATACCGCCTCCTCATGCTGCTGCCAGGTCCAGAGTCTGTCATGGGTCCCTGTACGGCCTCCCATTGCTGCTGTCTCCATCGCCACACTCTGCCATGTGCCACTTTCAGGTCTCCTCACACTGCTGGTGTGTAGAATTTTTTGACATAGGGTGCTGGCAGATTACGGGCCTCCCATTGCTGCTGCCAGGCCCCTAATCTGCCATGGGCCCCTATATACCGCCTCCTCATGCTGCTGCCAGGTCCAGAGTCTGTCATGGGTCCCTGTACGGCCTCCCATTGCTGCTGTCTCCATCGCCACACTCTGCCATGTGCCACTTTCAGGTCTCCTCACACACTGCTGGTGTGTAGAATTTTTTGACATAGGGTGCTGGAAGATTACGGGCCTCCCATAGCTGCTGCCAGGCCCCTAATCTGCCATGGGCCCCTATATACCGCCTCCTCATGCTGCTGCCAGGTCCAGAGTCTGTCATGGGTCCCTGTACGGCCTCCCATTGCTGCTGTCTCCATCGCCACACTCTGCCATGTGCCACTTTCAGGTCTCCTCACACACTGCTGGTGTGTAGAATTTTTTGACATAGGGTGCTGGCAGATTACGGGCCTCCCATAGCTGCTGCCAGGCCCCTAATCTGCCATAGGCCCCTATATACCGCCTCCTCATGCTGCTGCCAGGTCCAGAGTCTGTCATGGGTCCCTGTACGGCCTCCCATTGCTGCTGTCTCCATCGCCACACTCTGCCATGTGCCACTTTCAGGTCTCCTCACACACTGCTGGTGTGTAGAATTTTTTGACATAGGGTGCTGGCAGATTAAGGGCCTCCCATAGCTGCTGCCAGGCCCCTAATCTGCCATAGGCCCCTATATACCGCCTCCTCATGCTGCTGCCAGGTCCAGAGTCTCTCATGGGTCCCTGTACGGCCTCCCATTGCTGCTGTCTCCATCGCCACACTCTGCCATGTGCCACTTTCAGGTCTCCTCACACTGCTGGTGTGTAGAATTTTTTTGACATAGGGTGCTGGCAGATTACGGGCCTCCCATAGCTGCTGCCAGGCCCCTAATCTGCCATGGGCCCCTATACCGACTCCTCATGCTGTGACGTTGCAACAAGGCGGAATTCAACCCTACATATGTTAGACCGCCTTTTCGAACAGCAAAAGGCCATCACAGATTTCCTGATGTTAAAAGCGGATAAAGGTATTCCCTGTGTAACTTAGATGTCAGCCATTGGCAGCTCATGCGTGACACCTGCGCTTGCTCAGGCCCTTTGAGGAGGCCACGCTATTCGTGAGTCGGCAGGACTATGGGATGAACGACGTCATTCCTCTGTTGCACGTCCTGGAACAAATGCTGTTAACAATGGCTGGTCAGGGTGCGGTAGACGTGGCGCACAGATCTCAACGCCACATGACCCCTGTGGGGGCAGGACAGGAAGAAGAGGAGGAGGTAGAGGAGGACATTGGTGCTCAGGAATTATTGAGTGAAATGGGTGGTTTTTCCACTCAGCGGACAGGAGTGGAGGAGCAGGAGCATCTGGTAGAGGAGGAGGAGGAGGAGGAGACAGAGGACCCAGACGCACCGTGGCAGTATGCTGTGGAGATGGAGGCAGGGAGTCCCTCGCATTCCTTGGCACAAATGGCCCATAGCATGCTCGGTTGCTTGCGTAGCGACAGCCGAATAATAACCATCAGACAGAGGGATGACTTTTGGCTGTCCACCTTGTTGGACCCTCGCTACCGTTTAAAAATGGTGGCCTTTTTCACACCTGCTGAGAGGGAGGCCAAAATAACGTACTATAAAAACCACCTATGTAGTCAGCTGGTCTCTGCCTGTCTGCGCCAACGTCCATCCTCAGACACTGTGGGCCCTGTGCGCTCGCGTTCCGCTGCCATGGCAGCAGGGGAGGGGTGGGGTGGTAGGAGCAGTGGCAGCTCCACCAGCAGCGGCTGCCTCAGTCTGCAGTCGATGATGAGTAGCTTTCTTCACCAGCGCAGTGAGGAAACTACTAACCAGCCGCAGCAGCAGCAGCAGCAGCAGCATCAGGTGGACCTGGAGCAGGACCTCAAACAACAGGCTTAGGCCTACTTGGACAGCACCCTGCCAACCGAGGTAGACAATCCCCTTGACTACTGGGCAACGAAACTTGACCTTTGGCCCCAACTAGCTGAATTTGCCCTTGAAAGGCTGTCATGCCCGGCCAGTAGCGTGGCATCGGAGCGCGTGTTTAGTGCGGCAGGAGGTATTGCAACTCCGCGGAGGACACGACTGTCCACCCAAAGTGTGGAGAGACTGACGTTTGTGAAAATGAATCAGGCGTGGATTAGTCTGGATTTCAAACCACCAGTTCCTGACACAACTGACTAAATCCGCCATGAATCATGCCCCAAACATGTGCCACTTTCAGGTCTCCTCACACTGCTGGTGTGTTCCATTTTTTGTCATAGGGTGCTGGCAGATTACGGGCCTCCCATAGCTGCTGCCAGGCCCCTAATCTGCCATGGGCCCCTATACCGCCTCCTCATGCTGCTGCCAAGTCCAGAGTCTCTCATGGGTCCCTGTACGGCCTCCCATTGCTGCTGTCTCCATCGCCACACTCTGCCATGTGCCACTTTCAGGTCTCACACACTGCTGGTGTGTAGAATTTTTTGACATAGGGTGCTGGCAGATTACGGGCCTCCCATAGCTGCTGCCAGGCCCCTAATCTGCCATAGGCCCCTATATACCGCCTCCTCATGCTGCTGCCAGGTCCAGAGTGTGTCATGGGTCCCTGTACGGCCTCCCATTGCTGCTGTCTCCATCGCCACACTCTGCCATGTGCCACTTTCAGGTCTCCTCACACTGCTGGTGGGTTCCATTTTTTGTCATAGGGTGCTGGCAGATTACGGGCCTCCCATAGCTGCTGCCAGGCCCCTAATCTGCCATGGGCCCCTGTTGTCGCTTGTTGGCATATTCCGCTCGTTCAGATGCTCCTTCTCCTGCTACTCCTCTTCACGGATTCCGTCAGCAGTCTTTCTTGGAATCCGTTTCCAAGAGACAACAGTTTGCGAGCACGCACCAGACGGTGCAGAAACTGAACGTCCTCCTGTCCAAGTTGCTGCTGCCAGGCTCGTAATCTGTCATGCGCCCCTGTACCGCCTCCTCATGCTGCTGCCAGGTCCAGAGTGTGTCATGGGCCCCCGTACCGACTCCAAATGCTGCTGCCAGGCCCGTAATCTGTCATGGGCCCCTGTACCGCCTCCCCATGCTGCTGCCACGTCCAGATTGTGTCATGGGTCCCTGTACGGCCTCCCATTGCTGCTGCCAGGCCTGTAATCTGCCATGGGCCCCCATACTGACTCCTCATGCTGCTGCCAGGCCCGTAATCTGCCATGGGCCCCTGTACCGCCTCCTCATGCTGCTGCCAGGTCCAGAGTGTGTCATGGGTCCCTGTACGGCCTCCCATTGCTGCTGTCTCTATCGCCACACTCTGCCATGTGCCACTTTCAGGTCTCCTCACACTGCTGGTGGTTTCCATTTTTGTCATAGGGTGCTGTATGGCCTCCCATTGCTGCTGCCTCCACCGCCACACTGTGGCTCCACACTCTGGTTTTGGCCCCGTGACTGCCCAAATGAGTGAAGTGTGCGGTGATTCTAAGATCGACGGCACTCATCTGCATGTCATACTGCCTGACAGTATTATTTCTCTTCCCCAGCAGACTCCAAGGGCATTTAAATTAAAGGTACAGTGTTCAGCACTAATATTAAGTCTCTCTGAAGCCTAGAAACACCCTTTTTTAAGTTAAATTCACAGCGAATATATTCGACTCGAATCGAAATTTTTCTACGAATTCGCCGAATCAGTCGAATCGAATTTTTGAATACTTCGCTCATCTCTAATAACAATAACAAAAATGGAACATACAAAATAACTCTTATATGAGGAAGGAAAACACAAGAAAAAGAAATAAAAAGTATAGGAAACCAATCAGCTTCTAACTTCAGCTTGTCTAATTAAGCTTTGGAAAGAAAACCTGAACGCTGATTGGTTTCTATGTAGAAGTGAGTCTGGTTTTGCACTCCAGCTTTAGTAAATATACCCCTTTGTAACACTTTTCAGATATAAAGAAGGATATAGTAAAGTAAAATGTTTTTAATTTAATTAGATACAATGTTACTAGGATACAGTATTAACAAGAGATATAATAGGCACACAATAAATCCACATAGGATTCAGATGACTTTGAAAGTACAATATCTATTCAAATTGAAAATAAAAATTAAAAGATGATGAGTCACTATTTAAATAAATAATAGCTAATTCATCAGGTAACTACTGTAGTTCGTCCAATATTTTACATTTAATTTATATTTATGTTTTGATAGCTTTGTTTAGTATTGAATTTTATGCAATAGTTTTGTTCAGTCCTGCAATTTATAGTTTATATAATCTAGTATAATTTAACGCTGAATTCCATTTTTTTACATGATGGATAAATTACAAAAAAAGTTTTCAAGCTGTTGTAGCTTGTAAATTTTTTTATTTCTGTGTGTATTTAGTTACTGAGTCTGTTGAATGATGTTTATGGCCAAAATGTCTAATATTGTACTATATTTTATTTCACTTTGCTGCCTAAACATTTTCTCCAGTGCTGAATTTTCAGACAGTCATACTAAAACACCTCTTTGCTGCACACAGGACCCTAATGCACTACAATGCAGAGCATGTCATGTTTTTTTTTTATAAATATTTATTAATTTTCAATCAAATACAAATTGCAATTATTTTCTCCAATTAAAAAGACATCAAAACAGTATCTTTCTAACACCATAATTATCTACTTGATAAAAGCAATCTTTATAACCCCCCGCGTCCCATCCTCCCCCTCCCCCCCACTCTGCGTTTTCCCTCTTCTATACTATATTAGACATTCAAGATATATCTGGAATCCAACTACAGGGGTATTACATCTTCATATATTTCACCTTCTCTCTATAATCTTCCCATTTTTTCCATTTTATATAATATAACTCCATCTTATCCATATGCATATAATAATTTCTTTCCATCCCACTAATCTGATTTACTCTAACCATCCAATCCTCCTCTGTCGGTGCTTCCTTTTTTTTCCAAAACCTAGGTATTAAGCTCTTCGCTGCACTCAAAAAATGCCATATGCCCAAATCCTTATATAATTTCACTGGAAGTTCTGTGTTATGGAAAAGACATAACTCTGGATCTAATCTAATGTTAATTTCAGTGATCTTCTCTACTAAATGAGTTATTTTCTGCCAAAATATTTGTATTTTTGAACATTCCCACCATATATGATATAACGTGCCTATCTCTCCACAGCCCCTTTAACACATTGGTGAAATCTCCCCATTCATTTTGTGCTCCACTTTCGGTGTGATGTGCCATCTTACCAAACACTTATAATTTAATTGCACCTCTCTCATACTAATAAATTCGTGAATTAATCTATATATTTTACTCTGCATAAAGAAAAAAGGAGACGTTTTCAGTAGAATGGATGAGATACGATATCACCAACTGAAGCATTTTGTTGGGAGTCTCCCGAAGCCTTTGAGAGCTAGAAAGGATTGGAACCCATTTGAAAGGTTGTTGGAAGCACGGGGTGACGGGAAACATGGAGTCGCTAAAATATATAAGATTTTCATGAGTTAGAGAGTTAGACACTAGCACAAAACCAATATATATAGAGAAATGGGAAAGAGATTTGGGAAAGGAAATAGATGAGGAGATGCAGAGTCATGTTTTGTTTTAATATATATTTTGATTAAAGCATTATGGAATACACAATTCTATACAAAAGGAGTACATACTCATAAGCCGAAGCATGATTAAAAATCAATTTAGGATTAGGAAACCCATCCTTTAGCTTGAATGCAAGGTCTGCAGAATTCAAAATTAAACTGGCATGCTGTAACTGTAGTGCAAATAAAGTCAAGAATAAAAAGAGAAGAAAAGAGGAAGATATATATAAGAAGGGAACAATATAGGAAAGGGGTAAAAAAAAGAGTCTGCCAAGGGTGGGTGTAAATAGCTTGTTTACCAACTAAAGTAACAAAGCCAACTAGTGAGGATGGTCAAATGGTTAGCAGGGAGCAGTGAAATCTTTTTTGAAAGCAATGTTCAATCCCTTGGGTCCAAACCTAGTCAAATTTGTGCATCTTATCATTGAGATTCACATATGTAGATCTTTTTATTCAAGAGATATCATGCATGTTTTACATTTAAAACAGTCATTTTCTCTTTTACATTCTTTTTTTTTCCACTGGCAGATACATCAAGATTGTTAAGAATGTATTCCTTGTAAATAACAGAGTAGATTCATAATTGTGCATCACAGTGACATTTGGTAAAACACACATTTTAACACATTTTGATACACACTACTTGACACAAGGGTACATATGTGTAACGTACAATGCATAGGCACAGGAAAGAAACATTTTAGTGCAATATGTACCCCTTAATCATTCACATGGGGGTGGTATCTGGGTGCCCCTTTATTGTTAAAGGGAACTTTGAGATTCCAATAAGCCCCCCACCTATAGACTCCAACAACAACCAGGCCAGAGTTGTGGGGCAGAGGCTTCTGTCCTTATCATTGTCATAGCAAAGCATCTCTGCATGTTGAGGGCATGAAGCCTGGTATGGTTTAGAAGGGGGTGAATTCAAGCTTTTCTTCCCCTTTCCTCACCAGTCAGGCTGCATGCTCAGACTAAGGGTCTGGTATGGATTTTTAGGGAGACACCATGCATGTTTTTTTATGTGAGGCACCCCTCACACCCCTTTTTCTGGGGGGGGGGGGGCTACCATGCATTTTTTTCATTGTTGCTGTACGATCTGCTACACAGTTTAAATTACCGGAAAATTATATTGTTGACATCTTCTTTAAAAAAAACACACAGATACTCCCCTAAATACATAGAAGACCCATGGGGGGGTGTCTACATGCTGGTTTTTTTTTCAGCAGAGAAGCTGCCAGAGACAGCGGGCAAAGTATTTTACTGGAACTTTTTACATTTTTTACCTTTGTAAATATCAGTGCTAAAAAGAAAATCACTGCTCCTGGCAGCATGGAATTTTTTTGGTTTTATTTGGCATTGGTACATGTTCTCCAGGGCAGTGCACACCCCATGCTAGTTTTGGCACCCCCTTGCCTTTAAGCTCAGAAAATAGGCATATTTAATTTTATAGATGTGACTCCTATAGGTTTTAAAAGCATTAGGGTTCAGCATCCATATTTTTTTGAAGTTTGTCTAACTGAACCCACGCTACTTCGGCTCATTACTAACTGTAACAAATAAGGTCACCAGCCTGACTTTGCTATCTGTCAGCACTGTGTACGTATCAGCGCTGGATGGACAGACATCCTTAAGCAGCTAAAACAGCTACCACCTATTTAACTGTATATTTAGCTGTTTGTCTGGAGTTTAGCTTTCAAAAAAAGAAGAAAAGCACAATAGATGGGAACACAGGTTGAGCTAATTTGTATAAGGTATATTAAAAAATATTAACAACACTATATTATGATAATATATCTAAAGTGGCAAGCAGGATGAAAATGGTAATTCAGAATGTACGCTGTCACTGCCTGATATAAAATTATGAATGCCCCTCACTGAAAAAAAAAGTATATGTCTGTCAAAGGCACTAGCTTTGTTATTAGAGCTTCTGTCAGATTGTTAGCAGTCTCTGGTGGTCATTAGTATATCAGGGAGAGCAATTAAGTTCAGTAAAGTGACATATAGTGAAATAAAGTGAAAAAAGAAATTCTGATACTTCATGACTAAATTATGACACGGATATGAATAAAACTCATAGTAAGAAAATGTAAAATATGAAAAGTATGGAAAAATGCATGCATAAGTCATTTTAATCTGATTTACATCCTGGAATTCAACAGTGGGCAGATTATTTCCTATCTATATTCAATGAAAGAATATACAGTGGCTATTTTTAATTAAGGTGTGTGAGGATAGCAAATGATAATGTATACATTTATATTCAGTAGTAACTATTAAATGGATGCTTAAGGTTTTGTATCATGGCAAGAATGTAATGTGTATTGTGATTTCCATTGTTGTACAGTACAAGGGGCCCTAAGGCTACCCATCAGAGTCCGATTTCTGCACAGCCATCATAGACTGTGGCCAAAGGCAGCAGGGCTTTGACATTCACACATATATATTTACTGCTGCTCAAGGTAGAGAGACTCCCAATCTCAAAGCACAACTCCTCCTGTAGGTGCTAGCCCAGTTTGTGTGCTGCATAGATGAGAACAAAGGAAGTCAGATCAGCTGCACTCCAAACAAACCACTTTACTGAACCAAGATAAAACCAATAAAGACAGTAGAAATACAGTGGGGGACTGGCAGGTAAATGCGTTTCACACTAAGACAGCGCTTACTCATTTGAGGTAAAAAATAAGCGCTGTCTTTAGAGTGAAATGTGTTTACCTGCCAGTCCCCAACTGTATTTCCACTGTCTGTATTGGTTTTATCTTGGTTCAGTAAAGTGGATTGTTTGGAGTGCAGCCAATCGGACTTCCTTTGTTCTCAGGAGGGCTTTGAGTTGTGCACAGCCACCCTACCTGTCATATTGCTGACCCCTCAGTACACATTTCCACATGTAATAGAAGGTTTCTGACTGCCTTGCCAGTAAAATACAGAATATTCTCATCATCCTCCCATCATGTCTTCTTCACTCTGCTCCTTCAGGTAACCACTGACTCCACTCATCCTTGAAACACTAAGCTACTTTGCAAGACTGAAAGCGACATCTGCCTTGCTAAGATGTATTGTATACTTTTTTATATTGAGGTAAACTTACTTTCATGGTGCCTTGCCCAAGATCAAAGATCTAGACTTATCTTGTTGTCTCCAACCTGCTTTGCAATTTGTTTAGATTAGAAAGCCTCCCCTTTTACCATGTATCTTTTATTAGCTCCTAATTGTCCAAACCTATGAGATCTCCAGTGTCCAGCTTCCTCCTCCAGCCGACATACCATGTGCCCCACTCAATACTTTCCTCCTTTATTGATCATTAGAATACTCTTTGTGCAATTGAGTGAGTGGGTCACTCATGTTGTGACATGATGTCATTGCGTATACCAGGAAGTAGGTGAACAGCTGAATACAGGAGGCTGCTGATCTGAAATTCTCTTAAGGGGGCAATTACTTTTAAGGTGGTCTATGTTGTGGTGCACCAGTTTGAAGTCTACTATAATATCTATACCCACTGGGAAGATGCTTGTTGCTCTAGTGGTCCTGAGGAACCATTCAGGAAGGAGGCCCGGTGACCATTCTGGAAGTGTGCAGGAGGTACTTAACCCTTTAAAGCATAAGGCACAGTGAGCAGCTGTGATAAACAGACTGGATTTTCACTTAATCTTTCATGTTTTTCAGTTGATTTATTCCACTTTTTTATGTAGTTATAGCATGAATAAAATCTCCAGCATGCAAGTCAAGTTAGAAAAAAAAAATTGGCACTGATGTTGGACAAATTCATTGGAATTCTGTTGTAGGATTGCTGATTTATTTTATTTGTTTGCATTTATCATTTATATTGTATACATGCAGCATTGTAAAAAAAATCCACCATGCAGGGTATTTTTAGTAAATTTGTATTAAGTAAGTTTTGGGTGTACAATTGTTCTATACATCTGCGTGGCACTTAAATAGTAATAATACTTTCCTCCTTTGACCCAGTTATCACTGAGGAAGTTGTCAAAATTCTTTCTGTGGCCTATCACCACCTGCCCCCGGACCTTTTTCCCTAACAACTACTATGACCCTCTTCCTGCTCTATGCTAAACTCTCTAACCCACTTCTTCAATCTCTCCCTTTCCAGTGGCAACTTTCTCTCCACTCTCAAATAAGTTCTGGTTACCCCCAAACGTAAAAAAAATCACTGGACCCCACCTGTTTGAACAATTTAAGGTCCATCTCTCTGTCCCTGTTTGCCTTCAAGCTTCTCGAATGCATTGTTCACAACCACGTGAGTTACTACTTCAGTGAAAACAACCTTCTTGATTTCCTACAGTCTGGCTTCTGCCCACAACATGCCAATGAAAATGCCCTGCTAAAACTCACCAATGACCTACTAACTGTTAAATACCAATAGCCATTACTCCATAATCATACTATTAGGTCTGTAACAGTTGATCACCAATTCCTCCTTCTCCATGACTCTGTTCTTTCCTGTTTCTCCTCCTACCCATCTCAGTACACCTTCAGTGTAACATACAACTCCATCTCCTCCACTCCTTTTCCTCTTTCTGTTGGAGTATCCTTTGGCTCTGTCCTTGGGCCCATCCTATCTTCTCTCTACACCTCTTCCCTGGGCCAATTGATAACCTCCCATGGCTTCCCATACCACCTCTGTTTCAACCACACACAGATCTATCTCTCTACTCCCCAACTCACCCCTTCTTCAACCTCTTCACATATCAGTATGGATATCCCACCATTTTCTATAACTCAATTTGTATAAAACTGAGCTTGTAGTATTTCCTCCTTCCTGATCCCTCCTCATGACTTTACCATTGATATCGATATCACAGTTATAGTTCCCTATCCACATGCAAGGGTGCTAGGTGTAATCTTAACTCTGACCTTTCCTTTGGGCCCCACATCCAATCACTGGCTAAATCTACACGCATTTGCAAAATTCACCCCTTCTTAACTAATGCTACTACAAAACAATGTATTCACTCCCTGGTTATCTTCCATCTTGACTCTCTTCTTTATGGCCTAACTTTACATAGGTTATCCCTCTTCAGTCTAGCAAGAATGCAACTGCTGGACTTATACACATTAATAAACCGATCTGTGGCTGCTACCCCTTTCTACCAGCCCCTTTACTGGCTTCCACTGGCCCAACATATAAAATTCAAAATACTAAGCACAACATACAAAGCTATCCACACCATTTCCCCCAGCTACATTACCAGCCTCATTTGAATATATCACCCAAATCATCCATCCTGCTTCTCCCAAAATATTTTGCTCTCTAGTTCCCTCGTTACCTCCTCCCATGCTCACCTCCAGAAATTCTGCAAAACCGCTCCCATCCTCTGGACTCCCTACCTCAGTATATACAGTTAGCTCCTACCCTGTCTGCTTTTAGGTGATTCTAAAAAGCTTATTTATTCAGGGAAGCCTAATCCACTTCCATTTAAAATCTGTACTTCAGCCACTTCCATCAGATCATCTCCTACAGCTCTTACCTTTTGTGCCACCTACTCCTCCCTTTAGATTATATGGGCAATATTCCTTCTGTACTGAAGTGTATTGTAATTGTTTTGTTTCCCTTTATATTGTGCTATATAAATCATGTACTATAATAATAGCTGGACTCTTATTGCTGTTCTGGCACAGTTTGTGCAGAATACAGCATCTACAGCATATGTATTATACAGTGTGCTATCAGTTTATTCACTACCTTACATATAGAGCCTAATTGCTAACAGAATAGTTTTCTATTCTAGTTGTTGGGTCTAAGTGTGTTGATGCACATTGGGCAAATTGTCTCTTTCAGATGTTCCACCTCTAGCTTCAGCCTGCCTCATGTAGCTATAAAGCCTTGCTAGTGTTCTGCAAAGGCCTACCAGTTGAGTAGATAATCAGAACCTTTTCACAAGGCTATTTTTCCATTATCAATGAAAATCTTCCACCACCCAATTAGGGATGAGCAAAACACACCTGAATTCAGTTTTGGAAGATTCTGTCAAACATATCAAAACTATGCATGCAGAATCCAAACCCAACTGAAGACAAATTGAGCTTAATCTGTCACATTACTTTTCTCAAAATTTAAAGCTAAGGGCCAAGGGAATGGCTGAACACTGCCCCAGGGGACATGTACCAATGCAAAAATAAATAATTACAATAATTTGCAGGGAACAGTAAAATTATTAATGCTTAAAGCGCAGCATTAAAACTCTATTCCTTCCAAAAACCTGGAAGATTATTTACATTTCTTAGCAAGCTTCATTTATTTTGTAATTAACAGGGACCCTCAAAATTCATACCAAACATACAACAAAGGAAAAGTGAAAAGTGATTAATTAGTTCTTTTTTCTGTATATTGCTTTTGCTATACATGTAGAAAAGAAGACATTGGGTCTCCCCCAAAATCAATACCAGACCCTTTGGACACCATAAAAAACATGAACTGGGCTCTTGCCTAAAATCAGTATCACACCTCTCAGATCTAGTACAGATTTTAAGGGTCTGCTCCCCTGCTTCTGAAGGCCACATTCCCTAAACATGGAGGGGGGGGGGGGTCCATGCATTGTAAATCCAGCAGCAATCACAGTGATGGTCGCCTGCTAGTCATTAAAAAAACCTGTCGCCAACCCGACCCTTCCAATCTTGAAAAAGTCACGTGCTAATAACAACCCTCCAGCGCTGTCATTAGGTTTACAAGGGGGTAGGGATGTGGTGTCATCACTGACCAAATACCGACATGGCTGTATTTTGTCTATGGCCATGGCCATATTTGGTCAATTTTATCACCAACACCTTACTTTTTTGCTTACATAGCCAGGGATTTCTGGTCACATAAGTGAATGGGGGTAGTGATGTCACTAACTGTAAAGGACTTGGTGGTATCTGCATCTGCTGGTGTACTTAACACTTCTTGATTAGTGATGATCTGAACTGCTTTGGTTTTGGTTTGCCAGGTGTATGGAGAAATGCAAAACAGTTTGGATGCCAAACCTGAACCCCATTGTAATCAAAGAGAGCCAAATCTGTCAAATGAACCACTTCCCGACAGCGTTATAGTTGAAAGACATCTACGGAGCATTTGTCTAGTTCTGGGAGGGCATCAATGGACATCTTGCCAGAACCCTTACCCTTGTGAGCCCCCAGGGCGCATATCAGGTGTGTTCTATGATTGCTGTGTCTTTTAGACACAGCTGATAACAGATCAAGGCAAAGGGCCAATCAGAGCAGCCCTTCACCTTATGATCAGCTGTGTAAAATCAAGCTGGTCACATGTAAACAGACTTGCCAGTTATCGGCAATCCTTTCCTCACACACGGTGTCTGTGTGAGGAAAGGAGAGATGATAACCGGCAAAGCTGTCAGTACTTGGTTTACACTGATCATCAGAGCAGTGATTATCAGTGCAGCCCCATCAATGCCAATCAATGCCGCATATCAGTGCCCATCAGAGCCACCTATCAGTGCCCATCAGTGCCTCCTCATCAGTGCCCATCAGTGCAGCTTATCAGTGCCCATCAGTGCTGCCTCATCAGTACAGCCTCATCAATGAACATCAGTGCAGCCTCATCGGTTCCCATCAGTACACATCAGTGCACTCGCATCAGTGTTCCCCAGTGCAGCCTCATCAGTGCCCATCAGTACACATCAGTGCAGTCTCATCAGTGTTCATCAGTGCAGCTTCATCAGAGCACATCAGTGAAGAAGAAAAATTATTTATTTGAAAAATTTTATAACGGAAACTAAGAAAAACTTTTTCTTCAACATTTTCAGTCTTTTTTCTTTGTTTGTTTAGCAAAAAAAAATTAAAATATGAATACATACCAAAAGAAAGCTCTGTCTATGAAAAATTTATAAAAAAATGTCATATGAGTACAGTGTTGCATAACCGTGCAATTGTCATTCAAAATGCGATAGCATTGAAAGCTGAAAAATGGCCTGGGCCGAAAAGGGGTTAAAGTACCCAATATTGAAGTGGTTAATACTCCTTTAAGCTCATCCCTACTCCCCCTTTGATATTGAAAAACTCTAACTGAGTGAGAGGCTTGTTATCACCCTCCAGCTCAACAGAAATGACCCAGTATTTACAAGTGATACTCGAATTCGAGAGCAATTGCCAACCTTGCAGGTACCTTATACATTGCTTATAGAAGTCTTGCCAATTGTGCTTTGCTTTGTTCCCCGAGCATATGTTTTTGTATGCATTTTCCATGATGTTAAAGCCTAAGGACTTATACACATAGAGAATGCTTGGCACACATTCTTGACATGCACTGAGAGCTCTTTTGTTCGAAGTATACAAAATATGTATGGAATCGGGTGTATCAACCAGAGCTCAGCTTGTGTTCTCTTTAATGCTGTAAACCCTTGATTCCATGCATGTCTCCCACAGATGCTCTGGGACTATAAACATGAGCACCAATTGCCTTGGTAGAACACAATTATTATTATTATTATACAGAATTTATATAGCGCCAACAGTTTGCTCAGCACTTTATAACACAATAAATACATGTCTTTAGTAAACAGGAATTCAGTGATTATTATTACTTCTATTATCAATATTATTTTAGAATTAATATTGTTATTATTATTTTTGTTTGATTGTTTTGTTTTAGCTTTTTTTGTAATTAATCATTACATTTGTGTTAACATGATTAGTATGTTTGTTTGGTTTTTTTTATATAGAACTAATTTATTTACTAAAGCTAACAGCTGTCAATCAGTGATTACAGAATATAAAAGTCCTGTGCTCAGAGAGACTTTTAACACTTTCCTATTGTGATATTTAAACCATAATAACACTACATACAGGGGGGTGAAAACTCCTATTGTTAGCTCACCATTGACTGTTAAATTGCAAACAGAAGGCAAAAACCAGCCAAGCCATTTTAGGTGCTAGTCAGGAGGAGATTGTTACAAAAGTTCCTGACCTCCCAATTGTCAATGGGATTAGAATATCTGATAGAAGCAGCTGTGGCAACACTGATGTCACATCACTCTGAAAACTACTATGGAGCTTCTCCATGAGAATAAAAATGAGGACGAAAATGGTGGAGTCCACTATTATTGCATCTAACAACTAGAAAATATGTCTTTATTATAGTTTTGCCAGCAACTGTATTTTAAAGCTGATGTAAAATGTAACCTGATCAGTTTACTATGCATGTTATACATTTTTTGTAACAAATCACTACATAAAAGCATGTGATTTCTTCTGAAAACAACAGGTGTGTATGAAAAATATGTTTGCATACATGTACATTCATCATGCTACTGTGCGAATATAAAATATTTGTTGTCGCGTAGCCCTATTAAAAGAGAAGTATGGGATTAGAAAAAAATAAAAAATAATCATACTTACCTAGATGGCTAAAGCACTGATCCCAACTGCAGCTGCCCCCGGCACCTCTAAGACCGAGAACTGAGTGATCAAACACTGAATGCTCAGCTCTCGGTCTTCAGCCTGCAGAAAGTCAGTGACTGTCAGTCACCAGCTCTCTGCTCTGCCCTTCCAGTGCCCTGTGTAGAAGGCGGGAGTGGCTGGCTCAGGCTCCAAGTGGCTCACTGAGAGGCTGATTCAGCTGCTAGGCTAGGCTTCTGGAGGGATCCAGGTCTGTGCATGAGTCAGTTGAAAATGGGTCACAGGAGTTCAGAACTAACTGCACTCTTGTGATCCACAGGATATGTATAGCCAATAAAAGCTCATATTGGGGCTCTTCTAAAAGATTTTTTCCTGGCAGAAAAAAAGAAGCAGCAAAATCACTCCTAAGCCGCATTTTTGGGGAAGGGGATGGGGAATCGGGAAGAACGGGGATTTAACTGACTTTGAACATGGCAAGGATGTTGGTGCCAGACGGGCTGGTCTGAGTATTTCAAAAACTGCTGATCTACTAGGATTTTCATGCACAGTCATCTCTCGGGTTTACAGAGAATAGTCTGAAAAAGAGACAATATCCAAGGAGGACATAAATGCCTTGTTAATATCAAAGGTCAGAAGAGAATGGGTAGACTGGTTCAAGATGACAGAAAGGCAAAATCATGGACCGAAATCTCTGAGGGATGTTTCCAACACCTTGTTGAATCTATGCCATAAAGAATTAAGGCAGTTATGTAGGCAAAAAGGTGTCCAATCCAGTACTAGCAAGATGTACCTAATAAAGTCTCCGGTGAGTATATATCAGTATAAATATATATAGATTTACAGTGTTTTAAAGCTGAACTCCATTCAAACAGATAAATATACTGATTTATTACATATATTGGAGCTGTTTTATTTACCAAATGATTTTTCTTTTTGTTCTTTAAGTTTTAAAATGTATACAGTTTCACTACAGCACACAGACCTGTTAAGCAGGGAGGGAATCTGATTTTTCTCTGATGTAACTTAGTAACACTTTCCAGTCCCCCCAACTTTGACTCTGTGACTGGACATTGAAAGGAGAAGTAGCACACTGATGCTTTCTCTTCCTTTAGCCTGACCTCTGCTGTAGAAGGACTGCAAGGGGCTGATATCAAAACAAATCTAGCTATAGAAACTGCTTGCATTTGAAAAATACATTTGCTGTGACAGCTGACAGCTGTCATAGAGGTTTATTTACAAAAGGGTGAATATTCACTCAAAAAAATGTATTAACCACTTCCCGACCGACTGTTGTATATAAACGGCCGAACGGTGGCAGTGCAGGGTTGGGTGGCCGTTTATAAATGGCCTCCCCGCACCCTGATTGTGCACACTCCCTGGGAGCGCGCAGCACCGCTATCCGGTGCACGCTGTGTCCTCCGGACACAGTGAAACACCGATCGTTGGACGGGACCTCTGTACGAGGTCCCGATCATGTGATCACTGATTGGCCAATCAGTGATCACATGCAAAGTAGTAAGCAAGATGTCACTTCTGACATCATTGCTTACTACGTGTGAAATCTGTGAATGATTACAGAGATCACATGGTACAAGGCTATTCACAACAGCCTTGTACCATGTGACAAGCTGTGACCAATCACAGCTCACTCAGTACTTCTCAATGACTGCAAGAATGCAGACAGAGAGAAAAAGAAATGATTGCTTTTACATCCTATATGGGTGTAAAAGCAATCAGTGTAAAAAAAAAAAAATCTTCATCACCCCCCATTTTTAAAAATAAAAAATAATAATATAAAAAAATAAAATAAAAATTTAAAAAAAATGTTTAAAAATTAGAATTTTTGGTTATTAACTAATTTGGATTTTTTTTTTTTTACTAAAAAAATAACGGAATAAATTTTGGCCAAGATTTATGATGAAATATTATTTATTTGCAAAATTTTATAAAAAAACACTTTTTTCAAAATTTTTGGACTTTTTTATTCACATAGCAAAAAAAATAAAAATCCCAGCAGTGAATAAATACCACCAAAATAAAGCTTTATCTGTCTCAAAAAAATGGTAAAAAATTAATTTGGGTACAGTGTTGCATGACCACGCAATTGTCATTCAAAATGTGATAGCGCTGAAAGCTGAAAATTGCCCTGGTCAGGAAGGGGGTAAAAGTGTCCGGTCTGGAAGTGGTTAATATTCACTCCAGTTAAGTATGAATCAAAAATTTGCAAATAATCTCATATTCAAATTTTTTTTATTACAAGTATTTATATAGCACCAACAATTTATGAAACGCTTTACAAATATTGTGTATTCACAACAGTCCCTGTCCTCAAGCAGCATACAGTCTAAGGTCTCTAAATTACATTTGTACACATACTAGGTCCAATTTAGACAGGAGCCAATAAACCTTCCAGCATGTCTTTGGAGTGCGGGAGGAAACCCGCGCAGGCATAGGGATAACATGCAAACTCCAGGCAGGTTGTGCTGTGGTTGGGATTCAAACCGACGACCCTCATGCTGCCAGGTGGAAGTACTAACCACTTAGCCACTTTGTGCATTTACACAATTCTGTGAGTGACAATGTTCAACCACTTTAGTAAATCAACCTCACATAGTTACTGAATGTGCAAAAATCTGGGAATAATCAACATTACGCAAACATAGTGGAGTGTAGTTGGTCGAAAAACCCTAAAAATTACAGCACTAATTGGAAAACAAAATTAATTACTTTTCTTTGTTTATCTGTTGTGATATATGCAAAAAATATATTTTTTGTAATACTGAATTAAATTGATTAACTTTAGCAAATGTACAGTTCTTGCATTTGTAAAATTGTGGAAGTTATCTCTAAAAACACACTGTTGAAAATACAGTGGAATTCAACTGATAAAAAAAATAAACTAATAGGTTAGGAAAACCGGAAGTTGTTTTTTGTTTTGCCCTTTATATGTTTACACAGATGTATGCAAAATACCACGCAACTGGCCTACTAACGTAACAAGAGCAGCAATAAGTAAAAAAACATAATGGACCAGCACACATGAGTACAACTCTATAGAACTGGTTGGTCTCAAAAAATAATTGCAGGGGTAAATGTGAAAAAAAAAATGTACTGAATATCTGACATCTCAGTGGGAGTGATCAACAAGGGCTTTGCCCCCCCCCCCCCCAAAAAAAAATCTCTTCTTTTTTCTGGATGGAATTTCTTTGACCAGTAACAACAGCATATATAAAGAAGGAAAAACTAAAGCAGTTAGCAACAAGTTGTTAAAAAAAGAGCCACAAACTGGCCAATGGGTAATGGTGTCAAATATGCAATTCCGAAGTCAACAACAGGAATCAGGGCCAAGTAACAACTCAAGCCAAGAAGAATAAGATAAATCCAAGGTATAACAGGGTCATAACAGAAGCCATAATGCTCATGATTGCTTGAGTAGACATGTTTATGATTAAAAGATTCACATTTTTCTTAAAGATCACAATAATTTATGATGACTTCATGAAATCACAGGTTGTGCTGCAAATGTCAGGAATCAAATGTGATGCAAAATATAGCCTAGCACAAAAAAAAACATTCTAAAAATGTTTGGACTTTACAAGGTCAGACGTTAACCACCAAACAAAGGTGTTTCATCCTTACACAAAAACATTTTGTATAACCCTAAGTCTATGATGTCCAGTAAACCAAAGGAACCAACTGGATTCCAATCTGCCAAGTTGCAAAGTAAGTTTAATATTTAGGATTAATACAGTTTAGAAGACCTGGTATTTAAAGCATTTGAAGCATTTACACCTTCAGAAATTAGTAATAGCATACATAATAAACTTGTTGCAAGTTGACTATGTTTTTTTTTTATTACATCATCGTTTTTTTTTGGATATGGCCTGGGTAATGTGAACATAAGGATGCCCCAGGGGCGGACTGACAACTCATGGGGCCCCCGGGCAATAGGGGATCATGGGGCCCCTGTGTCCTTGCCCAAACTCAAAAAAGCCTATGAAAAAGGTACCAGGGGCATCTCATGGGGCCCCCTACTGCCCCCCGGGCCCTCGGGCAGTGCCCAAGTTTCCAAATGGTCAATCTGCGTCTGGGATGCCCCATCATTTGATGGAATTCAAACTTATCAACCTACAGAGGATTGAATTCAAAGACATCCAGAAAATCAAAGTGAAAAATTATGCAGCAGGCTAATCCATTTTGCTGAAATTTCATTGCACCAACTCAAAATGGTACTCAGTAGTTTGTATGGTCCCCACGTGCTTGTATTCATGCCTGACAATGTCGGGGTATGCTCTTAATAAGACAACGGATCTCCATGGCTTCTCCAGACCCTTTCAGGTCTGTCACATGTGCTCAGGGTGAACCTGCTCTCATCTGTGAAAATACAGGGCGCCAGTGGCTGACCTGCCAATTCTGGTGTTCAATGGAAAATGTCAATCGAGCTCTGCGGTGCCGGGCAGTGAGAACAGGGCCCACTAGAGGACACCGAGCCCTCAAGCCACCCTCATGAAGTCCATTTCTGATTATTTGGTCAGAGACATTCACACCAGAGGCCTACTGGAGGTCATTTTGTAGGGCTCTGGCAATGCTCATCCTGTTCCTCCTTGCACAAAGCAGCAGATACAGGTCCTGCTGATGGGTTAAGGACCTTCTACAGCCCTATCCAGCTCTCCTAGAGTAACTGCTTGTCTCCTGGAATCTCCCCCATGCTCTTGAGACTATGCTGGGAGACACAGCAACCTTCTGGAAATGGTGCATATTGATTTGCCCTCCTGAAGGATTTGGACTGCCTGTGCAACCTCTGTAGGGTCCAGTTATCGCCTCATGCTATCAGTAGTGACACTAGCCCTAGCCAAATGCAAAACTAGTGAATAATAGTCAGAAAAGATGAGTAGGGAAAAAAATGTCAGCGGCCTCCACCTGTAAAACTATTCCTGTTTTGGGGGTTGTCTCATTGTTGCCCATCTAGTGCACCTGTTGTTAATTTCATTAACATCAAAGCAGCTGAAATTGATTAACAACCCCCTCTGCTACTTAACTAAGCATATCAATATTCCAGGAGTTTAAGTGATTTGATGCTATACTCTGATTAAAAAGTGTTCCTTTAATTTTTTTTAGCAATATATATATATATATATATATATATATATATCTTGTGTTGTTCTTCTCCTTTTAGACAAGAATAAAGCTTCTCCTCCAGTATGTCACACAGGAACTTGTCACAGAGTTTAAGACAAACAAAAAATGGTGTAGCATAACTCTTGTTTATGTAAATAAAAGTAATTACAAGCACCAGATTCAGCATACTTTACACATTTTGCCCATTGACTTCATCAGAGACATAGTGCTGACTTAGCTAAGGGTCACCCTACATGTTTCAGTTTAGCTGTTTAATCTTTGTACAATCAACTTTTATATATCTATCCAAACAGATATGCACTACATAGTTGTTGGTAGACCTAAAGAAGATTGTACAAGTTGTATGGCTGTCTGTGGCAGTTTAAGTTCAATCTACCAAAGGTACTACCATAATTGGTGCCAACTATCAAAGGTTTGATGGCATGCATGCTTTCTTTTGGTGGATGTCAGGAAAACTGAGCTCATGCCAATGCTCAAAGGAGTGTCCATGCGTGCAGAATAGTCCACAGAACTGTGCACAAAATTAGAACCATGTGTACATGTTCATGGGCATTAGTGGGCTCATGCACATTTGGCACCCAGTGGCCTATTTAAAGCCTTAACGGACTCAGGATCATTGCTGAGTAGTCATCAGCTCCTTCTACCTGTGACCTAACTCTTTGCATCTATTTGTATCCTCACCCAGCTTGTTGATACTGTTTGCTCTTGAACTCCTTTTGCTGATTCCAGCTTGTGATCCCACCTTGCCTGTTGCTTGCTGTTACAGAACCTGCTCTGCTTGCCTGATACTGACTTTGGCCTGGCCTTGACTCTGCTCCTGGTTCCTGATTATGTACCTCTGCTGATCAGTTGTTGCCAACCTCTGCCCATCTGAAGACAGATCTGAAATCCAGCTCCTGCCAGCTGCTAGCTTGCCTATTGCACCACCTCAAGCTCTGCATCTGCTGCAACATCTCCTGAACTGAATCTCCTATAGGCACCCATGCCACTCCTTGCCCTGTTATACCCTGTCATCAACCCCAGAGAAAAAAGTACAGGAGGTGTAAGGGAAGTCCTTTAGACAATTCGGCCTCGACCAGGTACGTGACACTGGGAAAGCCTAAAAAGTGTAAGTTCAGCCAAAATGTTTTTTTTTCCTGCATTACAGTATTAAAGAAGATAGTGGTTCTTAACCTTCCCCAACTCTATTCAAAACTACTATAGTTTTGACATTACATATGCTTTATGCATTCGGCTTCTGGTTCTGAATGACTTTAAGAAAAGCATCAGATGTAGCAGATATGCAAGATGCAATATTCAGTAGGATTATTCCTGAAGAGTGAAACAGATGCCACCAGACTACACAGTGTACTATGTGCTTTGCAACTGACATGCATGACATTTTTGTGACATTATAATCTGACCTTACAATTTATGTTCACTCAACTTTAGATTTACCAAAACTATTTGATATGAAGACCTACCTAAACTATCTAATCCATTTATAACCAATCAGGCGGGACCTTGAACTCCATACATCCTGATCAAAAAGGATTGTACATACAGATTATAACATGTGTTAAATGTGCTTAACAAACCCAGGAACATTTCTTTATGGTTTGGCATTGCTAGCATCCTTAGGCTATACTTAGCCTAAGCCATAGCTTAAGGGGATGGTTGGGGGTAACAAAAATGGAGGTAACTGCATGCTTCTACTGTTACTAAACCACAACCCTTAGGCCCCATTCGGATATTGCGCTACTGGAACAAATGTTCCCCCTTGTGATTTTAAAAGCTTCACATGTGTTTCCAAGTGTCACGCACAGGGCAGCCCATTCACTTCAATAGCCTGCCCTATGTGCATTTGTTGCCCAAAAGAAGTCCCTGCAAGCTTCTTCTACAAGCTTAGCACAGGTTTTAAAAGGTAATTTTGCCACCGTTGCTGAGAGATTCAGTCACTAAACAGTTGCGGCAGAATCACTCTGCATTTGGGGTGCTATTAAGATTAATGGCACCCACATGCACATCATGTGCTGCAATTTGAAATCATGGGCAGAATTGCAGTGATTCTGCCTATGATTTTAAATCACCTAATGTGAATGGAGCCTTAAAGAGTAACTACACTATACTCTGTAGGCTCTCCCATTCTTATACTGTTGAACCAATATGACAAAATGATTCTGACATCTGTTAGGTGCAAACAGCAAAGCTGGGTGCTGTCATTGAGCAACTCCATCACAATTGTGTGGGAGTTGCATCATCTTTGGCTGCCACATAACTGAAGAAGGAAGATGTTGACACCAATAGAAGCTTCTGTGAATGTGGCACCAGTGGCTGTGAAGTGGCGGGTGAGAGCATGAAACTATCATCACTGAAGCAGGGAAAATTCAGCGCTAAGTTTGCCTTCATTTACTGCAGATGCTGAAACCAGTCCCCACTGAACTTCCACTTTAATACAAAATGCAGACAAAGGTCTGTCAATCCAAAACTATTTGGTCTTTGGTAGATGTTGAAGTTATTAAATAATAAGTCCAGGTTAAAGTACTCCAGCCACAATCCCTAGCTTCCATAATGCGCAGTAGCTGTCCACCACATGCAGGTGCTTACTTACCTCCTTTGATGGCAACCTCCCACGTTGTCCGCATTCAAGACAAATTCTAGTGCTAAGCCTGTGCACTTATATTACATAAATGAAATACAACTTTGCATGTTCAACACAGGTACACAATCCTCGATTTGCACAGACTTATTGACTAAGGCTATAGAACACTTATGCCAAGTAAATAAAAATGTTCTCCAGGGCTGCAATATAACATGCATGGGCATATCAGCTGATGGCAAAAGAACTAGTCTAGTTATAGTACTTTATAAACATTTAGTAAATATCTTACCATGTAGCATCTGCATTCTATGAGTTTTGCTGCCTAAAATGTTTTTGTTTTGGTGTGTCTTTTTTTCTTCCATGACTAGTGTTAACATAAACTGCAACTTTTAGAACCTCTCTCTCTCATTGGTCAAAAAAGCACAATCCTGATTGATGTTGTTTGTTAACTGACTCTTCCCTGTCAAACGAATGTTCTTTGAACAAATTAGCAACTCTCTATGGCTCAATTGCTCAAATTATCCTAAGTAAGAACTGATAGAGGTCAATGAGACTATGGCTAATTGATTCACCATATATGATTCTTATATTTATGTACTACCTGAAATGGCAGCGTAACTTCATGATTGATATGACTTACAATGTGAAATGTCATTTTTTTATTTGCTTGGTGTATTTTCTATATAAAGACAAGTTTGGGATTAGAAAAAAACAAACATTTATAGCAACCTAGGTGAATGGAGCATCGATCTGATGCTGCAGCTGTCCCCACCACCAAGCCTGTTGATCACTCAGTTCTTGGTCTTTACTGAGCAGAGAGCTGGTGACTGTCAATCACTGGCTCTCTTCTTTACCCCTCTAGTGCCCACTGGAGCACTGGGCTGTGGATGGGGCAGGAGCGGCTGGCTCAGGCTCTCAGCAATGAACTGAGTGGCTGAGCTAACTGCTGGTCCAGGCATCTGGGTGGATTCTGACTTTAAAGTCAGGATCTCTCCAGAGAATGGACTGGCTCAGTAACACCTGAATGCAGGTCACAGAAATGATCCCCAGTAGAAGTAGAGCCAAAAGAGCTTTGCCCCTTCTTCTCCTTTAATTAAAATACTTTTGTCAAGTGTCTGTATTTGTCTACTGGTCTAGTATACACAGTAGAGGTGGGGTGGGTCTTCATGGGGCATTTTAAGGAAAATGTCACGTGTTGTAAACATCTGTGAATTAGGGACTCCAATACAAAAAAAAAAACTATACACAAATAGGATCTAATTATTTCAAAAGCATTTGTTTTAATTGATTATTTTGATTTAGGCGTTGGAGTCCATGGTTCAGTGAAGAAATAGGATATATTTGTTCAATTAGCATTTTCAGTGCAGAATAAATACTCACTGTTATGCTAGGTTCATATTACAGCAAGTGCAGGAAGACTTGTAATCGCATGCCTTTTCCGCAACCACAGAAAAAAACATACTGCAGCTTACCAGATATGTGGGGGTGCCATGAATCCTAATGGCACCTCCATGCATTGGAAACCATAGTGCTCTTTCCCATGCTGGGAACAGCACAGTAATGTGCAATTTCTCTGTGACTGTGATTTTGGAAGAGGTGCAGGAACCATTTCCCTGCATTTTCCATAGTTACAGCAGCCCATTCATTTGAATGGGCTGCTGTACCCATGAAGCTGCAGCTGCTGGGACACCAGCGTAGTGTGAACCTATCCTTAAAGCACTTTATTTGAAAAAAACAACAACTTTGAAGCAGGATGTTTGAATCCAGTCTTTACAAATGGGGAAAAAAAAGAATCCAACTCGTGCTTGTGTGTAAAGGCTTACAAAACATGGTATGTATGTTATTTTTCATAAAAAAGAAAAGTGCTCTGGAACAACAAAAGAAATGCATACATGTACATTGCTTACATGCATCTGGGTGCTGTGTCAAAGAAGGAAATAGTGAATATAATATAGTCTATCCATAACAACAAGTCATCAAAAAAAACACAGAAAAACCTGATAACTTAACACTGAACAACATACTGTATAAAACATCATAAATATGCACAGTGTACCTTGTGAAATTTAAATCAGTGTTCTTATGGGAGAAATAGCAACACTCTGCAAGCATGCGATGTTAAAAACAAGTTTAAAAAAGTTTAACCTAAAGTATATCAAAAGGCAAAACTTATTTTTTAGTTTTGGATAGGAAGAATTAGAACACCTGTCAGGTTTTCAGTACTGTCTGTGCCTCCATTAGGGAGATTCACCCTCTCTATTTGTCCTGTTTACTGTTAGTGAAAGTGAAAACAAAAATGCATGTTGGGTTGTCACCAGAAAAGGATCTGGGGGGAAATCTTTCAATGGAGACCCTAGCTTTGGTGACAATGGTGACAACCATAGATTCCCTGTTTTGGCTTTGGGGTGGAAAAAAAATCTCCCCAATGGGTAACAGATCGCAAAAAAAAAGAAAAATGCCAGGTGCTATAACCCTCCTTTACTTAATATAAAATGGAAAAAAAGTTTTGACTTTAGTTCTATTTTAAAAATAAACCATTAGTGTCCATATTATTCAAATGGTAAAGTATGCATTGAAGCGAGAGAGATAGCAGATTTCTCATTACTTTACAGTAGGATGAAGGTCATATTTAGTAGTATAAAGAGAATACATACTGTATATGTAAAGCAGAAGACTGACTAGTATAGTTTGGCCAAAGCAAACATAAATAAGTGCAGATTTTTATATATAGTGTGAGGGTGGTGGTGATCCATGACTGTGATAAGGTTTAGCTTCATTGTCTTTTTATCTTGTGTTTTTTAGTCTGGATGCTAATAAAGGTTTTACAAAATAGCGCTATGGTTGTGCTTTTCTGTTTTTGGTTTCCTTCCGCACTGCCCTATAGCAGAAGCACTGCTACTGGCTGGCACGGGTGCACAAAATTACGTATATATATGTAGATTTTGTGCCCCTATTCGCAGCCTCGGCTTAGGAGAGCCATCAAAGCAATGTGCTTACAGTGTAAAGCACACACACAGTAAAACAGTACACAGTTAACCCTTTGATCACCTCACATGTTAACCCCTTCCTGCCCAGTGCCATTAGTACAGTGCCAGCTTTATTAGCACTGATCACTATATTGGTGTCACTGGGGATGTCAGTGGCACCAGGTTAGTTCCCCCCAGTGTCAGAATGCCCGCTGCAATCCCGCAGTCTTGCTATAAGTTACTGATCGCCGCCATTACTAGTAAAAAAAAAAATCCAATATATATATACCTCCATTTGTAAACCCTATAACTTTCACGTAAACTAATTAATTTACATGTATTGGGATTTTTCTTAGCAAAGACACGTAGCAGAATACATTTTGGCAGAATACATTTTTAAAATGTGTTTACTGGACATGTTTAATAACAAAAAGTCACAAATATTGTTTTTTTTCTCAAAATTGTTGGGGTTTTTTTGTTTATAGCACAAAAAATTAAAAATGCACAGGCGATCAAATATCACCAAATGAAAGCTCTATTTGTGGGAAAAAAAGGTTGTACATTTCATTTGGGTGCAACATTGCATGACTGCACAATTGACATTGTAATGCAGCACCATATCGCAAAAAATGCCTGGTCAGGAAGGGGAGTAAATCCACTGGAGGGCAAGTGATTAATGTATGACATGTGAGAATGGTGGAAGGAAGATCTGTTTTGTACAAGGGTACAGAGAGGAGTATTGGAGAAGGATTCTTCCTGTGCCACACAGGTGTTTGCATTATTTGTGTTTGGAGTGAATTTGGTGGAGGCACTTTTGACACAAGAAGAAGACTGAAGAATGTTTATGTAGCACATACAGCACAGTGGTGTGTCTTAATCCAGTCATCAGAGACTTTATTGGGACTTGATATCAGTTCACACTATTTATATATGTTTCTATGCTTTCAAGTTGATGTTATAGGCACAAGTATAATAATTGTTGGCCTACACTAAATTTTGTGAATTATTGGAAGGAGGTGTTGTGAAATCACTTACATGGTGTTTGAGCAGCAACAAATTTAGCAATTTAAAGGTATTGATAGAGGTTGCACTGAAAAACTATATTGTCATGTATGCACTGTTAAAGTTGGAGTAAACTCGTTTTGTTGTTTTTTACCTGTAAGTAAACCTATAATAAAGCCCACAAACCTGGAAGGAAGACTGGGTGCAGATGGATTCCCTGTCAGCGGTGACAGGGTGCTGCTGGGGAACCTGTTTTACAGGTAAGTTTGTCATAATGTACTAGCAGTTTACTATCACTTTAACACAACATAGAGTGGCTGGCACATACACATTTTAGAAATAAACCTGTTTTTTTTCCTTTTAGATACCATTTCCTGCAAGGAATATAGACAATTATAGTATTAACATGCAATGTGTACCAAAAGTGAAATAGTCACTTTTATACTGAATCCTAACGAACAAGGTTCAAATTTTGGTATATGTCTCTATTTGGGACATTCATCACACTTAATAAAGATGTCCAGATTTAGATTCTGGACACCCTCACTATCTTTCTGTTCTTCTTTATGCAATCAAACCAGAAAATGATTACTCATAGGATACAGTAAAGTGATACACATAACTCCCACACAAAATTAACAACACCTTGCCTATGATGAGTTGTTATTTGCATGAAAATGATCACACTTTGGAAATATGAAAAACAATTAAAAAAATTAGGAATCTTCACAAATACAGTAAATAAAAACTTCAATATTTATAAGATATCACTTCTGTAAAATTATTTGAGTGTAAGGGAAGAAAACAAAATGTTAAAAGTTTATGGCCAAAGCTGGTCTTGGTGAGTTGTCTTAATAGGACACATACTGTATATCATTCAGAGTTCAACGTTATTAATAATAACACATGAAGACACAAGCTAATTTTACTTTGGCTAATATAACAATGGGAAACCCAATGCCAAAAAACTGCAGATACAGGTATGGCCCCTTTTGCATTATCCATGAAGAAACTGCTTTGCATGTCTTCTGGTAGTGCACAGGACCTGTTGAGGGACCTGAAACATAAACTCAAAGACTTTGAATTGCAAGCAGCCAACACCTACTTTGAAGTGTTGCACAGATTATTTTGTGGTATATTTGCACAAAAGGACATTGATGGCACCTGGCGGGTGATGTGTTGCTTTAAGGATGCTTTGCGATGCACCAGAAAGATCTTCATCCACCACAAGCAAAGCATGTCCATTGGAGATAGTCACAGACTGGTCCACAGTCTGCTCAGAGACGATAACCTTATGGACATCAAGGAGGTAGAGGACTTCTGAGAACATTTTCCTATCCCCCCACTCTACATTATGTGTCTTTGTCTTGCAATAAAGAATTGGGTCTTGTGAAATCTTCCACCCTCCCTTATCCCTCCTTTGTGTAATTCATCATGCCCATTGCTTTTTGAAGCATGTTGTACAGTTGGTTTGTTGTTGTGCTGGCTTGTAGGACGTGTGAAGCAGGAGTTCATCTCAGGCACTGCACACCTAACATTGTGCTGCTAGGTTTTTTTGGTGGTACCTTAGGGACCACAAAATGTTTACAGGGTAAAGCAATGTCATGCATGGCATGATGGTTCAGGGAATTTTGCTCCACCCAGCACTTTAGGCATCATACCGCTGAGTGAATATAATTAACTTTGTGATTGGAACTGTATTGTTTTGTGGTGTATTTATGCTCTGCATCACAGTACAGGAGATTATGTTCCCCCCAATTTTTTTTTTGCATATTTTATATATAAATAAAGTATATTTTTTCAGCAACAGCATAAAAAAGGTAGGACATCCCTATTAAATTACTATGGCAAGATGCACCTCCAATAATAGATATAGGCATTATTGAATATGCAAGGAAGGCAAAATAACGCCATTGTCGTATGTATGGGAGTTTAAGAAGAAATGTTGCTTATGCTGGAGAAGCGAGCCAAAACCCAGCTTTATTTTCTAAGCCAACTACCACACCAGGCTCTCCTCTTTCGGCAAATATTTTTATGCCCGGGTGAATTTCTCATTCATTGTTCACTTTAATTTCACTCTCATTTAAATAAGTCCACCTTTTGTAACATGTTACACCCATAATCACAGTTTAACTAGTTAACTGCCGACCGCAGATAGCTGAATGACGGCTGCACTGCGGCCGGCCAGTTCTGGGTGGATGTCATATGACGGCCTCCCAGAACGCGCTCTCCTGCGCGCCCCAGGGGGCGCGCACCCGGCGATCTCCGTGATCGCTGTGTCCTACGGACACAGCTGATCACGTAATGTGGTAAAAGGACGATCACAGCGGCCTTTTACCACGTGATCAGCGGTGTCCAATGACACGCTGATCAGAGGGAAATGCAAGTGCCGGTTCTCGGCTGCACTTTCCTCACGCTGTCAGATCGTGAGGAAAGTACTGCTGAGAACCGGCAGTTGTCAGAGCGGGGATCGGCACCGATCATCAGGGCACTGAGGATCAGTGCCCTGATGATCGGTGCCCAGCAGTGCCACCCACAAGTTCTGCCCACCTGTGCCCAGCAGTGCGCCCACTAGCTCCGCCCACCTGTGCCCAGCAGATCACCCACCTGTGCCCAGCAGTGCACCCACCTGTGCCCAGCAGTGCACCCACCTGTGCCACTCTGCAGTGTCACACACCTGTGCCCAGAAGTGCCACCTACCTGTGCCCAGCAGTGCCACCCACCTGTGCCCACCCACCTGTGCCCACCAGTGCCACCCACCTGTGCCCACCAGTGCCACCCACCTGTGCCCACCCACCAGTGCTGCCCACCAGTGCCATCCACCAGTGCAGCCCAGCAGTGCTGCCAGTCAGTGCCACCAGTCAGTGCCCAGGGGTTGTGCCAGTCAGTGCCGCCAGTCAATGCCCAGCAGTGATGCCAGTCAGTGCCGTCTATCAGTACCCATCATCAGTGTCACCTATCAGTGCCGCCTATCAGTGCTGCATATTAGTGCCGCCTGTCCGTGACACCTCATTAGTGCTGTCTATCAGTGCCGCCTATCCGTGCCACCTCATTAGTACTGCCTATCAGTGCCCTTTAGTGCTGCCTATCAGTGCCCATCAGTGCCGCCTATCAGTGCCCATCAGTGCCGCCTATCAGTGCCCATCAGTGCTGCCTCATCAACGTACATCAGTGAAGGGGAAAAAATACCTGTTTGAAAAATTTTATAATAGAAACAAAGAAACGTTTGGTTTTTTTTCAAATTTTTTGCACTTTTTTTATTTATAGCGCAAAAAGTAAAGTGCCCAGCGGCGACTAAATACCACCAAAAGAAAGCTCTATTTGTGAGAAAAAAATGATCAAAATTTCATATGGGTACAATGTTGCATGACCGCGCAATTGTCAATCAACGTGCGGCAGCGCTGAAAGCTGAAAATTGGCCTGGTAAATAAGGGGGTATAAGTGCCTGGTAGGCAAGTGGTTAATATGCAACATATTACTGGTACAGCAACTTCTGCACCCCCCAATCTCCTGTTGTGACAGAGGGCTGGGGATCCTCTCCCACTGTCACAATTTACAAAAAACATGGCTGTGCAGGGCTATGCTTACCCGGCTGCGTCATTAATTCACAGAGATCTATGAATAGGAGAACTACAAGTACTGGCAACCTTTGCGGCTGACAGCTTGAAGTTTTCAACTAACTATCAGGGTGCCTTTAAACACGCTAGGTAGTTCATTGATGCTTCCTGTCATTCAGTAACTGCATGTCGTACAAGGTAAGGGCAGACAGCTATACTGACAGTTGACAAGAGCCCGAGATTGCACCCCTGACCTCCTGATTACGGGTGCAATGCTTTGCAGGCTCCTAGTTAAAAAAATAATAACTTCACATTTTTTACCTGCAAAAAATATTTTTACAAAGGTGAACTTATCCTTTAATTTGTACTTTTGGCAAGTTAAGCTAACTTACAAATTGAACAGTTACCATGGTAAAAGAAATTTACGCACCTTCGTGCTATATTGATTTAAAAGTGTGGATCACCACAACATAGCTAGCATACCTTAATATGCATCATTCAGCTTCATTTTCAGGTTCTTAGATGGGAGGTATCAACACTGGAAGGTCTTGGCAAAATAGCACCAGTCCCATGCAATTTGATAAATGCTGGAAACTGCAATTTATCAAATGTACGTCTTGATGAATTTTCTGCACAGCTGAATTAACTTTAATCTATCAGTTCCTATAAAGCTAGCCATACATGGATCAAAATTAGACTGGTTCAGCAGGGACCAGTTGAAATTTCAATCCATATATGAACAGGCTGATTGTAGTCAAGTCAACCGATCAATCAACTTGGGTACAAACAGCATGTTGGATTTTTCTGCATGTTGTAATTACCACAGGCTATAACCACTAGGAGTAATCATTGCATTTTGCTGGCTGGGAAGGCTCACCACTCACCTCCCCCATCAGAATACAATAGCATTGTGGGTGGGATTCAACTGACTTTTTTCAAAGAAGCTTTGTTGAAAACTGAACAGTGACTGCATCTAATCAGTACTTGGGACTGTCTGAATACAATAGCTGGCAGAGAAGAGTCATCAGATTTATAAACAAAAGAAATATGTAAGTGTATGGTTGTCCTTAGTGTATTTAAGGGGCTATGGAGGGGGCTGGGGGGTTTTACATAATTATTGAACTTATATAACCATCTTTAACATGGGAAAAATCTGCTCTGATCAACATAAAATCCTTAGATAGATCCCTTGCAGAATAAGAGCAGAATGCAGACTGTGGTGGACTTGTGATGGCTGTTTGGGTGGTTGGATGTGTCCATTTACATCAGCCTACCTCTGATTTGTAAGTATTAGGTCCAAAAACGAAAAAACAGAAAAGGACACATTCTTGACCTCCTTTCGTTTGGTGATATTTGATCACCATTTGGTTTTTATTTTTTGCGCTATAAATTAAAAAAATAACAGAAAATAAAAAAAAAAACAATGTATTTTACTTTCTGCTATAAAACATATCAAATGAAAAACAAAACTGGGAAACAAAAACTGGCACATTTCCGCTGACAGGATAGAGGTTTGTGTTGCTTACATTGACAGAGCTCTGCCCTGTTTTCCTCCTCACTGCATTGCTACGGGAATTGGTCAGCAAGCGTTAATTTTGAACCTAGACATACTCGGGGGTGGACGGATATAAACAACTGACAAAAGTCTATAGACCTGCATGGAACTTTTGATCAGGTCCACCTGAAAAGCTGATGGGCAAACATGATCAAAAAGCTCTTGGGAAATCTATTGGTGAGATCTTTGGGGTTTATTTACTAAATCTGGTTCACTCAGAATCTGGTGCACCTGTGCATGGTAGCCAATCAGCTTCTAACCTCAGCTTGTTCAGTTAAGCTTTAGCAATAAAACCTGGGAGCTGATTGGTTTCTATGCAGTGCACAAGATTCTGAGTGAACTAGCTTCAGTAAATAAAAACCTTTGTGTTTAAATAATGGAGTGTCCACAACAAATGTCTACCCACCTCTGCTGGATTTGATATTTGCTTTACATTATGGAGAATTTAACATGAACTAGAGTATGCAATGGTGAGCAGGAACTCCAATTCTCCCCCAAGCACAATAAGTCAGTAATTACAATAGGCAGGCCTCCCTCTTGGGTTATACAAGACACAAGGAGCCAAGGAATGACTCTGTCCTGAGACACCACTTATAACTAGGCAGCACAGTGCCTAAATGGTTAGCACTTCCGCCTGGCAGTACTAGGATCATCAGTTCAATCCCAACCACGGCACCACCTGCCTGGAGTCTGCATGTTCTCCCTGTGCCTGCATGGGTTTACTCCAGTTTCCTCCCACACTCCAAAGACATGCTGGTAGGTTAATTAGCTCCTGTCTAAATTGGCCCTAGTATGTGTATGTATGAATGTAAGCAGGGGCGGACTGACAACTCATGGGGCCCCCGGGCAATAGGGGATCATTGGGCCCCTAAATCCTTGCCCAAAGTCAAAAAAGCCTATGAAACAGGTACTAGGGGCATCTTCTGGGGCCCTCTATTGACTCCGGGCCCTCGGGCAGTGCCCGAGTTTCCAAATGGTCAGTCCGCCCCTGAATGTAAGTTAGGGACCTTAGATTGTACACCGCCTGAAGGTTAACCTCCTTGGCGGTATGATTCTTTCCGATTTTTTGTGCTGAAAGCGGTACCATTTTTTTGCATGGAAATCTGTAGTTTTTTATTGTAGGCTGTAATTTTTAGGAATAACTCACTGAAATCTATCCGAAAAAGAGTCTATTAAACATTCCGGATATGATAAAACTTGAAACACGAAATCATAAATTATAATTTAATAAATAATCATAAAAAATAATAATATAATAATAATACATTTATTTCAATAATATAATCAAACCGAAAACACTGAAATTTGAAATACAGAGGCAAATTCGCACATCGCTGAGCAAAGTCGCAAAATCGTTTTCAGTGTCTGATGACGAATTTCCCCACAAATCATTATCACTCAATTCTGCAAGTGGTTCTGATTTACTATCGCTGTTCTAAAACCGCTTTTGACGTAAAGGGACGCTTTTTGGCCGCCATGGACTTTTCTAAGTTTCCAGGCAGAAAGAACAGTCAAAATGCAGGCAGGGCGCAGGACAAAGCAGTAGGGACAAAATGTATGTGAAATGCAGTGAAAAAGCAATGACAGCAAAAATGTCATTTTTTAAAAATTTCAAATTTCCCACAGGTTCCGCCACCCGAACGTTCCGACGTCACAGGGACCGGAACACGGAAGCCAGATGCCGGCATCCGCCGGAGGAGATGGGCGGGGACGCTGCAGGGGACCCATTGTGGGAGCGAAGGACAAGGTAAGTGCTGCAGGGACCCCCAGAGAACGCTGCATGGTAAGCCCGAGTGTAGCTCGGGGTTACCGTTCTTGGTATAGAAATTCTACCCCGAGCTACACTCGGGAATACCGCCAAGGAGGTTAAGGACTGATATGAATGTACAATATATATGTAAAGCGCTGCGTAAAGTGACAGCACTATATCAGTACCTATAATAAATAACTAAAATATCACTTCTGGATGGACTTGTGCTTTTACTTATGCATTACATCAATCCAAGCGTTATACAAAAGGCTGCAAAAAGTATGTCATTTAAAAAAAAAATTTTCACACAATAACACTAATATTAAGAAACTGATTTGTTTTGCAACGCTTATTATAAATTCTAATTAGAGGCATCTTACAGCTGTCGTCAGTCTTTATTGGTGATAAGCAAAGCCATACTGATCCCTGACACAATTAGTTTGATATGCAGCAGATTCCGAATATTTAACAAGAGAACAAAGATAAAATGTTCCCACACAGTTCATAGACAGTTGGAACAAAGAAGAGATCCCATAGCAACTATACACTTTAAATTTGATGTATCAAGCAGGATCAGGATTACAGTAGAATATCAATATAGCTCCAGTAACACACAACCTGCTTCTGAATAGGTGTTTTCTAATACACTGTTTATACTGACTAAGAAAACTACAGCAGTGTAGTGGCACACTTAGCTAAATGCCATTTAGTTTGCTAAAGCATTGCATAAGCAATTGCTAGCTTTTGAAATAAACCACATATTGTATCCTTAATGCATATCAGTGCTGTTAATCTCCTGCGTGCACTTAGCTGTTACTTCATGTCCAGGGGCGGACTGACCATTTGGAAACTCGGGCACTGCCCGAGGGCCCAGGGTCAGTAGGTGGCCCCATGAGATGCCCCTGGTACCTTTTTCATAGGCTTTTTTGAGTTTGGGCAAGGACACAGGGGCCCCATGATCCCCTATTGCCCGGGGGCCCCATGAGTTATCAGTCCGCCCCTGTTCATGTCTACACTCTTACACTCCAGGAATGTTTGGGTGGCATTTCTCAGAGTGGGTTTTCCAATGGTGATAAAAGTGGACCCTGCCTGCATAATGTGTGTTGTCTCTATAAGATGCCTGTGTGAGAAAATAAATGGAAGACAGGGAATGAGCATTGTAAAGCTGGCCATACATTATACAATTTTCTTGTTTAATCTCCTTTAGATTTACCTTTAACTATGTAGTGCAAGGCTGCAAAACGAAACAAAACAGAAAGCGCACCAACCTTGCGCACAGGGGCGGACTGACCATTTGGAAACTAGGGCACTGCCCGAGGGCCTGGGGTCAGTAGGGGGCCCCATGAGATGTCCCTGGTACCTTTTTCATAGGCTTTTTTGAGTTTGGGCAAGGACACAGGGGCCCCATGATCCCCTATTGCCCAGGGGCCCCATGAGTTGTCAGTCCGCCCCTGCTTGCGCAATACCTCAGTAAACCAAATTTTATTGAATACAGAATGATACTCACAAACAACAAACTAAATCAAGCATGTAAGTCCTCAAAGGAACTTTAGAATTCTGAAGCCTGCGCGAGCGCCATCATAAGGGGTAGACACTCAGAGTGTGGATGACGCGTTTCGAAGGGCGTCCCTTCTTCATCAGAGCACATGTAGTGCAAGGGTCTGCCTGACTCCATGCAAATTGAAGCATTTAGGTTTGACCTCATATTATATGTTTTTTATAAATCTAAAGGAAAATTGTACAAGAAAATTGCATAATGTATGGCCTGCTATGCAGGCCATAGATGGGTTGAACATCGGCTGATTTTTCGAACGATAAATGAAAAATCGGTCGTTCGTTCGGCCAACGTTACCACCAACCACCAAAAAAATTGTCTGACTAAATCACAAAGTTCACCCCATAACTTCTGTCCCTTGCAGGTCACAGTTCATGCACAGATTTTTTTATCGTTAAAACGATCGTCCAATTTGGCCATCATTGCTGGGAAAATCGTCCAATCGTCCAAATCGGCCGCAAATTTCCCAAAATAACCGATAATCTGAAAGTGCAAAATACCCGAAAAACGGCCAACGAACTAATCCACTAACGGTACAAAAATCGGCCGATTTTTCTTTCGGCCGAAAAATCGGACGATTAACGACCCATCTATGGCCTGCATTACTCTAAAACAAGCAGTGCTGAACAAGAACCCTTATGGCAGGGACAATTTAAAAATGCCCATACACTATACAATCTGATTGTACAATCTCTCTACAATCTTCATGAGATTTTCCAAAATTATATACTATGAGGACAAACCTATACAATCTATTTATAGTGATTATAAAGGCTTTTTTTTTTCTTTAAGAAAAAAAATAACAAACATGTCTATACTTACCTGCTGTGTTATTTTACCTCATACTTTCCTGGCCCCTCCCACTTGTTGGATGCCCCACAGCAAGCAGCTTGCTATGGGGGCACCCATTGCTCCCTGTGTCCATTCACACACGAAGCCACAGCTCGGCCCTGCCCCCTCTCTCATATCATTGGCTCACTGGCTGTGATTGACAGCAGTGGGGGCCAATGGCTTCTGTCTCAGCCAATGAGAAGAGGGAATCCTGGGATAGCCGAGACTCCAGTGCAGATCACTGGATTGAAAGGGGGCTTAGGTGAGTATTAGGGGGGCTGCAGCACGCAGAAGGTTTTTTACCTTCATGCATAGAATGCATGAAGATAAAAAACCTTCAGCCTTTAGAACCACTTTAACCTCCCTGACGGTATTCCCGAGTGTAGCTCGGGGTAAAGTTTCAGTACCAAAAGCGGTAACCCCGAGCTACACTCGGGCTTACCATGCGGCGCTGCATAGGGATCTGTTCTTCACTTACCTTGTCCTGCGTTCCCGCGATGTCCCCCCGGCAATGTAATCCGGCGGATGCCAGCATCTGTCATCTGGGTTCCGTCCCCTGCAAGCGTCGGGACGTACTGGGGACGGAACGGCGGGAAATTTGAAAATGACGAAAAGTGACAGTCACTCAATACACTAAAATCACATAGTAAAACATTACTGTATCAAACCATTTCACATACATTTTGTCTCTAGTGCTTTGTCCTGTGCCCTGCCTGCATTTTACTGTTCTTTCTGCCTGGAAACTGGGAAACGTCCATGGCGTCCAAAAGCGTCCCTTTAGCTCAAAAGTGGTTTTAGACCAGCTAGAGAACAGCGATAGTAAATTAGAACTACTTGCAGAATTGAGTGATAATGATTTGTGGGGAAATTAGTCATCAGACACTGAAAACGATTCTGCGACTTTGCTCAGTGATGTGCGAACTTGGCGCTACATTTCAAATTTCAGTGTTTTTGGTTTGATTATATTATTGAATTAAATTTATTATTATTACATTATTATTTTTTATGATTGTTTATTAAATTATAATTTATGATTTCGTGTTTCAAATTTTATCATACCCGGGATGTTTATTGGACTCTTGTTCAGACAGATTTCAGTGAGTTATTCCTAAAAATTACAGGCCTACAATAAAAAAAATACATATTTCCATGCAAAAAAATGTACCGCTTTGAGCACAGAAATATGGACATAATCAGACCGCTAGGGAGGTTAATTAGTATAAAAAAATGCTCTTGTATTACTTGTTGATGGCAGATCTATTAGATCTAAAGGAAAATACGAGATTATACAAGAGGTCTTCAAAAAGTTTCTGCACTCTTTTAAACTCTATTTATTAAGAATTTCAAAAAAAACGTGACAACTCTTATAATTCTTGCAAGACTGCAAGGCCAGCTGGCTTGCCAGACAGACTAGTCACAAGACAATCTCAGACACAACCAATTACTACTCCTCCCGCCCTCACAATTTCCAACGAAAATATAAAAGTGCAGAAACTTTTTTGAAGGCCCCTTGTATATCGGATGGTCTGCAAGAGTTAAATGTTCAATAATTCTAAGGACCCGTTCAGATTGGGTGACTTGGAATCATAGGCAGAATCATCTCAATTCTACCCATGATTTCAAAATGCAGCAAAATGAGCAATGTGCGTTCGGGTGCCATTATTCATAAGGGCACCCCAAATGTGGTGCAATTCTACCATGACTGTCATGTGTCAGGATTGTGTGGTAATCACAGCAAATTGCGCAATTAAGATTTAAGCTAAGCTTGTAGCCCAAAAAGGCAACAAAAGTGCATATGTGCAATACATGAAAAGGCGGTTTCAGAATTGCAAGCAGAAACATTTGTTCCCACAACATTAGACTGAACAGGGCCTGAGGTTTAGTGTGCAGTGCCTATCCATTCCAGCTACAGTGAGCTCCCCTATTTTTGTATTAACTTTATTTGAAGTGAACAAAAGTGACATTTTATTTATGATGCCGATGTACAGTGACATAAAATCTTGTCCAGTGTGCTGCAATGCAATGCAGCATGTCTGCATTTAATTACATATAACTGTACCACACCTCAGAGGGTTAATAAGGTTTAGGAGGGCAGTATTTTCAACCTGAAATCAAAATCAAGAACATGGAACTATATAAACTAACTGGAGGAAAGTTCAAAACTAATCTCAGAAAGTACTATTTTACTGAAAGAGTAGTTGATGCTTGGAATAAACTTTCAGCAGAGGTAGTGAGCCAGTCAGCAGTAAATAGCTTCAAACATGCTTGGGACAATCATAGATCTATACTCAGACAAAAAAGTTTACAAAAAAACAAAGAAAGAAACCCCACCCTCTCAAATAAAAAAAAAACCCCAACACCCAAACAGACAAAAAAAAAACACAAAAAAAAACACACAAAAAAAAAACAGGCAGACTTGATGGGCCACTCGGTCTTGTTCTGCTATCCCTTTTCTTTTTTACTATTGCAGTATGAATAGAACACATACTGTAGAAAACATTTGCTTTCTGTGTGTCCTAGCAGTGACCTGCATTCTTCCAGTGCGATAAAACTTAGGTCACCACACTATGAGTGAAATGGGCCTAAGCGGTAAAAGTAGGTACTACTCACATTTACCCCAGCTCTGGCAGGTACCAGTGTTGTCTTTTTTCCTGACACTCCGGGCTGTGGCTGGATTCTTGGTGTCATCACATGCAATATAGGGCAGTTATCCTTGCATTGTGTGTGGAGGAGGCAGGAGTGCAATTAGGGGCGGACTCACAAATCATGGTGCCCCTGGGCAATAGGGGATCATGGGGCCCCTGTGTCCTTGCCCAAACTCAAAAAAGCCTATGAAAAAGGTACCAGGGGCATCTCATGGGGCCCCCTACTGACCCCGGGCCCTCGGGCTTTGCCCGAGTTTCCAAATGGCCAGTCCGCACTGTGCAATTACAGTAAGGAGTGTCTTAAACTGGCTATGCACTAGTAGATTAGATTTGCAAGTGAAAATGCATATGAAATTCCCAGTATGTTCGACAGCTTTCCGAATGTTATTCAAAAGTACTTCAACATTTTATTTGCTTTTGAAATTTGATTTTAGAACAAATGGACTTCACCACACCTGCACTGTTGGAAATGTATTCATTTGTGACAAGTTTTCCATTCTGCTCCTTTGCATCTCCTTGCCACTATGGTTAAAAATTAAGATTGCTTTTATACCACTAATAATTAGAAACCCAAACAAACATTCTTGATTTTAAAAGTTTCATTTGAAAATCCAGTAGTGTATACCCGGCTTCAAGTCGGACATATACAGGCCCAAATTTGTCTGGTTTGGCAGGGATCATCTGAAATTTTGATCCCTGTGTGGCTGTCCCTTTTTGCTATTTGTTATACCAAATAAATAGTCTAAGCACACTAAATTTTAGGTTGCTGCAAAACCCTATATGTGTTCCCACATAACCTGTAAAATTATATGAAAAGTGAAAAGCCCCCTCCAGAAGTCACGTGGTAATGTGACAACATGCGTTGGACGGAGCTGGGTGACGTTGCTATAGGAAGTGCCCTGGTTGTTTTGCTTGTCACTGCTAAGAGCAGTGTTTGTTTATGTGGATACAGAGCTATTTTACTGTAGTGCACCAGGATAGTGCACAAATGCATGTGAATTTTTACCTTACTTTTAATAGGCAGATTACCATTTTATATGCACAATGAAGTCTTTTTTTTTTGTTTTTGAGCCATGGAATATTGTTTCCACTGAGGAAGTAGCAAGAGAGGAGGAGTGAAGCCAGTAACCCTTAAAGGGGAAACACACTGTTAGATTTAATCATCTTGTTAGGCCAATATCCTGAGGTGAGGGCCATATGTGAATGGTGGTGGAAATCACTGGAAGAGTTGGACCATGGTAAAACACTTTGATGCATGTTTTTAATTAAAGAATTACATGGTGTGCACTTGACGATGTAAATGGAAGTCTTAAGTATATGGTAAGAGACTGAGATGATATATTAGGCACAAGGCATATTTGGAATGTTATCAGGATCTTGTTGTTACACATTCTACACAGTTTTTTTTTTAAATATATAATGCATACTTTTTTTGTCAGCAGTCACTGTGTTGAAAGGATGAGCTGGAAAAAATGTGTCGATCAGAGAAAATCCTGCTGTCAGAATACAATGTTCCAGCAGGGGGGAATCCTCCATACACCTTGTTTGTATGGATGAATGAATCTGTTGATTTTATTCTTCCTTCGGCCCAATTTAAAGCTTTAGGGCTCATTCACAAGGGCAGATGCGCACTGCACAGTTTTGTGTACATCTAAATGCAGCACTACAGTATTGCAATCAATGAGCCCATATAAACAACTGCACCTACCTTTGAAAATGTGCACTGCGCTTAGCTGTGCTAAAGAAAAAATAGGGTGCTTCTGTGCCCAGGATTACACAGATCTGCAGATTTTTTTGCACGAAGGCGCATAAACACACCTGAACACGTTCAAGTGTAAACGCGTAGCCCACACATCTGAATGTATCTAAGCACAAGTACTTTAAATGCACATTTTCTACAGGAACCTTATCAGCTCTGCCAGCAAAAACCTGCATTCATGCAGGGAATTTGCATATGCCCATGTGAATGGACCCTGCAGATTTAAACATTTGGAAAAGACTTTTGGTATTAAAGGCAAAGTTCACCTTTGGAACATGTTCCACCCATATTTGGGGTGAAACATGCAACCTGTATCAGCTCCTGCCTCCTCTCTTCCTGATAACCCCCCCCTCAAAAGTGGATGGGGGTTCTCCCCGCACTAGCTGTCACTTTTAAAAAGTAGCGCAAATCTTCGTGACTCCACCCACACATCTAAATGTATCTAAGTGCATGTACTTTAAATGCTCATTTTCTACAGGAGCCTTATCAGCTCTGCCAGCAAAAACCTGCATTCATGCCCATGTGAATGGACCCTGCAGATTTAGACATTTGAAAAAAACTTTTGGTATTAAAGGCAAAGTTTACCTTTGGAACATGTTCCATGTTCCCCCCATATTTTGGGGCTCCGCCCACACAGTCTCGTCATTCTTTTCTACAGATTCCTGTGCATGAATGAACTGCAAATACCGTCTGCCACCATGGCACAGACTTAGGGTCCCTCACAATTGCTTTGTTTTTTGCCTGTAGAAGCAGATCAATGTTATCCTGTGTTTCCATATCCATTAGGACAGTTAGATGCATATTTAAAGCTCATTTAGAGGTGGGAATTAAAAAACTTCTGGTTTGCATTTTTGATTGAAGCTTTCTGGCAGAAAAACGCTAAATAAATAAGCGCATCTGCCACTCCTAAACTTGCCTAAACATGTACACAAAAAACACTCTACGGCAAGGCAACTGGCATTTTTTTTTCAACCCCAGTGTGCATGGAGCCTTATAGTTCCAATGGGTTTGCGGGCACGTTGATCAGCACGCTCGTAGTTCATTCACTCCCTATGGCTCTGAAAATGACAGTCCATACAGAGGTATGAGCAACAGAGCTGTAAGCAGTGTGTGCCTGACATCAGCAGATCATGGGTGCAATACTTTGCAGGCGCCTGTTTAAAATAAATAAATACATGTACTTTTTTTTTTTCTTTTCTTACAGGCATAAATGTTTTTTTTTATGCAAAAGTGAACTTAGCCTTTAAATGTTAGCATTTTAAATCTTATATGAGATTTTAGTGATGGTGTTTACAAATACTTTAATGCACTTGCTATAACAGAGCAGCAGCTAATCCATGGCACTTTTCTTCATTCCATCTAAGGCTTTCCTGTTTTAATTCTGCCTTCTAAACCGGAGGGAGGATTGGCTAGTGCTGAAATATCCATTGGGTGGCAGTAACGGTATCTTTTTTATGACTTGCAGTTGCAGCAGGCTCCGAGAGTGCATTCAATCAAATGAGGAGATCTTATTGAAACACTGGATTCATTTATGTATTGCAGTTTCTCCCCCCTTTTTTTTCTGTCTATCTCTGTCTCTCTATTACCTCCCTCTCTGCCTTCCTCTCTGGTCCCTTGTTTTCTGGATGCTGGCTGTTAATCAAGTTTCCTTGTGTGCTGTGCTCTTGTCCTCTGTATTGGAGATTAGCATCATCCGGGAGCTAACACAACTGATCTGAATCCTTTCCTTTTCTCTTTTACCACCTTCTTCTTCATCATCTTCATTTGGGAGTGCTAGGACCCAGGAGACATCCTTTCAAACAGCAGGAGTTCTTTCACATAGCGGTACAGCTCAAGGAAAACCCCATTGGATCTGTTATTGCAGGATACTTGTGAAATATACATACACTGCTTCTTTTTTTTTCCCTGGCTGCATCTTGATAATGGAGAAATCTTATATGTATAGTAGGGCTTTGCTCTGAAAAGATACAGATGCAGCAAGGATTTTTCCTCTCTCACTCTCCCTGTTGATAACAGACTTCTGTTGCTCTCTCTTCTTTATGTCTTTTTTTTTAATAATACCAGTTCTTTTTTTTTCATGCTTTTGATGCACACCTGGATTGGATCGTCTACGATAAACGTAACTGGGTACTTTGACAGCTGGAAGAAGGCTGCAGGTCTTACGTCCTCCGTCTAGATGGAATTATCCTATATGGTGGTGAACTTGGCACTTGTGAATGGGGATCCTTTTACTGATTGCTAGCAGAAGCAGCAGCAGCAGCAGAAATCCACCTATTTCTAGCCCCAAATCCAAGGAATAAAAAAAAGGTTGGATCTGCTGAGTAAGCATTGTGATGACCAACTATCACCTTGCTGACTGAACCCAACAGCAGAATATTTTGGAAGAACGATCTGGGTAAGATTCTTCTCTGTCTCTAGAAAAAAAAAAAAAAAAGCATGCAGTGGGCTAACTACTGAAACTTGGGTGCTTGTGATGGAAAGGGGACTCCCTCATTGCTGCAGTCTTAAATATGCCAGAGCAGATTGGAAAATGGACAACTGCAGATAACATTTGATCATGTCTTATGTGATCAGGGCACACTGCTTTATACTATCACTATCATACATCATATTGCCTTTGGATTATAGAGCATGCCTGTGTGTATCGGGGCTTTTTGCAATCTGTTTGGATGGCAAGGGTTAATAGAAGGTGCCTATATAAAGCAGATTAGCTATAGATTGATTGGGTGTCTAATATGCTTTTATAGCAGAAAAGATGCATGTGGGTATATATATTTAATTGTGATCATTAGTATCTGGTGCATTGATCACAGAAGCTGCAGCAACCTGCATGGATGTCTATATACCTATTTGAGCACTTCTTGTGTGCCATTTTTTTCCTATTCAGCAGGAGGTTAAATGGCATTAAGTGTATTGGTATGGATTGCTATGCAATTATTTCTGCAGATTCTGCAGGAGGATTATATAGCTGCAAGCTGTTGGAGGAAAAAGAACAGCAAAAAGACTGGCTGGCATAATCAGTTCCAGGCTCAATCTCTGATCCATCAGAACCACTACAGCAGTGCTGTCAACTGGCAAAACAGAGATCCCATCAAAAGCTCCTCAATACTCTATGCAGATAATAGTGATGGCGGTGCAAAACTAGGCAACATTCCACATACAATACTGTAACATTACCAGAGTATGTGTTCAGTTTCTGACTTATAGGTAAAAAAGTTTAGACTATACAGAAAAATAATAGTAAAATGAGATCAATACTACAATGTATAAAGCATCTGGAGTGACCATGATTAGGTTGCACTGCAATGGTAAAGTTCTGTGTGGACAAGACAGGATCTCCTCTAACAACTCTGCTCCTTGTTGCATTATGCATTGCAATTCTCAAAAGGGTGAAAGGTGCATTGTTATAAGACAAGGGTCTCCCTTCTCTTAGAGGCGAAAACAGCATTTGTGACTGCACCTAATAATGGAGTAAAGAAATGACTTCTTTTAAAGTTGAATGCCAAAAGACTAAAAGATCAATTGACAGAGGGAGTGGGAGGAAGAATAGGATTTCTAGATGAGACTGTGCTGCAATTCTTAATTTGTCTGCCACACGTTTAGTACCTGCTTTCTTCCAGTATATGATTTTCTAGGGGTCATAGGATAGCTAATAAAAGCATGCAGGTTTGTGTACCACCTTATCCATAGCTTGCAAACTCCAGAATATAGCATGTGTAACAGTTAACAAAGGTCCCATTGACTAGATCAGCCCACAGACTTTGTCAAGGTCAATGTTGAGGCCAGGGTTTTCATAGAATGTTTGCAAACAATAAAGTTGGGCAAGGGAGGTACTGAAAGGGGTCTTGAATGGGAATGGCTGTATAGAACCAGAATACAAGTTTTCTTGTGTGTTTCTCCATTCACTATGAAATGGAAATTCTGGACAGGACACATGCTCATGTCTGTCCAGGCAAAGTCTGCCAACTTTGGAAGACCTTTTTGATTTTCTGGTTGAAGACCAAGTCATAGTAAATTACAATCACCACACGACATTGGAAAAAGGTTCCTATGTAATTTGATTAATCTTATAGATTAAGGGCAAGTTGAAATTTTCTAAAGTTTTTAGGTTGTAAAGGTGACAAAAGCCTGTTCTGTTTCTCATATCGACATGATACAGTTTGATCCTCTATAGCTTAAAATGGCTGCAAGCTGTGAATGATAATGACGAAGCATGTACTTTTAATGTAATCTGAATTAACACCTTTCTTGCTCCATTTCCAAGCTTAAGTTTCCAAGCTTAATTCATGTTAATTGAGAGATGCTTATTTTTGAATTACAATGTATGAAAATCTGAAGAACTTCTTGAATGTTATGGGTTGCACATAGCATAGGCTACTAGTCCATTTAGATGTAGATGGCACATGGAGGAAGAGCAGATGTCAGGTGCTACAATACCTTGAAGAATTATGTCCACTTTTGAAAGATGGATGCCCCATAAGAGCTCTTTGTCTGATATTCCATGTTAAATGTGATAATGAAGGATACTATCTTTACCCAAGCATGATTAATGACATGTCTAAAATAGGAAAGGAATAACCAGAGACTAAGTTCGCCAGAGTGAATGCTGTAGAAGTATGTGAGAGACAATTGAATTGAGCATGGGAAATGTAGAATTGTGAAGTTATTTTAGAAAACATAAAAAGATCATGGCACTGCTAACCTGCGTTATAAGCACATTTCAAAGCAATGGTAGTCGGTTTTAGAAATGAGAGCAGTGTGTTTCTGAAGGCTTCTGAAGGTTAGGCTTTTACTGCTGGGTCTTGCCACTGGTTATCATTCAAATGAGTGCACTGGCATGCTGCAGATGGAACAGACCTTATTGTAGAACAAGGCTTACTTGGACTACCAATAAAATGGCCAGGATTAAACCTTGTTTGGTGATGTAAACAGTAGCAGCTTTTACAGTCTGGGGAATATGGTATGAAATGCAAATCAGAACATGTGCCATACTCTAGATTCCATATTATAGACTGTGTGTACAGTATGTAGCATACATTGCTGCCATCTTCATATATATTGTTTCTATATAGATCTTTCAGCTGAAGTCTTATATTCCTGTTAAACTGCAAATACCTGCAATGTGTTGCTTGCGGTCTATATATGTATGATGCTTGCCTCTTGTTCCCCATCCTTCAGGCATCAGAATAGGACTTTAGCTGCAGTACTGTATTTATTGCCTTCAGTGTGAAGCATGCTTTAATACAGTTCTATTTCACCTTACAGAGCTTTTTTTTCTTTTTCTTTTTTTTTGGTTTTATGCGCTTGTTAAACCACTATGTTCTTACGGGAGCAAGAGTATCCTTGAGCTCACCAAGGAAAGATAAAACAATTGGTAGAGTGCTATAATGAGAGATACAAGAATGCGTTTTTTAAATCTACTGTATGTGGATTTTATTAATAATGGCATGCAGTTTCCAGACTTATATTCCAGAGTGCAGGGTGGCATTTCCATTGTTATTTTCAGTTATGGCATAGCTAACATTTCCTGGAATCATTTATAATTATATCTACACTGACAGCCTATAAGGCTATTTCTCATTGTTGTGGGTAAAAATGTAATTGGATTTTTGAGGCTTGTTATACAATGCTGCTTGTTAACCCTTCCTGATATTAAGAAAAAAAGCTGTTCTTTTATTCAAAGATGTCCTTGCAAGTGTAACACATTTAAAGCTGTAGTAAAGTTTGGAAAAAAAAAAAAACCTTTCTCTTACAAGTAAAGGGCATAATGTGCTAGTATGCATCACATACTAGATCATTATGAAAGACTTACCTTAAAGTAAAGTCCTCCGGTGGCTTGGTGGCACCTCTGCAGAGGTTTCCATTTTCACCTGGTCTTTCTTCCGGGTTTGTGGGCTCCGGCTGTTTGAATGGTCAAGCCACAATATTGTCACTTCCGTTCATGGTCACAGGAGCTGTGATAGCCACAGCTTTCTGAATGGATGGCATACTCAGTGACGTCACAGGCTGCAGAAGTAGTGAATATCTCCTAAACGATGCATGTTTAGGAGATATTCCTTGTACCTGCAGGTAAGCTTCATTATAAGCTTACCTGTAGGAACAAGCCATCAAGCTGTGTTTATTACCGCTTTAAAGCTGAACTAAAGGCAAACAGAGAAGTACACAGATGAATTACATACTTAAGAGATGTTTTATCTGCCAAAGGACTGGTATTTCTTTCCATCCAGTCCTGAGATTTACACAGATCTGTAACAGGGCTCAGCCTTGTCTGGATGGACAGGAGACATTTTTTCTGCTGAAGTTGTAGTGTCAGTAAATCCCCCAAAAATATTCTCTATAATAAATGTGTAAAATATTGTGTGGCTTTTTTCTTTATACATTGACTTTATATGAAAATACCCACTGATGCTTCCAGTGACTTCTTACTGGTTAGTGGTGGTAATGATCTTCAGGATCATCTATTGTCTGCAGTGTTGCCATTGCTTGGGTGTATGCTTTTGGTGTCTATAGCTTAAGCCGGCCAGAGATGGATCAAAGTTTGGCCAGTTTAGTAGGGACCTGACAAAATTTGATCCATCTATGGGCAGGTTGGTTGCACAGAAGTTGATCTCTTGAGTGATTTCTGGACAACCAGCCTGTCAGGGTTTTTGTGAATGATCTGCGCCACTGGCTATAGTTGGTAGCACTGATCATTTTATTCTGCCGACGAGGAAGTCTCCCTGCTGGCAGAATGCAATAGTGCTGTATTGGTGGCCAGGTTGGTGAATGGGACCGACCTGCCTTGTTGTGAATTGTAATAACAGAATGAGTCACTGTGTGAATGGAGTCTACTGGGACTGGTAAGAGTGTTTGATTGACAGTGGTGCCATAACTCCAACCATATCATTACAGTGGTTTCCGAGCACCTTCTGCATTTTCATCTCCTAGCCTTCCAAGTTGTGTGGAGAATAGGGGACAGAGCGGTCCTCTGACTGTAAATAAAAGCCCTCATGAAAGGCACAATAAATTAACGATGAAAAGTTTTACAATATCCTTAGTGGTAGTGCCAGGTGTGTAATCACCAATTTTACTGCTTTTGCATTTACAAGCAAATGAAAGTATGCCTAAAGGCCAAACTTTTTTTTTTTGTTTTGGATAAGGTATTGAAATATTAGAACACCACTTAGGTTTTTATTGTTGTCTGTGCCCCTTAAGGCCCCCTTCACACTGTCGGCTCTATGGGGTCCATCTGTTAGTTTTTCAGGTGGAACAGATCGGACCATCCATAGACCTCTATGGATCGGCAGGTGTCAGTGGACAAGTGCATCTGATCCGATCCTGTATGCCAAAAAACAGACAGATGTGGATCCGTGCCCCATCTGTCTGATGAATCGGAACGGATGACAGTCGGGTGGAAATGGATAGGCAGTCCGTTTCCATCTGACCACCTTTTAGAAGACAGTTGGCTGTGTCTGTGTCCACTCTGCAGCAGCGGAGCGAACACAGACCTGTCATCCACCTGCTCAGCGGGGATTAGAGGAGAGATCCCCCGCTGAGCAGGTGGATCCACTGACAGGTCTGCCTTGTCTGAAAGGGGCCTTAAGGAGATTCTCCCTCTCTATTTGTTATGGTTAAGTTTATCATCAAACATGAAAGTGAAACAAAATCCCACATTTTGGGTTCTCAGGAATAGAAGGGAAATCTTCCAGTGGGACACTAGTTCTAGTGACCCAGATAACAACCCAGTATTCTTGCACTTTGGAGAAATGTTCTTTCATTTCCTGGCAATGGGACAAGATGTGAAGAGAAATCTACCCAATGGAACACAGATGGCAAAAAACTCCAAACTGACACGGGTTATAACGCTTGTTTATTCTATTCAGAATTTTAAAAAGGTTTTACTTTTAGTGCTTCAAGTAACATATACAGGTCTGTATGTATATACCAATGGAATAAATAGAGAGGCTGAACATTGAAAAGCTCATCTCTATTACTCTGTTCTCTCCTCCTATCTCCACCACTGCATGCATCTTTGTGGTGCTTCTTCCTCACCTTTCCTAAGCTCTGCTGTACAAAATGTACAGTAGACTGCTTGAGACTGATATTAAGTCAGATTCAAGTTCTTACACTTCTTGCATATAAAAACATATTTAATGATATAGTAGACTAGGTTTGAATACTGTATGTGAAAGTTGGGAATGCATGCACAATCATGCATGTTTCCAGCCCACACAAAAACATGCTGCTCTTTAGCAGGTACACTGGGGTGCCATTAACTCTAACTGGCACTCCAATGCATCAGCATCTGCATAGATTTTCTTGCACATGAAACTGCATGGGCTTACAGCACTATGCAGTTCCACAAGGCTCATGTTTAAAAGAGGGTAATCGACTTCTTTCCCCACGTTTCTCGTGGGTACAGTAGGCTATTGAAATGAATGGGCTGCTGTACCAGTGACATGAGAGCTCAAATGTGCTTGTATATATATGAATCTAGGCTTACTGGTTACAAAGCTAATTTCATCTGTGCCTTTTATATCTGCCTAGAGTTCAGCTTTAAAGCATGTTTGACATACAGTATATTATACATTTTGCATAATGGGGGAAGGAGGGTGGCACTGAGTGCACTTAGAAAACAGTATATATTGCATATTTTCTTATTTAATGCATGGAGAGGCTCCTTAAACTCAGGACCCTTCATTCACTATATCTGGTCTCCCACAGTACACAGAATGTGGAAATGCAATTATGTTATTAAATATAAACTGCTAAATACCTTTTCTCATCATCAGTTAGCGCAGTCTTGTGACTTCTATCAGTGTCCAGCAGAGCACTGCTTAAAGCTTGTAGGAGGAGTTTTCTTTCAGCTCTAGGAGGATGCAGAATTCCTGACCCTCTGTTTGGACAATGCTGATTGGCCCTGTGCTGATCACATACACTCTCCCAAGAAAAAAAAAAAAAACCTCTCTAGCAATACACACCAAACTGAGACATGTGTAGAGTGACCCTACACAATATGTCTTATCAGGAGATAAGAGGGGGGCACTGGAAGAAGGGGAGAATCAGAGAAGTCAGGATCAAACAGCCTTTTTACACAATGTAGAGGATTAACCCCTTAGGTTCCACAGTGAGTATCAAGCATACTTTACTGCATATACAGACTGATTTTACTGTTGTGGGTTTAGTAACACTTTAAGGATTGCTGTAACTAATGAGTGATAGTTGTTCCCATACTTGAGTTGTTCAAGTGGTATAGCTACAAATGTGTGCAGTTACTGAATGTTTTATAGACAACATGCTAATGACTCAAATTGTAACATTTTCCAAAGAACTCAATAACATCTCATTGTATATTTAATTACAGCATAATTTATTTTTGTGTCCCTGCCATACATTTTTACATTTTGTATAATGCAAATTGATTTAAATAATCCATATACTGGAAATGATTTTACTGATCCAGGTTTCCACATTCTTATGCAGATTTTTAGGTATCATGTGAAATGTGGAGTGTTGATGTTGGCTTCCAGTTTCCATGAGTCTTTTAGATCATACAGTAGGTTGCCCCCTATACTATAATATAGTGCTGCATTTTATGAGATCATTTTAACATTTGAACAATCTTGCAGGACAACTGCACCTTTATTTTAAAAATAATATTTTAATGAGCCTAGAACACTTATTAAATCAGCAATATAAAAATGCTTTGCCTTTTTTCACTCATCAAATAGGATTTTGCTATGGTCTACCTATCTTACAGAGGTGCTATACTCATGTACTCTCCAACTATGGAACATCTGGGAGCTCTTTCACTGGTCTTAGCATTTTTATTTGGTTTTGTTCCGGGTTTAGGGTATTTTGCCTCCTTCATTGGTTGTGTGAGGATGACATAACTCCTGCATGTGCATCTTGTCAGATGCTGAAATTATACACTCAGCACAGGATAGTACTTCCTATATACTCATCCCTCTACAGGAGCCTGGATGGTCACTTAGTTATGATGTATGCAGCCACCATTTTGGCAAAAACTTAATATATGTAGAAAAAGAGTATAGCATTTGTAGTGCTGATTTAAATCTGTACTCTGGGATATATGTAAAGGGGTTCTGTTATTGCCATTAGATACTGTATGTACATATGAAAGCTGTTTATCTTTTTTCAATACAACTTCACGATTCAGCAGATAAATACCTTCAATAAATGTGTGACTTCATTATTCTATTGATGAAAAAACTGGCACAATTAGAAAGAGGCATGGGGCCAGGATATATCATGAAGGTAGATATATCACATAGGCTCTCTGTGCAGTGCCATTATGAGAAACTACAATTCCCATCATGGAATAGGCATTGAAGTTGTAAATGGGTGGCATACTGTGTGGATGGGTGTGATGGACGAAGAGACTTCTGGTTCATCAGTCAAACCATTACATCATGTTGGATGGGACAGACCAAGAGACTCTTGTCCTATCAATCAATCAATCAATCAATCAATCAATCAATCAGGGAGTTTGAGATGCCTGGCTTTTCCCACTACAGTGATTGGCAATATATTTACATTGTCACTCAATTCTACTAAGAACTATGGAGGGGACTGGTGGCTGGGAAAATCACATGCATAGCTGCCACTGGTCATAGTCAAAAGGAATGCAAGAGACTGAGAGACTGAGAGTTGATGCTACTTACACATTCAATGTAAGGTTACTCTGCAGGTGGTAATCTCTTTATCAAAAGGGGACTATCTTGCACAAAGGTCTAAAATTAACTTTACAAAATGCATGGTATTTCTATCTGAATTTCAGCTTCAATAAGTGAGTTCATTGTAGCACTGATTTGAAAAAAAGGCAGTTTTCCTTTAATTGCTATAGTTCATCTTGCCTTCCAAGCATAAGAAATTCTAAAACACCTTTATCTGTATAAATTCTAGTGTTGTGGATTATAATAATTTGATGCAATTTTTTATATTTATACATATTTATATGTTTATTATATATTATTGTAGTATTTTATATTTTTTAGATAGTTATATTATATATATATATATATATATATATAAAATCTTTACATATACATGTGTTTGTATCTCCTGAATCATACAAGCCTAATTAAATCAAAATGGTGCAACGTACAACAAGCCCTAGCAACCATTACAGTATATCATTTCTTAACGGTACTGACCCAAGTAAATTGAAATCTGATTGGTTACTATGGAATACGTTCCCATACACATTCTCTGTTCTTCTTTTTACTTCTTTACTAAATACACTTGTTATAGTCCTATTTCCAGCTTCTGCTTTCCATTTGTTATATGCTGTGTCATTACAGTTGTCAAGAATGTCACTTTACCTTAACAATGTCAATAATTATTAAAATGAAGGAGTATACAGCACCTACTTTTCCATGCAGTGCCATAATGCTGAGACACTGGGGATGGTTACTAAAAATACAGATAGCTCACATAATTATTAAAGTGAAGCTATGTTCACCTTAAAGAGGACCCCCCCTCCCAAAGCTGAAAAAGCCTAGGTTCATGCAACTCTGCACGCTGGACTATAAACAACTTCAACTCATACATAAAAGGAAAGATTTATTTGTGTATTTACATTTTTTTTTATTCCAATTCTTGGAATTCAGAGGCACTAGTGACATAGTCACTGCCAAGGCCTTGCATCTACATCATCAATTGCACTACATCGTGCAGCTGAACAAAATTATGCAAAATCTCATGGCATCTTGGGGAATATACATTTTTAACAAACTGCTCCAGATCTCATATAGTGCTTGTACGCATGTGCAAGATTTGGAGCAGGCATCATCAGTGGGTCAGCACAGAAAATGAATGAAAATAACAGCCTCCTTACTTTTTTTGTAGGGATTTCTGACCCAGTGGCGATTGGGGAAAAACAAGAAGAAAAAGGCAGATTCCAGGGTGCTAGGTGTAATTTTGGACTCTGAAGTCTGATTTTGGTCCCACATCCAATCACTTTCCAAAGCTTTCCGTCTCAACCTCCACAACATCTCCAAAATACACCCCTTCCTAACCAATGACACCACAAAGCTCCTAATTCCCTCCCAGGTTATCTCTCACCTCGACTACTGCAACTCCCTCCTCATTGGCTTACCTTTACATCTCAAAATACCAACCAAATTGCTCTCTTCATTCCTTCCAAGACCTCCTGCTCTCTAGTTCCCCTGTCACCTCCTCCCATACTCACCTGCAGGACTTCTCCCAAGCCTCTTCCATCCTATGGAATTCCCTACCCCAATCTGTTCAACTATCTCCTACTCTGTCCACTTTTAGGTGATCCCTGAAAACTTTTCTCTTCAGCGAAGCCTATCCTTTCTCCATAACAAACATGCATTTTCTCCATTCCCCGCAGTTATTACCTTTTGTATCACTTGACCCTCCCCTTTTATATTGTAAACTCTAACAAGCAGTGCCCTCTGATTCCTCCTGTATTCAATTGTAATGTAACTGTACTGTTCTCACTCACATTGTAAAGCACTGCACAAAATGTTGGTGCTATGTAAATACTGTATAATAATAATAATAAAAAAATAATCCCTACATTTAATTTTATTAGGTTTCCTTGAGAGATGTCATTAATGTAGTCAGGTTTATTAAGGAGGTGATAGGGGGTCCCTTTAAATTCCCATGTATGTGTACAGAGAACTCTATATTGCCCTGCTCATAACTGACTGATTGACATGGCAGCAGCTTTGCTTTATTCATTACAGTGAAATTCTCATTAAGTAAATCAGTTCTATACTCTCAGCATTCCATATTGATCATAATAGTGACATTACCAGTGATCTCTGCATATGAAAGCAATGGAAATCTAAGTTGTTGCATAGGAGATTTGCCTAGCTTACAGTGTCAATAGTTTCCATTTTGACCTAACTTAACAGTAGCCAGGGAACTGAGCATTTTTCCAACACCATACCATTATCCATGGTACATAAAGGATCTCATTACATCATGAGGCCTGAATTGTTAAAATGCCTGCCAACTAGGCATGTGTGATTTGTTTAGTTACAAATCAAAATTCGGACAAAATTTTTGTTATTCAGAGATTTAGATGTATCCAAATTTCTCAATCACAATAGTAACAAATTTCAGAGTACGCAAAATAAATTATAATGAAACAACCAATTCATTTGTTTAATTCGGATGACATGATTTGATAGTTTGGGCCTTTTGTTAATGTTTTAAGTATCCGGAATAAAATAACGACATAACGAATCATTCAAATTGATTTGGATTAATTTCATGTTTTAATTTGCATTAACAATTTTTATTATAAAAATATGCAGTGAAACAGGCTCTCAATAGTCTTTTTAACATGGAAAAGCTGCACACTATTGCTCAAAACTTCAAAACCTCCCACCACTTCATCACCAGATGGAGGTGTTTCATGGAACACTCTTTTTCACCAGCTGAATTAGCATCCCACATGCAACCGATTCGCTGCTCTAATTGGTACCTGAAAGCTGAACTCACAAATTCTCTAGGTAAACTTAGAGGGAGACTGGCCCCACCCTCACCTAACGGCCAGTCTCCCTCTTTCCTCCCACCCCTCATTCCCCTCAGCCACTTCCTACTGTACCTTTACCCCCTCCCTCCTAGATTGTAAGCTCAAAAGAGTAGGGCCCTCTTACCCCTCGTACGTTGTTTGTTGTTGTTGTACTGTGCCATGTATTGTCCCCCCCTCTATTGTACAGCGCTGAGCAAACCCTTTGGCGCTATATAAACTCGAAGTAATAATAATAATAATAATAAACTTCAAGCGCCCAATATGGCTGATTGGCCGGCCCGTACCCTTTCCTCTCTTCTTCTCCCTCAGGGGACCTCAGATCTATAACTAATATCCAGTAGCCAATAATTGCAAATTGTAAGCCCCATGTTATCAGACAGCTCAGAGTACAGCTTTTGTTTTTACGAACTGGCTTCCACTCCTAGGGAACAACTGATCCAACCTTGCTGTATACTTTGTTCTCTTATGTTTCTCTAACTATGCACAATTCATCTTTTTACAAAGCCTTCTACAAGTTTTTTGCCTACTTGTAGCCCTTCTGGGCGTATGTCTTTTATATATATGTATGTTGTTTGGATTTAAATATGGAAAACCTAATAAACATATCTTTAAAAAAATAAAGAAGAAATGCAGTGCTGTATATATGAAATGGAAACATATTGCAATAAATACAGTAAAGTATAAATGGAAATAAGATGATTCCTAGTTGTGTTTTTGGGTGAGATGGAGGTGGATCTTAATCTGATTCAGAATCTCTGAATCACAACATAACAAATTAATCCAAAATTAAAGTGGTACTAAAGCTAAAACGTTTTTTACCTTAATGTCAATTGCTCCTGCTGCTGTCAATCAAATGCAGTGAGGAGGAAGTGGGGGCTGGGATAAATTCCGCTGTGAAAGTCCATAGACACACAGCTTGGGAGCACTCAGACACTGTGTGCCTCCATAGCAAGCTGCCTGCTATGGGGACACATAAAGAAGAGTAGGAGCCAAAATCGCCATTGGTGGAACTGAGAAGAGAAGCATCGGAGACACTTTGTGTAATACCATTGCACAGAGCAGGTGAATATAACATGTTTGTTATTTTAATTTTAAAAAATGACTTTAATTTTGTTCCATTCATTATATTTGTTACTCCAGTCAATATCATCCAATCAGCTTATTCCATTTCACTTTGTAGTTTGGACTAGCAAGGATGACTAGTGCAAAAGTAATCTCCTGAAATAACAAACTGACACATTAAAATAAATAAAAATGACACATTAAAATTAATATAGACAATCTTCCAAAATAACTTCCAAAATCAAGAATCAATTCGGAACAAAATACAAAAGGAATCCAAATATACTGAGCAAATTTTAAAAATGAATCATTCTGACATAACGTATATGATGAAAAAAAAAGATTTACTTAACGAATAAATCTGAAATGAAACAAAACAATTTTTTTCATTGTGCACTTTTCATTTCCTATAGCTTCCACACAAACGGGCACATTTGTACAAGCATGGCTTAGCAGTAGTTGATTTTTCTGGGTTGCAGCTTTACATATGTTGCCATAAATCAGGGCAAGGTGTTCGTACGGCATTGCCGGAAACTGATTGCCCATTGAACAAACTTACAACCTTTGTTATTCAGGCCATTTAAGTCAAGCATCAGTGTGTAAACGAAGTAACCCACTTACCCCACAGTAGTGGTCTTTTTGTTGCCCTGTTACCATAACTGGAAATTTGTACTAATTGGAATTCCTGAGAATGAGGTTGGAGAAAGGGTGGGTGGGGCTAATAATGCTGAAAGTGATCAAATTGCACTTAAAAGTAGGAGGGGTTTAAATAATGGGTCCAAAGATAATAGTGACAAAGGGGTTGATTTACTAAAACTGAAGTGTGCAAAATCTGGTGCAGTTCTGCATGATAGCCAATCAGCTTCTATGTTCAGCTTGTTCAATTAAGCATTGACAAAAAAAGATGACTGTTTTTTATGCACAGCTGCACCGGATTTACCACTCTCCAGTTTTAGTAAATGAACCCCAATACACAAGCAACAAACAGGCAATTGTGATAATGTGAGAGTAACAAATGGCAGTGGTGGCAATATACGGCAATGATAGTGGCAGTAGTGACAATAAAAAAGGCATGCTCTATACTCCACTCTTACTGCCTCCTCTCCATTGTGGAGCTGCTAGTTCCAGTACAGATTCTGGGATATGTAGTTCTCCATTAAAACTACATGTCCGAGGTAACTGGTATGAAATTTTGGCATTGGCGGGTCAATTTTGGCAAGTTCCCAGAGAGAATATGAGAATAAAACAGTTGTATTTATGCTTTAGTTTTGATCTTGGATGATGTAATAAACATTAACAGCTATGAAATATAGTTTCTACTTTTACTATCGTAATTCAGATACCCTTTAATACCCCATGGCATGCTGAGGCTGTGTCAGATTAGTTAGACTGATAAGGAGATTCAGAAGAAGCTAATGTTCATTGATGGGAGGATTTCAAAACAGCGCTTTACAGAATGAAATAAAACCTGAACTTCTGTCACTGTCACAGCCAAAATTTATATGACTTACCAAGGTAGGAAATTCTAATTTTATAGCAATGTTCTTTTTTTTTCTGCAATCATCAATTTGATAAATCCATTGAAAGAAATCAAAGCAAGAAAATATTATTTAATCTCTTTTTATCATTAGTAAATTGTATGCCACATCAGGCTGCTAATGGTAAGATAATGACCTCGGGGAATAGGCTTGCGTTCCTTTGGTATTGTCACTTGTCATTTTTTTAACAATAACAGCCATTTACTTTAGGTGCTACTGCATAATTAAATAGAATATTTATCCATTCATTATCTATCATTATTTAAGAAGATGTGTGACACTCTTTATCCTTGACCATACTTAATAAGCTCTGTTTATGCTGGGTGGTTTTTCATCTTATCTTTATGTGTTTTATTAATGGAAGCACAGAAAAAACAAATATTGTAAATCAAACAAAAGATAAAATGTAATTTTATTCAAAGTGCTTATCAACCTAAATGAACATTTATTGCTATCTTATCTGACACCAGGGATGTATCTATCACTTCTTGCAGAAGTGTACCTTGAGAATTGCAGACTCAGATTACAACTCTAGTCTTATAACTTGATCATGGTATGTCCATGCTTCCAAAATTAATTAATTATGTTACTATATATCTACCTATGTATATAGGGAAATCAGTGTATGACATCATGGTAATTACTTTGTTACACTGGGGTTGCCGTATAGGATTCATCCATTTTCCAAAGCCTAAAAACAGCTTCTCATCCTGAGTTTGAGATGGTTAATTACTTTCGCTTACCAGTAAGAAATATTAGCTTGTATATAGTCCATTGAAAACATACATTTACAAAAAAAAAGCTAAAACCGCAGCATATTGGTGGTGTTGCACCTTTTAGTTCAGATTCACAGACCACATACCTTTATTATTCTTATTTAGGGCTGGTTTACTCCTGAATTGCACAGGAATGCAGTTCACATTCCTGTGCCATTCTTGAGGAATTTATTGTAGTGTGATTTTGCAGCCCATTCATTTGAATACACTGCTGGGTTACCATGCAACCTGGTGTGCATGGCGTTTGTGATTTGTGTTTGAGATGCCATTACAAAGTATTGGCACTACAGCAGATTGGAAAGACAGTGCGTTTTGAATGCAGTGTCGGAAATGCGCACAGAATGTGCCTTTCTGGAACCATTTCTGGTGCACACTGGCCATTAACCTCCCTAGCGGTCTGATTATGTCCATATTTCTGTGCTCAAAGCAGTAAATTTTTTTGCATGGAAATATGTATTTTTTTTATTGTAGGCCTGTAATTTTTAGGAATAACTCACTGAAATCTGTCCGAACAAGAGTCTAGTAAACATTCCGGGTATGATAAAATTTGAAACACGAAATCATAAATTATAATTTATAATAAATAATCATAAAAAATAATAATATAATATTAATAAATTTAATTCAATAATATAATCAAACCAAAAACACTGAAATTTGAAATATAGCGCCAAGTTCGCACATCACTGAGCAAAGTCGCAAAATCGTTTTCAGTGTCTGATGACGAATTTCCCCACGAATCATTATCACTCAATTCTGCAAGTAGTTCTGATTTACTATCGCTGTTCTCTAGCTGGTCTAAAACCGGTTTTGACCTAAAGGGACGCTTTTTGGACACCATGAAAGTTTCTCAGTTTCCAGGCAGAAATAACGGTACAAATGCAGGCAGGGCACAGGACAAAGCACTCGGGACAAAATGTATGTGAAATGGTTTGATACCGTAATGTTTTACTATGTGATTTTAGTGATTTTAGTGAATGTCACTTTTTGTCATTTTCAAATTTCCCGCCGTTCCGCCACCCGTACGTCCCGACGCTTGCAGGGGACGGAACCCAGATGACAGATGCTGGCATCCGCCGGATTACATTGCCGGGGACACTGCAGGAGGGACATCGCGGGAGCGCAGGACAAGGTAAGTGGAGAACAGATGCCGGAGCAGTGCCGCATGGTATTCCCGAGTGTAGCTCGGGGTTACCGCTTTTGGTACTGAAACTTTACTGGAACTTTAGTCAGAATATTAAGTCCTGATGGATCACTTCAGGCTGGCCCCTTTTGCAGGTATAGCTATGTAAAACACAAAAAATAAGTGCCTATACTATTTAAATTCTAGTACTACATTGTCTCACCCTGCTCTGCACATGCTTAGTTGCTGCAGACAGCCTAAAGATTTACTGTTGCTCGAGGGCTCTGGGCTTTAACAAAATGGCATCCTCTAGCAAGAAGTAACAGAGGCAATGCTGGAGGCAATTTACAGCACACACTAATTTTGGCAGAATAATTATTAATGTGGAATGTATGTTCCTTGCTAAAGAAGATTATTTTTGATCATATTTTTATAGGTAAAGTTGTGCTTTAACGCAGAACTAAACCTACCTATTCTTTACTTTAGAGCAAGCTGCCGTCTCAGTTTCTATTTGATCTGCAGTTGCCATGGTGCTGCACATGTGATTAGTTATGACACCATTTTTTTATGGCTTTGCAGTTTGGTTGACAGCACAAGCAACTGCAACAGTTATCATTCATGGCATGCCTTGTAGCTGTTTTGGGAAACAGTTAAATCAGTGAATTCTACTTTAAATCAGAATGCAAGAACAGAACCATCACCATTTAGAAATCATAAAAAATGAGTGCCAAATATGACTTAAAATACAACTAAAGGGGAAGATATTTCCTTGACTACTCCCAACTCACTCATGTCTTTATGGTCATACTTACAACTCTGACACTTTCTGAATTAATCCAATTTCAAAGCAGCCTATTTCTGTCCCTTGACCTCCTTCAAAAAATGATGTTCCTCTACTGTACCACAAAAGCATTTAATATCGACCATTTATTCATTACTCTCCGACTTGATTTAAACCACTTTCTACCCATCATTAACATCTGGGACTCCAACCACTCAAACCTCCTCTCTTATTAGGATTAGGAAAATATCTGTGTGACAGTTCACAGGGGATCCCTAAATGTATCGACCTAGGAACATAACTATAAGGTCCTCACACATTGGTACACATTTTCTCCACAAAATCTTTCTCCAGGTACCGAACACATGCTGGCATTGTGGTAAAATGGTTGGTACAATTGTCCCACCTTTGGTGGGATTGCCCCATGAATAGCTCTTTTTGGTCACAAGTACATGAAATAATCACAACAGTATCTTCCTACCGCATATCTTTTTCTTCTTTTCAATACTTGATTCATCACTCCACCAACATGGGACATACGTATCATAAGTCACTCGCAGGGGCGGAATGACAACTCATGGGGCCCCTGGGCAATAGGGGATCATAGGGCCCCTGTGTCCTTGCCCAAACTCCAAAAACTCTATGAAAAAGGTACCAGGGGCATCTCATGTGGCCCCCTACTGACCGAGTTTCCAAATGGTCAGTCTACCCCTGGTCACTCGTCATGCACATGATCAATTCTTTCCACCTGTGCATCCCAGTGTTCTGGAAACAAACACGATCTCCCTCCTTGAGAGACTGGTTTATCAGACTTAACAACATGGCAGAGATGGAGGAGCTAATTGCCACGACTTTGGACAGATTAGACAATTACTTAAAAACATGGCTATGCTGGATTTACTTCCAATCCACTGGAGAATACCATAAGGTAATGAATCCACAGAGATATCTTGCCTCATCTCTGGACCTGCAGTTTGGACTTGCATTATCCATCTTATATTGCAAATGCTAATCAAATTCACACTGATTACCTCTTTATTTCTCTACCCCCCCCCCTTTTTTTCTCTCTCAGGAAGCCATCTGTACTTATATCCTAGATCCTCTTTTATCGTACCACCTAACTCATTCCATCTTCCCCACCCTCCCTTCTTTCTAGCCAACTTTTTCCCTTTTTCTTCTTTGATTATTATGTTTTGAAAGCCATATTGATAAATCACAATGGTGACACTCTAGTTTTCATGAGTTTATTTGAATTCTCAAAACAACGTTTCCAATGATCATGTAAATATATGCCAGACTCTTACTAACAGTTATTGTGATATAGATTGCTTTCATTTGGCTCATATCTATTTCTTTTAAGATTTTGAGGCATAAGACAACATTTAAAACAAAAATGTTCTACACGTACACTGGCCTAAAATAGCTGAAGATATACTGCAATTTCTCTATCTATGTTGGACTGCTTGTATTTCAGTTTGCACCGCATATTGAATGTTTTTATGACTGTATGTTACGAATTCTTCAATAAAAGGTTTATGGAAAAAAAAATACAACTGAAGGCAAAACTTTTTTTTTTTTTCAGTTTCGGATTGATTGCAGAGGAATTAGAACACCTGTCAGTTGATATTGCTGTCAGTGCCTCTGTATGGGAAAAAAATGTCAGGTTCCCAGGGCAGGATTTCTCATAGGGCAAACTGTGGTTTTCCTCCATTAGGCGTGGTTCACACTTATGCAGTTTGCTTTTGACCCATTTCTGCAGTGCTTTTTGCAGTGCATTTTTGCACTCGTGTTTTTGATGCATTTTCACACATTTGTTATACTTTTTTTAACCAATTTTTGGGCAGATTAAAAACCGCATAATGCTATTATTGTGAGTTTTAAAAAGTCCCTGACCCTTTCCAAAAATGCAGCAACTGAAAAAAGCATAGATGTGAATATTTCCCATAGGAAGCGATATTAAATGGACTGTAGTGTGTTTCTGCTTGAGATAAGTAAAAGTGGGCGCTAGTTAGTGCCTGCTTTCACTTATCTCATGTGTATTTTACACTTAAAGGGGGAGCTGCCTATATTCAGATTTATTTTATTTCACAAAAATATATTTTTTTAAATATATTTTTAGTATATATTTTGAGTGTTTTTTTTTTTGGTTTGGAGATGGTGCTTTTCCACTTTTAGCTGTAGTGCATTTCTGCAAAAAGCACTAAAAACCCATAGTTATGAACCAGGCCTTACACTGTAGGATTGCTTAGGAAGAAGTGTTTGCAACCAAGACTGAGGGGTAAGGTAATTGATGTACAATGCATTAATTAAATTTCATTTTTCGCTGGAGTTGGGCATAAAAGAGGTGTAGAAAAATAATGGGAGGTGTAAGATGGTGAAGTCTTCGAATCTTTAAAGTGTCACCGGTCTGTGTGTAACAAGCATTTCCTACACCCGTTTACCATCCATCAGTAATCAATGTATCGACTAATTGATTATCTTAACCAATATGTTAACTAATATGTTAGTCAATTGCATTGCTTGCAAATATCAGGCCTTATAGTACTGTAGCCCTGTAAGACCACCATAGTCAGTAAATACAGGATGCTTTCCACAATGACCTTAATAACTTTGCATATTTTACACACACACACACTGTATATACTCATATACTCAGTATACTGTATGTATACAGTGTATGATAGATATTGTATTACTTCAACAATATTCAAGAATCTATCACAATGGTAATATAATACAATATAATATAATATCTATCTTACATACTGAGAAGTGAAATATTACTCATTTTTATACTCTAGTACGGGTGTCGGCAACCCGCGGCTCTTTTTCATCTTTGCTGCGGCTCCGGAGCACACTGCCCACCAGGTGACAGGCAATAGGGTTTCAGTGGTCGGCAAGCCGCGGATCGCAAGCCACATGCGGCTCTTCTGTGTGCCGGGCGCCCGCTCCCCTCCCTCCTCTCGGGCGGCCGCCTCAAAAGTCAGGACTCTTTTAATCCGGCCCACGGAGCGTGGAACATTAGCTGTCAGGATGTAGGCGGGGCAGCCAGGATGTAGGCGGGGCAGCGTGACAAACTCCTCTCACAGTCCGCCCTGAAGACCGGAACATAGCGCGGGAACACAGCGAGAGGAACGCGCGGAGCAAAGGTAAGTGAATTGAGACAATATGGGGAATTAATTACTATAGGGGGGATGAATTACTATGGGGGATGAATTATTATATGGAGGATTAATTACTATGGGGGATGAATTACTATGGAGGATGAATTACTATATGGGGGATGAATTACTATGGGGGATGAATTACTATGGAGGATGAATTACTATATGGGGGATGAATTACTATGGAGGATGAATTACTATATGGAGGATGAATTACTATATGGGGGATGAATTACTATGGAGGATGAATTACTATATGGGGGATGAATTACTATGGAGGATGAATTACTATATGGAGGATGAATTACTATATGGGGGATGAATTACTATGGAGGATGAATTACTATAGGGGGGATGAATTACTATGGGGGATGAATTACTATATGGGGGATGAATTACTATGGGGGATGTATTACTATATGGGGGATGAATTACTATGTGGGGGATGAATTACTATATGGGGGATGAATTACTATAGGGGGGATGAATTACTATATGGGGGATGAATTACTATATGGGGGATGAATTACTATGGGGGATGTATTACTATATGGGGGATGAATTACTATGTGGGGGATGAATTACTATATGGGGGATGAATTACTATAGGGGGGATGAATTACTATATGGGGGATGAATTACTATGGGGGATGAATTACTATATGGGGGATGAATTACTATGGGGGATGAATTACTATATGGGGGATGAATTACTATATGGGGGATGAAGCTAACTGCACGATCCTGTATATAGCATTAAGGTAAGAAACAATATATGCAGTGTCGGATTTGTTTTAAATGTTGCAATGGTTTTGCGGCTCCCAGTCTTTTTTTTCCCTTCGGAAACGGGTCCAAGTGGCTCTTTATGTCTTAAAAGTTGCAGACCCCTGCTCTAGTAGAAGGTATAGAGTTTTAGATAGCAAAGCAGACAGCGTCTTGCACTTTATTTTCTTTGCTTTTGGAGAAAAGCAATTAATTGGGTTTAGTCCATTTGCTGCTGTTTTTCTGTGTAGCGAGAGCAGGTGGATAGTATATTATTCTAGATTTCCAAGGCAGTTTTGCAATCTGTCTGTCTTCTCAGATATCAACAAGCAGCAGAAACCACTGCCGCTTTCACTTCCGATTGTGTGACTTTTGTGTACAGGGACAATGAGAGGGTTGTGCTCTTTTCTGAGGGTCAAGTGAAAGTGAGCTAGGACACAGACCACCGTGCTAAACAATTTAAAGAGACCTTGTCACTAACTTTCAAAGTTACAGTCAAAAGCACAGAAAAATCAAGTATTTTAATGATTTTCTTAAAAAAATTTTACTCACCTAAAATATACCTGGGAATTTTACAGCTTCGGGAGGAGTTGATCTCCTAGCACAGTCACGGTTCTCCTGCATGTCGTAGCCTTCTCCTTTACATGGTATTTCTAATTACTGTTTTCTCTTCTCTGTCCCTACCCTCACCTTTTATGCAGCAGTTGGGGGAGGAGAGATGGGGAAAACCATACAGTCCTGTTGCCCAAGCTGTAGCCTGGGAGCCACATGCAGTCCTTTGGCACTTTATGTGCAGCTCTCTTGGACCCTGCAGACACTAATCTGTGTTTCCCTATTGCCCTGTTATATCAGCGATTTCAAGCAGGCTGATGTTTTATGTCTGCAGTCTTTGACTGTCTCTTGAAGCATAACCCCAGTCTCCAACAACTCTTACAGCATATCCACAGTCCCTGACCATCTCTTGTCTGCAGTCTCTGACTATGTCCTGTACCATGTTTGCAGTCTCTGACCATCTCTTATGTCATGCCTGCAGTCTCTGACCATATCCTGTACCATGTCTGCAGTCTCTGACCGTCTCCTGTATCATGTCTGTAGTATCTGACCATTTCTTGTATCATGTCTGCAGTCCCTTATCATTACTTGTATCATGTTGGCAGTCTCTAACCATTTATAGTGTCATGTCCACAGTCTATGACCATCTGCTGTATCATGCCTGCAGTCTCTAACCATTTCTTATATCATGTCCACAGTCTTTGATCCTCTCCTTTACCATGTCCATCTCTGACCATCTCTTATATTGTGTCCACAGTCAATGACCAACTCTTGAAACAAAGGAAGAAACACAGTGCCTCTAAGTGTAGACTGTGATGCAAGTTTAATGGTTAAAAAGTAAATAGGCAACTCACATGTTCATGATAAATTACAGGCTCATCATTAACATGGATGCTCAGTCCACTTCAGTGCCAAGATGGTAAGCCACTGTGAAATATAGGACAGTAGGATGGTGGGGAGAGGTCAGGGTGGAGTAGACCACCGGGATGTACCGGGAGGCATAAAACAGTAATTGAATTAATAAATAAGTATATATATATATATATATATATATATATATATATATACATATATATATATATATATATATATATATATATAAAACATCCAGAAGTGACAAAAGCGGCATACACTAGTAACAATGTATGGTAAAGTATATCATCATGGGAATTCATATAAAATAACATATGCAATGGGGTGGCTGATATCATGAACATGATAGATATATGGTAATGATAAAAAGAGGAAACTAAATAATGATATGTCATGTATTAGGTGTCCTGTAAGAATGCTGTAAATGAGGAAATTAACATTATAAAGAATAGAAAGGATGAAAAAAATGCAAATTAAAATGTGCACACACACACAATTATCTGTGTATGCGTACGTGTATATGCCAAAAATAGAAAAAGATTATATTATAAAAAATATTTTAGGAGGGTTTATGAAGCAATGCATTGTTGATTATGTAAAGGGTAAACACAGTAACAATATGAGACAGAAATAAGGAAAAAGGGGAGAAATCTGGCATATACATGTGTGGAAACCAATATGCATGTGAAATTAAACTAGCATTAATACAGGATGTACAATGGGGTACTTACTAAAAAACTGACCACTCACTAAATTTAAAGGATATATGTTGATATGTATTGCCTAAAGATGGTGGCAGTAATGGAGAAAACAAGGATAAAATAACTGTTATAGTGTGGTCACTATTTCCAGTTCCTCATTAAGGCCAGCTGGAAACAGAATGTCTAAGGCATGGATCCAGAAGGTTTCCCTCCGACAGAGCTTGTGGAAGCACTCTGCCTCAGGGAGATCAGGAGGCATAGCCTTAATAACCCAAACCAGAAGTCCAGTGGTGGATTTTTTATGGGCCTCTAAAAAATGTCTGGGAAATGTTAATCTTTCTCTCCTTCGATGAGGTGATGGTGCTCCCCAAATCTGGTGTGAAGGATCCTAATGGTGCGACCCACATATAGAAGACCACATGGGCATGTGAGGCAATAGACTACAAAACTGGATGAACAATTATAAAAGTCATTCAGCTTGTAGTCTTTACCTTTAACACTAAAATATTTTTTATTGACGCCACCGCTCAGAATCCTACAGCGGGCCACCACAGCGCAGTACATCTTGGTGGTCTCCTCCACCTTGACCACTCCCCACCATCCTACTGTCCTATATTCCACAGTGACTTACCATCCTGGCAATGAAGTGGACTGAGTTGCCTACTTACTTTTTAACCATTAAACATGCATCAAAGTCTACACTTCGAGGAACTGTGTTTCTTTCTTTTGTTTCTTCCATATTAGAGTCTGCTTCACTCTACCACAGCCTGCCCTGATATTCAGACTGTTCCATCCCCTTCTCCACCATTGGATTTCTACTGCTGGATTCATTAAGACTCTCTATGGACTTTTGGTATGCAGGTTCCATGCTCCTATGATTTCTTTGTAATCTTTGACTATATCTTATTTTGTGTCTGTTGTCTCTGACATTGAATATTCACTGAATTTTATGTGCAGCCCTTTAGTGACATTGTGGGTCACACTTGAGGCCCCCATATCAAGAAAGTTGACCACCTTTGCTATAGAGTATCACTTGAGTGACAGCTCTGAGTCTGCTGTGGCTGATAGTGGTGCCTCGCAGCAGTCTCAGGTCATCTGAACATCTGCACAAGTGATCTTATGTTGAAAGGAATGGTGGCTGCAGGGTCTTTTAAATTGTTACAACACTATAAATGTTAAATACTTTATAGACAGTAATAGTGAAGGTCATGACCACTGCTGATTTTCAACATTTTCTCATTTTTTCTGTTATATGTTAACAAACATTTTGGGCCCATTCATATCTAGGAGATCAGTTGAGGTGCTTTAAAGTGGGAGTAAACCCACTTTTGTATCTTTTACCTACAGGTAAGCTTACAATAAAGCATGCCCATTTAGGAGATATTCATTCTTTTTGTCTGCTGGCACATGAGCTCTGAAGGAACCCGTGCCATTCCTTCAGAGCACGGTGCCGTGTCCTGAGACTCCCACGCGCATGTGCGGGAGTGACATCAGTGCAGCTTGGCCAGTCCAACGTTCAGGACTCACGAACCCAGAAGGAAGACCAGGGCTGAAGATGGAAGCCTCTGCAGAGAGGACATCACACCGCTGGAGGGCTTCATTTTAAGGTAAGTCCTGAATAATGTGCTAGTATGCAATGCACACTAGCACACTATGACATTACTTTTCAAGGGATTTTTAGATTTTTTTTCTCCAGCTGCAGTTTACTACTGCTTTAGCAGCATGATATGTCATAGTCATACGTTAACGTGCATTGCGTTGAGGCAACCCATTCATTGAAATGAGTTGCAAACGCACCAAAATTGACAAAACATTAGATGAATATTATATTTTTAGATGCAGTGCACCGCAACCTGTGTGAAAAGGAGATTAGTGCTTTGGCTCCTTGCTGAAGGCTTCATCATTTTAATTTGCAGTACTTCATATTTACTTACTTTTTTTTACCCCGACAAATAGAAAGAAAGAAAGAAAATATGTGCAAAACCGTTATAGACCTCTGCCCCTACTGCTGAGTTTGTACAGCTGATAGGAACAAGGGTAAATCAATACAATCACAAAATCAGCTGTTACAACTGTAATTTAGATTATCATGGTAAGATTGACAGCAGCAGCAGCAAAGACAAATACTTTTTTTTTTGCTTCTTTTTTTCTCCTTAAAATGTTGTGGTGGACAGATTTTTTTTTGTTCTAGAATCAATAACAGTTTTTTTACTATCATTAAAATAGAACTGTGTAGGTTCTAAATGTAGAGCTTTATTTTTTTTAAGTGAATATTCCATGAGATCCATTGATTGCTACAGGCTTACTCACTAAGGCACTGCAAAGAGCAAATAAATTGTGCAAAAAGCAGTGACCTATAACAACCAAAAAACTGACATTTAATTAGTTCCTGTGATCTATTACCGTTTGCACACTTTGATTATTGCATTTGTATTGCCTTAACAAGCCCATGTGTCTTTTTTTTTACTACATAAAGCCTTTAAGGACAGTACAAAAACAGTAGTTTTATGCTAAGAGATCTATTCTATAACAACTGATGTGGCTAAAGTAAACCGGCTGCTATTTGATCAGAAATAAATGTCATGATAAGAATATGGACGCTCCATCGCTGATTGGTTCTTGAAGACTTTTGCTCTAGGGTTGTCATTCTTACAGATGTTCAATGTAGCAGCTGCCAACAATCAATGACAGGAATGTCAGTAAAGATCTTCCCGCACATCTGAGCAATTACATCCATACAGGGATGGATGTGCAGCCCTGATTGCAATTTGTCTGTGTCTAGGGCTGTGCATCTGCCCCTGTACAAATGTAAACAATTATTTGTGCTTGAAGATCTGTACAGAATAACTGTCACTCCCGGTCTCATAACTTAAGTTTTATGGGCATCTGCACCCATGTGAATGAGCTCTAAGCATGTGCATATAGGTCTTGAGAGACTTGATATATACCAACTTGCTCTAGGTCAGTGACTCACTAAGTAAAATAACAAAGATGCTAGGCCTAAAGCTTCTACATTTTTATCTTGATGATAACACTTGGTAAAACATATTGCTTGTCACTTCCATTTTGAATGCCCCCCCCACCCCCCAGTGTACTATAGTAGAGTACAATAAATGCTCTGCATTGTGGTCCACTGTGTTAAAAGAAGACTCAAATACGTCTTTATCCTTTGCTATTTGAATGTGCTGCCTCAAAGCAAAATTAAACCCATCAGTTTAATGGATTCCCAAAACATTCAAGATATGTTGTTCATGATAACTGTCACAATTGTTTGTTGACTGAACTGTCAAGCCATCAAATGGCTGGTGTCAGAATTGATCACATGTGCAGAACCATGGCAACTGCTGATCAAACAAAGGCTACAATGGCTGTCTCCTTGGCTATAAAGGATAGGAGGATTCAGTTCCAACTGAAAGTGGTTGTAAACCCTTACATATACCCAGTGAAGTGGCTGGCCCCAGATGATACAAACAAATGAAACAAATCCTCTTACATAAGTTGTCCTTTATCTGCAGTATTCTCTTCATCCATTCAAAGTTCAAAATTTATAAATTGTGGATGAGCTATCAGAAAAAAGGGTACGCATAGCTGAAATTACACACTGCAGAGCTCATTGAGGAGAGCTCTGAGAGATGATTGGAGGGAAGAGACACACACCCCTTCACGCAGCACACAGGAACAGAGCTGAGGCTGTTATTCATAGGCTGTGTGATGGAGCTCCCTCTCCTGCCACCTTTTTTCTTTTGGTGTCAGAAAAACTTGCCAGAAGTGACTCATACTGATAACAGAGAAATGAGGCAGCAGACAGAAATAACACTTAGTGCTCTGGATAGAAACACATACAACACTATAGAGGGATATGCTTTGTTCATATTTCATGTCTGAGGTTTAAAGCCACTTTAATGCAGTGAACATAATTCAGTATATACCCCATGCTAATTTGCATGTGGTAACATGCCACAACAGAATTTAAATGTGTGAAGAGGACCTTAAGAGAAATACAAAGGATGCGATTACTTCTAAAAATGTCATTTACACCCAGATTTACTATTTTCTGAGTCACTTACTCGTAACCAACATACAGATTAAGAAAGTCTGATTTAAGTTCGCACTCTGGGTCAATGACTTAGACAGTGCTCAAGCTACTGAATCATCATGGCAGCCATGGAACTAGTATTTTTTTTTTCATTATAGAATTTGTTAAGGCCCTAATTTAGACTTCACCCTTTACACCACAATCGCCTCCCTCCCTGGATGATCCCAGCATGTTTACTTTGCTCTTTTTTTTCCTTATCTTTTTTCAGATGTCTTTCAGATGTCAGATGTCTTTTCAAATGTCTTCACACTTGTCATGTATTGTGTTGACTCTTCTTCTTTTTCACCCCTTCTCCAGCCAGGGGTGGTCGTCTGTTGAGCTCTCTGTTTCAATACACCATGAATGAAGGTTACCACTGTGATGCTCCTTAGTGGGCAAGGCCATGACACAATTCATGCATAATATAGCCTCATACTATATCCTATTGTGTTGAACATGAAGTACTGTGGGGGACTGCTTCTTAAATGAAATTGAGTATTGCAACCTGAGCTGTTTTTGCAGTTTGTATTCTTCTTGGGTCCCATTTACATAAAAAATACCCCAGGTTCAGCTTTTAACAAACTTTTTTTTGATGTACTGGTAAAATTATATCATATAGCATAACTATATGACAATCACAAAATGTTATTTATGAATGTAGTCCCCTAGCACCACAGTAGTGGGAGCAAAGTAAAGAGTCTAAAGTGCAGTATCCTACAGCAAATCAGAATTCACATTTACTAAAGTCAGACCAGTATGGTCTGGTTGCATTTGAAATGTTTCTTAAAGCACTGCTGTGTTGAATATGCCTGTAAATATTCAATGTCCATTTTTGGTCCAATACCAGTAATTTTTCTTGACAGTAGCAGTTTCTTCTTTGAAGTAGTGGGCCATAGAGTGATAGGCTCGGTCATAACTAAAATTAATGTTATTGTTATTGATGTATAATGTTTATGAAAGGGTTTTGACATAACAGAGTAATTCAATATGGTTCATAGTAGGTAGAACAATACATATTATTTTGTTGTAAAATCCCCACCAATTGGCTGGGGATTGTATATAAGTATGATGCATAGTCATGAGAGGTATGTTATGTTAGATCTGAACCGTGTTGAGGTGAGCAGGTTACAATGTGGGGGGGGTGAAGGAAGGGAGTGTGAGTGGTGATGGGGAGGAGGAAGGGGAAGGGGAAAGTGCACCAGTCTAGAGGTAGGGGTCTAAATGTTAAACAAAAATTGACTTATCAGGATTTTACAGAGCAGTTTGGATTTTGTAACAAATGGGACCATTGAAATTTGAATGAGTGATATGTGGAGTTGTTCAGGGCTGATCTTCTTTCCATATCACATTGGCAATTGAGGTCTGTTAATAGTGAGTTGATAGAGGGAGTTTTAGTGGTGTGCCATAGTTTGGTAATATTAATTTTGGCTGCTGCCAAAGTGTGAATAATGACGGTACAAGAGTCTTTTGGGAAATCAACTATTCCGATGTGGAGAAGGGCTAAGGCAGGGTTTGGAGCTATTGAAGTTCCCGTAAGTGTTGAGATCAATTGAAAGATCTTATTCCAATAGGATCTGGGTGAATTACACATCCATATTATGTGAAATGTGGAGCCTGATTCACCACAAAGTCTCCAACAGGCGTGGGAATGCTGTGGGTAGTATAGCGAGAGTTTGGTGGGTGTTAAGTACCATTGGTGTAAAATTTTCATGTAAGATTCCCAATGTGAACTACATTTAGATGCTTGGTATGTAATTTTAAAGTTTTTTTCCCAAGTTTGCGATGTTATTGGATGCAAGAGAATTTTCTCCCAATTGGTTAAAGAAGTAGTTTGAAGGGTAAATTGTGTATTTATTGCGTGCGTGTAAAAAGTTGAAATACCTTTTTTTGGGTATTTTGGTTTGTTGAAAAAATTGAATGCGGTAGTGGGGATTTTTGAGAGGAACGGGATTTTTACTGCTTATAGAGAGTGGGTTATTCTCAAGTAGGTGAAGTATTCAGTGTTGGGAAGGTTAAATTTCTTTTGAAGAATCGAAAATGTATCTAGTTTATGGTCTGTGCATAGGTCTTGTATATGAGTTATACCACAATTTTCCCATTGTTGGAGGTTTAGGGAGGGTGTAGTGAGGAGTAACGTATTCAGTGGGGTAGTTATTAGTTTGGTGCCTAGAGAGTTAGACGATTGGATATCATACCAGGCTTGAAGGGTTAATGTTATTTGGAATGACCTTCAGGCTCATTGGGCAAGATCTAAATTGGCTAATTTCCTATTTGACATGTTTGGGTAATTACTTCATCCTTTATTAAATTGTCAACTTTTCAACAGTATTGTGAAAACATAGTTTGATAAGATTTTCTCTGAGAAGTAACTCCACTGAGTTTCTGTCAAAGATTACTTCCATAGCTTTGACTCATTGAGACAAACATATCATTAACTTCTATCAAAGTATCTAAAATGTCAGAAAAAAAGATTAATGATTGTTTTTTTTTCTGCCAAAGTATGCTTTTATTGTACATTACAATTTGTGAGATTAACAAGGCACTCAGGCTCCAAGTGGGTGAATGTGACATATAATGTGGACAATCTATAGACATAGATTTCAGGTAAACATTACTTTTACTTGCCTGAATCATAAGGCTAATCACAGAGTACATTATATATACAGTAGGTGGCTACAGAACTACAAATCACGCAGTCACAGTAAGCAATAAATGATTCAGTAGAGCAGAGATGTCAACAGTGATTTCTATGAGCCCAATTGTTAGGCCTGTTTCCGTATTAACAAATAAATACCGGGTAATCATTCAGAAAGTGCTGCACAATATTTTCTTTTACACTATGTTTCAACAATTCAATGTTAGTTGATGAAGAGGACTATAGAGTAGTTGCACTGCATGCTGGCTGCTGATATGCTTTTGTAAATGGGTGTTTCAGGCTATATATATATATGTATATATTCCCTTACCCTTAACTTAAGCCTTGTACACACGTTGAGAATACCAAGCAAATTATTGTCCTTTTTCTTTTTTTTTCATGCTAGTCTCATATAGAAAACAAATAGGTTACTAGAATTACCAAAATTCTTGTAAGACACAATATAGTTTAGCATGAACTGTTGTGATCGGGTCTCAAAAGTTGTGAACTAATGATCAGATTATTGAAGGTTTGCTACGAAAACTTTTTTTCTCACAATTTTCTCAGTGTTCTCATCATATGTACTAGGCTTTAGCTTCTAAATGTAAACCATCACCGTAAATGTATTAACAAAAACATTACACTGCTGTGCCATTAATACAGAAAATATGCAAATGAACTGAGATCCAAGAACTCCAAAAGTACACTGCAACAAACTCTTATTTCTGAAACAGTAACCAATAATCTGAGCAATGGATGGGATGATTTTTATAGTTATACACACTGCATATTTCTTTAGGAAGATTTCCCCTTGCTTTGTGTTCTATAGACAAAACAGGTAGTGAGAGGAAATCTCTCCAAAGAGAGGGAAATTCCCTCTTACACAGATAACATTGAAACAAGCGTCATTGTTTGAAAATTTCTTTTTATTTCTGTCCTGATGATAATTAATCATTTGAAAATTTTAATTCCTCCACAGCAAGATAGAGGCCACAGTGTTAGACCATATCCCTAAATACCTGAAAATCTGGCAACCGTGGGTTGATAATTACCTCCCTCTGAACTTTGACCAATGCTTGCTTGAACCCTGAGCTGACCCTGCCATCCCATACGCAGATTTTTTGCGTAGCCCATGCAGATTTGTCTGGAGAGATACAACTCCAACCCTACCCTTTTCTATCCTATTCTCCTTCTTTATCATTTTTCTCCCCCTGCTCTAGTCCTCCTATATTACAATGACTTACAGTATATTTGAAATTTACACTCTATGTAACTTAATTTTGAGCATACTTGCTGAAAGGTCTAGGGACAGTGTTTCCTGGATGTACTGTTTATACGCACTACTAATTGATTTTTGTGTGATGTTATGTTTGATAACTACCTTTCATAAACCATAAAATGTAATACTCACTCTGTGATCAGAGTGTGCTTCTTTTTTGCAATTGATGGTAATACTCTACATGTGTACACTACTTACTTGTACTAATAAAAATTTTGAACAAAAATTTTGAATTCTCCCTCACTCAAGTGACAATGGTCACCAGGACAAATTGAGAGGTTAATTTCTCAAACAGTGACAAAGCAGCAATAGGAACCTGATGTAGGTTTTAGCCCCTCACCACGCTATTCAAACTAAAAGTTTAGGCTTTAGATACAACTTACATAGCAGAGCCCAACTTGAGCTTATTAAAATTGAAAACATTTTGCAATGAAATAGCAACCAGATGTACTATACAGGATTGGTTTTGGTTGGCAAAATTAGTTTGGCAAGGTTGGGACAGGGCATTAATCTTTCTTTATGGGCATTCTTCTGACTTTAATTAAAGTGTATGTAAACCTTAACAATGAATCAATATTTATCAACTTCTGCACAACCATCCTTTTGGATTTTACCCACTTGATCAGCACCGCCAGCTATAGCTGGCAGGTATGACCAGGGTATTTTGTTGGCGGGAAGTCTCCCCATTGTAAGACTACAATAGCTCAGCAGGGAAATTTCCTTCCATTTACCTCAAATGTGTGGTTGGGGAATCAAGTCAGTTTTTTTGTTCAACCTGCTAGTTGAATGAAAAAAACTGATCCATCTATGGGCTACCTGACTCTGCTAAATATACAATTGAAATAATTTTTCTATAACTGTCTGATAAGACAGAAATCTTGTGAGCACATAACCTTTGGTGTTGTCTGCCTCTGTTGACTTTTAACATTAATTTAATTAATTAATTTGTGTTAACACCTCCCTAATGTTATGGGGAGGTATGTTTTGTAGTCCTGCCCTGAGGGGGAAAAAGCTGCTTCTCCACAGTATGGTATGGTGATTAAACATTGTCACCTTAGGATAGGAAGTTTGTATTTGTCAGGTGAAAATAAAGAGGGAAAAAACGAATGTAGCCACCGTATCAAAGCGCTGATGAGCTGCAAAGTATTCCCTTTTTCTTGGGTTTAGATATGCATTTTATCTTTAATAAAGATAAAAATAAAAACTAGGTTGTTAAAACCTATAGGTATAATAACAATGCACATGCATCTTGATAATTGCTATTTATAAATTAATTTAAAAGCAACAGAGATTTACATTTTCTGAATAGATCTATAAAATGAAAACATCTAAACAGGTGGGTTATTATTATTGTAACATGCTATAACCAAAGCTTCTGTTCCTTTTGTTAATGTAAGTGCAAGCTCTCCCCTGGCTCCTCATTCAGCCATTGAGCACAGATTATACTTAGACTTTAGTAGGCAGGTAGGCTACTTTTGTTATATAGAAGCTGACCCTAAGCAAGGACTAGTGATCCGAAAAGATTCTCATCTCCCTATCCTTACACTGACATTGTAGCATCACCCGTGGGTTTATTTTATTATATAGTGCAAAGTGCAGTAACCTTTATCATATTACACGTTTTACTTATCTAGCTATAGTAGGCTGAAATCAGATTACTTATAATGTGGTTTTGTTTTCGTATATTGCCATCGCAGGCTGCGCTGTCATAATAAATCAGCTATTGTAATATGTGACTCCTGTAAATTTAAAGCATACCTTGCTTTGTCCATTCAAGACAAACAACATGTCCAACTCAAGTTAACCCTTCTCAGCAGCATATAATTTCCTATCATTATGTGGTCCAAAGAAAAATGACTTGCAAGTTTTCAGTTGCCTGAGTCAAAGTGTACACTTCCTCTTTTACAGTGTTAATTAACCTAGCCATTCAGTCATTAGCCCAGCCATATTTCTCCAGAACTGTAGATATTTTTTTTTCCTGGGGGAGGGACATTCAGCCTTGGTGCACCCAGAGGAGAATAATTCTGTGAATTGTGGGTGTGGCTAAATTGTGCTAATTTTGGGAGGGGCTCAAAACCTGTGCCTACTCATTATGCAACATATGCCACAGTCCTTTTAACAAGAAATAAGCTCTCATTACTGTGCCACAAGCAGGAGTCTAACAGCCATGTACAAAGCTCTGAACAAACATTTGTGGAAAAAAATAAACTCTTCCAATGCATATGCTTTTCTACACACAGACGTTTACTAGACTCTTGTTCGGGCAGATTTCAGTGAGTTATTCCTAAAAAATACAGGCCTACAATAAAAAAAATACATATTTCCATGCAAAAAAAGTACCACTTTGAGCACAGAAATATGGACATAATCAGACCGCTAGGGAGGTTAACATAGTCAGAGACTACTTAGCAACCGGTTGTACATATAGGGTGCAGGGGTCAGGAATAATATACAGAATACAGAATTAGAAGTTTATAACACAGAGTGCTGAGATTAGGAGTATGGTATGTAATTCACAGATTACAGGGTTCAGGAGAATGAAATGCACAGTCTTCAGGTGCCAGGGGTATGTAACACACAGTGTGCAGGGATCAGGAGAGTATAATGCACAGGTCAGTAGAGGAAAGAAAATAAAAACATTGCCTCCCTTCTCAAGTCAACCCCACCCAGTAAAGATTTTCTCCCCTCTCCTTCCATTAGTACAGGATAGCCATCATAAGTACAGATCTTCCCCCAAATACAGCTTCCCTCCCTCTATGAAACCCACTCACCAGATCAGGCAGTTCAGAGTTAGGGGAAGTCCTCCCTCAACCGGGTCATGTGACTGAAACTGAGGAGGAATTCATTAGAGCTCCAAATTGTTGCTTTTGGTATCCAAGGTCTGACTGATGATACATGTGAAGCAGCTGCTTTGGGTGCACAGTGGCTGTCAGTGCTAGCAGCTAATCTGTGAACACTCTGGGGTGATTTGGATCCCCTAATTTCCCATTATGTTCCCCTTTATTTACCTGACAAAAGAAAGATGTTTCTACAATATTTTAGAACTCTTGTCCTACTGAATAAATTAAGAAAATCGTTGAAAACCACCACACTCCAATTCCTTTTATAGGATGTTGTATTACTTTTTACCATGTGTGGCTCACTATGAGTTATACAGTTGTGTCCAAAATTATTCAACCCCCACTGAAATTGAGTGTTTTGGCCAGTTTGACATTGCTTTTGATCATTCAGTCATCTTGCTTACATTTACATTAAAGAGGCACTTGTAGGTCAGACAAATATAACATAACAGTTATAATGAAATAACCACAAATGTCTTTTCTGTGCTCACAGCATTATCAGTTTTATTCAACCCCCAAGTGACATTCAATCTTAGTACTTAGTACAGCATCCTTTTACAGTTATAACAGCTTTTAAACGTGAAGCATAGCTTGACACAAGTGTCTTGCAGCGATCTACGGGTATCTTCGCCCATTCTTCATGGGCAAAGGCCTCCAGTTCAGTCACATTCTTAGGCTTGCGCACTGCAACTGCTTTCTTTAAGTCCCACCAGAGGTTCTCAATCGGATTTAAGTCTGGTGACTGCGATGGCCACTCCAAAATGTTCCAGCCTTTCCTCTGCAACCATGCTCTAGTGGACTTGGAGGTATGCTTGGGATCATTGTCCTGTTGAAAGGTCCAACGTCTCCCAAGCCTCAGGTGTGTGACGGACTGCATCACGTTTCCATCCAATATCTCCTGGTACTGAAGAGAATTCATGGTACCTTGCACACGCTGAAGCTTCCCTGTACCTGCAGAAGCAAAACAGCCCCAAAGCATGATTGACCCTCCACCATGCTTCACAGTAGGCAAGGTGTTCTTTTCATCATAGGCCTTGTTCTTCCTCCTCCAAACATAGCGTTGATCCATGGGCCCAAACAGTTCTAGTTTTGTTTCATCAGTCCACAGAACACTATCCCACAACTTTTGTGGTTTGTCCACATGGCTTTTGGCATACTGCAGTCGACTCTTCTTATTCTTTGGAGACAGCAAGGGGGTACGCCTGGGAGTTCTGGCACGGAGGCCTTCATTACGCAGTGTGCGTCTTATTGTCTGGGCTGAAACTTCTGTACCCACATCTGACAAATCTTTTCTCAGTTCCTCAGCAGTCACACGGGGACTTCTCTCCACTCTACGCTTCAGGTAGCGCACAGCAGTCGAAGTCAGCATCTTCTTTCTGCCACGACCAGGTAGCGTTTCAACAGTGCCCTTTGCCTTGAATTTGCGAATGATGCTTCCTAAGGTGTCTCTTGGTATGTTTAACATCTTTGCAATCTTCTTATAGCCATTGCCCTTCCTGTGAAGAGAAATCACCTCTTCTCTTGTCTTCCTGGACCATTCTCTTGCCTTCACCATGTTTGTAACCACACCAGTAAATGTCTAGAAGGAGCTGAGTATCACAGTCATTTTAAAGCTGCCTAATTGGTGCTTATTATGCTTGATTGCTGCTCGGTGACATCCACAGGTGTTTTCAATACCTGATGGAAAGCACCTGTATGAACCTCTGTTCTTCAGAGTGGTAGTCTTTAAGGGGTTGAATAATTGTGGCAATGAAGAAACCACATAAGAACCATTTACTACTGTATTACATAAACAATTGATGTCATTTTAGTTGCATTTGGGTAGTTACAACGTCCTTGTAGGATTTGATTCTGAATACAATTCCAAATGTACACTATAGTCCCTAAACCCCTTTACAGCATTGGGGGTTGAATAATTTTGGACACAACTGTATGTCTGGTTTGGAAATGGCAGAGATCAATCAAGCAGACGGTAAACATGACTACAGACAATGAAACATTGAAATTGAATAATAGACATTGCCATAATGTGTTATGTTGGCTTTGGTCAGTGAAAGATGAGGATTCAGAAAAATTGATTTAGTGTTTTATGTGTAGTTTCATGTTAGGCATGGACTTCTTTTCTACTTTGGGAAATTAACCTCTCACAGTATACCATCCTTACCTGGCCATGCATCGTTATCATCCCTCAAATGAGTGATGTGTACTTTTAGATAACTCTCTCATTTCGAAATCATGCACAGGCTCTTAATAAGTGCCTTTTTATTACCGCTTGGTTTGATAAGCAGTAAATAGGGTTTGTTAAATCTGCTGTGTGAAGCTATACAGCTATATTTTCATTGTATTTAAATCTAATCATGCAATGATATAACAAGATAAGCATTAAATTTTAAAGATGGTTTTACACAAGACACTGCATTGCTTCTTGAGTGTGTGAATCTCCCATGTACTGCCAACAGAGGGTTTTTTAACCCTTGCTGCAGTACTTAGCAGATATAAAAAGTATGCTGTAGGAAAAAAAGGTTCATTTGAGAGCCTGATTTAGGATTGACAACATCAAAGAGAAATTCTATAGAGTCAGTTATTCTTTCCTGTTGAGTGCCTCAGGAACCCCTAAGCCTGGAGCACTCTGATATGCAAATAGCAGGTCAAAATTCTGGACTTGCCCTTCCCAGCTCCTGTACACCACTATTATCAAGTGAAGTTTTGTATCAAAGTGATAGATCAAAAACAAAGTAGAAGAGGTGAGCAAGGGTATGTAATGTGCCTAACTGCTGGAGCTAGTAGGAATTCTAGACCATAATACATTGACTTTGGGAGTTTTTTCACAGTAGGAACTACAAATGATGTGCCTGCTATGAAATTCCTCTGGTGCTTAAAAATATTATTTTGGCATTACTTCCTTTGTTAAGAAGGATTGTTTTAGGGCAGCACTTGGTAAAATGGTGCTTTGATGTATTGCAATGGTGTAAACCCAGCCTTCATGTATGCTATAAATTTTAAAAGTGGCTGCTGAATGTTTTTAAACCTGAAGCCTATTCTTTCCTGCAATACACTCAATTATCCCTCACCTGTCCTGCTGCAAGGTGAAAGATAGAAGTTTGCTCAAGTATCTTCAGCATCTATACACTCCTGGGTGCTTCTTCCTCTGCTGCATGCTGTTGTTCCTTTTGTTGGTCCCTGTGCCCCCCTGTGAAATAGGCTAGGAAAAACCACAGAATGCAGTGAAGAACCTGAAGAATGGAATGGAGAAGTGCTTGGAGAAATCTTTCTTTTCAATCCAGCAGGGTTCAGCAACACAGGCATTGAGGCAGGTATTAATTTAAAATATAAATAAAGGTGCAGCGCTTATAAAACCAACAGTATACATCATGCGGTAAAAAATTAATAAAATGGAATCATGTGTACGGTACACAAACAAAAGTCCACGTGATGGTCAGGATATGAAATATGGTAATGAGAATTTCTTCCCAAACACTTCTGGTGATAAATAAATAAATTGCGCACTCACCAGATGCACAAAGTTATTGAGCATTTGAGAAAACAATATCTCAGTAGGTCAGTTGGAGTGTCTTAAAGGGGGCTTCTCCCATCTGATATGGATTCATTCCTGGGTACCTCTTGGATGATAGCAGCTTCCCTCTACTCTGTAAAGAACTCTGCGGATGGTTGGACTAGGCCTTTAGTAAATTTCTTAAAAAGCTTTTTCAATTCCTGGAATGTAGACAAGGGACAGAGGAGCTAGTAGGACCTCGGAAACAGATTACCAGCTGATCTCATTAGCACACACATCCTGCACTGACCTCAGGTATTAATTGATTGCATTGGGGGATTTGTTTCAGTGCCGCTTTAATTAAAAAAATTACTATTAGTGGTATCAAATCAACAAGCAGAAATATCCATAAAAACGTAACTGTTCACCCACTTTCATCACTAGATTTGTATTTTGAGAGCAATGCCTGTCATCCCCTTAAAGCGGTTCTAAAGCTAAAACTTTTTTACCTTAATGTATTCCCTGCATTAACATGAAAAACATTTTAGAACTTGCTGTGCCCTACACTCCATCTAAACACTTATCTCACTCCTGGATCAAGAAAGCCCTGTGCCTGGCTTCAGTCTTCTCTCCTCTATTCCTCTTCACACAGGGAATGACTGGCAAAATTCAGTGAGGAAAGAGTGGGGGTGGAGCCAAGCCACGCCCTGTGTGTGTCAATAGCCGCACACAGCCCAGCTCAGCAGAGAGCATACACAAGTTCCCCCATAGGAAGCAGCTTGCTGTAGGGGCATTTTGAAGAAGAAAAAGAGCCTAGAGCGCCAGTGGGGGGCCCCAGAAACAGAGGCTCAGGGCCTATATGTGGAATACCATGGCAAGTAAGTATAAGATAATTAAAAAAAAAACTTTAGAACCACTTTAATGCTGAAAGACATGTGTATATTGTATTGGCTTTGGCTGAGAATTGAGACATAATTTCCATCGGGTGTTATGATTTCACTTTAACCCCTTCACGCCTAAGGGTAAAACAAATCTTAATGCCTAAGCACAATTTTGAAACGTTGACATGTGTTAGTAAAACCGTACATATCATCACAACTATTTTGTACATCCAGGTGAATTATACCTTGTTTTTTTTTCAGGACAAATTGGGCTTTCATTTGGTGGTAAATGGTCATGGATATTTCCTGATTTGTTTTTATTATCAAAGGAAAACTGCCCCAAAATAGTAAACAAAATAGTTTTTGTAATTTAGCTGTGTGTTTATTGTTACTACCATAACCTACCATGACAGAACAACCCCAAATAAATTCTCCAGCTCTTGACGATAGCTTTGATGCCATATATGTGTATGTTATTTGTTGTTTGTACCCATAATACATCCCAGAAACAATAATGCGCATTTTGTGTTTTTTTTTTACCTAAAACACACTGACACTGACACTAACTGACACGAATACCAATTTTTTAAAAAAATACTGACCTATGACCTTGACTTTTTGCCCTTGATCTTTTGCCCTTGACCTTTGACCCTGACCTTGACCCAAACACTAACCCTGACACTGAACTACATCAAACCTTGATCTAGGTATTTTTTTCTTTTATTTTTTTTTATTTTTAAATATTTATTTAAGTTTTTGTTTGTTTTTGTAACAAGCATTTATTTTTTCTATGCAAGAAGTTAGGGAGATAGGATGTATCTCTCTGCTCCGTTCATATAGAGAAAAAAAAACAAAGGGGGTGGGCTAAACAGTGACTGATCACTGTGATAGCCAATCAAAGGCTATCACAGCGATCATGTGACCTGGAATCGGGAGTCCCAGGTTCCAATCACTAGAATGGGACCCGGGGCTCTCAATGACACAGTCTCCACAGAAAGGTATGCAAATATGCGGCCCCACGGAAAAAATTCCAGTTCTGTGAGGCAGCATATTTGTGTGACGTTGGTGCAAAGGGGCTAAGTTCAAGCTTTTACACACTCATGAAAGTGGCATGTTATGTGACAGCATTGTGAAAAGGATATATCCTAATTCACTCCTATGGGCTGATAAAAGTTGTATTATCAATCAGATCCTGGTCTCAGTATTCCTGATTTGCGTAGAACAGTATTAATTAATTTAATGTTAGCTCAGTGCAGGTTAACATAGGAACAATTAAACATAGTTTAGTTGAGTTAATACAAATTTGTGAAGTTTAAGGCTTTCTTTTTCAGTGAATTGCAAATGTGTTGATTGCTGCACTCCAGGCACATGGAAGGCTTTCTTATCATTTGTATTTTTTGCCATTAATGAGTTTCTTCATTCTAAAATAAGTGTTCCTTTAAGCCTTGTACCTACACACAACCAGCCTAGTCCCTTAATCTTATAAACAAAGACATCATGGTGCTGTATCATTAATATCAACTGAAGTTCAAATACTATTACACTCTCTGTAGCCTTAAGCAAATTGGGAGGATAAGTCTAAGTCCAGATTAATCCTGAAAAAAGGTTTATAATTTGATCTGCAATGAGCAAGGTAAAACACATTGAGGAAATGCTAAAAGAAGGCAGTGTTTAAAAAAATGAATTACAGAAATGATTGTATCATGTATAAGATTAAAAACACAAATACTACTTGTCAGAACATCTAACTCATGTAACTCATAAAAAAATCATCATACAAACTGTAGGTTGTTTATATATAGTTTCTCTTACAAAAAAAAAAACCTCTGGGATGAAAATCTTATAAATTAAAAAATGTGGCCTTATAGCTTCCTGATCTGTTTGTATGTAAATAAAAATGGGATCTTCATAGGTTCCCACTTTTGATGCTGGCCAGAAATTAATGGTGATGGGTGGGGTATCTACCAAAATAGGAGGGTCCATTGTACTCTCTTCTATACCAAAAGTGCCAAAAAAAGACCCATTACCAGTTTACTGAGATAATTAGTTATGATTTAATGGTTGTGATATGATATAAAGTGGCATTTATAGTATTATTTCTGTTGTTTTAATTTTATAATAAGTACGTGTATAATTCAAACAGAATTTCAGCTTTGACCATGTTGTTTTCAAGCAATGTAAGATGCAAAAAAACATATACCAGGAGCAATATGTATGTTTTTTTTGTTAGGTGAAACCATTTTGAAATGTGGTGAGTTATACAACAGAGAGCCATTTCTGTTTTCATTTATTAACCATGGAATTGATTAGGCACACTCCTCCAATGTCAATGGACCTCTGCCCAACATAACATAAATGAGAATATACTGTATAAAGTTAGCAAATGTTTCGTTGACTTATTGTAGGTGATTACAGATGTTGGAATATGGAGCTACATAACATAGCAGACTAGCATTAGTCAAGTCCAACCTGAAAATTTGGCTGAAACCATGTCATGCATTGTTGACCTTTCAGGCTTCATTCACATGAGCAAATACTTGTGTGCCCTGTACAGGTCCATGTTTTGCTGTGATGGGGGTGCACAAGTGTTGTGTGCATCCCCGTGCTGGCAGTCCCATTGATGTCTATTGGGAAATGCAGTTGCATGGACACACCCACTGTGTCTAAATGTACAGTAGCATCTGTGTGGGCACACATTTTCAAATTTACTCTGAGTGCATTCAGGGCTGTGAACCTGCATTGGGACATAGCAGTTGTATTTATGCATCTCTGTGTCCCAATAAACATCTGAGACTGCTGGCACAGGAATGCATGCACAAATGCATGCACGTGTCAGCAGAACTCGGCCTCGAACAGGGCAAACACATATTTGCCCATGTAAACGAGGCCAGAGAGCATTTTTCCCAGATTTTATGTAGGGCTTAAAGAACAGTAGTTGCTGTTTTTATGTAGTTTTACAAAGAGCTATACATCTGAAAACAGAGATATTGGTTTAAGCATTAACAAGTCCACATGTTTTATAAGTTAATGAGATTACGTAAAACAAATCTGGTATCTTGTATTGGAATTTAGAGCGTTCATATAGAATATAGACACTTTCCAAATGCTGAACATTATGCGTTTAATGAATGAATGGGTATCTTTGTTTAATCCATCTGATTGCTATAAAGTTGTTAGATACTCTTACTTTGTTTTCTAGGTTTATAATTAATCCTTTTACAACAGTTACACCATGATGACAGTTCACCTTTCTCATTGGATCACTTTGAAGGCTAAAACAAATGGTGACTGTTCTTCAACACTGTTGTTATATTACGCAATTTTTAAGACAGGCCAGGTTGACTTTATTGAGAGTGGGGAACCACCATGTGTTCCATGGCTGGTGTCCCTGTGGATCAGAGTGGAAACACACTTTGAAAAGGTATCTAGGTATGAAGAGTTTTCTACATATGTCTGTTTTATCTAAATATTAGAATCAAGTTTTAATCCCATTTGCTGTCTTACAGATACCAGTGCCTAGGGATGTTCATATTATGTATTTGTTGTAAACTTCTCCATCTAAGTATGCTTTTCATTGGACTCTATACTGGTGTGATGACTCTCTGTATGGCCAACAAGCAAGAGGGAAGCAGCATAAAGATGGCATCAAGTTGTGCATGAGGAGTGTGGTATTGTCTAAGGTCCACTGTGTATGGGAAGATTTCCAGTTGCCCATTGATTATGAAAAGCTTCTTCATAGACAGGGACAATTTGTGAAACCAACAGTTCCCTATTGTGGATACAGTATGTGATACAGCTCAGGCCTAATTTAGTCTGATGATCCTGAAGTGAATGTACTTTGTGGAAATGTGGTACTTCTACAAGCCTAAATGAAAATATAGAAGTTATAATTTAGGAACATGTTAAGTATACCTCCACAGATCAGTAAAATATGCTGTAAAATGATCAAGAGATGTTGAATAGTCTTGTGCAGCTGATTTATAAACAAGTCTCAAACAGATTTGCACTTTGGATTTCTAGAATGAAGTGCCTTTTATCTTAAGGCAGCAAGAATGACATTTAGATGAATGTGCTTACCGGTAAATGATTTTTGTATTATAGAATCCTCCAGAATTTCTTGTGCTTCTGCTTTCTGTTATGAAAACTTGCAGAAAAATCATGAGTGTCTTAGGAATCAGTTATGGGGCCTGCACTCAGTTATATCTTTATTAGTGACATTACAAATGGTCAGCAGAGGGAAATATTGTGTGCCTCCTTACAGATCACACAGGCATCTACAATAGGTTTAATACTCCACCGAGCGAGTAAGCCAAATAATAATTTTGGTTTCTAGCAAAAAGGAAAAACGTGAAGCAAATATAATTTAATAAAATATATTGTAAAATAACGCTCCAGAGTCCCCAAGATAATGTAGCAGAATGCAAGATTAATCATAGTGTGTTAGTGGCTTCTGTGTTGCAGAAATTGCTTAAAGGTACCAATGTGGCATAGAAAAACTACAGCGGTATTACTGTAATAGGAATATGTAGAAGCGAGCTGTATATGTGACTTGTCAGATTCAGGATAATACACTTTTTCATAGTACCTAGAACACTGTGAGAAAGGGTTTTCTTTATTTTTTTAATTTTTTTTTCCAAGAAAGGGTAATACAGGAAAGCACAGCAAACTTTTCAGGCAGGAAAAACAGCAGACAGTGTGATTATTCCTCCTGTGTGTCACTGCAGTCTGCTCAGCACATCATAGAGACCCAACATGTGCTCTTATATTACAATAACATAATGCAATTAAGAGCAGCAGGAGATCACAAGCTTACCAAGCTCAAATATAACAGAGGCCAAATTGATCATAGATGACCCAGTCGAATTGTTCTTTGTCCTCATATGGAACGGAAATTGTTTAGGTGTTCAACACTGATGGGCTCTGTCAGATCAATGAAATATTGTAGAGTAGAGCATAGGAACAGCTAACATCCTGTTAGAAAAGTAGAACTGGGAAAAATAAATGCTGAAAGCCATTAATTGTGTAACATTATGCTTTTTTAAGAAAAGCAGATTTTCTTACCCTGAAACAATTGATCTTCGCAGGGCAGACAAGCTTTTCAATGTCTTTTCCAAAGCAGAAAAGGGCTTGGAAAGCTTAGATGTGCTTCCTGTTGCATAGTGCACTAGGAACAAGGTAATGTGCAGTTATACATCTGAAAGATGGTTTAAAATGAAGCACTTTGAAATACCTTTACATTCTCAGAAAATGAGCCACCACAGGATATCACATCAGTCAGTCCCTGCTTTTGATGGCCTTCTGACACCAACATGCCATCTTCTTTATGTGTGTAGATGTACAGTGTGTCACTTGCAAAGGGAGGTGAGAGATTGCTGCATGTAATTCAAGCCCTAGAGAGTGTCATATAGTGCTGGATCTTCACTTTCTGCTCCTCTATGCTGATTTTTTTTCTGCAAAGCATGTTTTGTGTGCTCCTTGAGTGTTAGGTGTGCTGTGCTGCATTTGTCACTTTTTTGATTACCAGGTATTCCTTAGATAAACAAACTCACATACAGGAAAGTTTTCATAGGTCCTTCCTTTAGAAGCTCACAGACATGTTAAAGCAAATCTGTCTCCAACACCTATCAGTGTAATAGCTATTAGCATTCCCATGTACCACACTATTCTTCTAGATTTATGGGGGGGGGCTACTGTCACCTCAAATTATTTCCCAGTGCAGTTCCCTTTAATAAAAGAGATATTATTCTTACAACTCTGGTGGCCCATGTCTTCTAACTTTGCTGTAGCCTCCATCAGCCTTCTATGAGTTTTGTTCCCCAGCAGTATGTTGTGGCTCTGCTTTTAGGGATTATTTGATGATAACAGTGCTACTTTAGAAGTAAGTTATGGAACTAAAAGGAAGTGGTGGGGTGGGAGATTCTTTTAATTTTGCATAGAAAGGTGAAATGTTTGCCTAAGGAAGCATTTACAAATGTTCCTTCACCCTTGTGTACCTTCTGAATGTGAAGATAGTAAGATCTGACAAATCTCAAACTGTATGTTGAGAAAGTGGTACTGAACACAGTGTCACCCTCATTTACCCAAAGTTCACAAGTTGGAAACAACAAAATAGACCTCACTTGTCAGAGCATAAAGAGTCAATTTTGTAGCTTAGTGAACATACATCTGTGAGTCTGGATTTTTTTACCTAAAACTAAACTGAGCCAAATGTTTTGAAATATTCCATAATTCTTGCTGGAATTGAGTTACCTTCATTAAAAAAAAATTTGGTATCTAGCAAATTTTAAATTCATCCTGATAAAAGAGAACTATGAACTTAAAAAAAAATATGCTCCTCAATCTGATGTTGCACCTGTCCACCTCTAGCTATGCAGTGATCAAACACCACTGATCGCTCAGTTCCCATCCTCCACTCTGAGCAGAGAGTTGTGACTGTCAGTCACTGTCTCTCTCCTCTGCCCCTCCAGTGCTCACTAGAGCACTGAGCTGTTGAGGGTGAGGGAGGGGCAGGTTCAGGGTCTTGGCAGATCACTGAGAGACTGAGCCAGGTTCCTGTCCAGGCTTCTGAGTGGATCTCTGCCATATTGGTTGGGATCTTTTCAGAGCCTGGGCCTGCTGAGTGACATCAGCCAACAGCAGACCTTAGCTTGATGTTGGCTGAAAATGGGTCACAGCAGTGCAGAACGAGCTGTACTCCTGTGACCTACAGGAGAAATTTATCCAAAATAGCTTTTACGGTACTTCTCAGGATCAAACATCATTTTTACACAATGCAGAGGATTAACCCCTTAGGTTCCACAGTGAATATAACAAGCATGCTTTACTGCAGCCCTCAAAATTTCCACTCTCCAGCTCGCATTGGGCAAGTGGAAATAAGGTGGGGGTGAGCAGCGCAGGGACTAGGAGTTTGTGGGAGGGGTGGCGGTGGGGGAAGTTAAATGGACCAATCTCCTGTATGGCTTTCAATAAAGCAGCTGAAAGCCCTGGGAGGGAGAGGTGGAGAAGAGACTTCCAGCTGCTTCATTGAAAGCCATACAGGAGATCGCTGCTTGTCACTGCCCCCACCACTGCACCAATCATCCTCAATTGTTCCATTTCTTTCATGCCCCCCCTCAGTGCCCAGCCCCTCCCCCCATCCTCCACACCAATAGGAGAAGAGGGGAAAGAGGCTGGATCTGCTCTGCCTCCTCCTGTGCTAGCCCACACTCTAGTCTGTGCAGCTTCTGAGAAGGAGATGAGTGGGCGGAAAATTATACACAGAGCAACCAACAGCTCTGGTGCTTCTGACTGAGTATGTGAGTCCTCCCCTCCTTCCACCCATCCCTTCATTCTGCATAAAACATTTAACAGGGCCATCTCATGAGATAATTTATGAGTGCGTGTTTAGGGGTGGAATTAAGGGCGGGGCAGGGCAGGGGGGTTGGGAGGGGCAACTAATGTCAAGTAACTCTTAAGTCCTGGCTAATAGCTCCAGACTTAAAATTTTGAGCCCTGCTTTCCTGCAATTACAGATTGATTTTACTGTTTTGGGTTAGGAACACTTTAAGAGCATAATTATCACACAATGTGCCACTGAAATTATTTGTGGTAGCCAATATTTTTTTTTAAAGTGCAGCTAGTTATAGGATATTTACTGAATTTGGTTGGATTCAGACACATTGATAGACATGGATGTGGCCTAACTTAAATCTTTCTCTAGGAGAATTAAGTTAGAAAGTAAACAATTGACAATAGATGCCCTTCTACTTCCATTTACAAAATAGAAGTTAAATTCCTAAAATACCAGTTTGCTAGGGCAGGCTTATACCCAAGCATGACTACTGGAGAATCTCAAATATCAGGGATGCACTGTCAAGTCAGATCAGGAAGTATACAACATCACAAAACAAGAAAATGTTTTAAGGATCTAAATTTTAAGGTGAATATTAACCTGTTGACTCAGGTTACACACATATATGTAGCCGCTCGGCTGTGGGTCACATATATGCGGCCCTGTTAAAACTACTTACCTTTCTGACAGCACGCTCCCTGCATGCTCCCAGCATGGTAGTCGGCAGTGATCAGTAAGCTCCCAATGCATACTTGCGATTGTGTGCTTTTATATCATTACCGCTGTGACAGCCAATCACAGCAGTCAAATGACCCAAAGGCCTGGGGGGGGCAGGAGGTGGCAGGCGACAAAGGGTTAAGCAAATTACTTTATTAATATGCTTTTAGATGTGAATGGATCTTCAATAAGTAAGTGGGAAATGTTTTAACATCAAGTTTCAAGACAGAGACTGTTGTTTGGTTTTGCCACCAGTCACCCCCATAGTCAATTAGTCAATACAGTATTTGCCCAACTGTAACAGCCAGAATAAGTGCAATATTACTAATAACTTTTCACGATACATTTATAATAGTGTGCAATAAAGCTTACAGTTTTATTGTATAAATTAAGGGGAAAAAACATATACAGTCTATATATACAGTATATATATATTTATATATATCACGCTGTTTAATAAAGCAAATGAAGCAGACAAAGTCAGCCTAGAATGAAAGCATTTTCAAATGTTCTAAAAGTGCCTCATGGTTGCTATATACATGTCCTACTGATGATGACAAATTCCCCTGCAGCATAATTACATTCTCAAACCATCCACGCATCTATCACAGTAATGGAATTAATTTTTTTTTCCTTTTAATTCTGGAAAAATGCAGAGTGTGTCAAGAGAGGCATTTCCAGTTTATCTATGAGCTTGTAGGTTCTAAACCTGACTGCATCCTATTTATTTCCTCAGTTAAAGGTGATACTTTTTACTTCCCAGTGGAGTTACTTTTTCTTTAGAAGCACCCTGAGTTTACTTACATTATTCTTTATATCATATAATACTGTAGAGTACATGGTAAATGACACAGTGTAACTAGGCATCTGTGGAAAGTACTATTTCTAATGCCCTATAGCAGTCAATCAGGCTCAATTTTTAATTCTCTAAATTAAATTTGTAATGCATGCCTTGAATTGATTGGTTGCTGTGAGGCAAAACATTGTCTGAGTCAGCTCTTTCCCAATACACATGTAGCAAATAAATGTTTGTGTTTGCTGACTTTGGTATAAAAATCATAGTTGTATTGCTGTCTTGCTCATGTTCTGGTTTCAATACTTTAAGCCACTGACCTGGAACAAGTATAAAACATTAGTATTAAAGAGGCGTAACATACAACTTGCATTTTTCAGAAGTTTTTTTAGGTTACTATCTATTATGACTGAGTCACCTAACTTCATGAGTAGAGATGAGCGAATCGAAGTATCCGAAGTGGAATTCGAGTCGAATATCGGAAAAATTTCGATTCGTGCCGAATCCGAAAAACAGCCTAATTCGGACGCGCGAATCGAAATTTTTCCGAAAATGGCGGCTGACATGTGCGGCGACGGAGCGGGGATGTCGGGGAAGGCGCGCAGACAAGGCGCGCTGCCCCATAATGCATTCCTCAACGACATGTGATCTCATCAGCCAATCAGCAGCCAGCCAGCCAGCACTGTGTAATGGTCGAGGTATATATAGCGGCCATTTTGGAAATCTTCATTTGCCTGCAGTCATTGAACAGAGGCAGACCGCTCTGTACTAGGGACAGGGACAGAGTTAGGGCCACAGAAACGAGAATTGGGGACAGAGAGAAGTTACTTAGGGACAGAGAACCATTACTCAGGGACACAGACTTGTTAATGAGGGCCACAGAATCGTTATTTAGGGACAAAGAAACGCTAGTTAGGGCCACAGAATTCATACTCAGGGACAGACAGAATTTTCACTCAGTGCCAGAGAATTGTTACTTAGGGCCACAGAAACGTTATTAGGGCCACAGAATTTTTACTCAGGGACAGACAGAATTGTTACTGAGTGCCAGAGAATTGTTACTCAGGGACAGACAGAATTGTTACTGAGTGCCAGAGAATTCTTACTCAGGGCCACAGAATTCATACTCAGGGACAGACAGAATTGTTACTCAGGGACAGACAGAATTGTTACTGAGTGCCAGAGAATTGTTACTCAGGGACAGACAGAATTGTTACTGAGTGCCAGAGAATTGTTACTCAGGGACAGACAGAATTGTTACTGAGTGCCAGAGAATTGTTACTCAGGGACAGACAGAATTGTTACTGAGTGCCAGAGAATTGTTACTCGCACAGACACAAAATTGTTACTTGCACAGACACAGAATTGTTACTCGCACAGACAGAATTGTTACTCAGGGCCACAGAATTCATACTCAGGGACAGACAGAATTGTTACTGAGTGCCAGAGAATTGTTACTCAGGGACAGACAGAATTGTTACTGAGTGCCAGAGAATTGTTACTCAGGGACAGACAGAATTGTTACTGAGTGCCAGAGAATTGTTACTCAGGGACAGACAGAATTGTTACTGAGTGCCAGAGAATTGTTACTCGCACAGACACAAAATTGTTACTTGCACAGACACAGAATTGTTACTCGCACAGACACAGAATTGTTACTCAGGGCCACAGAATTCATACTCAGGGACAGACAGAATTGTTACTGAGTGCCAGAGAATTGTTACTCAGGGACAGACAGAATTGTTACTGAGTGCCAGAGAATTGTTACTCAGGGACAGACAGAATTGTTACTGAGTGCCAGAGAATTGTTACTCGCACAGACACAAAATTGTTACTTGCACAGACACAGAATTGTTACTCGCACAGACACAGAATTGTTACTCAGGGCCACAGAATTCATACTCAGGGACAGACAGAATTGTTACTGAGTGCCAGAGAATTGTTACTTAGGGACAGACAGAATTGTTACTGAGTGCCAGAGAATTGTTACTCAGGGACAGACAGAATTGTTACTGAGTGCCAGAGAATTGTTACTCGCACAGACACAAAATTGTTACTTACACAGACACAGAATTGTTACTCGCACAGACACAGAATTGTTACTCAGGGCCACAGAATTCATACTCAGGGACAGACAGAATTGTTACTGAGTGCCAGAGAATTGTTACTCAGGGACAGACAGAATTGTTACTGAGTGCCAGAGAATTGTTACTCAGGGACAGACAGAATTGTTACTGAGTGCCAGAGAATTGTTACTCGCACAGACACAAAATTGTTACTTGCACAGACACAGAATTGTTACTCGCACAGACACAGAATTGTTACTCAGGGCCACAGAATTCATACTCAGGGACAGACAGAATTGTTACTGAGTGCCAGAGAATTGTTACTCAGGGACAGACAGAATTGTTACTGAGTGCCAGAGAATTGTTACTCAGGGACAGACAGAATTGTTACTGAGTGCCAGAGAATTGTTACTCGCACAGACACAAAATTGTTACTTGCACAGACACAGAATTGTTACTCACACAGACACAGAATTGTTACTCAGGGCCACAGAATTCATACTCAGGGACAGACAGAATTGTTACTGAGTGCCAGAGAATTGTTACTTAGGGACAGACAGAATTGTTACTGAGTGCCAGAGAATTGTTACTCAGGGACAGACAGAATTGTTACTGAGTGCCAGAGAATTGTTACTCGCACAGACACAAAATTGTTACTTGCACAGACACAGAATTGTTACTCGCACAGACACAGAATTGTTACTCAGGGCCACAGAATTCATACTCAGGGACAGACAGAATTGTTACTGAGTGCCAGAGAATTGTTACTCAGGGACAGACAGAATTGTTACTGAGTGCCAGAGAATTGTTACTCGCACAGACACAAAATTGTTACTTGCACAGACACAGAATTGTTACTCGCACAGACACAGAATTGTTACTCAGGGCCACAGAATTCATACTCAGGGACAGACAGAATTGTTACTGAGTGCCAGAGAATTGTTACTTAGGGACAGACAGAATTGTTACTGAGTGCCAGAGAATTGTTACTCAGGGACAGACAGAATTGTTACTGAGTGCCAGAGAATTGTTACTCGCACAGACACAAAATTGTTACTTGCACAGACACAGAATTGTTACTCGCACAGACACAGAATTGTTACTCAGGGCCACAGAATTCATACTCAGGGACAGACAGAATTGTTACTGAGTGCCAGAGAATTGTTACTCAGGGACAGACAGAATTGTTACTGAGTGCCAGAGAATTGTTACTCGCACAGACACAAAATTGTTACTTGCACAGACACAGAATTGTTACTCGCACAGACACAGAATTGTTACTCAGGGCCACAGAATTCATACTCAGGGACAGACAGAATTGTTACTGAGTGCCAGAGAATTGTTACTTAGGGACAGACAGAATTGTTACTGAGTGCCAGAGAATTGTTACTCAGGGACAGACAGAATTGTTACTGAGTGCCAGAGAATTGTTACTCGCACAGACACAAAATTGTTACTTGCACAGACACAGAATTGTTACTCGCACAGACACAGAATTGTTACTCAGGGCCACAGAATTCATACTCAGGGACAGACAGAATTGTTACTGAGTGCCAGAGAATTGTTACTCAGGGACAGACAGAATTGTTACTGAGTGCCAGAGAATTGTTACTCAGGGACAGACAGAATTGTTACTGAGTGCCAGAGAATTGTTACTCGCACAGACACAAAATTGTTACTTGCACAGACACAGAATTGTTACTCGCACAGACACAGAATTGTTACTCAGGGCCACAGAATTCATACTCAGGGACAGACAGAATTGTTACTGAGTGCCAGAGAATTGTTACTCAGGGACAGACAGAATTGTTACTGAGTGCCAGAGAATTGTTACTTAGGGACAGACAGAATTGTTACTGAGTGCCAGAGAATTGTTACTCAGGGACAGACAGAATTGTTACTGAGTGCCAGAGAATTGTTACTCGCACAGACACAAAATTGTTACTTGCACAGACACAGAATTGTTACTCGCACAGACACAGAATTGTTACTCAGGGCCACAGAATTCATACTCAGGGACAGACAGAATTGTTACTGAGTGCCAGAGAATTGTTACTCAGGGACAGACAGAATTGTTACTGAGTGCCAGAGAATTGTTACTCAGGGACAGACAGAATTGTTACTGAGTGCCAGAGAATTGTTACTCGCACAGACACAAAATTGTTACTTGCACAGACACAGAATTGTTACTCGCACAGACACAGAATTGTTACTCGCACAGACACAGAATTGTTACTCAGGGCCACAGAATTCATACTCAGGGACAGACAGAATTGTTACTGAGTGCCAGAGAATTGTTACTCAGGGACACCTAATCGTTGAATTAAATAGTATGTCAGACAACATGCAGAGGAGTGGCAGAGGAGGCAATGTTTTAGGAGCGAGCAGACGTGGCAGCAGAGGAAGGGGTCGAGGCAGCAGTATTCGCAGCCAGAGGCCAGTGCTCCCGGTGTCATCCAGCGGTCGTGTCTCCACCGACAACCCTGCCGTCATTGATTGGTTGGCTCGGTCGTCTTCCTCTTCCCAGGTCACCTCTGACACCTACAGCCAACGGTCGGTGGGTACGTCAGACACAACCGTTAGTTGGCATGGCCCGGGAGCAAGCCCACTGAAATCACGTGTCCTCTACCTGCCCCTGTCCTTTGCTGTTCCCTCACCAAGCGAAGTATCGCATGCTGTGGGCTCAGCCCCACTGTACAGTGAGGAAGAGCTAACAGAGGGCGGTCAGGAACGGGGGGAGACATCGGCCTTTTCAGCAGCCAAGCGAACAAGTACTGGCGAGGAGAGTGGCTCGGTAGCCGGTCTAGAGACAGGTCTGTCTCCTGACCCAGACGCAGCCGAGGGGGCTAGTAGTGAGGCGGAGACCGTACTTGATGATGAGGAGGTTGATCGCACTTGGCTGCCTCGTCGTCATCAGGCAATTTCTTCCGCATCATCAGGAGAAGAGGGTGCCAGCTTGGCAGCGAGCGAAACAGTCGGTGGGTTGCCCAGGAGGCAGCAGGGTCGCATCAGTGTCAGTGGAGCCAAACGTCCACGGAGTAGAGCACCAGCTCCACTGCAGCCTACCACCACGGCCAGTAGTGGTGCCGGTGCACACGGAGGAAGTAGCAGTCAGCCAGTGAAGAGTAGCGGGGGCAAAGTTTCCTACTCGGTGGTGTGGCAATTTTTCCTCAAGCCGCCCGAGGAAGTAAACGTAGCCGTATGTCGACTATGTGGCCAGAAATGCAAGCGTGGCCAGGGGGCCCATGTTGGGACTACAGCGTTGCGTCAGCATATGCAGCGTCACCATTCGGTGGCCTGGGAAAACCGTGATAAACATACGGCGGTTCTGCCTGCCCCAGCCCCCGCTCCATCACCCGCTCCGTTACTTGCTCCGTCACCCGACGTCGTCAATCGCCCTCTATCAGCCAGTCAAGGCTCCAACACCTCTGCTGAGGGGAGTTGTCGCTCGTTGGCATCTTCCGCTCGTTCAGATGCTCCTTCTCCTGCTACTCCTCTTCTCGGATTCCGTCAACAGTCTTTCTTGGAATCCGTATCCAAGAGACAACAGTTTGCGAGCACGCACCCGACGGTGCAAAAGCTGAACGTCCTCCTGTCCAAGTTGCTGGTGCTGCAGTCCCTCCCTTTCCAACTGGTGGACTCAGCACCTTTCCGAGAAATGATGGCTTGTGCCGCGCCGCGGTGGAGAGTGCCAAGCCGTCATTTCTTTGCCCAAAAGGCAGTGCCAGCCCTGCATTCACATGTAGAAGAGATGGTGGGCCAGTCTTTGAGCATGTCGGTCTCTGCCAAAGTGCACGGCAGCGCCGACGTGTGGAGCTGTAACTACGGTCAGGGACAGTACATGTCATTTACGGCCCACTGGGTGAACGTGGTGCCGGCACAGCCGCACCAGCAACTTGGACAGGTCACGACGCTTTTGCCTCCACGTTTGCACGTCCTTGGTCCAGCAAGCATGTCCGCCTCTACCACCTCTTTTTCCGCCGTGTCCTCAGCCGCCACCCCCGTGCCAAGTCCCATTACCCGACCGGCATATCACATGTGCAGGGCGCAACGGTGTCACGCTGTGCTGCACCTGGTATGCCTTGGCGAACGTAGTCACACAGGGGAGGAACTGCTGAGTGTAATGAACAGAGAAATCGACAGATGGCTGTCTCCGCGCAAACTAAAAATCGGAACCATGTTGACTGACAACGGAAAGAACATGGTGTCTGCTCTGCGTCAAGGAAGGTTGTGCCATGCGCCATGCATGGCTCACGTGTTCAATCTGGTTGTCAAGCGGTTCCTAAAATCCACCATCCCACTGCAAGACATCCTTAAAATGTCACGTAAACTGTGCATGCATTTCAGCCATTCCTACACCGCAAAGAACACCCTCATTGAGCTGCAGCGGCAGAACGGAATTCCACAGCATCGCCTGATCTGCGACGTTGCAACAAGGTGGAATTCAACCCTACACATGTTAGACCGCCTTTACGAGCAGCGAAAGGCCATCACCGATTTCCTGATGTTACAAGCGGATAAAGGTACTCCCCTGTGTAACTTAGATGTCAGCCATTGGCAGCTCATGCGTGACACCTGCGCTTGCTCAGGCCCTTTGAGGAGGCCACGCTATTCGTGAGTCGGCAGGACTATGGGATGAACGACGTCATTCCTCTGTTGCACGTCCTGGAACAAATGCTGTTAACAATGGCTGGTCAGGGTGCGGTAGACGTGGCGCACAGATGTCAACGCCACATGACCCCTGTGGGGGCAGGACAGGAAGAAGAGGAGGAGGTAGAGGAGGACATTTGTGCTCAGGAATTATTGAGTGAAATGGGTGGTTTTTCCACTCAGCGGACAGGAGTGGAGGAGCAGGAGCATCTGGTAGAGGAGGAGGAGGAGGAGACAGAGGACCCAGACGCACCGTGGCAGTATGCTGTGGAGATGGAGGCAGGGAGTCCCTCGCATTCCTTGGCACAAATGGCCCATAGCATGCTCGGTTGCTTGCGTAGCGACAGCCGAATAATAACCATCAGACAGAGGGATGACTTTTGGCTGTCCACCTTGTTGGACCCTCGCTACCGGTCCAAAATGGTGGCCTTTTTCACACCTGCTGAGAGGGAGGCCAAAATTACGTACTATAAAAACCACCTATGTAGTCAGTTGGTCTCTGCCTTTGTGCGCCAACGTCCATCCTCAGACACTGTGGGCCCTGTGCGCTCGCGTTCCGCTGGCATGGCAGCAGGGGAGGGGTGGGGTGGTAGGAGCAGTGGCAGCTCCACCAGCAGCGGCTGCCTCAGTCTGCAGTCGATGATGAGTAGCTTTCTTCACCAGCGCAGTGAGGAAACTACTAACCAGCCGCAGCAGCAGCAGCAGCATCAGGTGGACCTGGAGCAGGAGCTCAAACAACAGGCTTGGGCCTACTTGGACAGCACCCTGCCAACCGAGGTAGACAATCCCCTTGACTACTGGGCAACGAAACTTGACCTTTGGCCCCAACTAGCTGAATTTGCCCTTGAAAGGCTGTCATGCCCGGCCAGTAGCGTGGCATCGGAGCGCGTGTTTAGTGCGGCAGGAGGTATTGTAACTCCGCGGAGGACACGACTGTCCACCCAAAGTGTGGAGAGACTCACGTTTGTGAAAATGAATCAGGCGTGGATTAGTCTGGATTTCAAACCACCAGTTCCTGACACAACTGACTAAATCCGCCATGAATCATGCCTCAAACATGTGCCACTTTCAGGTCTCCTCACACTGCTGGTGTGTTTAATTTTTTGACATAGGGTGCTGGCAGATTACGGGCCTCCTATAGCTGCTGCCAGGCCCCTAATCTGCCATAGGCCCCTATATACCGCCTCCTCATGCTGCTGCTAGGTCCAGAGTCTCTCATGGGTCCCTGTACGGCCTCCCATTGCTGCTGTCTCCATCGCCACACTCTGCTGCCATGTGCCACTTTCAGGTCTCTTCACACTGCTGGTGTGTTTAATTTTTTGACATAGGGTGCTGCAAGATAACGGGCCTCACATAGCTGCTGCCAGGCCCCTAATCTGCCATGGGCCCCTATATACCGCCTCCTCATGCTGCTGCCAAGTCCAGAGTCTCTCATGGGTCCCTGTACGGCCTCCCATTGCTGCTGTCTCCATCGCCACACTCTGCTGCCATGTGCCACTTTCAGGTCTCTTCACACTGCTGGTGTGTTAAATTTTTTGACATAGGGTGCAGGCAGATTACGGGCCTCACATAGCTGCTGCCAGGCCCCTAATCTGCCATGGGCCCCTATATACCGCCTCCTCATGCTGCTGCCAAGTCTAGAGTCTCTCATGGGTCCCTGTACGGCCTCCCATTGCTGCTGTCTCCATCGCCACACTCTGCTGCCATGTGCCACTTTCAGGTCTCTTCACACTGCTGGTGTGTTAAATTTTTTGACATAGGGTGCAGGCAGATTACGGGCCTCACATAGCTGCTGCCAGGCCCCTAATCTGCCATGGGCCCCTATATACCGCCTCCTCATGCTGCTGCCAAGTCTAGAGTCTCTCATGGGTCCCTGTACGGCCTCCCATTGCTGCTGTCTCCATCGCCACACTCTGCTGCCATGTGCCACTTTCAGGTCTCTTCACACTGCTGGTGTGTTAAATTTTTTGACATAGGGTGCAGGCAGATTACGGGCCTCACATAGCTGCTGCCAGGCCCCTAATCTGCCATGGGCCCCTATATACCGCCTCCTCATGCTGCTGCCAAGTCTAGAGTCTCTCATGGGTCCCTGTACGGCCTCCCATTGCTGCTGTCTCCATCGCCACACTCTGCTGCCATGTGCCACTTTCAGGTCTCTTCACACTGCTGGTGTGTTTAATTTTTTGACATAGGGTGCTGCAAGATAACGGGCCTCACATAGCTGCTGCCAGGCCCCTAATCTGCCATGGGCCCCTATATACCGCCTCCTCATGCTGCTGCCAAGTCCAGAGTCTCTCATGGGTCCCTGTACGGCCTCCCATTGCTGCTGTCTCCATCGCCACACTCTGCTGCCATGTGCCACTTTCAGGTCTCTTCACACTGCTGGTGTGTTAAATTTTTTGACATAGGGTGCAGGCAGATTACGGGCCTCACATAGCTGCTGCCAGGCCCCTAATCTGCCATGGGCCCCTATATACCGCCTCCTCATGCTGCTGCCAAGTCCAGAGTCTCTCATGGGTCCCTGTACGGCCTCCCATTGCTGCTGTCTCCATCGCCACACTCTGCTGCCATGTGCCACTTTCAGGTCTCTTCACACTGCTGGTGTGTTAAATTTTTTGACATAGGGTGCAGGCAGATTACGGGCCTCACATAGCTGCTGCCAGGCCCCTAATCTGCCATGGGCCCCTATATACCGCCTCCTCATGCTGCTGCCAAGTCTAGAGTCTCTCATGGGTCCCTGTACGGCCTCCCATTGCTGCTGTCTCCATCGCCACACTCTGCTGCCATGTGCCACTTTCAGGTCTCTTCACACTGCTGGTGTGTTTAATTTTTTGACATAGGGTGCAGGCAGATTACGGGCCTCACATAGCTGCTGCCAGGCCCCTAATCTGCCATGGGCCCCTATATACCGCCTCCTCATGCTGCTGCCAAGTCTAGAGTCTCTCATGGGTCCCTGTACGGCCTCCCATTGCTGCTGTCTCCATCGCCACACTCTGCTGCCATGTGCCACTTTCAGGTCTCTTCACACTGCTGGTGTGTTTAATTTTTTGACATAGGGTGCTGCAAGATAACGGGCCTCACATAGCTGCTGCCAGGCCCCTAATCTGCCATGGGCCCCTATATACCGCCTCCTCATGCTGCTGCCAAGTCCAGAGTCTCTCATGGGTCCCTGTACGGCCTCCCATTGCTGCTGTCTCCATCGCCACACTCTGCTGCCATGTGCCACTTTCAGGTCTCTTCACACTGCTGGTGTGTTAAATTTTTTGACATAGGGTGCAGGCAGATTACGGGCCTCACATAGCTGCTGCCAGGCCCCTAATCTGCCATGGGCCCCTATATACCGCCTCCTCATGCTGCTGCCAAGTCCAGAGTCTCTCATGGGTCCCTGTACGGCCTCCCATTGCTGCTGTCTCCATCGCCACACTCTGCTGCCATGTGCCACTTTCAGGTCTCTTCACACTGCTGGTGTGTTAAATTTTTTGACATAGGGTGCAGGCAGATTACGGGCCTCACATAGCTGCTGCCAGGCCCCTAATCTGCCATGGGCCCCTATATACCGCCTCCTCATGCTGCTGCCAAGTCTAGAGTCTCTCATGGGTCCCTGTACGGCCTCCCATTGCTGCTGTCTCCATCGCCACACTCTGCTGCCATGTGCCACTTTCAGGTCTCTTCACACTGCTGGTGTGTTAAATTTTTTGACATAGGGTGCAGGCAGATTACGGGCCTCACATAGCTGCTGCCAGGCCCCTAATCTGCCATGGGCCCCTATATACCGCCTCCTCATGCTGCTGCCAAGTCTAGAGTCTCTCATGGGTCCCTGTACGGCCTCCCATTGCTGCTGTCTCCATCGCCACACTCTGCTGCCATGTGCCACTTTCAGGTCTCTTCACACTGCTGGTGTGTTTAATTTTTTGACATAGGGTGCTGCAAGATAACGGGCCTCACATAGCTGCTGCCAGGCCCCTAATCTGCCATGGGCCCCTATATACCGCCTCCTCATGCTGCTGCCAAGTCCAGAGTCTCTCATGGGTCCCTGTACGGCCTCCCATTGCTGCTGTCTCCATCGCCACACTCTGCTGCCATGTGCCACTTTCAGGTCTCTTCACACTGCTGGTGTGTTAAATTTTTTGACATAGGGTGCAGGCAGATTACGGGCCTCACATAGCTGCTGCCAGGCCCCTAATCTGCCATAGGCCCCTATATACCGCCTCCTCATGCTGCTGCCAAGTCCAGAGTCTCTCATGGGTCCCTGTATGGCCTCCCATTGCTGCTGTCTCCATCGCCACACTCTGCTGCCATGTGCCACTTTCAGGTCTCTTCACACTGCTGGTGTGTTAAATTTTTTGACATAGGGTGCAGGCAGATTACGGGCCTCACATAGCTGCTGCCAGGCCCCTAATCTGCCATGGGCCCCTATATACCGCCTCCTCATGCTGCTGCCAAGTCTAGAGTCTCTCATGGGTCCCTGTACGGCCTCCCATTGCTGCTGTCTCCATCGCCACACTCTGCTGCCATGTGCCACTTTCAGGTCTCTTCACACTGCTGGTGTGTTAAATTTTTTGACATAGGGTGCAGGCAGATTACGGGCCTCACATAGCTGCTGCCAGGCCCCTAATCTGCCATGGGCCCCTATATACCGCCTCCTCATGCTGCTGCCAAGTCTAGAGTCTCTCATGGGTCCCTGTACGGCCTCCCATTGCTGCTGTCTCCATCGCCACACTCTGCTGCCATGTGCCACTTTCAGGTCTCTTCACACTGCTGGTGTGTTATATTTTTTGACATAGGGTGCAGGCAGATTACGGGCCTCACATAGCTGCTGCCAGGCCCCTAATCTGCCATGGGCCCCTATATACCGCCTCCTCATGCTGCTGCCAAGTCTAGAGTCTCTCATGGGTCCCTGTACGGCCTCCCATTGCTGCTGTCTCCATCGCCACACTCTGCTGCCATGTGCCACTTTCAGGTCTCTTCACACTGCTGGTGTGTTTAATTTTTTGACATAGGGTGCAGGCAGATTACGGGCCTCACATAGCTGCTGCCAGGCCCCTAATCTGCCATGGGCCCCTATATACCGCCTCCTCATGCTTCTGCCAAGTCTAGAGTCTCTCATGGGTCCCTGTACGGCCTCCCATTGCTGCTGTCTCCATCGCCACACTCTGCTGCCATGTGCCACTTTCAGGTCTCTTCACACTGCTGGTGTGTTTAATTTTTTGACATAGGGTGCTGCAAGATAACGGGCCTCACATAGCTGCTGCCAGGCCCCTAATCTGCCATGGGCCCCTATATACCGCCTCCTCATGCTGCTGCCAAGTCCAGAGTCTCTCATGGGTCCCTGTACGGCCTCCCATTGCTGCTGTCTCCATCGCCACACTCTGCTGCCATGTGCCACTTTCAGGTCTCTTCACACTGCTGGTGTGTTAAATTTTTTGACATAGGGTGCAGGCAGATTACGGGCCTCCCATAGCTGCTGCCAGGCCCCTAATCTGCCATAGGCCCCTATATACCGCCTCCTCATGCTGCTGCTAGGTCCAGAGTCTCTCATGTGTCCCTGTACGGCCTCCCATTGCTGCTGTCTCCATCGCCACACTCTGCCATGTGCCACTTTCAGGTCTCCTCACACTGCTGGTGTGTTTAATTTTTTGACATAGGGTGCTGGCAGATTACGGGCCTCCCATAGCTGCTGCCAGGCCCCTAATCTGCCATAGGCCCCTATATACCGCCTCCTCATGCTGCTGCTAGGTCCAGAGTCTCTCATGGGTCCCTGTACGGCCTCCCATTGCTGCTGTCTCCATCGCCACACTCTGCCATGTGCCACTTTCAGGTCTCCTCACACTGCTGGTGTGTTGAATTTTTTGACATAGGGTGCTGGCAGATTACGGGCCTCCCATTGCTGCTGCCAGACATGTAATCTGCCATGGGCCCCCGTACCGACTCCTCATGCTGTGACGTTGCAACAAGGTGTAATTCAACCCTACATATGTTAGACCGCCTTTACGAACAGCTAAAGGCCATCACAGATTTCCTGATGTTAAAAGCGGATAAAGGTACTCCCTGTGTAACTTAGATGTCAGCCATTGTCAGCTCATGTGTGACACCTGCGCTTGCTCAGGCCCTTTGAGGAGGCCACGCTATTCGTGAGTCGGCAGGACTATGGGATGAATGAGGTCAAATCGGCCATGGGCCCCCGTACCGCCTGTTCACGCTGATGCTGGTCCCACAGTGTGACCTGGGTCCCTGTACGGCCTCCCATTGCTTCCACTCTGCCATGTACCTCTTTGAAATCTCCTCACACTCCTGCGGTTGTCCATTTTGTCATAGGTTGCTGGCAGATTAGCGGCCTCCCATAGGTGCCGCCAGGCCCCATATCGGCCATGGGCCCCCGTACCGCCTGGTCACGCTGCTGCTGGGCCCACAGTGTGACCTGGGTCCCTGTACGGCCTCCCATTGCTGCTGCCAGGAGGCAGCAGGGTCGCAGCTGTGTCAGTGGAGGCAAACGGCCACGGAGTAGAGCAGCAGCTCCACTGCAGCCTACCACCACAGCCAGTAGTGGTGCCGGTGTGCACGGAGGAAGTAGCAGTCAGCCAGTGAGGAGTAGCGGGTGCAAAGTTTCCTACTCGGCGGTGTGGCAAGTTTTCGTCAAGCCGCCCGAGGAAGTAAACGTAGCCGTATGTCGACTATGTGGCCAGAAAGTCAAGCGTGGCCAGGGGGCCCATGTTGGGACTACAGCGTTGCGTCAGCATATGCAGCGTCGCCATTCGGTGGCCTGTGAAAAACGTGATAAAGATACGGCGGTTCTGCCTGCCCCAGCCCAGGGTTCCATTTTGTCATAGGGTGCTGGCAGATTAGCGGCCTTCCATAGGTTACGCCAGGCCCCATATCGGCCATGGGCCCCCGTACCTCCTGGTCACGCTGCTGCTGGTCCCACAGTGTGACCTGGGTCCCTGTACGGCCTCCCATTGCTTCCACTCTGCCATGTGCCACTTTGAGGTCTCCTTACACTCCTGCGGTTTTCCATTTTGTCATAGGTTGCTGGCAGATTAGCGGCCTTCCATAGGTGCCGCCAGGCCCCATATCGGCCATGGGCCCCCGTACCTCCTGGTCACGCTGCTGCTGGTCCCACAGTGTGACCTGGGTCCCTGTACGGCCTCCCATTGCTTCCACTCTGCCATGTGCCACTTTGAGGTCTCCTTACACTCCTGCGGTTTTCCATTTTGTCATAGGTTGCTGGCAGATTAGCGGCCTTCCATAGGTGCCGCCAGGCCCCATATCGACCATGGGCCCCCGTACCTCCTGGTCACGCTGCTGCTGAGCCCACAGTGTGACCTGGGTCCCTGTACGGCCTCCCATTGCTTCCACTCTGCCATGTGCCACTTTGAAATCTCCTCACACTCCTGCGGTTGTCCATTTTGTCATAGGTTGCTGGCAGATTACAGGCCTTCCATAGGTGCCACCAAGCCCCATATCGGCCATGGGCCCCCGTACCGCCTGGTCACGCTGCTGCTGGGCCCACAGTGTGACCTGGGTCCCTGTACCGCCTCCCATTGCTCCCACTCTGCCATGTGCCACTTTCAGGTCTCCTCACGCTCCTGCTGGTTTCCATTTTGTCATAGGTTGCTGTATGGCCTCCCATTGCTGCTGCCTCCACCGCCACACTGTGGCTCCAAACACTGGTTTTGGCCCCGTGACTGGCCAAAGGAGTGAAGTGTGCAGTGATTCTAAGATCGACGGCACTCATCTGCATGTCATACTGACAGACAGTATTATTTCTCTTCCCCAGCAGACTCCAAGGGCATTTAAATTAAAGGTACAGTGTTCTGCACTAATATTAAGTCTCTCTGAAGCCTAGAAACACCCTTTTTTAAGTTAAATTCACAGCGAATTTATTCGACTCGAATCGAATATTGTCCACGAATTCGCCGAATCAGTCGAATCGAATTTTTCATTTCTTCGCTCATCTCTATTCATGAGCTATAGAGTCACTGCACTTTATGAAACCCTGTAGTTATGATCCAGAATAAAATCTTAGAACACTGCAAAAGTTTTTTAGTGATCTGTCACTTGTTTAAAATTGAAGTTTGAAATTTTTTTCTACAGCTTTAGTGACATTACTTACCTATAATGTCACGTGTCCCACATCATGCAGGTGGCTAGGACCTGCAGAAATCTTATGTGCATGTCGGTCTTCTTCTTGTTGCTGAACTTTCAATGTTTTGATTGCTATTAGCTCCAGGTCTTTCGGCAGAACTGCAGTAAAGAAGAGACTCACTCCCCTCTTTTGAGAAGAGTTATTTTATTGTTTACACTGCATGTAACACAATCTTTGAAAAGGGAGATTCAAATGTGGGACATTACCTGCATGACATTACAGATAATGTCACTAAAGCTGTCAATTTTTTTAACTAAATTTCAACCTAAAGGAGTATTAAAAGGGCTTTACTGCAAAGTAAATTATTAAATTGTACCCCTCCTATACCTTCAATCCTCTTTGTCTTTAAGAGTTATGCTGTCTGAAATATCTTATTGTTTTGAGACACCATTAAATGTGTTGGATGATTAGTCTCCAGCAATACACTGTGGTTCCTTCTGCTGACCTCTATTGTCACTATTGTGTTTTTGTGTCCCCATTAAGATTTCTCTTCCATTTCTACAGCAGAGACATAGCAGGTAGTTCTGATGGACTGCCTGTCACCCCACCTGGGTGTCTCCACCAAATGGTGCCTCCTGCCCTCCAAATCCTTCCAGCAGACCGATACCAGCTAATACTAGCCTTTTACCCCATCATCAAGGTGTTGGGGTAAAACCAAAGGAATAACTTTATTGAACATAAATACAGGTTTTTATACACTTCAAAAATAGGGGCAGTCACCACATGAACAATAAAAAATATTACACATTGGGGAAAACATCCCACAATGGTTAGGTAATAAGGTAAAGTTGACACAAGACTAATCACATCCAGTAGGAATCTCCAGGAGGATTAGCAATCAGACAGAAACAATAGGCTACTCAACAACAATGGGAATTCACACCTAGGAGGTGCATAATCGGAAAATTACACAATGTGAGAAAGACCCTTCACACCTACGTAAGATAGGCAAACACAGGTACACATTATAACAGTAAATACAGGTACACATTATAACAGTAAACACATAACACCTTAATAAACAGATTACAGGTAACAGCAGCAGACGCCAGCATCAGGCTGTTTTGATCTGATTATAATTGTCAGGGCTCCGGGTATGATCAGAGGTGTGTGGACTGACACAGGGAAACGCAGGCTTCAGATATGGTATAAACAATATGATTTATTAAGACTAACAATACAAAATGCAGTGCAAAACTAAACATAAACACAGTGCAAACAAACCAAACCAAACCACCTACAGATAACAATACATACAATGCAAGAGTCATCAGGCAGGCCGGGTCAGTAGCAAATGGGCAAATGGAGTACCAGGAACAGGCGGGAGAGTGGTTGGGGTCACAAGCTGGGTTCAGTAACTTACGGGCAGTGCGGTGCAGTGGGTCAGGCAGAGAATGGTCAGGGTCACAAGCCAGGGATCAAACAGGAGAAGTCAGCAGAGGTCAGGATCAGGCAGGGTCGGCAACAAGTCAGGAAGAAACAGGAACAGGAACACAGGATACAAGATACAGGGGCCCATGGAAAAACACACACCAAGGCCCTGACTGTGAGTCTGGCCATTCCTTAAATACAACCCCTGCAATCAGCTTCAGATGTTTGGCTGACTGCAGGGGTGAGTCTCTGATTGCTGAGAGCACCCACTGGCCAGCCCTGGTACTGCAGCCCACAAGGCAGGTGAGTCCCACCATTATTGGCAAGTCCATTCCTGACAATAATCTTCTGGTTTGGGTCTCTGAACCTAAGAGGGAATTGATGCAGTCAGTGCTGGTTTGGGCTGTTGATGCTATACCCCAACAAAACACAGAGGCCCCAAATCTGTATCCGGATCCTCCAGTTCTCAGAGTCTGTGTGTTTCGGGGAAACATGGACTTGAATCTGAAGTAAAACTACTCCAAAGGTTCCACAGGCACACTCCTCCCAAAGAATAGAGCCCCCTCAAATGCCAGGGCCCATAGTCAGTAGGCAAGAGGTTAGGCTGCAGTCCTCTCCAAAAGCCCCAGTCTCAGTTGGGTCTGTCACAGTCATGAATGAAAAACCCAGAGTGATGTAGAGTTATGCTCTCTCCTCCTCATTTTGAAGCACATTGTTTCTGCTAAGGAGCATATGAGCTGGTATCATACAAACATGTATGATATGAACTCATGCTAATGGGTGCTTTAGACTGAACAATATACATTAAAGGCATATTTCTACACCCAGGAAACTCAGCTGTCCATAGTAATGAATGGCTTTACACTAGCTGTTCTTACTCAATTATACATCATTATGGGTCACTGTACACTACAGCGGTATCTCCCAGGTGTATGAACCTCGCTAGGAGACTGTGGACTCTTGTTAAACTTTGTGTAATCTTTCTTTTTATAAATTTAGGATTAAGGAAAATTAGAAACATTATCTCTGCTAAGGAACATATGAGCTGGTATCATACAAACATGTATACAAATATCGTGTAAAATAGGTAAATGTGAGCGCACAAAACACTTTAAAAGTGAAAGCAGCCAAGCACAAGGTAACCAAAATAACCCTGAAATAATATAAAAGTGATGTGCGGTGCTAAGAAAGTTAGATATATATATAAAAGTAACGTATAATGATAAGAAAATAAGATCAAGTATCACTGATCATAATAAATCATAAATAAGTTCATCAGGTGACCAAGGTGCTCATTACTCCTGTGTCTTCCTGGAGAAGGTGAATATAGGTGTATAAGCAATGCGCACTCACCAGAAAGCGCAAATGAATATGCATTATAAATTTATCCTGATGTCATCAAATGGTCATCATGGGGTGATGGCAGGGATCTGGTGCTTCTCCTCTGTGGGTAGATGGATCCTAAGGTGTAAGCTGGTTGTTATCAAACATCGCCATCTTTGGTAGCACATGTAACAGGACAATGGCAGTCTTTCCCCTTTTATTATACATTTGTATTCAGAGGCTTTTTTAAACCACATATTTGTGTCTTATTTCAACTGAGGCCTACCTCCCTGTTGTGCTAGTTTACCAGCGACATACACCTCATTTTCATCTTGAGCAGAGACGTGGTTGCTTGATATAACATATTGGGATGCTTTCTACTCTCTATCTATGGGTTTAAGTCATATTACCAAGCCTGTACTATTTATATATTGGTGTTTTGGAATTGTTGATATTGTGCCTATGGTTGTCCATCTGTGGTCTCCATTATATACTTCCCCTTGGTCCAGATGGAGGTGAATACAGTTGTGGCCAAAATTATTCAACCCCCAATGCTGTAAAGGGGTTTAGGGACTATAGTGTACATTTGGAATTGTATTCAGAATCAAATCCTACAAGGACGTTGTAACTACCCAAATGCAACTAAAATGACATCAATTGTTTATGTAATACAGTAGTAAATGGTTCTTATGTGGTTTCTTCATTGCCACAATTATTCAACCCCTTAAAGACTACCACTCTGAAGAACAGAGGTTCATACAGGTGCTTTCCATCAGGTATTGAAAACACCTGTGGATGTCACCGAGCAGCAATCAAGCATAATAAGCACCAATTAGGCAGCTTTAAAATGACTGTGATACTCAGCTCCTTCTAGACATTTACTGGTGTGGTTACAAACATGGTGAAGGCAAGAGAATGGTCCAGGAAGACAAGAGAAGAGGTGATTTCTCTTCACAGGAAGGGCAATGGCTATAAGAAGATTGCAAAGATGTTAAACATACCAAGAGACACCTTAGGAAGCATCATTCGCAAATTCAAGGCAAAGGGCACTGTTGAAACGCTACCTGGTCGTGGCAGAAAGAAGATGCTGACTTCGACTGCTGTGCGCTACCTGAAGCGTAGAGTGGAGAGAAGTCCCCGTGTGACTGCTGAGGAACTGAGAAAAGATTTGTCAGATGTGGGTACAGAAGTTTCAGCCCAGACAATAAGACGCACACTGCGTAATGAAGGCCTCCGTGCCAGAACTCCCAGGCGTACCCCCTTGCTGTCTCCAAAGAATAAGAAGAGTCGACTGCAGTATGCCAAAAGCCATGTGGACAAACCACAAAAGTTGTGGGATAGTGTTCTGTGGACTGATGAAACAAAATTAGAACTGTTTGGGCCCATGGATCAACGCTATGTTTGGAGGAGGAAGAACAAGGCCTATGATGAAAAGAACACCTTGCCTACTGTGAAGCATGGTGGAGGGTCAATCATGCTTTGGGGCTGTTTTGCTTCTGCAGGTACAGGGAAGCTTCAGCGTGTGCAAGGTACCATGAATTCTCTTCAGTACCAGGAGATATTGGATGGAAACGTGATGCAGTCCGTCACACACCTGAGGCTTGGGAGACGTTGGACCTTTCAACAGGACAATGATCCCAAGCATACCTCCAAGTCCACTAGAGCATGGTTGCAGAGGAAAGGCTGGAACATTTTGGAGTGGCCATCGCAGTCACCAGACTTAAATCCGATTGAGAACCTCTGGTGGGACTTAAAGAAAGCAGTTGCAGTGCGCAAGCCTAAGAATGTGACTGAACTGGAGGCCTTTGCCCATGAAGAATGGGCGAAGATACCCGTAGATCGCTGCAAGACACTTGTGTCAAGCTATGCTTCACGTTTAAAAGCTGTTATAACTGTAAAAGGATGCTGTACTAAGTACTAAGATTGAATGTCACTTGGGGGTTGAATAAAACTGATAATGCTGTGAGCACAGAAAAGACATTTGTGGTTATTTCATTATAACTGTTATGTTATATTTGTCTGACCTACAAGTGCCTCTTTAATGTAAATGTAAGCAAGATGACTGAATGATCAAAAGCAATGTCAAACTGGCCAAAACACTCAATTTCAGTGGGGGTTGAATAATTTTGGCCACAACTGTATATCCTGAGAGTCTTTACACTAATGTTAGATGTTATGAATATGTCACACTTGACCGTAAAAGTCTGAAGAAGGGGTTGCTACCATGAAACGTGTCATTTTTCGCCAACTCAAGTGTAACTTATACAATATGATCCTCTTATTATATCTTGTTTTTATATTTTGTTTGAATAACAATTGTGATGTATTTTAAACATTTAAATCTGCATTATTGTCTTGTTCTAGTTATTTATCTACCGATAGGTCATCCTAGATTCTCCTGTACATCTATTAATGTTTTTTGCATACTCCATCTATTATGTAGCAGTATTCAGGCACTAAGATTATCTGTTAGACCCAAACACTGTCACATGGGAGGAAGTCAAATGCCTCTCCCCCATACTCACCTGGTATTGTCTCTGGCAGCAACAGAGAAAATAGCTTAGGTGGAGCACCGTCAAGGTGCATTTTGGTAGGTCATTGAATACTAAAAGCCCATAGCCACAAAGGCTTTCGGGACTTGTACTTACCCATTGACAGAATTCTGTGAATGAATGACATGGCACTGCAACATTTTTTAATTGTATTGTGACAGCTAGTGGAGGGAGAAGATCCCCTGCTAGCTGTCACAATGACGAATCAGGGGGTACGGGGTCCAGTCCTACTGTAACATGTTACACCCTGAATATGGGTGTAACATGTAACATGTTATGAAAGGTGAACTTATCCTTTAAGACTAGAGTAAAAAGCTTTTGGCTGAAGTTGCATTTTAAACAATTAAACAACATACATACTTTACAGGTATGCTTAAAAAAATAAATATCGCACAGCTTTCTATTCAGATTCAGAAATATGTAAACCATACAAAAGACTAGCATTTTGGCTAGAATTTATCAAACTGTCATTACCAAAAGCTAACTGGTCTTGTAATTGGAGCCAGTTTTGTCTGCTAGGAGACCAACAGCCAAATGTCTATTTTTGGCAGTCACAAGCCTCATGCAGATATTTGGATATAACTTGAGATTCGGTACATGCAATCCTTAATGCGAATAAGCTACAGGCTAAAACAGACAAGCATTACAATTTACAATTCATTTGCAATACACAGTACAATTCATGCATTATGCAGTAAACTAAGTGGGAGAAATTTTTTGCATTAAAAAATACATTTTTCACTCAACACACTTTTATGATAGGGACTTGATTAAAAAATTCCTGGAGCACACTTTATGTATGATTCACTTTAATCATCAAACAGATTCAAATGTTTTATATATTTTTTTTTCATTTATTATAATTTTATGGTAGTAAAACAAAGAAATCTGGATTGGGCAGATACACGAATACCCACATATATTTGAATAAGAATCTGGTAGGAAGTTCGTCAAGTATATGCAAACCCAATCAATAACACAGTGCATAATCTTTAACATGATAATGTAATTCAATGTCACTTTCAACATTTTAAATCTGTAGCCTTCAATAAAATAGTACCTGTGATCATGCCATGCCAGTCACTCTGGCACATTGGTTTCGATAAAGCCTACAATACACATTGCACTGTTATCACAATCATTAAATATTTAGAAATTAAGTGGCATCAAAGATGCTGCAGGAGAGTAGCAGCACTAAGATGTAACAAAAAAAAGGGAAAAGTAAAAACAAGTATGATTGTTTGTTATTTGGCTGTACTTCTCCAATGGATCTCACTAGTGCAGTCCCTTTTGCACTCCTGTGACCCATTTTCAGCTGATGGCGGGCTGAAGCCCGCTGTAGGCTGACATCACTCAGCGTGTCCAGGCTGGGGAAAGTTTCCAATTTTGAAGTCAGAATCCACCCCAGAGTCTAGAATGGCATCTGGCTCAGACTTTCAGTGAGCCGCTGAGAGCCTGAGCCAGCCACTTTCTCCTCCTCCACAGCCCTGTGCTCAAATGAGTGCGGGGGGGGGGGGGGCGGCAAAGAAGACAGTGGTGGCTGATAATCACCGCTCTCTGCTCAGAGTGGCTGTGAGAACTCAGCGATCAGCAGTCATGTGATCTTTGAGTTTTCACACTTAGAGCTGGCTGCAGACAGATGCAGCATCAGACCGATACTGTATCCACCTAGGCAAGTATGATTTATTATTATTATTTTTATTACATCGGGTTTATATAGAGCCAAAGGGTTTGCTCAACGCTGTGCAATAGAGGGGGGGACAATACATGAAACAGTACAGCAACAACAAACAGCACACGAGGGGTTAGAGGGCCCTACTCCTTTGAGCTTACAATCTAGGAGGGTGGGGATAGTGGCACAAGAGGAAGTGGCTGTGGGGGATGGAGTGGTAGGAGGAATGAAGGAGAACAGCTGTTAGGTGAGGGTGGGGTAGGCTTCCCTGAAGAGGTGGGTTTTGAGGGAGCGCCTGAAGGTGAGGAGGGAAGGTGACAGTCTGATGGATTGGGGTAGTGAGTTCCAGAGGATGGGGGAGGACCTGGAAAAGTCCTGCAGTCGTGCGTGGGAGGAGGAGACCAGGGATCAAGATAGAAGGAGGTCCTGTGAGGAGCGAAGGGTACAGGTAGGGTGGTACTTGGGAATCAGGTTGGTGAGGTAGTTAGGGGCAGTGTTGTGAATGGCTTTGTAGGTCAGAGTTAGTGGTTTGAATTTGATGCGTTGGGCAATCGGTAGCCAGTGGAGGGATAGGCAGAGGGGGGTGGCAGAGGTGGAGCGGTGGGTGAGGTGGATGAGTCTAGCCGATGAGTTCAGGATAGTCTGAAGCGGGGAGAGCCTGCACTGGGGTAGGCCGGTGAGAAGGGAGTTGCAGTAGTTTTTTAAGAAAAAAAAACAAACCCCACACTTCTCTTTTAAGTGAACTAGTAAAAGAGCTCCCCTGAATCACTTTTCAGTACACCGACATGTTCTAAAAACCCACTTTTGTGCCAATCGCTTCAACCAGAGATAGAGGAAACCAATGGCGATTTCCTAGTTACTTGATTTACAGGCAGAACACAAAGTAATTGCATCAAATTCCTATTCATATTGAAGTGTTATATTATTTATCGAGAAGATAAGAGTTTGACTCTCTTGAAAATGTGTTTTATGACTAAAACAGCTTTTGGAACTTTGTATCTTCTTCCAATCACTGGGTTGCCTGTATAACCAAATAAAGCTTGTAGAGTTAGGCTTTAAGTGCTTCACCTTTACTTTTTGCTTGGTTACTTGTGCACGATTTCTTGAGCTCTTCTATTATCTAATAAACATCTGACCAAATGGGTTAAAAGAGCTATCTATTCTATCTATCTCTGTATAAATGACCACGTAATTGAGTGGTCCACTGTTTATATACTTCCAACACTTTTTGCATAAATTTACCTGTGACAAAAAGTTGAGGAAAAAAGATACGGAGGGTATTCTAGTTCACTAGGAAAGGGTAAACATCCTCTTTACAAACAAATGGCAACCACTCCAACTTATAACTGGCCTTTTCAGCAAGGATCACATGGAAGGGTTAGTTTGCACACAGTTTCAAATACTGTATATGCGTCACGTTTACTGCAGTCCTAACTCTATAAATGTTAAGAGCCTCCAAAGTTGGAGCACATATATAACAATGGATAAATTGAGGGCAGGTATGCCTGGAGGGAGCCCACCCCTCCTTAAAGGTATAGGGAAGCACTGGACACCCAGCAATAGCACAACGGCAGCAAAGGTATCCAGTGCATCCCCTCATCAATTAACCAACAGAACAAACAAATGGCAACCACCCCAACCTATAACTTGCCTTTGAACAAAGGAACATGGAAGGGTGACACATGTCAAAAAACAACAAACAAAAATTACCAGCCAGACTGCAACAAACCAAATTACCCTATCTAAAAGTTCACGTTAAAATAAGAGGTTTAGTTTTCACACATTTTCAAACATATGCGTAAGCTGCAGAGGCCACGTCACTGCACCCCAGTATTATCTACAGTCCTAAGTCTATAAAGTTTGAGAGTCTTCAAAGTTGGAGCACATATACCAAAATGGATAAATTAAAAACAGGTATGACTGGATGGAGCTCACCCCTCCTTAAAGGTATAGGGATGCACTGGACCCCCCAGAAATAGCACAATGGCAGCAAAGGTACCCAGTGCATCCCCTCACCAATTCACCAAAAGTACAAACAAATGGTAACCATCCCAACCTATAACTAGCATTTGCAGCAAGGAGCACATGGATGGGTGACACATGTCAAAAAACAAAACAAAGAAAATTCCCAGCTCACTTTGCATGTTCACTTCAGGTGTTGGCCAACTTATTAAAAGGGGGTAAATAGATCAGTAGTATAATAGTATTATAGCATAAATGCTATAAAAATAATAAAAAGAGGGTTCCATAAACTTTTATAGAATTAAAAAAAAAAACATTCAGTGTGTAGATCTGCGTGTGCCATACTGTATATTACCTTCATTTCATTGGTCTATAAACTGGAATTTGTGATTTTTAAACCCCAAATGCAAGTCCAGGTTTAAACTACTGACTGATCTAATAATGAAAAAGTATACTGTATTTGTGCAGCTGGTATTGCTACAAAATAATTTCACTAGCTCTAAGTTTTCTCTTACTATTTGAAATTTTTTTTTTTTTCCTCCATTCCTTTTGACTCAGACACAGGCAGATGGTGTTTGTGTGACCCTCCTGCTCCATGATTGATCCTCTAGAGGCCAGGGTGTACAAAGGCTGTATCGGCCCTCTGTTCCTCAGCAACTGTGAGCTAGGAACTTTGGAAGATAAATTGTGTCCGAACAAACACTGTGACATACAAAACAGTGCTGTCTGTATGAAGTGAGATCTTATCAATAAGGTCTATAATAAATTTTGAATTTTGAGAGGCAGTTTACATATTGATCAGCCTTCATTTTTCTCTTCAGGCCTCTCTGCTTTTGTGCCTTTGTAGAGATTGCATGGCAGAAATAGCATTTGAATGAAATCTGAATCACTTTTATCGTGTACCTGCATGTGCCAAAACAGAGATAAATAAATGTAAAAACTAGGTCAGAGTAAACTGCATGCCTAATATGTAACAAAACAAAAGTTACCAATGTTTTTATGTAGCAAACGTGACTAAAAGAAAGTAATTGGTGACTAAGAAATGGTGAACTTCACATTTCTATAGATAAAACAACTGATATCACGTCCCAAATTAGGCTGTAAAATAATTAAAAGGGACATGAACATTTTACATATAAATTAATTAAGGGATGCATTTTTTCACCTAATTTTGCTCATTCTCAGATATTTGTTTATACAGTTATAATTTCATATAGTCAGTTACCAATACACTTAAAAAATATGGACTAGTGTGTTCACAGGTTCAGGGAGGTTCAGAGAGAGGGCATAGCACAGTGGCCTAGGGATGCCTGAGGCTACAATTTGCCAAACAAATCTCTGTAGGAAAACTAAATTTGTTTTTTTGTTATTAATATTATTTTTTTTTTAACTTACAGTAAGATACATCTATTTATTTCCTGAATTTTGTGCAGCTATAATATTTCCTGAAAAACTAACCATGCACCAATGTAAAGGATGCGTTCAGCTTTATAAAAAAAAATAATAAATATACATCTTTTTTCAGGTACAAAATGTGCATTTATTATTTTTACTTACTAGGAGCCTGCAATGCATTGCACCCCATGATTACCAGATTGAGGATGCAATGCAGGACTTCTGCAGACTGTCATTGTAAGCTGTTTGCTCATGCCTCATACAAGCAGGCAGTTATACACTGACAGGAAGAAACTATGAACTATTTAGAGTGCTCAACCGCACCCTTGTAGTTCATTGAGAACTACAAGCCAACAATCACAAAGGCTATCTGTACTTGTAGTTCTCCCATTTAACTATGGGAATGAATGATGCAGATGTGTGGGCGGAGCCCTACACAGTCAAATTTTTTTTAATTGTAATGATCCCTTGCTTGCTGTCCTTAGAGGTGGTGAGTTGTGGAGAGGCTGCAGCAGTTGGAACATATTACATGTTCCACCCTAAAAATGGGTGGAATATGTAACATGTTCCCAAACGTGAACTTATCCTACTTATCCTTTAAAGTGTTACTAAACCCACAACAGTAAAATCAGTCTGTGTATGCAGTAAATCATGCTTGTTATACTCACTGTGGAACCTAAGGGGTTAACCATCCACATTGTGTAAAAAGGCTGTTTGATCCGTTTTTTTGTGATCCTCCTCCTTCTTCTACTGTCCCCAATCCATCTGCTTATAGTACAGTGCCCTAGGAGGAACTGTGCACATGCTCAGTTTAGTATTGCTAGAGAATTTTTTCTTTTTTTGGGAAGGTGCATGTGATTGGCACAGGGTCAATCAGCACTTGTTATAAAAAAATGACAGTGCTTCTTCAGAAACACATTATGTAGAAAATGACCTAATTATTAGTATACAGCAGTATTATAATTAAATACTGTAAATGAAAATGATAAGTTCTAAATATCGGTCCTATTACATTCTTTAGGTAGAAGGAATCAATCGTCCAATTAACAAGGCTTTTTCTTTTAGTAATTAGTGGTTTCATCATATAACACAGGCACGCATTGTTTAAATTTGTACAGGTGCTTTGAGAATGGAAATAATAAAATGTGTCTTAAATTATAGTGATTTGTGCAGGTATTTTTAATGAAAACGCAACCCCTTCATCATTCCACTGTGACTGTAGAACTGGTGCCTAGACAGTTTCTAGATTTGTTAATCATGAGGCAGATCTGTTATGGGATTTGTGAGTGGAGGCTCTCTAATGAAACAGTACAGTGTGTGCTACAATGAAATACAGAGATTAAATAATATCTGGAAGAAGAAAAGTAGGTGTACTGTTTCTGCTCTTTCTCCTCTGTTTTTTCTTTCTTTCTTTCTTCCTTCATAAAAAATCAGTAGGACATATTACAGAAGTATTTAACAAAACAGCAATGAGTGTAGTTGAATGGCATATTAAGTTTAATGTTAAAAAATGTACAGTTATACACCCAGACAGGGGGAATAGCATTGCCATCTAAGCATTAAATAGTATAGAATTAGGCAAAACAGAGATGAAGAGAAGCCAAGATTTGGTAAATGTACTTTTTAACCCAAGGACAGTACAGAGGTCAAGAGAAAATCAGTTTTACATGGATGAAAGAATATTCTTTATCAGTTTAGAATTTAGTGCGATAGCAAAACATGTCTGAGTGTTTTTATGGTTCCCCAGTAAAGATGATTTATTAGCAGCTCAAGGTTTGTGTGGGATAGGAAACTTGTTTGGACTTTAAAGAAATGTTGTTGTAATACCATACATTTCAACAACAATCTTTCCAAAAGATTATATGGTGGGTCTGTTCCTGCATGTGGCCTTTTTGGAAATCTATATGTAAACTTTGTCACCTGATCATAGAAAAACATGGACAGAGACCCCTGAAGTTGCACTTCTACCAATTGCAAAAATGAAAAAGGGTATTTTCTGATTCCTCTTGTCTGCAGGGCTTACATTAATTCCCCGACATTGAAAATGACAATGATTCCCTTTATCAGGGAATGGGTAGAGGAACTCAATTGTGTCATGAGGATGGAGGAGTTACCTGCTAGCCTTTATGAATGCTCCTTCAGGCTACTTCAGGTTTCTGGCACATCTTTGATACATCTGGACTGATTTTTCTAAATTGTCCAAACTCTATCCGTTTCTTTGAACTCCAAAGTTGGAGCACATATATAATAATGGATAGATTGAGGGCAGGTATGCCTGGAGGGAGCCCACCCCTCCTTAAAGATATAGGGATGCACAGGACACCCAGCAATTGCACAATGGCAGCAAAAATATCCAGTGCATCCCCTCATCAATTCACCAACAGAACAAATAAATGGCAACCACCCCAACCTATAACACTGAGTTTTGGCCTTGTCTTGTTAACAGTCTTAGCGATCTTTCAGCTGAGTATCACCCCTCCCTTCTACCCACTTTCCCTTTCTCTTCTCTTTATTCTTCTTACACCTTTCTTTGCTATGTTTTTCTTTTTGATGATTTTCCACTCTGCTGAAGGCACTAGAAATTTGTTCTCATAAACCTCAGTACCATTTTTTTTTCCTGATACGAGTCAGTTAGGGAAGTTCAATTGGGATCTTTCTGTTTGAGGTAATCTACCAATGCCCCCTAAAATGTTCCTTAAGCACCTCTGGGTCCTTGAAGTACATGACTTACAGTATATTTATTTATTTATTTCAGGTACTTATATAGCGCCGTCAATTTGCGCAGCACTTTACATATATATTGTACATTCACATCAGTCAATAACCCTCAAGGGGTGTACAATCTAAGGTATATCAAACTGTTTTACCGCTGTGGTGTACCTTCCTTCTTGTATGATACTTATTTACTTTATTTGTCTGTTTGTATTGCGCTTTAAAGGAAATGTTTTGGACAAAAATAATAAATGTACATTTTTTTGCAGGTAAAAAAATTTGCATTCATTATTTTTGTGCAAAGGAACCTGTAAAGCATTGTGCCAGGGATCAGTAGATTGCTGATACCATGCAGGTCTCCTGCAGACCTGTTAGACTATCTGCTTATATACTTACAGTAAGCTTCAATGAACTACCACGGCGCTCCATAGTGCTGTGGTAGTTCATTGAAAACTACAAGCTCACAGTCGCTAAGACTGTCGGGACTTGTAGGCACTCATTCACAGAATACTGTGAATGAGTGACGTGGCCATGTGGGCAGAGCCCTGCACAGCCACGCTGTTTTCAAATCTGACAGATAGTATGGGCTATGGCTATGGAAACATGTTACATGTTCCATCCTAAAAACGGGTGGACCATGTAACATGTTCCAAAGGTGAACATATCCTTTAAAACCTATTAAAATGCATATACTTTAAAAATAATCTTCCCAAAATATTATCTGTGCTTGATTAAGACATCTCATTTACCTGTAAAAGCCTCCCTAGTGTGGATATTCTAAAGTCTACTGCTGGGTGGCACCATCCTAAATGTGATGTCAGCGGCTGTTGCAGATTCAGAGCTGTTGCTCAATGACAATATAATGTATTCCTCCTTGATCCTTCCTTGGCTGCTACACAAAAGATTATATAGGAAGGTGTAGGAATAAGCGGAGGAGCAAGCACAAAAAATAATTAGGCCTGCTTAGGTCTATGACATGCAAGGAGGAAATTGGCTGTACTAGGGAACTGACACCCTTTGGAGTTCCCTACTAAGTTCAGAGGCAAGTTACAAGTGTATAAAATAATTTATGGAAAAGAAGAATGCTTCAAGTAAGCTTTTATAATAATAATAATGTGAAAATTATGTAACTGTGCTGAGTGCTAAAAAAATCCAAACAAATTGTAAACCAAAAAACAAAATAGTGAAACAATAGCCACACTCAAAATAACAATAAAAATACTCAATAGGTGATATCCAGTTGTTTTTGCGCTATTGGTAAAAAAATGTATTAATAGTGAATCACTTATTCTTTAAATGTACTCCAACCAATATTATTAATTCAAAATGCATGAATCACCAAACAATGAAAAAGTCTCAAAATTCTGATTATGACGAACAGCTGTGTCCACAATAATCTCACACATGTGTAGTGAAATAGAGACTCTTGTGCCCACCACCACCACAAAAAACACACTGCTCCTTACCGAATAGTTAGACCCCAGATCATAGGTGATCTAACAGAGCATGATGCTGAACATATCTTGCTTGTAACATCCTAGATGGAAAAAGAGGTGTCACAGATTTCGGTATCTCTCCTCTCTTCCTCCCTTATTGTGATACACTGTGTACTCGGTCAAAGAGGATAATACGCCAGATAGTGTGATAACGTACAAATGATTTTTAAAAAAGAAATAAAAAGCCACTTACAAACTTCAAAGGCAAACAAGCTTGTAAGGCATAAATTCTATTGGTGCAGTCTCCAGACAGGCTTAGGTGACAACAGCACAATCTCCGCCCATGCCCCGGAGTACGTTTCGTCTCAATAGATGTTGTCAAGGGGATTTGATTATTTTGTGGTTTATCAGCAATTGGTGATAGGATCTCTTTAAAGATGATGTATTGACCTGATTGCACTTCCATGTTGTATGAGGTAAAACTGCCTGGAGTGGCTCATGTTTTGTTTATTTTAGGCACCCAGCAGTATTACAAGGAGTTAGCGGAGCATGCTCAGCCCTGTTTTAGCACCAGATCTGTTTTGGAGGTAACATATGGCCTCCTTTCTGTAATCCCCATGGTCAAAGGTAAGTATATACAGCAGGGTAGGGTGGGAGTTAAGTGGACTTGTTTCCCAGCATGGGGTTGAGTTAGTAAATCTGTCTTATATGGAAAATAGAGAATGGAAGTGAGAATGGCAGTGAGAATGGCAGTGAGTGCACAGGGGGGGATATGCAGGAACAGTCGCTAGCACAAAACGACAACCCACTATATATATATATATATATATATATATATAGTGGGGTTAGCTCAGGTGGGGGATCTCCTTCCCTGGGACAAAGGTAGACCGCACAGCAGGCTTTCGTCAAAATCTGACTGGTTGTCAGTTTTATTAAAAAGGTTTGCAAGAAATATCAAAATAAACAAAACATCAAAATAAACCCTTGCCATCCAGGCACTAACTAAACAGAAGATGATTCCTCTCTCAGAGGTGAAGGGCTTCTCCCTGTCACCAAAACAAAATAACAGCAAACTTTTTCTTGTAGGTATAGTCCATACACACAGCTCTCTCAGAATACCTTCTTTTTGAGTCCCAGGCCACGAGCCACTCCTTGCTCCAGCCCTGCCCTTTTTGTATCACCTGTTGGTGGTCATTAGTGGAGTTCAAACTCTGGTTCGGAACCACCTCTGCCATTGTGGCCCCGAAAACCCGGAGTGGACTCCACCTTACACCTCACAGTATGACCTCATGCGAGGTGACACATATCTTCCATCCATCACTTTGCGGTTCATACTGTCACAATATATATAAGAATTTGTCACGGATTCACCTATTACTTGATGTCACGATCATCTTTTGGACTTTTTTGATATATATGTTTATTGGTAATGTTATCACTTTGATTTTGCTTTGATTTACATTTGTTGATTTGTTCACTGTAGTCACGATACAGATATACAGTCATGGCCGAAATTGTTGGCACCCTTGATATTTTTCCTGAAAATCAAGTATTTCACACAAAAAAGGTATTGCATTAACACATGTTTTGCTATACACATGTTTATTCCCTTTGTATGTATTGGAACAAATATAAAACAGAGGCAGAAAAGCAAATATGACATAATGTCACACAAAACCCCAAAAATGGGCTGGACAAAAGTATTGGCACCCTTAACTTAATATTTGGTTGCACACCCTTTGGAAAACATAACTGAAATCAGTCGCTTCCTATAACCATCAATAAGCTTCTGACACCTCTCACCCGGAATTTTGGACCACTCTTCCTTTGCAAACAGCTCCAGGTCTCTCTTATTGGAAGGACACCTTTTCCCAACAGCAATTTTAAGATCTCTCCACAGGTGTTCAATGGGATTTAGATCTGGGCTCATTGCTGGCCACTTCAGAACTCTCCAGCGCTTCTTTGCCATCCATTTCTGAGTGCTTTTTGACGTATGTTTGGGGTCATTGTCCTGCTGGAAGACCCAGGATCTTGGACGCAAACCCAGCTTTCTGACACTGGGCCCTACAGTGCGACCCAAAATCCTTTGGTAATCCTCAGATTTCATGATGCCTTGCACACAGTCAAGGCACCCAGTGCCAGAGGCAGCAAAACAACCCCAAAACATCATTGAACCTCCACCATATTTTACCGTAGGTACTGTGTTTTGTTCTTTGTAGGCCTCATTCCGTTTTCGGTAAACAGTAGAATGATGTGCTTTACCGAAAAGCTCTATCTTGGTCTCATCTGTCCACAAGACGTTTTCCCAGAAGGCTTTTGGCTTACTCAAGTACATTTTGGCAAACTGTAGTCTTGCTTTTTTATGTCTCTGTGTCAGCAGTGGGGTCCTCCTGGGTCTCCTGCCATAGCGTTTCATTTCATTTAAATGTCGACGGATAGTTCGCGCTGACACTGATGCTCCCTGAGCCTGCAGGACAGCTTGAATGTCTTTGGAACATGTTTGGGGCTGCTTATCCACCATCCGGACTATTCTGCGTTGCAATCTTTCATCAATTTTCCTCATCCGTCCACGACCAGGGAGATTAGCTACAGTGCCATGGGTTGCAAACTTCTTGATAATGTTGCGCACTGTGGACAAAGGCAAATCTAGTTCTCTGGAGATGGACTTGTAACCTTGAGATTGTTGATATTTTGCCACAATTTTGGTTCTCAGGTCCTCAGACAGTTCTCGTCTCCTCTTTCTGTTGTCCATGCTTAGTGTGGCACAGACAGACACACAATGCAAAGGTTAAGTGAACGTCTCTCCTTTTTATCTGCTTTCAGGTGTGATTTCTATATTGCCCACACCTGTTACTTGCCCCAGGTGAGTTTACAGGAGCATCACATGCTTGTAACATTCTTATTTATCCGCAGTTGTGAAAGGGTGCCAATACTTTTGTCCAGCCCATTTTTGGAGGTTTGTGTGACATTATGTCGAATTTGCTTTCTTTCCTCCCTTTTTTTGTTTTGTCCCAATACACACAAAGGGAATAAACATGTGTATAGCAAAACATGTGTTAATGCAATACGTTTCGTGAGAAATACATAATTTTCAGGAAAAATATCAAGGGTGCCAACAATTTCGGCCATGACTGTATTTGTGACCATTGTGCTGCATTTTAGTGCTGCACTATATTTGCTCATTCACTTATACTTCTATATCTGTCACCATAGTACCGGAATAGAGCGCTTCACCATTATCATATATAATTTTTGTTGCTTGTTCACTCAAGTCACCTTTTATTAATTTTTTTTTTAGAACGCTAGAACGTTGTGAATTATTTAACTGTCATATGTCATTTTTACTAATGCTGAACTTTATTCTTATCAAAATCTGTCTTATAATTTGTCTCACTGCTCCTAATGTATACTACCTAGCTGCACAACAAAATCAATACATCTCTTTCATCTGATGTTTCACATCCAGCCAACACTCACAATTCTTAATAATCCTTGAATTCCAAACAAATCACATTTGAATTTAACAAATTAATATGAATGAATTTGGTAAAATATCCTCAAGCTTGATAAAAGGGCATTATAAAATATGACATCGTAAACGGGTATATTTATCCACTTGATGACCAGAGACGTACCCGTATGTCACTGGGCTTCAAGTGGTTATACAGGGATGGTGCCTGCAGCTGCAGGCATCATCCCTGTACCATTTTTTGAAGCCGACTATTGGCTCTATTGGAACTGGGGTTGCCATCTCATCCCTTTGAAACCAAACACATATTATTTATACAGGTTTTGTGGCTGATTAAGGTGGCAAATAAACCCACTTAGTGCCTTATCGTCATTAAATTAGCCTCAAAACCTGTGTAATTGTGTTCAGTTTTAAAGGGATGAGGTGGCAACCCTACTTGTAATAACAATTGGAGTGGCTAACTAGTATCCCCCCCGCTGCCTTTTGTGGCTTTAACATGCTATCCCTTCCCACCGAGACACCCAATCGACAAGCTAATGCTTTTGCCGGCTGACTGTAGACTCGCACATACTCCGTTTGGCTGTATGATAAACTGTAGGAAACCAGAAGTGATGACCTTATATCACTTCTGATTTACCCAGATATAAATGGTGCCATTTTTAAAAAAGAAAAGCTTATGATCACACTGATCTTGGTGTGACTAAATGCTTTTAAGGGCAGAGGAGGGATGTGGGGGTCTTATAAGTATATGTCACATGCTTATTACTGTCACAAGGGATGTTTACAGCAATAAAGTGATAAAAAAGGAAATTAAAGCAACAGTGTAAAAATAAATAAATATATAATTAGAAGAAAAAAAATGCTCACACGCAAAGACAAACTCATGCGTCAGTCCTGCATGCACACAAGCAGCGATCGTTCCACAAATGTGAGGTATCACCATGAATGTTAGGTCATAGGCAGTAATTCATGCACCAGTCCTCCTCTCTAAATATAAATCGGTAACCTGTAAATCTTTAGTAATTTTTCCCCTTTACATGGGCATGTGCAATTTTAAGGCATGACATGTTTGTTATGTATTTACTCGACATAATATCATTTGTAAAATTTTCTCAAAAATTGGGTTATGTATTGTGGTTTTTTTGCATTAAAATTAAAAAAAACTTGTCTTTTTTCTCTCAAATAATTGCGCTGGAAAAACCACTGCACAAATACCATGTGACATGAAAAATTGCAAAACCCACCAATTTAAAGCATAAAATACTGATTTTTATATGTAAACAAAAAGTGCTAGAACAGGCTTGGTCTTCAAGTGATTATACATTTTCACACAACTTTCACCCAGGATTTACATGACTTTTCAGTTGAATCAAAATATAAAAATGTGTGTATTAGGGTAAAAATATTTATAATGGATGTTTTATCCAAATCTGAGGATTTCCTCATTTAAAAAGTGCCAGCGTTTTGTTTTTTATTGGAGTCTTCAGCGTATTTATTCCCTTTTCAGTCCATATATGCTATAAACCTTGACATTAGTCTTAGAAGCTGAGGAGGGATATGGAGGACTCTTGAAATGTCTGAAGGAGCAGCCTAATGATATGAATACTGCCCTCACTGGGTGAACTCATTTGAAATTTCTGTGTCAGCTCTTCAGGTAACCTTGTGTGGGTCATACAGGTTACTTTGTCTCTCTATGCCTGAGGCACAAAAATGAGGACATAAACTTTACAGGGAACAACTGTACCTATGGAAATGTTCAGCACTGAGAACAACATTAAAGGTCTGCATATAATTTATGTTATTCATCAATTATACAACTAGGAAATCTGTTTCTTTTTGCACTTGAATTCTATTTTTCATTGCCCTACATTTTAAGTGCCAGGTCTAGATGCTGCTGCTTTTATCACATGCCTTTACAGCAGGTTGCCTCATCAACTAACACCATTGATGTAAATCCTATTTACAATTAAATGGTCCAAACACAGCTGATTTTACTTTTCATCTAGATATTGTCAATATAATTAATCCAGGATGAAATGGTAGAAGAAGACCCACACTGCTAATTTGGCATGTATTACATTTTTTCAGCGAATTGATGTCTGCAACAATGTTTTTGAGCAACCATATATATGATGAAGTTAATTTATTAAAGGCAAATAGGCTGTTCACTTTGCAAGAGAATTTTTGCTTTGCAGTGACGTTTTCCCATACTATACTATACTTTAGAAAGAATACCCACGTATGTCAAAGAAAATATTTTTTCTTGCTTATAATTGGATGATGGAGGTCAGCAGAGCATAAAGCTGAACTCCATAAATTCAAAATATGCTGGATTACTGGGAGTTAAGCCCGGCGAGATGAATGCCACCTTATGGACTTATTTCTTTAGTATACAATTGAGATTTTTAATGAGTGCAGGGAACATAGCTATCACTAAGTGCTAAGGCACTCTGCTGCTGGACTTTCTTGTCTCAGCTATAGCAGCCGCAGAGTTGCATGCAGTTGTAGTGCTTGTCCCTCACCTCCTCCTGTCCAATTTCAGAGTACTTTACATTATGTGAACCTATTCACAGAATACAAATCTCCTGTGAATGAGCAGCAGAGGGGAGGGGAAGGCATAGATGCTGTGCGTACGAAAACAGCATATCTCCTTTCAGAGCACCAGGAGTGTAGCAATAGCTGTACTATGGGAACTCTAAAAAACTGTCAGTTGTAAATAAAAAGATGAGTCCATGAGGTGGCATGCATTCGATTGGATTTAACTCATAGTAAGCCAGCACATTTTATAAAGGGCTGAATCCGTCCAGTTCAGCTTTAAGCTCATTCATTAAGCTATGAAATGTATCCCTTACATAGGTCAAACTCCATTACAAGGTAAACAGCCTATTTGCCTTTAGTAAATCAACCCGAGGGACTTTGAGATTTGCTCAGCACAGTCTGTCAGACTACTGCAATTGTTCTGATTTTGATTTTATGTTATGGAAGCATATGGCATAATCTTATAGGCTGCTGTGGGAGAGTGCAGACTGCCTGAGAAATACATTTACTCAGAATTTTGACTAGGTAAATTATTTGTAAAATTGGAGCACACCATGTATTTTCATTTATCAGCTTGGTTAGAGATAATCAAATAGGTTAATGCAATTCAGAGCCCATATGAAATAGGCTGGTATACGCTGAATTAACAGGGACTGGCCATCCTGCACTCAACCAAGGCTGAACCTGAACTTCAATCTGCACTTCACTCTGAACTCAATGAACTTACACAAAGTTCAGAAGGGTAGCTTACCAACTCTTATCCAGCACTGCGATTTCCCCCAACTGGTAGCAACATTTTCTTCCCTTTGGGGGACTTCCAGGCAACCAATAGGATTCAGTGGTGAATTTAAGATCTCAGAGGGTAAAGAGTTAAATGTCTACATAAAATGCTATTTAAATAAAATAAGATGATACAGTTACTCAGGGGAATACATTCTCTGAGAGTGAATTTCCTCTATGAGGGGAACTGCTGTGCACTCTGCCAACAATGAGCTGGTAAATGACCCTGTGAACCATTTTTTACCAGTCCATCAGTATGTTAGGTAAGTCAAATACTAGCTCAATAGCAAACTTATTGGACTGCACTTTGTCAAAATACTAACACAGTGAATTTTCAATCTCTTACTAATTTCCAATAATAATAGTGATGTCAATAAAAATTATTTTTCCCCACCCTTCGTGCAGTTTGGTTGTACACATATATTTTGACTACTTTGATTTTAATTCTATGGCTTAAATTTTATTTCCAGTTCAAACTAAGGGCTGTGCAAATCACATGGCTAAAATAGTTAAAAATCCTTTGACAAGTAAAACATTAAATACAAATATATTTAAATTAACCTGTATGTCTGGAGTGGAATTAAAGGCAATTAAAAAAAATAACAAACATGTTATATTTACCTGCTCTGTGCAGTGGTTTTGCGCAGAGCAGCCCCAGTTCACCTCTTCTTGGGTCCCCCGCCGGCATTCCTGGCCCATCCATCCTGCCGAGTCAAGCCGCTTCTTTGCTTTTCCATTCACACATAAAGCCGCAGCTCAGCCCTGTCCTCTCTCTCTCCCCATTGACTCATTGGCTGTGATTGGCAGCAACAGGAGCCAAAAGCTCCCGCTACTGTCTTAACCAATGAGGAGGGAGAGTCCCAAGAGCGCTGAGGCTCTCGTGCAACATCGCTGGATTGCAATGGGGCTCAAGTAAGTGTTAGGGGAACTCGGAGGGGCTGCTGCACCCAGGTTTTTTTTACCTTCATGCATAACAGTGCTGCCTTGACTCTTCAGAACCTGCCTGCACACTGTGTGCAGGGAAAGAGCTCTTTGAAGATGTAACTTTATTGGGCATGCCTATGTCAATGGCAACTGACCTCACAACAGCTGTTCTTGCAAGAATGTAGCAAGTCCGCTGATGATATCACACAAGAAATAAAAGTTATTTCTTGCAACATAATAATTCTGGGACATGCTCTACAGGGGAAGAAGAAAACTTGGGAATACATATACTACCTGGTTATATGCTTTAAGGAATCTATACAGTACTCTGCTGGTTAGGAGTGAGATTCAGGTTAAAAAATCCAAAAGTTTTGGCTGGAACTCTTGCAAGTTTGCTGGCAGAAATAAGGAACAACTTATTGTGCAGCACATCTTCTTTACTCCTGGTCACAAGATCTTTGTGTAGGAAGATTTTTTTTTACCAATTTTGGCCATGGCACATGTTCTACATGGCAATGTCAGCTTCCTATGCAAACATTCGTTTGTCAACAAATGTTTGCAAATTTTGAGCAAGATTCACAAAACTGTAAAGTGAATCAAGCAGATTTGCTCATCCCTATTATTTTTAAATGTTGCTAATCTAACAGATCAAACCTAAGGAGAATCCAACTGTTACTTGGCAAACTTAAGGCATGGCGCCTCCAGACCCAGGGGATTGAATAATAGCTTCTGTCATAGGAGCATTTAAGCTATTTCCTCCACCCCAAACCCTACCATTACTGCATTCATGTAAATGCTTTGCTTTATACAGAAAAAATTAAACATAGTGGTTATAAGCTGAGACAGGCAACCAAATTCTAATGGATTGGCATGTGACTTGTATTTCGGTGCAGAAGAAAGGAATTGAAACTATATAAAATTTAATTTAAATTCATTATAATTTACTTTTGGCACATATCAAATATGAAATTGAAACTATGATTTCTTTATAATACAGCCTTCAGTATCTCATGCTTTTCATACATAGCCTATCATTTACTGATGATACAGCATTCTGAAGACAGTATTTGAGTGTGCATTACCATTAGCACATTAATAGGTTGATAGATGAAGGGAATAACTTCTGAACACATTGTAAAATGTTATTGCCTTTAATTTAACAGATCTTAAAAACTTTTTGCCTTACTGAGATACAGAAAGCGAAGGTTAGTCATGTTAGATATTTCATAGCAATCCTTGGTGAATAAAAACGTGGATTACATTAACATTGGAAGTGTAAATAATTTATCCAGAAATATGTTAATTCAGCACTATCAAAAGAGTGTTATTTCTAAAGAATAGACACTTGTGTTGTAATGCCTGTCTGGACTATAATTGCTGTTATTTTGTCATAAAAATGTCCCGGCCCAAGAACATTGAGATGAACGGTCCTTTAAGCATTTTTTAAACTATGCTTGGAATAGCTGTTTCTTGATTGGGACCTTATATCCTAGTCCTTAAAGGATAACTCCACTTTTGTAGGGAAAAAAAAATTAGTAAATAAAAATAAATAAATAATATAGTGTATACAATTGCAACACAAGTCATATTGTAATTCAATGTTATTAAAAATGACCTTTCCCTTTCAATCTGCAGCGCTGTAATTTTTTTTGTAAAATTCAATGCAATATGGCAGCCTGGAGACATTATTTACACAGATGGTGTGCAGAACACCCCCCAGTTATGTCAATTCCTGCTTGTGTGATTGGATTTCTGATTTTCCCATAACCCTGAACTGAGATATAAATCAGATTTTGAGCATCTCCTGCTATAAAAATGTCATATTTGGTGAGATATTCCCAAGGGAAATCACATTTAAAAGAGAAGCATTGGATCTGTGTTTTCCCTCAAATTATGCTTACCCAGGTGAATGTAGCATCGGTCCAAAGCTGCATCTATCCCCCATTGGCTCTAAGGGTGAGAAATCAGTGATTACATGACCGCTGATTGCTGAGTTCTCACCGCCGCTGTGAGTAGAGCAGTGATTGTCAGTCACCACTGTCTGCTCTGCCACCCTATGCTCACTAGAGCACTGGGCTGTGGAGGGGGAGGCTCACACTGATAGGCTGAGCCAAGTGCTGCTCCAGACTCTAGGGTGGAACCTGACTTTAAAGTTGGGATCTTTCCCCAGCCTGGACCAGCTGAGTGATGTCAGCCAACAGTGGGCTTCAGCCTGCTGCCAGCTGAAAACTGGCCACAGGAATACAGAATGCACTGCACTCGGGAGATCCACTGGAGAAGTACAGCCAAAAGAGCTTTGGCTGTACTTCTCCTTTAAAGGGATGCAGACCCTGCCAATTTTGTCATTAGAGTCTTGCAGGTGCAGCTGCTGATTGATAATTATGAAGTCACTCCCATACAGATTCACTCTGTACATGGACACAGACAAACAAACAAACAAACATCTATTCCTTCAGAATAACAGCAGATAGAAATCTGCAACAAAGTTTTTTTTTAAAAAAACCTTGCAATGTACACTGAACACCTAGAGGGAAATGTTTTTTTTTTTTTTTAACAAAAATGGAGTTACTCTTTAAGATGTATGAATGAGCTCTTAGGTTTATAGTAAGTTCACTGGACAAAGAAAGGATGAGATATAAATATAGTATACCATTGTAACCAGATTAATATTTTAAACAAGTACTGTATAGTTAAAGATGAACTCCAGACATATTACATACACTAATACATGCAGTTATCTGTCCCTTAAAGTGTTTTTAGAAAACGTTAAAAGGTAAACTAATACCCGACACCCTCCCCAACTTCCCCAGTTCCCATTGCACCGCATGCTAGTGCTAACCAAGCAGAAGCACTCTGATCCACCCTGGCACCCCAGGGAAAGAAGAGGAAGAATAATGGGGTTTTCAAACTCCAGGCCCATTGCATTGGGTTATGTGGGTGGTGAAACTCTATCACCCACAGAGGTAAGTGTGGCAGGGATCAGGACAGAGGCTGTTAGTTCACCTTTTCACCTTCACCTTTCCAGAGGTGAACTAATCCTTTAAAGGGCCAATATGTGTATTTTAAAAAGCAGCTTGTTTAGTTGCCTACATTTAACTTGGTATTCGTTTCTTGCAGTCCCTGTAGAGCAGTTTAGACTAGGAGAAAGTGAAGCAGACCAGGGAACCGATCAATTGTGGTGCTTATGTGCTAACAAAAAGCATGTTGATAGGTGAAGAGAACAAAGTGACAGAGAGATAAGCTCATACAGATTCTGCCTCTCATTCACTATCTAATCACAGGCTAGAGCCAGAGACAAAACCTGAAATACTTATCTGTGTCCGAGAATATTCCTCAGCTGGCTGGACTGTCTGGCAGAGCTGTGAAAACCTTTGAAATGAATGGACAGGGATCAACAGCAAGGCTCTTACTTTCCATTCATCATACATCAGCATCAGAGGTTGGTCATCAGCTCTGAGGAAAGGGATTCATCCCCAAAGTATTTGACCGCACTGACAGTGAGAACACCTTGTGGCCATGGTCATTTTTCTATGCTTTTTAGATACATGCTTCATCTGTGAGTATGTTTTTATTATTCTTTCACTCCTACAATAAACCTTGGATAATGCACTAGGTGTGTGCGCCACCTGTTTTCTCTCTATACATGCTGTATATTTTAGCAGGTACAACAGCTCTCATACTGTACATATAGTTCATCGATGTACTGTAGTAGTTTGACTGGAGTACAGGTTTAATGAAAATACTATCATTGTTTTACATATTTTTAACATTGATTTTGCTTCATTAGGTTAAGTCTACCTTTCTGACCATGTTTCATTAAAAAACCCATATTTAGGGGGTTCTTCTCCCAGTAACCCTTGTCATATTTTGAATTTGTATCATGCATTCACAGAAATACTATTTGTGAATGGAGAGACTGCAAGCCCTATCTACAGCCAGGGCAAAAAGATGTATAGTTCTCAGTGAAGCACAAGTATAGTTATGTCACCTCACTTATAGTCCATTGATATTTCATCCATCCTTGTAACGAAAGGCCTGTACTTTGGAATGGACCTGATGCTGAAGGAATAGTCTCCAGGAGCCTGTACATTGCACCCACAATCCACTGATCACAATTTCAATGTTTTACAGACTCCAATGCAAAAAATTAATAAATGCACTTTTTTAACTGCTTCCCTTCCAGCCATTATGATATGACAGCTGAGCACGAGTGCTGCCATCTCGAGTGGACGTCATATGACATCCTCCCAGGATCACACCTCACTATTTGTGTGAAAAAAATTACAATATTTTCATTTGAGTACAGTGTTGCATGACTGCGTGACTGTCATTCAAAGTCTGACAGCACTGAAAGTTGAAAACTGGCCTGGGCAGGAAGGGGGTGAAAGTGTCCAGTATTGAAGTGGTTAATATCACTGTGAGTGCTATTATTATTTTTTTTTGTAAACTGTTGGATATGCCATTAGGTAAATCAAAGGGACATTGTTGCTGATCTCCTTCTAGGAATACTAGTTGTCTTTGTCAAACATTTCTGAGTTGCACCTGGAATTAGCATTTAGATTAGAAAGTACTAGTTATAATGTATTGCCTGCATACTTTTTCCAGGTCAGAGGCCAGGTCAGTCAAGAAAGTACTAAAGTCATTGGTTCAGTGTGATGGATGTAGTACTTTAGGAAGACAGGAGAGATCAGCAGTGGTTGGCTCCATACTCTTTCAGTTTATTTTAATGTACCTGCTTGAGTGCTGTTTATGAGTACGGTGCAAAATTTAACAGTGCACATTCACAGAAACCAATCAGGAATTACTTTTCTACATACCATCTGCACTAGGATTCTAAAGGCTGTATTATATTATTTGATGTATATTAATATGCATACCCATATGGAAGAAAAATATATTTGAAATATATTTTAAAAATATTCCTCCCATATATATGTTGCCATATATTTTAAATGCTACAATTTTGGAAATATTCAATATATTTCAAAATATATTTCAATAAATAAATAAAAAAATCTGAAGAATATATTTCAAAAATATATATTTTTAAAAATATAAATGTTTTTAAATATATTCTTTATATTTTTTTTAAACACATAAAAAAGTCATTTTAACATATATTTTTACATATATTTGTAAATGCATTCCAAAAATATAGATTTGTATTTTTAAAGACATACAGTATATTTGAAATATTTTTCATATATTTTGTAATAAAAACGCATTTCAACATGCAGTGTATATATATATATATATATATATATTGAATATGGCCAAAATTGTAGCATTTCAAATATATGGCAATATATTTGGGAAGAATATTTCAAATATATTTTTCTTCCATGTGGGTAATATTGCTTTGTAGAGCTCCAAATGAAAAATAACTGTTTTAGGAATATGCCTCATGCCAAAATCTAAAAAGAAAGTATATATAATAGACCACTGGGATAATGCATAAAAGATCCTGCACAGATGGTACATGACCCCTCTTAGGCTACACAAATTTAGCCTTGCTTTCTCCCCCAATGTTGGAGGGAGTGCTAGCAAGTGGGGAACCTACTGCATATCTTATGGGGATGTGCAAATATCAAAGGCTTCTGGAAAGATGTGTTCTCTTTAATATTGCACATTTCAGGCATCCAAGTACCTCCAATGCCAGCTTTGGAGCTACTAAGTATTGGCTCAGAGATTTTCATCTAGCCCAATAGAAATATATTAATTCATATTTTATTTGCTGCTCAGATTACAATTGCTAAAGAATGGAAGTCCACTAATCCACCAAAAATAGAAATGGTGTCAATACTCAATGTCATTTTGAAAACTTGTTAGCGCATAAAGAACATAATACTTATCATAGGAAATGGGATACATTAAGGGGTTATTGTCAGTCCTCGAAATATAATTGAATTGTAATATTAGAGGAGAAGAGTACTATGCCATCACATTAGTCCATTTACAGGGATTGATGTTTGATGTTTTTGTCATATATATATATGACTTGTTCAATTGTGCTATACTGTATATGATCCCCCAAGGGATCAAATAGTTTTTCCTTTCTTATTAAGAAATGGCAGGAGTCTGTTCACAGTGTGAACCCATATTGGGTGAAAGACTCAACCCCAACAAGGGGGTTCCATATCGTTATACCAAATGGTTGTCTTTGTTTACTGTCTTATTTTCTGTCCATTATGTATGTACGCCAATCTATAACATCTTTGTAACCTGATGTCTTCAAATTGAACATACTGTACACTATGGTTATTACATTATATACTGTACTATCTAATAAAGATCAAAAGCTAAAAAAAAAAGTATAAGTGACCACATTGGATTGAATCAAATAAACTGCAATACACTGCTCAAAAAAATTAAATAAACACTTTGAAAACACATCGGATCTCAATGGGGAAAAATATCATGCTGCATATCTATACTGGTATTGACTGGGTAATGTGCTAGGATACATTTATACCCAATTAACCTCCCTGGTGGTATAATTATGTCAGGAATTTTGTACCAAAAGCGGTACCATTTTTTTGCATGGAAATATGTAGTTTTTTTTATTGTAGGCCTGTAATTTAGGAATAACTCCCTGAAATCTGTCCGAACAAGAGTCTAGTAAACATTCCGGGTATGATAAAACTTGAAACACAAAATCATAAATTATAATTTAATAAATACTCATAAAAAATAATAATATTATAATAATAAATTTAATTCAATAATATAATCAAACCAAAAACACTGAAATTTGAAATATAGCGCCAAGTTCGCACATCACTGAGCAAAGTCGCAAAATTGTTTTCAGTGTCTGATGACGAATTTCCCCAGGAATCATTATCACTCAATTCTGCAAGTGGTTCTGATTTACTATCGCTGTTCTCTAGCCGGTCTAAAACCGATTTTGACCTAAAGGACGCTTTTTGGACGCCATGGACTTTTCTAAGTTTCCAGGCAGAAAGAACAGTCAAAATGCAGGCAGGGCACAGGACAAAGCAGTAGGGACAAAATGTATGTGAAATGCTTTGATACAGTAATGTTTTGCTATGAAATAATCGTTTTAAAAAAAAATGTCATTTTTTAAAAATTTTCAAATTTGCCGCCGGTTCCGCTCCCGTACGTCCCGACGTCACAGGGACCGGAACACGAAAGCCAGATGCCGGCATCGGCTGGAGGAGATGGCCGGGGTCGCTGCAGGGGACACATTGCGGGAGCGAAGGACAAGGTAAGCGCTGCAGGGACTCCCTATGCAACGCTGCATGGTAAGCCCGAGTGTAGCTCGAGGTTACCGCTTTTGGTACTGAAACTCTACCCCGAGCTACACTCGGGAATACCGCCAGGGAGGTTAATATATTTAATTTATTGTATTTTTACAATTTATTATATTAATTTATCTATTTTTAATTTTGTTCCTAATTTTGAGTTTCTGCGTCCCTTTTATATAATACCTACAATTAACACATTCATTCATATTTTTACTCATTTTATCCTATTTATTTTTCATTCTTCTAAGTGTCCTAAGTGTCCAGTTTAGACAGGAGACAATTAACCTACCAGCATGTCTTTGGAGTGTGGAAGGAAACCAGAGATCCCACGCAGGCACAAGGAGAATATGCAAACACCAGGCAGGTGGTGCCGTGGTTGGGATACGAACCAACGACCCTAGTACTGCCAGGCGGAAGTGCAAACCATTTAGTCACTGTGCTGCCCTACACCCATGTTATGATAAAAAGGTCCCCAGTACTGTGTACACCATGGCATTATGTATAGCCTGATATATTTATAAATTAATGATATGTTGGCCCTGTTCTCAAAGCCATCCAATAAAGATTTTTGCCATGCTTCTGGAGTTGTCCAATCAGTGTGTGTTTGCCTCTGTTTAACCTCTTCATGCCAATGCCTCCCGGCCCTTTAAGGGGTTTCAGACGCTGGGAGGTGGGGCAGGGTTTTAGGGTCATGTGACCACCGTGATTCGCTGTCACATGATCTGAAAAGGTCCCGATCGCAAGGGGAGATCAGGACCTTTCCGTGAGACACTTACAGATGTGCTGGGAGCGCGCAGGGCTGCTTGTAGCATCACTTCAATGTTAAGGAGAGCCTGGTATCAAGAGCCCATTTACTACTGCTTTATCAGGAATTTTATGACCATCCATCTGGGGCCAATATCTATGATGTGCTGATGACAGGGAGGAATATCTTAAGAGAGCCAGTTGCGGGTCTTCCATTCATACTATACTAATGCAGTATTTGACCACCTTGATTGGGGTCAAATATTTCTGGTGAGTGCGAAATTCACTTATTTCATCTGCATGTGGTGAAAATGCACAGAGTTTTGGTCCTCAGCAACGTACCTCTAAGGGACTGTCACTACATACTGTATATTGTGATCATTTATATCATGCCTATTATTGTTAGATGTATATTACTGGTTAGATGTCACACTTTGTTATTATCACCTGCTAGAAAATGGAGAGAGATGCTTTGCTTTGAAATTTAGTCACTTGGTTGTTCAGTGCCTACCTATTTACGTTTGTTTATGTCCAAGTGTTTTTCACTTATTAGGGGCAGCTATTAAATCACATTGCTGGCATATTGCGGGCATACCTTTATTGTTTAATGTATAGATACACAGGCGCCACAATAATATTATTTATCATAAATGTGCTAGGAACATAAGAATGCCCCATTGTTTGATGGAAATGGAAATGAAAATGATCAACCTACAGAGGACTAAATTCAAAGACACCCCAAAAATCAAAGTGAAAAAATTATGCAGCAGGCTAGTCCATTTTACTGAAATTTCATTGCAGCAACTCAAAATGGTACTCAGTAGTTTGTATGGCCCCCACGTGCTTGTATGCATGCCTGGCAATGTCAGAGCATGCTCTTAATGAGATGATGGATGGTGTCCTGGGGTATTCTCTCCCAGATCTGGACCAGGGCATCACTGAGCTCCTTGACAGTCTGAGGTGCAACCTGGCAGCATTGTATGGACTGAAACATGATATCCCAGAGGTGTTCTATTGGATTTAGGTCAGGCGAGTGTGGGGACCATTCAATGGTATCAATTCCTTCATCCCCCAGGAACTGCCTGCATACTCTCGCCACATGAGGCTGGGCATTGTCATGCACCAGGAGGAATTCAGGACCCACTGCACTAGTCTAGGGTCTGACAATGGGTCCAAGGAGTTCATCTCAATACCTAATGGCAGTCAGGGTGCCATTGTTTAGCCTGTAGAGGTTTGTGTGTCCCTTCATAGATATGTCTCCCCAGACTATCACTGACCCACCACCAAAACGGTCATGTTGAACAATGTTACAAGCAGCATAACATTCTCTATGGCTTCTCCAGACCCTTTCACGCCTGTCACATGTGTTCAGGGTGAACCTGCTTTCATCTGTGAAAAGCACAGTGCGCCAGTGGCGGACCTGCCAATTCTGATGTTCAATGGCAAATGCCAATCCCATTCTATAGTGCTGGGCAGTGAGCACAGGGCCCACTAAAGGATGTTGGGCCTTCAGGCGACCCTCATGAAATGAAGTCTGTTTCTGATTGTTTGCTCAGAGACATTCATGCTAGTGGCCTGCTAGAGGTCATTTTGTAGGGCTCTGGCAGTGTTCATCCTGTTCCTCATTGCACAAAGGAGCAGATACCAGTCCGGCTGATGGGCTAAGGACTTTCTACGGGCCTGCCAGCTCTCTTAGAGTAACTGCCTGTCTCTTGGAATCTCCTCCATGCTCTTGAGACTGTGCTGGGAGACACAGCAAACCTTCTGGCAATGGCATGTATTGATGTGCCATCCTGGCAGAGTTGAAGTGCCTGTGCAACCTCTGTAGGGTCCAGTTATCGCCTCATGCTACCAGTAGGGACACTGATCCTAGGCAAACACAAAACTAGTGAAAAACAGTCAGAAAAGATGAGGGGAAAAAATGTCAGTGTCCTTCACCTGTAAAATCATTCCTGTTTTGGGGGTGATCTCATTGTTGCCCATCTAGTGCACCTGTTGTTAATTTCATTAACACCAAAGCAGCTGAAACTGATTAACAACCCTCTTCTGCTTCTTAACTGACCAGATCAATATCCCAGGAGTTTAATTGACTTGATTCTATACTCTGATTTAAAAGTGTTCCTCTAATTTTTTTGAGCAGTGTATTATATAATATAATATTAAAAAATTGCAAACATACATTAACCAGATAACTTCCATTAGGATGTTTCTAAGCCATCTTGAGCCCATTTCCTCCATCAACTACCAAATCCCTGATGAAAGGGAAATTTGAAACCCCATGAAACCTGTTGACTTTTATAATGAGGAACTAAATATCCTGATTTCAACCCATGAAAAAAACATTGTGTCTCTCTTTTCTACTTCTCTGTTAGCTCTGGAAAGTGACATTACCACAATGTGGGGCTCACTACAGGTCTAAGGGCAACATAACTACCCACAGAGGTGGCCACAAATATTTTAAATTGTTTGTAAACCCCACAATAAACTTCTCCTATTAGCCCCTTTTGGTCCATTAAATATACAGTTTGAAACATTTTGTTATATATGTGCAAAAGACTGTTTGATCTTGCTGACAGTATGTCATCCCACAACACCACGTAGGAGCTTAGAGCATTTCTGGCAGATCAACAGGTATTTGTCTCTAGTTGCAAGGTATTTACAGGGATAAAATGTGGAAACATTTGCATGTGTTTGCAGAGGTGTGCTGTATATTTATTTGGTTTTTACGTATGCTTTAACAAACCAATAAATATGGCATTTTCCAGAACACCAGGAGCATGTTCCTCAGCTGTCAGACCTAACGATGCTGGTGTCTAATTCTGCAACATATTAACTGTTTCCATGGTAATTTTATATAGATTCTGCTCTATATATACATTAATATAAAGTATTTCTGAGAAGATAACTTTGACATTTTTTTTCTCTGCATTAGACCTCTAGTGCACTGTTTTGGACTCCCTACTGGCTGAATGGTTATGCCTGCTTTGTTGTAATCATATAACATTATTTTTGATAACATCTGGACCACTTTTCATTCACTCATTACCATGGATGGTATTGATTTAATGTATCAATATTAATGTTTTTTGATTGCATTAAAATTACTTTAAAAGGAAAAAGAAGTTCTTTCCAAATTAGAAGAAGTGGCTAACATGAGAATACAAGTGCATATCTGATATTAGCATAGCTGACAGTTGTTGCTATTTTTTCATAAAGATAAGAGTGCAGCGCTTGTAAAGATAAATAAAACACATAAAATTACATATCAAAGTGCAAAGGTGTATAACTGCAAAACGCAAGTAAATAAAAAGTTCTAATCCTGTCACTAATAGAGTGACTTCGATATAGTATAGGTGCTCAGTTCACAATCTCCTCAATAGGTGGAGTGGAGTGGGGGATTGGTTGGATCCCTGTTGATGTATGGTGATGACCAGAAAACGATGTATAGCAATATCCAAAATGAATATAGGATTGTGCACTCACCAGATGCACAATCAATTTGCGCATGTAAGAGATAACCCCTCTTAAGGTATGACTCCAGGACTCATCTGAAGCAAGGTCTGGTCTAGCTCTGCGTTGTGGACCCTCAGCTGTCACGCATGGCTCTGTCTCCTATTGCTCTTGGCTCTCTGGAAGCCCAAACTCCACAAAAGCAAATCCTCTATGCTTCTCTGTCTCATAGTCCAGAGGGATCTGTATGTCTGTGATGTCTCCAAAGGGGATGAATGCTGCATGCAGGATCTTCTCATCCACCACAATAATGTAATGTGGAAGCTGAAGGAGGACTTGCCGAAGAGGTGGATGAGAAGATCCTGCATGCAGCCTTCATCCCCTTTGGAGACATCACAGACATACAGATCCCTCTGGACTATGAGACAGAGAAGCATAGAGGATTTGCTTTTGTGGAGTTTGAGCTTCCCACTCCACTCCACCTATTGAGGAGATTGTGAACTGAGCACCTATACTATATCGAAGTCACTCTATTAGTGACAGGATTAGAACTTTTTATTTACCTGCGTTTTGCAGTTATACACCTTTGCACTTTGATATGTAATTTTATGTGTTTTATTTATCTTTACAAGCGCTGCACTCTTATCTTTATGTGAATTTTGGAGGTTGTTTTTTTGGTACCTTTTGTGTCCAGCAGCTGTTTTACCTTTAGCGCTCACTTATACCCACCTTACAGCATGTTGCTATTTTTTATTAACTTTTATGGAGGTATGGGTATGCTGTTCCCTTTGGTGCAGTTTGCTTATTGGCTTATGCTATACTATGTGGTCCAAATACTACTAGTACTACTACTACTACTGCTAATAATAATAATAATAATAATAATGTCATGAAAGTACTTTTTTCAGTTTGCATTGGTTCATTTAATGAACTGAGGCTTAAGCTTGGAATATTAGATACTATAGGCACCAATACAGATATGTCTCAAACATATGTGATCTGCAAAGGAAGAAGGTTCAGTTATGTTAAAAAAAAAAATAGTTCTCGATGCATGTATTAAAATGAAGTGATTCAGAGCCATTGCTGAATCAAGATGAAACTGAGCACAGAATGCCACTTGAAATCTTACAAAAAGGTGACTTTACAGAGCATACAAGGGGCAGACTGAATACTAATGGTTTGCAGAAAGCAATATTCTTAGTTTTGCATCTTTCTTAACGAAAAAATCATAAAATGTTTCTTCTGTCTGCTCTGGAGTAAACACCCTTCACCCTTAGGGCTCATTCACACGAGTGCTTTTCTTCAGCATGTAGAAACATCTTGAAGAAAAGGGGATATGTGCTTTACTTTTTTTTAAATGACATTGATGTGCATTTATGTATGTTTACCATATATGCTTTTAGCTGCTCTTTGTCTCTTTGAGTGTACATGTATTTAGAGGCTTTTGAATGCTCTTATGTGTGCTCAAAGGAAACTTGTACTAAGTAAGTATAACATCTTCCATTGCTGTCCTTTGCATATGAGTAAAATTAGTTTTTTATATGTCATGGGGATTAATTGTATTCAGTGCTTTCTAAGTTAGTGACTCTGAAAAAGAATGCAGATTGGAGTTCTGCCATCTCCCTGACAGACAACAAGTGAAGATAAGTATTCATCTAGGGATGAGAGTGGGTTAGGTTAGGTCATGGTAGGTGGCCAAAAATGATAAGTACACTTTCTTTTAAATTGCATTTATCCTTAAGTGCCAGTTCACATATATGTGGATTAGATGCTTGCTGAGTGAGTCCCTTCCATGCATTAGTCATAATCTTCTTTTGATCATGCACATTTCTTGGAGCATCAAAAGTACATCCTTTACAAGGCCACCAACCCATGTCCTACGCTAGACTTTCCCTGTTCCTCCTAAAGCTTCCCTTTGCAGCATGCTGGGAGAAGCACAGGCTTTTCTCCAAAATTTCCTGGTCTGGGCTCTAATTTTTTTTGTTTATGCACACTTCAATCTTTATTTTTTCCTATGAAAAAACTATCTATCTAAAAGGCTTATTCCACCCAAACTTTTCAATAAAAAATATATACATATTTATGTAGAATACTGGATAAAATGTATTCACTAAAGTTTTAGATCTTAGGTTGCAGTGATGATAATTGACTCCTGCAGTGATCTGGACTATTCTGGGTAAAACCTACCATATTATTCTGGCCTCCATTTTGTTCTTCTAAGGGAGGGAAATTTAGATGTGTTGTAAATACTGGTTTATTTAACCACGTCCTGACCGCTGTATAACAAAAATATTGCTACAGGGCGGCACGGGTGCACACAATCACGTATATATACGTGATTTTGCATTTCTGGGTAGGATGCGCGCGCAAGCTATGCAGGCACCCTACCCGTGCCGCCATTCCAGCTGTCAATCACTGGGTCCCTCAGTGATTAACAAGCATCTCCAATGGGGAGGAAGACTGTTTTGTTTACGGTCAGCTCAGGCACACTGCTTGGGATGGCAGTGCACAGCACAGCCATCCTGATCCTGATCAGTGTGCTTACAGTGAAGCACACACACCCTGCCCCCTAGTAAAACACTCCCTACATATAATTAATCCTTTGATCACCTCTCATGTTAACCCCTTCCTGCCCAGTGCCATTTGTACAGTGTCAGTGCTTTTTGTTTAGCATAGATCACTGTATTGGTGTCACTGGGGATGTCAGTGACACCTAGTTAGTTCCCCCCCAGTGTCAGAATGTCTGCTGCAGTCCCTCAGTCCTGCTGCCATTACTAGAAAAACAAAAAATCACACAAAATTTGGCCTAAATTTATGACGAAATTTGATTTTTTTTTCCATTTTTTTGCTTGACATGTTTAATAGCAAAAAGTCCAAAATATTGTTTTTTTTTTTTAAATTGTTGGTCTTTTTTTTGTTATAGCACAAAAAATAAACCGCACAGGCGATCAAATACCACAGAAAGAATGCTCAATTAATGGGAAAAAAGGACTTAAATTTAATTTGGGTGCAGCATTGAATGACCGTGCAATTGTCAGTTAAAGTAATGCAGTGCCATAACGCAAAAAATTGGCCTGGTCAGGGAGGGGGGTAAATCCCCAGGAGTGCAATTGGTTAAAGAAAAATTAATGTTTACAATCACTTTAATTATATAATTAAATGCAATCAGCATAGCTGAATATGTCTTATTATCTGCACCCAGTAATCCCTACTAGAGATGTTTTGAGAGTACTAGCACTATGAGTCAATTAGTCTCTGCTGCAGTTCATACAGTATATGCTGACAGGGAATCTGTTGAGAAGAAAAGAGAAAATAGCATAGGGTTGACCTCATCAATGTTCTTCAGCTCCTTTAAAGTCCAATCCATAGGATGGGTGTGTTTAAAATAAGCTGAGGTTGAAGACCTTAATGTGTTGTCTGGTAGGGGTACTTGTAACGTAAGATTGGCAGGGCAGAATTGTAAGATCAACAGCTTCCATATATGTATTTTAACTGTATATTTAGCTGCTTGCTAGGCGTTCAGCTTTATATTATGCAGTATATATTAGTGTTAGTTGCATTAACAGTTTACATACTGTAGTTCCATGTAACCAGTTAAGTTTATTTAAAATGACAATATATTACATGACAGGGAAAAATTACATAATAACCTTACTTCTATAACTTTGTAACAAAACGCTCATATGTGTCAGCTGAAAAAAAAAGGATTGAACATTCACAGACGCAATTAACATGAATAAATTGCCTTTTACATAATTATGTGATACTGTGTTACAAAGTATTTCATGCAGCAAACATGCTAAAGTGCAGTCATTTGTACTCAATGCATATGTAAGTATAATGTTAATTTACAGATGTGTATTCCAAGTAAAATTCAGCAAATGAACATTGATTTAAAAATTAAGCGTATAGGTTTAATTTGAATGCAAAGGAAAGTGACTTCTTTTGATTTTGTCTTTAATTAACTCATAACTGCCTATGGTGATTAAAGCCTTTACTGTATGGTGATAATTCTATGCATTTATACATAGTTATACCTCATAGTACTGTATGTGCTTTATAAATGATGAGATACAGAGCCAAAACCTGGGGTGCTTGACAGACAAGGGGGTTTGTATTTTTGATGCTATTTGTAAACCAGACACAGTTGCCATATGTCCGTATGGCTGATCTTTCTCCAGCCAAGCAGAGCTCCCTATTACACGTATAGTAGATCCTGCCCTGTGGAGACATTTCCTAGGGAATTGTGTGATACAGGCAGAGAATTATCTATACTGAATCATCTGTCTGATCCCAGCAGCTCTACACAAAGCTCAAAAGAGGCATCTTCTGTTGACAGCCAACCGTCAATGTAGGAAGCTTTTGAGCATTTTTTTATTTCAGCTGCTGGTATGTCAAAGATAAAATACGTAAATGAAATTCTCTGCCTGCAGCCCATTTACATTGGCAAGAGACTTCATGGACTTTCTGTACTGTACAGTGAGGTTTGAAACTACTTTGCCGGTAAGGAGGCATCTTTCAGCAGAAGGAAGATGAAGCCATGCTATTTGTGGACCAATGGAGATGTAAATTGTATAGACATGTTATATAGGGAGGAAAAGGGCAATGTGGGTAAGAAATTGGCACAGCTTGACCACATTCAGTAAGCTCTGGAGAAAATGAGTTCAACTGAAAGTGAACACTCTATTTGCCTTTAGTAAATCAACCCCAGAACCTCTTTAACATTGAACTAAAGTCTTAAACTAAAACAAAGTACACAGTGTGAGTTTTTTTCTTCAACCAGTGGGCTGAACGAAAAGAAACTCAAATTCCAGCTTCTACACAAGCAATGTGGATGCAGGGATCTCCCCTGCCACCCACCCCCATCAGAATAAAACTGATCATACCTGTAGCCATTGGCTGCAGCGGCTGATCAAATGCTGTTTCTCCAGAAGGACTGTAACAGATAGGGCTACACATGGATTGAAATTTTGTTGGTTCCTGCTGTTCCTTTTGATATGTGTACACCCAGCTTATGGCAGGCCAGGCCATACTTTAGCAATTTTCTTTCCTTTAACCACAGGTTGAGGGAAAGACAATTTCTTAAGTTCCCTATCAACACTGACTGTAAATCCCACCTGTAGCTCTACTGTGTTTTGCTGGTGGGTGTTCTTGACCACCAGCAGCATAACATAGTCAATGCTGATGGTGAAAGAAAAAAACCCAAGAGGCTGGTTATTCTGAAGTCAATCAATAGATCAACTTCAGTACAACCAGCCTACCCACTGATAGATTGAAATTCGGCTAAATCCTGCCGGAAGTTTTGGTTTTGTGTTTGGGTCTATTTTTATTCCATGTTGCCCTTCTCTAAAAGCTAAAAATAGACCTTCAATTCTTACCTGTTACCCACATCAATTCCCTGGAAGGACCAATGACTCCAGTTTCTTCCTGCCTAATGGTTTGGATGAGGAACTTGAAATTTGAGAGACAGGGGCAGGCAGCCAATAACAGGGACATATTTCCCTATTTACTGTACAGCAGACATTCTCTCAATAATAATAACCAAAAGACTAAAGGTCTAATCTCCTAATACAGAAACATTCAAAGAGTCAGAGAACAGAGGCTTATAGTTCACTCTTGATTGCACAACAAATATATGTGAAATGACATTTCACATTTTATCAAGGTGTAAGAATTTTAACATACATGTTGGTGAATATTTATATTTTTACTGTTCTATTCAACTAAATCAGGAAAGACAAGATGTTATATAACATATCTTTCTTGAGCATTTTTAGAAAGGGATGCTTTGCAACTTAAGTCTGCATCTCGGATAGAAGGAAATGAAGTCTGACATATATCAGATGAAATGAAATATTTGATCCTGATATTTCATATCTATACATGCAGCCCAGCCCTTTACATAAATTCACAATCTATCCCACACTGCACAATGGATATTCAAAGCAATGTGTGGCATCATCACAGCTTGATGTTTCAAGCCTCCCCAGAGGGAAGCTAAAGCCGCCTTTCTAAATTTAATTAGGGAAATGCTACTGTATTCATTTTGGTTTGTATCTCTATTTATGGTAATTATTAAACTTCAGTATAGTAAAATGATGAGTATAGTTCACTTGTATTCAGTAGGAATAAAAAACAAGGTGACTTGGAAGTTACATGTGCAGTATCACAATCTGTGCTGTCTGTCTGTTTCTAGTTCTTACCAAAAAGCCTAATAGGACCCAGAGTATTATACACCTGTCATATAGACAATAATAGGCAAAGGCAGTTAATGAATATGTAAACCCAACCATTAATACTCTTGAAATAAAAACAAATCATTTTAAATATTGTAAATCTGCAGCTCTAACAAAAAATAATACTTGGTGACCCTTGCTCAGGTACCCCCTATTATACAGTGACAATATTATGTCACCTAGCTTTGCTTCTGCATTGCCACCCTGCCACCTGGGCTTCTTATGAAAGCTATAGTTGGCCATTCCAACATACATTACAGGTATGGTTCACTGTTGTCCCCTTTAGTTATCTACCCTGCTACAGGAGAAGCTAGAGGAGATCAGCAGCACAGTTGCAGCAAAGGATGGAATAAAGGTAAAAACAAGCATTAATAAGCATTAAGTGAAATTTATGTCACTTGTGTATGATATTCATTGCTTTAGCAAACTAACTGTCATTCAATTAGGGTTTACACCGACTTTAAAATATAACAAAAGACAAAAAGCTTTTTCAGTTTTGAATAGGGCAGAGAGTGAGTAGAACACCTTTCAGTTTTTTATTGCTGTCCATGCCCCCAATTAAAAAGATTCACCCTCTCCTTTTGTCATGTTTATTGTTATCGCTGAGAGTGAAAGCAAAAGAAAATTCCAAATTTTGAGTTGTCCCCATAACAGTAATAAAGGGGAAATCTTCTATTGGAGCACTAGTTCTGGTGACCCAAGTGACAACCAGGGATTTCCTCACTTCCTGATTTTGGTATGTTACAGGAAGTGAATGGAAATCTCCCCAATGGAACACAGATGGAAAAAAAATGGATAGGTGTTTTAACACTCCCGCACCACATATCATGATGGTTACCCCATCAGAATAGGGTGTGGTAGTTCTCATTCCAGTGGCCCTCACCATATCCAAAAGTGTACATTCTCATTAAGAAGGTGATCTTTGCAATAAAGTAAACCTTTGTAAATGGGTATGATTAAGGGCCTGTTCAGATCTATCTGATCCATTACAATGTGTTAACATGCATTGCATTAAGGCAGTCCATTTACATTATTTGAATGTATCTTTTTCAGTAAGGTACAGTGCAGTGACCCAATTCATTAGATCATTGTCAGTTCATTGTAGTCAAGTTGGTGAATACTATTGTCTGTCTTAGATTACTTAGAGGTACTGTATTTTGCAAATAATTACTCTTTGCATTGCCTTATTGAATAAGATCAGATGTTGGTCATTATTTTGTAAATGGCACCCAAATGCACTGTGCAGTATAGGGTAACACATAACACCACAGTGTACTTCAACATGCATATCAAGTTTTGTAGTGCTTTGCGTTGCTAAAAAAGTATCATGTAGATTTTTAATCAGTGGCAGCTCAGTTATAATGATTGGTCTGCCCTTCTGAAGGCACACCAAAGACACAGCATGCAGGACTTTTGGTGTGCTTTCAGATTTTAAACACAGGACATAATAGAAAGGGAAACCGCAGGTAACCTAAACAAAAACTTGGGATACACAAATGCTGCGGTCAAATCACAGCACAGCAGTGTGAAATGGCTCTAAATGTTCTCACTTTACTTTGAACAAACTTTCTGCATTCCTGTTCAATGACTCAGTGAAGTACATTTATTACAAGAGGAGTGGAGACAGTAAACCGTGTTTAAAAAAAAAAAAGCCTGGTCCCCCTGAAGGCTAATGCCATAATGTGCTAGCATGCACCGCACTCCCGGGCATATGTGCAGGAGTCATGTTTTCAGCACAGCTTTCTCAATGGACAGAATGCTATCCATTGAGAGTACAATGCGCCTGTACCTATGATGTCACTAGCTGCTACACATGTAAATATCTCCTGAGTGGTGCATTTTTAGGAGATAGTTACTGTACCTACATGTAAGTCTTATTATAGGCTTACCTGTAGGCACCAGATAAAAAGCGGCGTTGATTTAATAAAAGTGGATGCTCACATTAGACATCATGGGGTTTATTTTCTAAAGCTGGAGAGTCCAAAATCAGACTCCCTTATGCATAGAAACCAATCAGCTTCCAGGTTTCATTGCCAAAGCTTCATTGAACAAGCTGAGGTTAGAAGCTGATTGGTTTCTATGCAGAAGGGAGTCTGATTTTGGACTCTCCAGCTTTAGTAAATAAACCCCCATATGTTCATTAAACTTAGTAAATATTATAATGTGTTCACTATGAAAACCAAATCATGTACAAAAGAAAGTTTTTTTACTAAGCTCAGTCAACCTTCACATTGTCAACTGAACAGTCACTAGTACTTTAGTGAATAAACTCTAGCGCACTGAAGCCAGAGAAAGTTATGTAATTGGCACTTTAATAAGGAGATCAGAAACCTCTGGCATGCATGGTTCCCTTAGAACATTGCATTCAGTGTATTGTAATAGCGTATGCCATGCCATGCCAACAATGCAGACAAAGAAAGTTACAAATGTCCTTTCTCAGAACTATATTTCATATGATCCAGTTTCTGTTCTGACTTATATTAAAGGAATTTCTATTTTAGAAAGGAAACATTACAAATTGATTGTCATGTGCTGGGAATAGGATGATATGCCTCATCCATGACTGATAAAAAAAACCCTGCATTTTCATATAAATTATACAAAGTACAGCAACCAAAATTATTTTTGAAACATTAATCCAGCCTCTTTTTCTCTCTGTTATGTTTTATACTAAATGTCGAGTGTGGGTTTTGGGTATTTAAAATTGATTTATTTGGCAGATATTACAAAGGATGAGGACTGGCACTTGGATTCTCAGCTGGCATTTTATTTTCTCATAATACAGATAAAGAACTGTAATTTAACTCATTTGGATTTAATTTATGAAAAACATGTTGAATACTCAAAGTACAACAACATTTCTTTCTATGTTTGCAGAACTGAATAGTGCACAGTGTATGCTGTAATTGAATGTCAGCAGAATTTCTTAATGAAAATAAATATTGCATATTCTATGCATAATATCTATTTTATTTTAATTATCAAGTGAACAGTAGGACAACAGTGCAGTGCTGGTTCTTTCTTTGTTACGGAAGTACTGCGATTAGTTCAGCTTAGTTTTTTCAAAGAAGATCAAGAACTTTTTAAAATATTACATGAGATCAGGCAAGGGCAGACAACACTTTTGGACTGTATTTTAAGATATTATTGTAATTAATTAATTAATTATTTAATAATTTTTATTATTATTATCATTTTATTCATAATATAAACACTCTGTAAGAGATGAAATAATTAAAACTCCAAGCTCAGTGAAACAAATTACCTCCAGTGATAATTTTGTAAGGATCCAATAGAGTGGGAAGTAACAGGGCCTTAGTTCCAGCTCGGTGACTGCTTTTGATGTTCATTTCTGCAGCACACTATAAATCTGTCCATACAGTATGACAGTTTTTCCAGTTCCTCATGAACTGGTTAGAACTTGCTGTGTGGGTGACTCTGGTTCCCCATCCTGCCCAAAAGTCTTTGATTGAAAAATTGAAGGAGCCAGATGGAAAATTGTTGGTTGAACTCCTGCTGCATCCACTCAGATACAGCTGCTCAAACTAAATTGACAGGTGGCACTTGAGTCTCCACCAGGTCCCCTCAAATAATAACTACTTGGAGTGCAGACAAGGACAGAGCATATCCCAGCTCTAAACATCTAATGGAAAAGGGAGAAGTCCTGGAAGTCTCACAACTCTGCAAAACCCTGTAAGAAGGTGTATGACAGCCTCAGTCCAAACTCCAACCAGGCCATGCCCCCAAAGTGTTTCACTTTGCCCATGGAGTTTAGTCATCAGCCGACTTCAGGATTTCTCCCTTTTTCATCAATTACAGCTGCTGTTAGGTGTTCTGACAGAAGTGAATGGAGGAATCTGTTAGATGTTCTTAATTCAGGACACACAAACAAAAATATCTAGCTGTGTATGGCCAGCGTGAAGTGTATCTATGGTCAAAATTTAAAATTATATATTAATTTCCACATTGTATTTCAGTTACCTCTAGCCTACTCCTATTAATGTGAATAATCTTGAAGTCAGAAAACTTACTTTTTGAAGACCCCATAAATTGACTTCCTTGAACTTTGTGACACACACTATACCCTGTGAGTAGGCACTGCTCTGTCACACATTGCATTGAACCTTCCTTATGAACTACAGATGTGCTGAAAGGAGGAGTTTCAGGAGACAGAGTCAGTACAGGAATCACTGCTTACAGGCAGCAAGGTACCATGGGATATGTAGTCCTTAGAACTTTAAATATACAGAGAAGAAGCCAAAATGCTTGTAGGGAATATAAGAAGTTGTGTAAAGAGATGGCCACAAGACAGGCAGAACTCACATCATGAAAGGAGATTTTTCATGTAAGCTTATATTGGATTGCCAAGAAATAACTATTGTTTGTGTTTTTATTACATTGCTAATGTTATAAAATGAAAGTGCACAACATAGCCGTGACTGTAGTCCCAGACATGCCCACTTTAGTTACTTACAAATATTAAGCACTCTATGGCCCAATCTCTGTGGCTGTAAGTGACTTAACAGCAATAACAAAGGAAGTAATTGCTAAAGACAGTTTCCATTTATATTAACAATCTCTCTCTAAAACCCTTGCATGTCATTTAACATGACACTTGTGCAATGCATGTTGGAAGATGATGTGTTGTATTGTGCCAGATCTGTGTACTTCCTTTTCCTTTTATATTTTAAGGTTGTATGCATTCTTCTGCTGTTCAAAGAAAGCTTCAAGGGGAAATAAAGGACTATTAAATGGACAATGGTGTTGGATTCTACCCAAATGGCTTCATATAGCAGCACTTGGATACATTTTTTCTTTACGTATTTTACGTATGTTAGACAAGGAAAGCACTCACATTGTCAGCAGGTATTCAAGGAGCAGCTGTGTACACTTCCCCTTCTGCAAGTTGGTGTACAAAGGAATTATGGGAGTCGGGTCTTAACAATTAAAAAGACATTTTGAGTTAAATTTTTTCGAACTGTAACAACAATCAAAACATATTTTTATTAAGGGTTATATTTATTTTTCAGATTTTTTTTTTGTTCCTAGTGGTGACATCTAGTCTTAACTTCAGTCTTGAGCTCACTGTCACGGCAGAAAAAAGGGGGGGGAATCTTACATTTTACTGTTGTACCCTAAACAGAGCAGAATTATCCTTTTGAGGATATCTTTTCCAGTGCCTATTCTCAAATATATAATTTCTCCTTACTCACTTCCTGTTCTAGGACAGTAAATGAGGGGGAAATTTCCCCAATGGGGGCACAGACAGAAATAAAAAGAGGAGAGAGGTTTTTGATGTACAAAGTTATATAACCTAACCTGCTTTTCCTGCTGGTGGGATAGGAAATAGCAGTCTATGTTTCGAGAGATATGGTCCATTTTTAGCCCCCCTCCATAAAGCATAAACCTTGACTTCAAGAGCATATCATAATATCATCAATCTGGCTGGACTGTGGAAGAGGATCAAGGGACTTGCCAACTAGTAGACACTAGCAGTATTTATTTTTCAGTGTATATGACTTTTGCTGTATTTGCCCTCCTTGTGTCTTTCCAGCAACTTTATTATCTGTTCTGGATAAATAAAAAGCATGACCTTTCTGCTGGAGCTGGATGTTTATTATATTACATTTATTATATTACAGATATTTATATAGCACCAACAATTTACACAGTGCTTTGAATATTGTACATTCACATCAGTCCCTGCCCTCAATGAGCTTATGATCTAAGGTCCCTCAATGCACAGGCTAGGACTAATTTACACATGAGAATATCTTCTGAATTTTGGGACAAAAGCTGAGTACACCAACACAAGGGGATCATGCAAACTGCAGGCAAATAGCAACCTGGATGGGATTTGAACTGAGGATCCCAGTGATGGAAGTAGGAGTGCCAACCACTAAGCAATTGTCCTGTTCAAGGTGAATTGTTCTATTATCCCTCTCTGATTTTTCAAATTTTTTTTACAATGGTGCATTTTGTTTGCAACACACTTTCAGTGTTATGAGCCTGCAGTTGCAGCTGACAAATTTTTATCCACTCCCTAATATATTTTTACATTTTTCTACTTTAATGACAACAGCTGCTGCTTCACTAGCATTATCAATAGCACTGGCTTTGCATCTAGTAACTATAATAAATTTAGCAACTTGTAACTCTGCATCTTGTATACTTAGTGTTACTAAACCCAGGACCCTGCATTCACTCTATCTGGTCTCCCACAGTACACAGAGCATGAAAATGCAATTATTTTAGTAAATATAAACCGCTAAATACCTTTTCTCATCAGCAGATAGAGCAAGCTTGTGACTTCAGAAGAGCACTGGTTAAAGTTTGTAGGAAGAGTTTTCTTTCTGCTCTAGGAGGATGCAAAACCTGTGACCCTCTGTTTGGACAGTGCTGATTGGCTCTGTGCTGATCCCATGCACTCTTCCAAGAAAAAAAAACTTCTATAGCAATACACATTAAACTGAGCATGTGGCTACCAGTTCAGGCTATCTTGTCAGGTGGACATCTGAACAAGGGGCACAGAAGTCAGAATCAAACAGCCTTTTTACACAAGGCAGAGGATTAACCCTTTAGGTTCCACAGTGAGTACAACCAGCATGCTTTACTGCATGTGCAGACTGATTTTACTGTTGTGGGTTTAGTAACACTTTAATTATTAACTACAAATTACCCAATATGATGTTAGAAATTTTAAACAAGTGGACATCTTTAAGGATGTTTGATTCCTCTGTGGAAGAATGTTAAATAGAATATTTGCCTCCATTACCTCCCCAACTTTACCCCATACAAATTCAAAAATGAATTTTATCTTCCCTTAATGGTGATGAGTTGACCTTAAATTGTGAAATTGGCAACTTCTGCTTAAAACAGGAGTTTGAGTCAAAGGAGTTAAATCCAGGACCTCACTCTTTATATACATGATAGTGTGATAAAGAGTGAAGCTTTATAGGAAAGGTAACTATATTCTTCCAGTGAAGAGGAGTGAAATGTCTTTCTGCCAACATTTGGAAAAGTGGCTGAGGGTAAAGGTGGAGTCATTCACTTGGTTCAGAGAAAGTGCCTATCTGACAGGGTCCTAGCCTTAGTAGAGAGGCTTAAAGGATCTACAATCTCTGTGAAGTAGTTATTTCTTAAGAAGAGACTGTAAAAATAACTTACAGACTGGCTGCAGCTATGTGCACTTGTTTAAAGGAAAAAGGAAGGAAACAAACCTTTCTTAAAGAAAGACATACATTTTGGTTACAATAACCATTGCTATCCTGTTTTTTTTCCATATAAGGTGTACTCAGCACTTTATTCTGCATCAGGCCATTAAAGATGAAGAAGAGGAAGAGGGCATCTTTATCTCCTGTAGCATATTAAATGACTTGTTTGATGCTTTGGAGTCTTATCCTTAGTTGAAAATTAAGGTAAAGAGTTGGTTCTTTTACACCTTGATCATGTACAGCTGACTCTTAAAACAAAAGTGCTGATTTTAAATTAGGGAAGGTGAAAAATAAACTTAGTGACATGTAAACAGAATCTCTTGGTTGAAAATTATATCTGCAAACCAACAGTTGACTATGAGTGTGTGCTTAATAGTTCATGCAGCGCTGTTACCCTAAACTTCTTCAAGCCAATTATTCTTCCATGGAATATCTTTCAAGCCTGCCTGCATTTTCAGTAAAAGCTTGACAGGTTCAGATGAAGGGCGATATTGATATAGTCATTCATTTGAGATATATCTCCAGCAGCCTTTTTTTCTGCTTAATGCATAGTGAGCCACAGGGGTTTAAATATTGTGTTCAATCTAAAAAAAGACCTTGATCTTTAACTGTGTAGGCAGGCTTTATGCTTTGCTTTCATATACAGTTGTATTTAAATGAAATCTTTCACTTTACCAACTTAGGGCAAATTGACTGAATATATTGATAGCTCCTACCCCCTTCCCCCACTGATATTTACTTGCCCCGATTTCCTCTATCATTCTGCTTGCCTGCTGAAGCACTGAGTTAAAAGCCCTGTGTAAGCTTGGTGCAAGTCTATGTTGGCACTTACACATGGAGAACGTGGTCCTGGGGATTGGCAACACAGGCACTGAGTACTGTATTGTGGGAGGATGAAAATAAAATGGTTTTCAGGTAAATTTGTTTCTTTGTTCATTTAGGGCAAAGTGACCAGTGTAATGTAACAAGCAGGTATTATATGCAAATTGCAGTACATCAACATCAACAGCTTGAGCCGGCCGTAGACGGTTCAAATCTTGGCCAGTTCAGCAGGGACCGGAGGAGATTTGAACCATGCATGGGCAGATGAATGCACCCAAGTTGATCAATCGATCACATGTAAAATCCTTTTGTCAGTCAGTTGATCATGTCGACCTGTCTTATGCTTATCAGATGGAGTTTTCCTGGAAATTGTATATGCCGTCATAACCTTTAATACTGTACCTCATAACACGGAAAATAAATTGGCAACTTCAGTCACAGAGGCACAAGCTGAGCAGGCACCAACAGTCTGACCTCTTTGAAGCTCAGTAAGCTCTAACATGACTCCTTATTACTAGCAGCGCTCTCAGTGAATGACGAAAGTGAGGTTTCCCACCTGTTAGCTAGGTGTCTCATCACACAGCAATGGCAAAACATTGTTACATCACTTCCGCTTTCAACAAAAACATGTTGTAACTTTCAATCCTGCAAATCATGTACTGTTTCCATTTTTTATCTAATCTATGTGTGTGTATATAGATATATACAGCTGTGTTCAAAATAATAGCAGTCAGACATCACTAACCTGATCAATCACTGTTTTTGGTAGAAATTATACTTCTACATGGCAAATAATTTACTAGCAGGTGTAGTAGAGTAATAGAAATCCAACAGACCCAACAGTCATGACATGCATGCTGCTGATTCTGTGTAATTGAATCACTAATTGAAAGGGGCGTGTTCAAAATAATAGCAGTGTGGAGTCCTATTAGTGAGGTCATTCATTCTTTGCTTTAAAATGGCAACCAAAACCTGAAAGACGTGAAAGAAAGTGAAAAACTACCATTCGAATGGATAGAGGAATAGCCAAAATAGCAAGGACTCAGCCAACAATGAGCTCCAGGAAGATCAAAAAAGGTCTAAAGTTACCTGTGAGTACTGTTACAATTAGAAGACGCCTATGTGAAGCCAAGCTGTCTGCAAGAAGCCCACGCAAAGTCCCACTGTTGAAAAAAAGACACGCTGAAGAGGTTACAATTTGCCAAAGAGCACATTGACTGGCCTAAAGAGAAATGGCGCAACATTTTGTGGACTGATGAAAGTAAGATTGTTCTTTTTGGGTCTAGTGGACGGAGACAGTTTGTCAGACGACCCCCAAACACTGAATTTAAGCCACAGTGCACTGTGAAGACAGTGAAGCATGGTTGCGCAAGCATCATGATATGGGGATGTTTCTCATACTATGGTGCTTGGCCTATTTATCGCATACCAGGGATCATGGATCAGTTTGAATACATCAGAATACTTGAAGAGGTCATGCTGCCTTATGCTGAAGAGGAAATGCCCTTGAAATGGGTGTTCCAACAAGACAACGACCCCAAACACTCCAGTAAACGTGCAACATCTTGGTTCCAGACCAACAGGATTGATGTTATGGAGTGGCCAGCCCAGTCCCCAGATCTTAATCCAATAGAAAACTTGTGGGGTGACATCAAAAATGCAGTTTCTGAGGCAAAACCAAGAAATAGAGAAGAACTGTGTGTCCAATCATCCTGGGCTGGAATACCTGTTCACAGGTGCCAGAAGTTGTTTGACTCCATGCAACACAGATGTACAGCAGTTCTCAGAAACAGTGCTTATACAACTAAATATTAATTAAGTGATTCAAAAGAAAGCAAAATCTTCAAACATTTTTCAGTTTATATAGTGAATGTTTGAGTTTGTAAAGAAGAATACAAACACTGCTATTTTTTTTAGCAGTCTAATGTTCACTTTTCTTCAATTTTTTTAGAGGAACAACACAAATTTGATATATTTTTCTTTATGTTTTGATTTGGAATAGAATGTGTAGTGTTCCCAATGCATTTGTGTGTATGGAAATAAAAGCTATTAGAAGGATTTTCAGCTTTATTCACTTTTTTCAACACACTGCTATTATTTTGAACACAACTGTATATATATATAAACAATCTATAGTTCTAATTCCCTTGCATGTCTTTAGATGCTGATAACCTACATTAACCTCTCATGAGAGATTGTGGCTGCTTTTGGTGAAATGTGTGCAGTTTTTATGCCTAATGAAAAAAAGGTGTTGTGTATACCATCTCAAATATTGCATATTTAAAAAATCAGCAATCCATTCAACAAATTTATCTAACTAGTGCATCATGGCTCAAAAATGCATTTTTCTTCTCATCTCTAGATTTATTGCAAAAATGAAGATTTTCTGAAAAATACAGGCAGTCTCTATTTTAAGTTCACACGCATTACACTGGCTAAGTCATGCTTTCAGACACCTCTAACAAGGCAAGATTTAATTATATTTCTGACTGAGCATAGATAAATCAATCAAAATAGGTGTGACATTGAGTGGACAATCTGTGGACAATAAGAAATGTCTTGTAATCCTGCCCTAAGGCTTCCTCTTGATGAACAGCATTTCTTGTATGTAATCTAGGTCATAATATAAAGAGCCCTTACAGTTGTATTCTATCTATCTATCTATCTATCTATCTATCTTTTTTAATATATATATTTTCCTTTCAATTTTTAGGTATACTTCTTTTCATACATATACATGATTTAAAAATATCATACATATCTAATGTTCTGTAAGGAGCTGAAAATGATGCAAGGGCAGTGCTGTCAGCTCACCAAAAAGAAGTATGGATCTCACTGGATTTCTAGAAGGATAGGCATTTTTAAACAGACCAAACATTGGGGAAAGTGCATGTGTTGCACAGAATATTATTATTATTATTATTATTATTTTTATTATTATTATACAAGATTTATATAGCACCAACAGTTTATGTAGTTCTTTACAACATAAGGGCAGACAGTACATTTACAATAAAATTCAATACAGTAGGAATCAGAAGTCCCTGCTCATTAGAGCTTAAAATCTAAGAGGGAGGGTTAAGAGCTACAAAAGGTAATAACTAGGGGGGATAAGCTGATGGAGAAAATAAAAGTACAGCTGTTGGGTGGGAGCAGGGTAGGCCTTTCTGAAAAGAAGGGTTTTCCAAGGAGCATCTAAAAGTGGATAAAGTAGGAGGTAGTTGGACAGATTGGAGTAGGGAGTTCCAGAGGATGGGAGAGGCTTGGGAGAAGTCTTGGGTGCAAGGTAACAAGGCAGTTAGAGAGCAGGAGGTCTTGGGAGGAAGATGTAATGTAGATGTTTTTTACTTGCCTAGATGTACACTTTAACCACTTGCCTACTGGGCACTTTTACCCCCTTCCTGCCCAGGCCAATGTCCAGCTTTCCGCGCTGTCGCGCTTTGAATGAAAATTGCATGCTCATGCAACACTGTAAACAACATTTTTATCATTTTTTGGAGACAGACAGAGCTTTCTTTTGGTGGTATTTAATCATCACTGGGGTTTTTTGTTTTTTTGCTAAAGAAACAAAAAAACACTGAAAATTTTGAAAACAAAAAGATTTTTCTTGGTTTCTGTTATACAATTTTGTAAATAAGTAATATTTCTCCTTCACTGATGTGCGCTAATGAGGCTGCAGTTATGGGCACTGATAGGGGGCACTGATGAGCAGGCACTGATAGGTGACACTGATGGGCATTGACAGGCATCACTGGTGGGCATTGACAGGCATCACTGGTGGGCACTGAAAGGCAGCACTCATATATGGCACTGATAGGTGGCACTGATGGGCATTTATGACGGCACTGTTAGACAGCACTGATAGGTGGCACTGATAAGTGGCACTGACTGGCACTTATAGGTGGCACTGATAGGCAGCACTGAAAGTCAGCTCTGATGGGCACTGATATGTGGCATTGATGGGCATTGATGTGTGGCATTGATGGACACTGATGGGCACTGGAATGTGGCATTGATGGGCACTGACAGATGGCAATTATGGGCACTGAAAGGCAGCACTGATGGGGATACACTGATAATAAGGGCACTGATGATCAGTGCCCTGTTGATCAGTGTAGATGTCCCCTCTGAGGAATGCCACTTACCTGCTCTCCTCTCTTCATGCGCTGTCAGCATGAGGAGAGGACTGCCAATATTCAGCATTTCCTATTTACATGCGATCAGTTGTGATTGGGCACAGCTGATCACATGACAGCACCTACATAACACAGGAACACAGAGCACCACCAATTGCCTTGCCGTGCACCCCCCAGGGTCACACATGTGCAGCTAGAGGAGGAGGACATCATATGACATCCTCCCAAAATGTGAGAGCCACCGCCCTCCATCACTTCCTTATTTGGCGGGCGGGAGGCAGTTAAAGAGGAACGTCATTCTTGTTTAGAAATACAAATAGTATAAATAATGTACCTTCTAACTATTAGGAAACAAACACTTACTAGCTCAGGGAGTCAAGCATTGTCTTCCACAAGATCGATTCTTCACTGAGTTTCCGCCCTGGGACCACCTTCCTGAGATCTCAGAGCCAGATCCCTTCTGTGCATGTGCAAGTCATGGCAGAATGGTAAGATTAGTCCTGCTGCCTCCTGGGACAGGCTCAAGCAGATGTAATTCTCACCTTGGAGAGAACTTATGAAGTGGGAGCAGGTACTAGACAAAAAAGGCACCTGCCCCTTGGAAAAAAAATACACTTCAAATGCAATAGGAACAAAGGGAGGAAGCGGATGATTGGTACTTTCACTTTTGACTGAAGGTCCCCTTTAACTTTAAACATCCAATCAGAAGCCAAAAGAAAAGAGGGTATTTTTTTGCTCCCCCTCCACACGACTGGATGTTTTTGTTCACCTCACTTTACCTCACCACAAGTAAGTAAGCCAGTCCCATCGCACAGAGATCTGTTTTTTAAAATATGAAAAAGTAATATTTCTTACATAAATGAACTTATATCAGAGAAGCAGCACATCAATCATTATTCACTTCTGCAGAGCATAATTTGTAATTGCTCCCGTCTCATATTGCATTGTTTAGCAAAACCTGCAGATATTGAACAGCTGCTTGTTGGAAATGCTCAGGCAAGAGCAGTAAAAGACTAGAGATTTTTGGCAGCTGTGGCAGAACGTACAGCTGAGGTATGAAATGTGAAATTAGTGCATTAATAACAAAATTACATCTGTTTGTTTTCTGTTCACGTTATCCCTCAGCAAGACATGCTTGTTAGGACCATTAAAGGTGCAATAAATGTGGAGGCAAAAAAAATCAATTCTTGTAAAACCCTATTTTCTGCATTTTGTTATTTTTATAAAATATCCTTCTAAGCATCTGTATATTAAAAAATGCTTGAAGCAGTATCTAATTTTAGGTTTAACAAAACATGCTCCATATGGTATAGAGAAAGGCTCTTGCAAAGAATCTCCTAAAACTGACAAGAAGTGTGAATATTTATCTGATATTTTGTTTGAAGCTTGGTAATATGCACAACTGTCATAGCAATGTTATCAGTGTCTCGGTGGCCTCAATGACTTATTATAAGTTAAAAGAAGTAGCGGACTTTGATAAAAGTATGAATATGGCTAAACAAGCAAAATATGAACCAGGGCCACACGGAAAAAGACAGTGGAAAGAGAAAGAAAGTAAAGGCAAATCTAAAATGTCAATGTTGTCATGGGAGCAAGAAAGGAGAATGCATTTTCCAAAGGGGAAATATGTTTCGGTGATACATCCGGAGATATATACACTAGAAAGCAGACCTAGTATCAGATATATTTTTTCATGATAAGTGCATGTACTCTAAGTTGTCAAGACTAGCAGGAACTTTCAGTGTGGATTTATAGGCATTCAACGCTCCTAGTGCCAGATTGAGGGTAAGCATAGATGATTTCTGAATAGGATAGAGTAAGGTGAAGGTACTGAGCAATGTGAATTGCACATACAAGAGATAGCAAAGGGGGAAAAAAGAGGAGTGTGTAGGAAAAATATTCCACAAGTAGAGTCCGTGCAGCATGCATCCAACTGTAAGTGTCTTCTTCTGACCTGAAAGTTGGTGCCATTCAAGCATCTCCAAGGTCAACCTCTACATCCTAGATTCAGATGGCATGTAAACCTGATCTCTTGGCTGCGCTTACACACAGGGGTTGATTTACTAAAACCGGAGAGTTTTGTCAAATCTTAATTCAACAAGCTGAAGGTAGAAGCTGATTGGCTACCATGCACACCTGCCCTAGATTTTGCACTCTCCAGCTTTAGTAAATCACCACCATCTTGTCTCACACGGGTCAGTTCTCACCTTGGGACTTTCCAAAGATACAATGTTACAATCTACGTGATCAATGGGGGAGAAGAGTAACAGGGTTTGATTTACTAATGGCAAATAGGCTGTTCCCTTTGAAAGGGAATTTTCTTTTAGCTTAGTGAAGTGAAATTCACTTTGAAAAGAATATCCAATCATGTTCTTGAAAAAATAAAAAAAAAATGCATTTTTGCTTGCACATGACCTAAGTCAGCAGCACTTCCCCTCATTCATTAAGCAAGAGGTAAAGTCCCTTGCAAGGTGAACAGCCTATATGCCTTTAGTAAATCAATTCTACAGTGTGCAGAACTCAAACTTGGCAAAATCAGCTCAAAGACTGCTTTTATATGATAAAATGAAATGTTTTTGAAAATGTTACTGTTTTTGTATATTGTGGAGACAATGTAAGCATGCATACAAATTAGGGCAAGGTTGTGACCTCCAGTGTGGCCTAGACCAATAATAGTTAGAAACATTGCTATCTCTAATGATATACAACTGGATAGTAGCATACCACAGATTTATGTTATCCATCTTTAAATGCTATTAAAAAATGTTTATCTCAGCTAGGTTTTTGCCTTAAAGTGTATAGTGAGTCCATGCAGGCTGCAAGGTTTGACCAAAATTCTGTTTTTAGTCACTAGACCTCTGGGACAATGCATTATATGCTACAATTTTTAGGAAATCTAAATTTTTTCCACATGGTTTAAACACACGTGCCTGTTTTCATCTAAGCATACATTTTTGATCTAAGTAAATAAAGTCAAGCAAGGATTTATAACAGTGTTTCCCAAACCAGGCCTTTGTATAGTTTTCAGTCATCTACACAGTCTTAGATGGTAAAGTGGAGCTCCAGTCTCCCCCCCAAAAATTAAAAGTCAGCAGCTACAAATACTGAAGCTGCTGACCTTTAATATAAGAACACTTACCTGTCCAAGGATCCAGCGATGTCCTCACCCAAGCTCATTTTTCAATCAGCTTCGGGGTGCAGGCGCCAGCATATTAGGTAAGGGAAACCGGCAGTGAAGCCTTCACAGCCAGTTTCCTACTGCACATCTGCGAGCCATGCTATACTTTGTGAATGGTCCTGCAGTCTTCTGGGATCTGTAATATGACCCAGAAGGCTGCAAGGGGAAGGAGCCAAACTTCTCTACAGCGATCTGACCCTGAAGTGGGAGCGGATACCTGTCAAAGCTAGGTCCTGCTCCCCCTCAAAAAGTACCAAATGTGGCCTTGGGGGTGATGCAAACAAGAGGAACTTCCCCTTTTATGTGATGTTCTTCTTTAAACCTTTTGCTGCCAGATCCCTACACCATTTATATAGTGCAACTTTGATGAGACTTTGATGTGACTTTGCATACTCTAATGGGCCAAGTCATGCTGTAAATTGCACCAAAGCAGAGCAGGAACCTTTTCCAAAATTGCACCATTCTGAGTTGCATTGATTAGAATGGGCACAACTAAAAACAATGAGATTTTCCTTGCCATATACAATTTTGTATGACTCAAGTCACATTAGAAGTTTCACTTCTTCATTCAAGTCTGAGTAGCTAAAACCCAGTGTATTTGATGGTTAAATGAAATAGGATGGTACCTTATTGAATATTATTACTAATCTCAGCTTGAAGAGAAGATTGACGAATTTGAAGGGCTAAGACTGGCACCTCATCAATGTTGTTACCTCAGGCATTGTTTGTGGTTAGGTCAGCTAAATTTCATATCCCTTCTTATGATATTCATTGTCATCTCTCATTCTGGCATTTGATAAATGGATAACAGTGAGGGCTTTTCACTAACTACCCAAACTTTCAGGGTACTACTTACTCACAATTGACATTGCTAGATGTTTTCAATAACATAAAAAAATCTTATTTCTCTGAAATTTTTTTGAGTTTAGGCTTTAATAATGCAAAGATATAATAACTTTAAATACATGATCACGTCAAATCATCCCATGCATACCTGCCTAAGTTATTTTATGATGTTAATTTACTAAAATAAGATTTACTGTGCACTGTGGAAAGTTTCTGGATGCTGTGCTCAGAAATAGTCAGAAAGAGGGCAAAAGTCTAGCCACCATTATTGTTGACTTACATTTTACTTCCCCTTACCAAAGCACAGAGGACAGCTCATATGACATCATATATTCCCACTTTAAATTTCTTGGTTCCGAGGAACAGTATTTTAGGCCTCACTTTGGCTGGGACCAAGTAAACACACAGAAATTGCTCAGGATCAAGCCTGTACGAGTACCCCCATGGCTAGCAGCTTGCTATGGGGAACTCAAAAGGGTAGAGGAGCGAGGAGTGCCAGCACAGGGGACCCCAGGAGAAGAGGATTGAGTTTGCCCTGTGGAAAACCATTGCACAGAGCAGTTAAGCATGACATTTAAAAAATTACCTTTACAATCATTTTAAGGATAGTTAGTCAAAGTTATTTGCTAAGACTGTTCACAGATATTTTGACTATCACTTGCTATAAAGATGATCAGACAACAATCATTCAATGGATACCTAAAAAGTGCCTTTGTATTCATAAACCCCTTAGTGCACTTTCAGTGTCACATACAACTCCTCCTCCTCCACTCCGCTTCCTCTTTCTGTTGGGGTACCCCAAGGTTCTGTTCTCGGGCTCCTCCTTTTCTCTCTGTATACCTCCTCCCTGGGCCAACTGATAACCTCCCATGGCTTCCAATACCACCTCTATGCTGATGACACCCAGATCTATCTCTCTACTCCCCAGCTCACCCCCTCAACCTCTTCACGTATCACAAATCTACTAAGCGACATATCAGCATGGATGTCACATCACTACCTTAAACTAAATCTTTCAAAAACTAAGCGTGTAATATTTCCTCCTCCCCGATCCCCCACTCACGACTTTACCATTAAGATCAACAGCACAGCCATTGGTCCTTCCCCTCATGCCAGGGTACTAGGCATAATCCTAGACTCTGACCTCTCCTTTGGGCCCCACATCCACTCACTGGCTAAATCCTGCCGCCTCAACCTCCGGAACATTTCCAAAATCTGCCCCTTCCTGACCAATGACACCACAAAACAACTTATCCGCGCCTTGGTTATATCCTGCCTCGATTACTGCAACTCCCTCCTCACTGGTCTACCATTACACAGGCTATCCCCCCTTCAGTCTATTATGAATGCTGCTGCTAGACTCATACACCTTACCAGCCGAATGCTGCCCCTCTCTGCCAATCCCTCCACTGGCTTCCACTAACCCAACGTATAAAATTCAAAATACTAACCACAGCTTACAAAGCCATACACAACACTGCCCCTAGCTACATCACCAACCTCATCCACAGATACCTCCCAAATTGCCCACTCCGCTCCTCCCATGACATCCTACTCTCTATCTCCCTCATCACCTCCTCCCACGCTCGCCTCCAAGACTTCTCCAGAGCCTCTCCCATCCTCTGGAACTCCCTACCACAGCATGTTCAGTCAGCCCCCACCCTGCCTGCCTTTAGGTGATCTTTGAAAACTCACTTCTTCAGGGAAGCCTACCCCACCTCCACCTAAGAACAGTACTTGAATCACCTCCGCCAGATCATCCCCCGCAGCTATCACCTTTTGTATCACCTCCCCCTTCCTTTAGATTGTAAGCTCTATGAGCAGGGCCCTCCTATTCTTTCTGTACTGAAATGTATTGTAATTGTACTGTCTCCCTTATATTGTAAAGCGCTGCGCAAACTGTTGGCGCTATATAAATCCTGTATAATAATAATAATAATATAATAACCAACTTGTAGTCAGCTTTGTTTTTTTATGTGTAAGTTATTGAGCTTTGGTTGATGAAATGAGCAATGTCTCAAAACCGATTAGGTAGCTATCATTTAAAACACGTTTTACATCTGGTTCTAGGAGTCACTTTGGTTAGTTGGCGGTTTATTTGAAAACCCAATTTAATATTCATATGCAAATTTCATCACATCCATATCCTTTGCCATGAGTATTATGCAACAGACTTTGGGGTTGACTTTCTAAAACTGGAGAGTGCAAAATCTGGTGCAGCTATGCATAAAAACAAATCAGCTTCCAGGTTTTTTTTTTTGTTTAATAACTCCTTCCCACTGGCCGCATGTATATATGTGACCTCTGGGTGGGTGGGCCTTAATGCAGTGAGGATGCATTTATGTCTACCCAAACAAAAGCAGAACTGTGCCTAGAGTGCACACAGTGTGCTGTGTATCAGCAGCTAACCAAAGCACCCGATCACTACGTGCGATCGGGAGATTTCCAATCATGTGGCCGCTGTGACAGACAATCATAGTATGACATAATCAAGAACCCCAACTCCCAGCATCTAAAACCCCTTAAAGGTACGGGAGGAACGGGTTAAACAAGCTGAAGTTAGAATCTGCTTGGTTACCATGTGCACAGCTGCACCGGATTTTGCACTCACATTTTACACAGTTTTAGTGCATCAGCCCCTTTTGTGTCTTTTTTTGTAATATATGTTTACTTGCCATAACATACAGTATGTAACATATTGATGCATGCTAAATTAGAAAATAATTTTAAAGTTGCCACACAGATATGCTGTAACCAAAATTATTCTGTCATTTCTGGCATAGTGTAGATAAATGTAAGGCAGCATCTGTTTGCTATGATACTCACCTTTTCTTGTGTACTATTTATCATAAATGTCTCTCCGTATTATCCTCTAGAAAATGTATAGGCAGTAAGTGGTCCAATTCACAGTAGGAAAGAGTCAGGTGCCACAACTTGGCTGTACATAAAACCATTGCAGCTCATTTGCATATCTGGCCTTTGTCCTCATGAGTCAGATTTAGAAGCTGGTTCATCAGAGACATATTTTCATCCTTAGTGAGCAAAGAAAAAAAAAAATAGAAACAATACTACTCTTTAGAACTTTGGTAAAAAAAAAAGCATAAAATTAGCAAAACCCTGGTCAATCTTTCTAATAGAAGTTTTAATGTTACAAAACTCTGGAGCAGTCTAATTGTGAGCAAAATTAGGAGTTTTTTTTGCACGGCATCAATCTATGTCCAACAAATTTTTCAATTTAAAATACCCTTGTCCTTTTGTTACCAGTAGCTCATTTGTCTTATAATGTCATTCGCACATAATGGTGCACACAAATTGTCTGGTGAGATCTTTACTTATTTGCATAGTAAAGGGCAGTGACATGTTTTGGATGTCTGCTTTGCTAATATTTAAATTCCTGCTTCAAGGAAGCTATTGACTGTTTTCTGCTTGAAATTTAAGAATGACTTCCAGAAGGTTTAATATATGTTTTAAAATCACATTTTTAATGTATTCAAAATGCAATATATCATAAACTCCATCAAACAAGTTGACATTTTTAAATATGGGATTGGTCCCTTCTTGAGACTAATCAATGTTGCAGTAGGGAGGATTCCCCCTCTTTTGCAGCATTTCTTTATGTCTGAGATGAACAATAAATCCTGTTGTCTTGGCTTGTCCATTTTTCCTTGTTCACATTGTATAAGAGCAGTGCTTTTAGTTTTTGGCAAGCTTTGTTGAAGCCTTAGGCCCCTTTCACACAGGCAGACTCTGCTCACCGATTCGCCTGCTCAGCATGGAATCTGTCTGCTAATCCCCGCTGAGCAGGTGGATGACAAGTCTTTGTCCACTCTACTTCTGCAGAGTGGACATGGACACAGCCCACTTTCCTCTATGGGTGGTTGGATGTAAATGGACCACCTGTCCGTTTACATCAGACTGTCATCGGATCCAATTCATTCGAAAGACGGGGAACAGATTCCCCATCCATCTGTTTTTAGCGGATCGGATGCAGGCAGGTTTAAATGGACACATGTCAATTTATAGCCACCACCCTATAGAGGACAATGGATGGTCCAATCAGGTCATTAAGGGCTCATTTACACATTTGCGATTGAGGGCAATAAAGCCCTGCCATTTAACCACATCCTTCCCACCCCTCAACAGCTTCCCCATTTGCTGAAGAGCCAGTAGTCGGGGGTGTATACATTCTGCGGCCAAAATTCTTTGCTTAATGGCCATAATAATTTGGTTCATGGCTGTGGAGAAATGATACTTTCACCTTTACACTTGTGATTAGGGGGTTGTAAAACCCTACTGTTGAGCCTCTCAACCACTCCTCCTTTGGTAACAGCAACAGCTGGGGAAGTACACATGCCATGGTCATGGCAGGTATTATATTCTTTGTTGTGCTTGGTGAGTGGTACCACCTACTTAGCATGACCGATTCAAATGAATGGGGCAATGCTGCAACTGCCTCACAACCATGCACAGAGCAGTTCTCCAGTATTTAGGAGGTTAAAAAAGGTGGTGAGGAGGTGATACAATGCCTCTCCACCACTTGTCAAATGCTCTCTGATGAGTAACATGAAAGCAAGTGTAAATGAGCCCTTAAAATATCATTTAGCTACAGTTTGGGCATGCAAAACACAAATCTGAGAGTGCTTCTAGCAGGCTTCAGCAAGCTTTGGCATTATATAAAGCTTGTTGAAAGCCTGCTTAAGCCTGCTAGCAGATTGTTTAACCACTTTCTTACAGGGCACTTATACCCCCTTCGTGCCCAGGCCAACTTTCAGCTTTCAGTGCTGTCGCACTTTGAATGACAATTGTGTGGTTATGCAACATTGTACTCATATGAAATTTTTAGCATTTTCTTCACACAAATAGAGATTTTGTTTGGTGGTATTTAATTGCCACTAGGTGTTTTATTTTTGCGCTATAAAAAAAAATGAGCAAAAATTCCCCAAAAAATTTTTTCTTTGTTTCTATTATAAAATTTTGCAAACAGGTAATTTTACTCCTTCACTGATGTGCATTGATGAGGCTGCACTGATAGGCAGCACTTAAGGGCACTAATAGGCAGCATTGATGGGCACTGATGAGGTGGCATGGATAGGCAGCACTGTTGGGCATTGATAGGCTGCACTGATGAGGTGGCACTGTTGAGGCATCACTGGTGGGCATTGATGAGGAGGCACTGATTATGCTGCACTGATAGGTGGCAAAGATCGGCACTGATAGGCAGCTCTTATCGGCACTGATAGGTGGCACTGATAGGTGACACTGATTGGCGGCGCTGACTAATGGCACTGACTGACAGCCCTAACTGGCACTGCTGGGCACTGATAGGTGATACTAATGGATGGCACTGATGGGTGGCGCTGCTGAGCACTGATGGGAGGCACTGGTGAGCACTTGTGGGTGGCACTGCTGGGAGGCACTGTTGGGCATTGGTGGGTGGCACTGCTGGGAGGCACTGTTGGGTGGCACTGCTGGGCACTGGTGGAAGGCACTTCTGGGCACTGGTGGGTGGCATTGATGATCAGTGCCGATCTCTTTTACAGCTGCCTGTTGTCGGCAGCACTTTCCTCATGTTGTGACAGCTTAAGGAAAGTGCTACCAATAACTGGCAATTGTATTTACTCCGTGATCTGCTGTGTCATTGGACACAGCTGGTCATGTGGTAAAAGGCCGCTGTGATTGGCCTTTTACCTCATCATGTGGTCAGTTTTGTACGTAGGAAACAGCGATCATGGAGATTGCCAGGTTTGCACCCGTTGGGGCGCGCCGGAGGGCGTGTTCTGGGAGGACATCATATGACACCCTCCCAGAACTGGGTAATTGCGCTGTAGCCGTCATTCAGCTATAGCACGGTTACCAAGTGGTTTAGCTACATTCCAAGTCCATTTAAATCATAAAGTGATCAATGTTTTACAGGTAAGTTTCTTTCAAAACAAGCTACAGTCTGAGTGGTAAAGCCTGTATCTTGCCAGCTGCTGCAGAAGGTGACCCCTGTTCTCTCTGGGTAAGCAGTGGTCCTATAGCAGAGGCCCAACACTCCTCCTGCTTAAAGTCAGAACTATAGCCATGCAATTAGTAAAGCACATACTTCCAGCTAAGAGCTTAAGAGCTTTAAGAGATAACTGCTTCCCTACAAAAAACAAAGGTCCCACTCTACAGAATGCTGGCAGAAAACACATTTTTCTATTCATGCTGTTGCTGACTGTTAGCTGTTAAAAAAATGAAACTGTTTTTATACACCTGGAATGCATTAAGCAATTTTTAAATCAAAGCCCAACTGGGTTTAAGATTCGTGTTCAACATTCCCAAACTGAAACTGAAGAGTTATTTAAAGGCTTTAACAAAGCTGCTCAAAGCCTGCCAATAGCTTCCCATATACTTTGCATAAGCTTGCCAGAGGCTTCACAAAAGCTTGCTGTACATACTGTTCTTATGCGAGATGAAGCCCATGTGAACAAGACCTTAAGGTATAAAGGCATTTTAATAAGTGCTGTAATATCAAAATGAATAGACATAAGCTAGCTATGCTAAGTAGGTGTAAATGGGATGCAGTACCAGATGGTACCCTGAAGATAATTGACTCTGCGTTGACCCTACAACATGCTTACAATAAATCAAAGTATCTGATTTGCAAGCCCCTAAAGTCATAGAACAACATCACCAAATGATTAAATTTTAATTTAAATGTTAGGTAGGAATTGTGTATGTTTACAAAGTCATAGAACAACATCACCAAATGATCAAATTTTAATTTAAATGTTAGGTAGGAATTGTGTATGTTTACAAAGTCATAGAACAACATCACCAAATTATTCAACTTTAATTTAAATGTTAGGTAGGGATTGTGTATGTTTACAAAGTCATAGAACAACATCACCAAATTATTCAATTTTAATTTAAATGTTAGGTAGGAATCGTGCATGTTTACAAGTGTCAAAAGAGCATGAGAAATAGTAGGTTCCTATAATGCATGTGTTGTGTAGCTTTTATGTTGCTGGAATGTATAAAATGGTTCTGTTTTTTAGCAAATGCAAAATCCTGTTTAATTACATAGTTTCAAAATATGCAGTTTTTTTGTGTTCTTGTGTGTTTGTGTTCTTTCTTAGGCTTCACTTTATGTAGTCATGTAGTCTTTATACAATATAAAAATGTTGTTTTCAAACAAGGTCAAATGTGTACATATTTTCTCTCAATTCAGATTATCCTTTTTTTTAGAGATAAAATATAATGTTTCAGGTGCCTTTTAAAATATATTCTAGGTAGATATACTACATATATATATATATATATATATATATATATATATATTTTTTTTTTTAATATTTTATATTGCCCCCTTCCTGATTTTTATGTTTACGCATAATTTTTATACTTAAATGATTCAGATCATCAAACACATTTTAACATTACACAAAGAGAACCTGAGTAAATATAAAATGCAATTTTTAAATGATTATTTCATTTATTAAGAGAAAAAAGCTGTGCAAAGCTGCCTGGCTCTATGTGAAAAAGTAATTGCTCCTAAACATAAACTGGTTGTGCCATCCTTAGTGGCAACAAATGCAATCAAGCATTTGTGATAACTGTCAATGGTTTTTTTCACTGTGGAAGAATTTTGTCCCACTCCTCTTTGCAGAATTGTTTTAATTCAGCCACATTGAAGGGTTTTCGAGCATGAGCCCATAGCATCTCAATCATTTTTAAGTCAAGACTTTGACTAGGCAACTCCAAAACCTTAATTTTGCTTTTTGCTTTTTTGAGCCATTCAGAAGTTGACTTGCTGGTGTGTTTTGGATCATTGTCCTGCTGCATAAGCCAAGTACGCTTGAGCTTAAGGTCACGAATTGATGGATGGATATTCTCCTTCAGGATTTTCTGGTCAATTGCAGAATTCATGGTTCCATCAATTATTGCAAGTTCGCCAGCTCCTGAAGCTGCAAATCAGCCCCAGACCATCAAACTACCACCACCATGTTTGACTAATGATATGATGTTATTTTTATGAAATGCTGTGTTAGTTTTACGCCGGATGAAACAGGATGCACACCTTCTATAAAGAAAAAAATCAAGATGTTTTATTGACACATGTGAGATGAGCCTTTGTGTTGGCTTTTGTCTTGGAACTCTCACATGGATGCCATTTTTGCCCAGTCTGTTTCTCATTGTTAAATCATGAACATAGACCTACAGATAAACATTTTATACAGTATGCAAATTAGGTGTATGATTTCCAGAGTGTCTAGCACAAGGCACAAAATCTGATGCATTTCCCAATGTATTCTGGGCTTTGTTTTGTGTCCTGTGCTAAAAAAAGAAGAAAGTTTTTAGAGGACTCAAAGTGGTTGTAAATCTTAGACATGAAATGTGAACCAAGCATATCCCTCTATAGTGTGTACTTCTCAATTAAGAACACTAAGTGACATTTCGGTCTGTGGATTAATTAATCTGCTATCAGCCTGAATCACTTGACAAGTTTTCCTGGTACTAAGAGAAAAATAATGACAGGGGAGTAACCTGCAGCAGATCGATAACCTCAGCTCTGTCCCTGTGAGCTTTGTGAAGGGGGTGTGTCTCTTCCCTCCAATCAGCTCTCAGAGCTTTCCTCACTGAGCTCTGCAAAGTTTCATTTTTGCTTTCCACTTCCTTTTTTCTGAAATATCAGACAAGCTTTATACAATTACAACTTTTAATGGATGCAGACAAGAGCAAATTGTAGATAAATAGGTACAAATTATGTATGAGGATTTGTTTCTTCTGAGGCCACTCACTTCACTGGGTGTATGTAAGGGTTTACAACCTCTTTAAGGCTCAGTTCATAAAGATACCAAACTAAAGGGGGGGTATACTTATTTTTAAGAAAATTAAAGTTATTTTCAGCTAAGTCCAATGAGATTTGAAAATACAGTAGCTTTTCTAAATTAGAGAGCCTTATACTTGTAGAAGACAAAAAAGTAAGTGCGTGACCTTTTGCAACATTTTCAATCTAAAGTTATTATCACTACCATGTAGGTGCACAGTGCTGATGCATTTTGAGGGTAACCCCTCTTCTTCAGACCTCAATAAGTCAATATTTCATGTTAGATAATGGCCCCCAGTATCCTCCAAGGTGGCATAAGTTGCTAGCCCACCTTCTGTGAACAGCACTAAATGTATGAGCTCTTCCTCATCATCAACTGAGCACACACATTTAATGCTGTTCACAGCAGGTTAGTCTATGTCCCATGCTGCCTTAGAGCATACTGGAGGCCATATTATGTGAGATGCCAATTGAGGTCATATAGCTCTGAAGAAGAGGTGTTACCCTTGAAATACATCAGCAATGTGTGTTTGGATGGTTAAGCTACTCGGATTCAATAGTAGATCACTTATATCCAGTGAGCCTTAACCTGGATGGATGTGATGGATAATACGTTCTTCTTGTCAAACACCTTTGTTAGTATAAGACAATATTCATAAGTAGCATGAAAGATATTGCACTTTGTGCGTTGTTTTTTTCTTCTTGTTTCATCTAATGATGCACCAGTCTGGAGAAAGCTGCAATGATGTTGATATAAATTTTTATTTTTATTTTGTGTTTCTATAAGAATATTCAGTATCATTTGGTATCTTTCTAAACTGAGAAACTTGAAAGCACATGAAAAGGAGCTGGGAGCTCCACCTCCTTGATGGATATTGAAATCCAAAATATTCATATTCTATATTTTATGCCTTTTTAATAAAACAAATTTAATGCTCTAGTGCAAGAACCTCCAAACATGCACAAACTCCAGCTTATGTTGCTGTTACTGGGGTTTCATTAAATACATGGGAACAACAGGGATAATATTAAGGACATTTCCAGCTTTGAATTATTTTTAGCTGATCTCATCTCACCTCCAGCAGCTAACAGAACAGGGAAGATCTCATCACCACCAGCATGCCAACCATTTTTTTGTTCTGTTTGGCAGCAAAGAACAGTTTCAATTAAAAGAGTACTGCAGAACTTAACAATACAGTGCTCGTTTCAGGACTATGTCCAATATTCCATCACAGCATGTTTTTCACATCACCTTGCCATGATTGTCAGTTAGTAATTAGAAACTTAGCAATAGTAGTAGGGTTTCCACAGAAGTGTGAGAAAGCCTGGCATAGGAAAACTAAAGATTGGTTAGTCATGATGATAGACATTCAAGGATCATCACAGACATTTGAGGATAGATCTCCCCCTCCCTTGTCTCTGCTTCAAGGGAATTCATGCTTTTCTTTTTGGTGGTGCTGCCCCTACGATAATATAAATAGAACATAGAGTTTAATAAATGTAATACAATTCAGTGATGATGAGAACTGAATAATGAAATGATTTGGTGTGTTTGTACAGACAGGTTACAAAGGACTTTTATGCAGACTCTAAGAAGATATGCACTTAACTGACTTGACTGAGTTTCATAGTAACTTTATGTTCTGTGATGCAGGTGGAATTAACTGGAACTACAACCCCATTGGTGCATTTTTTGGGAGGATAAAGCTTTTGTTTGTATGATTTTGCCATAGGTCAGAATTCCTAAATATGGATGTGCCAAATGGGAAAAGCTTTTTAAAAAATTATTATTTTTAACAGTAGAGCATAGCTATACTTATATTGCCGTCATTGCTATGTATTAGAATGTATGTATTTTTCAATACTGGATTTCGGGAATTGTATTCTGTACCTGATTAAATACTATGGCAATGTCATATTTAAATAGAATAATTATTAACACTGCCTGAATACATTATGTTTAGAACTCGCATGTGTCCTACTTTTCCAAAAGGGAGTCTTGATTTTGTATGCTGGAAGTTGAAACACAAATTTTTTAAAGTATTATTATAGCCTATCACATGCAACACTTATGTTAACTTAACATATGGGCCTTTTTTTAAGGTAATGCATAATGCAATAATTGTGTGTGTGGAGTGCAGTAAACCATTGCAACCTTAGCAACCAATCAAAATGCATGATATGACTTAAGTAAATGCAAATAGAATTGGTTTGTATGGCTCTCTGCATTTTACACATCATTGCTTGTTTCACATGTTTTACTTAATAAGTATGACAATGTTGCTTTTTTGACAGTGCCAGTGAATGCTTTAGGTCAAACATCTAATTTCTTTTGTAACGAAATATTTTAGGTTAAAGCAGTATTAAACTGAAAACCAAAACTGTAATATATTGCACCTTACCAATAATTAGATATGGTGGTTGCCTCAGTTTTCTATTCTTTGACCTTCTTCCCTCTGTGTTGACCTGTTGATATGGTCAAAAACACTCCTCCTGTATTAGTGAGAAACAACACTGGAGGAATGAGCACAGGAGGCACAGCAGACAGAAGCATTATCAGTTTGGGGGAAGGGGAGTGTTAAATGTACAAACTGAAGCCAAACTCCAGCTGACATTTTATAAACAGTTACAGCAACATTTTTTTTCCTTTAGTGATAAAGGTTTTACATGAATAAATAAAAGCTGATGATTTCAATCACCCCTGCCATTGTTAAATTGTCTCTCTCATCCCTGTAAACTGAGACATTCTACTGCAGAGCTTGAGCTTCTGAAAAACAACAGCCTTGATGGCTGGATCACCAGATAAAAATAGAAAGAAAACAAAAAAAGGAAACTAATGCAGCCATCACAAGCAATGTTTGCTTTTAGGTTTAATATTGCTTTAAAGAATAATGTTTACTTATTGGTTTAAAATTTTCTGCATGCAGCTCTATTATTTTAAAATGTTGGAAACCAAACTTAATTTCTAATAGTCTCTTGCTTGATAAGCTATGTGTTGGCTATATACCGTATACTGTTACTCGAAAATAAAATGTCTATGTAAATTAAAATGGTAGAATAGCATGCAACAAAATCATAATGATTGTTCCCCAGATTGAACCCTCAGGGTTTAAAACCAGTTATGCCAACTGACTGCAGGTTGTACTAACCTACTGCTCAGCTCTGTGTTTCTAGGCAGATTTCAATGATATCATTATACTTTTATAGTAGTAGCCAAAATATAATATTCATTTTAATGTTACAATATTGTGTCCATTTTTCTGGTATCTCATATCACAGTCAACTCCTTAAGTCCATTAAAATCAGCAACATACTTTGCCATGCTGGGAATTATTTTATTAAAGATAACAATTGCAGACTACTAATAGAACAGCAAATCTCCTTTTGATATTTGGCCAATAAAGGGTTCTATATCTTTGCTATGATTCTACTGAACTGCTAAAAGCTGTTTGTTTGCTATGAGCAGAAAATCATGCAAAAACTAATAATAAAATTAATAATAACTATTTTGCATTGCAGAGAACAACGGTGTTGTTCAGCTGAAAAGGGCCACATTTGTACGGTATACAAAAGTTGAAAGGATGATCACATATAAATGAACTTTTTTGCTTTTTACTTGAAAACTAATAATAATATTAATAATAATAATATAATATAATAAAAGTGTGCATACTCTGGCAGAAATTGTGAAATTTTGGCATTGATATTGAAAATATGACTGATCATGCCAAAAAATGCTCTTTAATTGAAGGATGATGATCATATGAAGCCATTTTTTATCAAATAATTGTTTGGCTCCTTTTTAAATCATAATGATAACAGAAATCACCCAAATGGCCATGATCAAAAGTTTACATACCCTGGAATGTTTGGCCTTGGTACAGACACACAAGGTGACACACACGGGTTAAAATGCCAATTAGAGGTTAATGTACCACATCTGTGGCTTTTTAAATTGCAATTAGTGTCAGTGTATAGTCAATGAGTTTGTTAGCTCTTACGTGGAAGCACTGACTAGGCTAGATACTAAGCCATGGGGATCAGAAAAGAACTGTCAAAAGTCCTACGTAACAAGGCAATGGAACTTTATAAAGATGAAAAAGGACATAAAAAGATGTCCAAAGTATTGAATATACCAATCAGTACTGTTAAATCACCTATTAAGAAGTGGAAAGTTTGGGGATCTCTTGATACCAAGCCAAGGTCAGGTAGACCAAGTAAGATTGCAGACATAACTGACAGAAGACTTGTCCGGGATTCAAAGAAAAACCCACAGGTAACCTCAAAAGAAATACAAGCTGCTCAGGAAAAAGATGGTGTGGTTATTTTTAAGGAGTACAATACGGTGATACTTGAATAAAAATGAGCTGTTTGCAGGGGCAGACTGACCATTTGGAAATTCGGGCACTGCCCGAGGGCCCAGGGTCAGTAGGGGGCCCCATGAGATGCCCCTGGTACCTTTTTTATAGGCTTTTTTGAGTTTGGGCAAGGACACAGGGGCCCCAAGACCCCCTTTTGCCCGGGGGCCCCATGAGTTGTCAGTCCGCCCCTGGCTGTTTGGTCGAGGTGCCAGAAAGCAGTGCATCTTGTGGGCTGCAGTTGGAAAGCCCTTACATTGAATCACACAGAGCTAGGATTTTGGCAATGAATAAGGCATTTCAATAATCATTTAGGACATACTACATATTTTTTGCAGTCTTTTTTTGCTGCATAGTTTTAAGCAAAGATATGCCTGTTGCTAGAAGTTAGTTTACATCTTAGGTTTTCTCACTGGTCTGCTTTAAGACTCAGGCCATACTTTGCATGAAAATATGAAGAAAATCCAGCTTTAGTGCTCTTGTAGCTTTGTACCACCTTATCGATGATTGCAATTACAGGTTTTATTGCACCACTGCAGCCAAGAAAGAATAACAATAAATTCAAGTGTTTATAAATATATAATAGATACTAAAACATTATTTCAATACAAACAAAATGCAGTTTCACAAATACAGCAATAAATACATCTTTTAAGGCCCACTTTCAGTTCTTACTGTCAGAGCAAACAGGGAAGCTTTTGCTAGCGTATCAAGTTGTGTTACACTCCAGACAACTGATCATCATTGCAAGTCTATGGCATTTAGCCTTGTGTTTCCATTCAGACTGTAACAGCAGTTGGCAAAGTGGAGTGAAACAGTTTTGGCCACAAAGCCAGTTACACAGCGAGACCCAGTAAACCAATTTAGTTCTTACAAAACTGGTACAACATTTTTCTGTGCTTGAGCCAGGGACAGAGTTTCTGCCTGTTCAAACTTAAGCTAGAATTTTGATTGTGCCCTTTGATAAAGTATCCATAACTTATCACACTACTGATGATTGTCAATAATTACTGATAATAATGAAGGTCTAATTGTAATTCTAAAAAATATTGAAGTTTCTTATTGATACAGAATGAGACCAATACCATCTGGTCACCCATGAATACTGATAAATGTACTTTGTATTAGTAAGTAGTAAGCCAATCTCAGTGAATGCTAAATAGCCCACCTTTCCCCTTCATATATTGAGATTAATAGAAGTGTATGTTTATGTAAAGCAGGATGCATGCATGCTACTATTAACTATTAAAACATGGTTGCAATGAAAATATCAATTTGGTTTATAATGAGATGCCTGAGTTATTGTTTGCCTGAGCAGCTTAATAATAGTATAGACAGTTTTGATTGACTTTCCCATGCACACAATTGGATATTTAAAGTGAACACATGTTCACTGGGCTATGAGAACTTTCCAATCCTTCACTATATCAGTCATCATAATGTCAGTGCATCGTTAAGGCATATTCTTAAACTGGATCATAGAGCTTTTGAAAAAAAGTGCTGCTTTATGCCACGATGCAATGAATGTTAATGTACGTGGGTCAAAGGAACTCATTGTTGTCAATCTGGGTCTGTTTTGAAAGTTTTTACCATTAAAAAATTTATTTATTTTAGGTAATCAGCTTCCATTTTACCTAACTTACGTCTTTCATTATTACAATGGTTTACTTTCACTGGGATTGCACACTTTACAAATTGATCTTTGTTATGTAGAAAAAGACAACAATTTAATTTACAGAACTGTCTGAACGGTACTTTAGCAAAGCCTTGTTTCAAACTAAGTAACTTTTTGCTGCAAAAGTAAATTATACTCAGAAGTTCAGGATGTGTAATAGTACAGCGGTAGAACAAACGTGTTTGTAGGATTTTAGCAGTGACTGAATTAAAAATTCAGAAGGTTACTTGCCATGTACATGGGAAAAAAAGCATATACTGGTTCCATCCATGTTCTTTTAATATGCTCAGAATTCATGAGCGAATTCTCTTTTCCATACAATCTGATCCTAAGATTTGAAATTGAGCCAGCTAAGAATGAACATATAACTTGTTTCATTTTGTCTAAATTAACTTTGAGACAGTAAAGGTATATCTATAGGGAAATACTAACAAAAAGACTCAAGATCTGTGACTGATATTGTGAAGCAATGTTCAGTGTCAGTTTACAAAAAGAATTAAGGTGGCAACCACATACAGATAATCAAAGCAAAAAAAGCTCATGAGATTTAGTAGCCAGAGCTTGTTCAATGGAAAATAAATGCCATTGAACAAGCCTTAATGACCCTCATTATAATAATTGGCTTGGTATCTCCCTAGCATTCCATTGGAATCTTTAGCTCATTTTCAAAAACATCTTCCTATGTTTAGGTTTTGTATTGAAGCTAAGATTGGTGGCCACAATTTTAAAGCAACGGTCTACCTACACCTTAATGTATGATGGGCAGAACAACTCAGATGAAAACCTTAAGAAACTCTAAACCAAAACAATGAAAAAGACATATTAGAAATATAATTATTTTCGATAATGTATTCTTCCACATTCAGTATGACAGAAATATGCTGGCTTCATAGTCCATAGGTCTTAAAGAATGCACTGTGTATTTCAGATATGGATGTCTGAGTAAAAATAATATCTCCTAAGTACACAGGAAAAAGACAGAAGCTCTAAGGTTAATAGTTAAGAGCTCATTAACCAGTAATAACCAAGATACTGTTATTTCATTCAAAATGATACTGACAGAAAATAGAGGCACTCAAAAAAACATGGCTTGATTCACTAGGCGATAATGCATATGTAATTTGCCATACTGATCCATGTTTTCAGCCATGTGGCTGTTATTTTCATCTCAAATTAGTTTTCATTGTTGTAAATAATGACCATTACAGCTTAATGAATTGATCCACACATTTCATTGTACTTCAAACGAAGAAACTTGATCTGTCTAAGGTTTTTCTTTACTTTGGTGATAATTCCTTTTACTACTTCTTGTGTCTTTGAACATAAAGGGAAATCTCCCCAATAGGACAGAGAATGCAAAAAGTACAGCGGTTTTAAATCCTCTCTACAAAACTTAAAAAGTTTTGGATTTGAATATACTTTAAATTAGGCTTATAATCTCCCTGTTGTGCTTGACACAACCAAACTGTTTTGGTGGTAATAATAGAATCTGGCAAAAAAAAAAAACGTTTGCTCATCCACAGACTTATATTTGTATGTGTTTGTGGGACTGTCATGGATTTTACTCCAAGATTTCTTTTTTATCACATACTGGCTAAGGTAATGGGAAAACATATTTCTATTCTAGTATAAATTGTGATATATGCTGTGCATAGTTTAGATGTGATTTGAAAGACAGGTTTATACATATATATCGTGACTTACTATTGGTATCTCTTAAATTATTAATCTATCAATGACATATTGCTATTATTACTGCTGCAGATAGTGACTTACTTTTCGGTGTTTCAAAGTGTACTACTGCACATTACATTTCAGTTGAATGCCTATTTCTAACATAAATTACATATTCAACGCAAATTTAAATTCTAATTCCTAGCTATTTTAGTTATTTACTTCTCATTGTATTAGTGGGCCCTTGGCGGTATTGTTCTACTAACTAGTAATGAAGTACAAATTATGTAACCATAGTAACACAGTATTACGCATAAGAGGTGTAATCTGGATTTCTGATAATGAATGGTATAAAAATATGCATTTTTGGATAGCCATCATAAGATGAATATTAATATAAATAGTAGATTATATGACAGGAAAGACAGGTGTAAAAATGGCTCAGGTAACCTTGGAAACACAGAGAATTAATTAGGTGTAGTTTTAGGCATTTCGCTTTAGGAGTAAGAATATGCAGACTGTGTATTTATTGGTGACAAATATGAGGGTTTCATCTATACAGTATGTGCTGTGACTTTTGAAAAGTACATTATTATCATCTCAAAACAGAAGTTAGATACATGTATTCACTTCCATTAAAGTCTAGATACCCTTCTAAGTATGTATGCTGCCAAGTGGCCAAACGCTGTTGGTTGTTGTGGTCAGATAACTATAGGAGTTCACAGGCATCACATAGGTTATTTTTTAACTGGTATTTTAGTTCCAGACAATATACCTAAAGGCAAACAATTATCACATTACATCCACTTTTCGGGCATAACTAAACCCTAGCTCAAACTTTTTCTATACTGTTACAGACTGTTTTTTGCTAAGGTGTGGGAGTTTCTTTAAATTCCACAACACTTTCTTTCTACTTTAGAAATCCAGTGCTATGCCCATGCATCATGCACGTTCTGGTGGAGTCCTGTTTCTGTACCTGCACCATTCGAAAACATGTGCATTATTGTTTGGGAATTTCTTATGATGCCGTGTGCTCCCATAGTCCAAGATGTAAGTGTTGACAGGCATTAGCTTGCTTTGAGTCCATGCAGAGTATACATTTCAGGGTGACAATGCTGCTTCTGCTTAGTCAGCTGCTCAGGGGGTATTGCCAACCATAGACAGGAAGTGGAGATAAGATAATTATCACATGTGAGTATCATCCTCTGCAGCATTCAGGACCACACACCCATATGATTCACTTGTCACATGATCAAGATAGAAGACACCATGAAAAAAAGGAATGCATCTTGATCATTCTTAAAACTGACAAGAGTTTACATTTGGGGTAAGGTTATTAGGCGAGGAAGGGGAAGGCAACCTGGAATTGACCTAAATTAAGATACAGTAAAATGCAACCCTCCCAACTTTAACCCAAGGAAAATCAAAGCAACCATAGGAAAGAAAATTATTTTCTGATCCCGACTTCTACTCTAAACTACATCATCTCTTATGATATTTACAACATTGGATATTTTTAGTAGTAAGGAAACCATGCAGTCCTTTGCACATACCAAATTTGGTTTTGCTATTGGAGACACCTTAATGTCTTGTAAGAAGAGGATTAAAATATACAAATGATCAATTAAAATCTGACAGAGAAAGATGAAATGGCTATTGCTATTCAATTTACAGAAAGTCTTTGTCTCTGAGCATTTCTTTCTCTGTAAATACTGATCTTTCCCTAAATGTTGTACTGAGTACCAGCCCACAAGTAAATATGCATTTGCCTTTACCCTAGTCTTCCCTTCCTTTCTGTTTTTAGAAGGTCGTGCAATTGATGTAAGCAAAGCAAGATAATATAGAGAACTATTTTACTGCAAATTATCACTAAATATTTGGGATTATAAAATGCCACATAGGTATGGGAGTTATTGAACGGTTTCATACGATCAAAGTAAACCATTTTTCATATAGCAAGAATGACTGTGAATATACTGTACATTTTTATTAGCTCCTTTACCTGTGTTGAAACAAATACTTGTCTATGTGTGTCTTTAAGGGCAACAAAAAATCAGAAAATCTTAAATAAGCATTTCATTTTTGTCTTTAAATTTTACCTTCTATTTCCATATCAGGACATGTCTATGTAAAAATTAGCAGCAGAACCCCAAGCTGCCTCCAAAATCATCTTTAAGAAATATTAATAAAATCATTATAATCCCTTTAATATTCGTTTATAAAATGTCCCTTTATTTCTCCCAGAGAGAGACTGTTGATTTTAAACACTGCCACATGAGACTAAGAATTTTTCATGTTAGGCAATAAATATCCAGTGCATAAAAATGTACAGATATACAATATATCAACATTAAAGAATACAAATATTTTCAGATACAATGAAAGTTGTGTTAAAAGTACCAGTGAATCATATAAAATCAAGGTCTCTGAGCTTTCAAACATCTTGGGAATTTCTGGGAATATTCTGTTACAAAATGCTGCACAGCCTAATGGACCGTATAACAACATATGTACAAAAAGGAATGGCTGTCAGTGTTGTTATTTCATGTGTGTTTAGCCAGAAAAAAAGGCTAGATGGTTTAGCTCCTAAGTTCCTAGTTTGTGAATAGATTTTTTATTTATTGATGTGTATAATGTTTGTATAGGTAATTTGTAAATCAATTAGGTAGATTTCCTTCACTGTTACTTTAATATTTTATGTGGCATTGGCAGACATAAAGATAAAAATAACTAAGAATTTCTACCTACTATTATCAATGATCCCCATAGACATACCTCCAACCCAAACATTGCTAGTTATCAATTCACCTTAGCAGAATGGAATTTGTGGCAGGTTTACTCATCTTCGTCCAATTATTGCATTGAATATGATGTATACAGAGAAGCTAGACTGGATCTCTTTATACCTAAACAGGCAAATTAATGATAAAGCAAATATTAAGGTGATTGCTCCTCTTCAAGGCCAAGTACACCAGATAGCATGAATCATTAATTTAGAATCATTTGATTCTTAGCCTAGCACAAAATGCTCTGGTGGAAAATGTTTAGGGACAGCCATATCAAAACAGTTGCTGCAGTCTGCATTCCCTTTAATACAATAAATGCTGTAATAACTGCACATATGTACAGAGACATTTGGCTTCATTCATTTTTCATATTACAAATGCAAGACAGCCGTTAACAGACTTTGTTAAGAGCTCCCATTTGGTGATTTTTGTGTCTCAGTTGAATTTCTCTGAAGAGTCTTTGGAAATGTTTTCAGGAAATTGGATTATCAAACAGTCTAGGCTACTATCCTTCAAAACATCAAATATAGGTGCAACTTTGTATATTTAACTTTTTCTTCTGCAAGGAAAATAATCAGTGTTTTTCTGAACACAAGGCAAATTGGTCACACAAACAAACAGGGAAAATGCACAAATTTAGGTAGTTACAGATTTGCACAGGTAAACATTTTTTATGGAAATTAAAGCACCTGCAAAGGAATGTTGAAGAGTAGAATTGGGGCCTCTCTTTGCAAAACCATTGCACAGAGCAGGTAAGTATGACAGGTTTATTTTTTTTAATTGTTTCCTTTAGAATTAATTTAATGCATTGTCTGCATTAAGGTAAACAACTTTCCACATGCTGCTAAAATACTTGCAGCACTGATAGTTTTTCTCCCTGCTCTCACAGGACAGACTGATAGCAGCAGGAGTCATTGGCTTCTGCTGTTGTCAGTCAAAATCCAGTGAGGAGGAAATGGAGGCATGGCCAAGCTACTCTGTGTGTCTATGGACACATACAGTCCAGGTCAAAAGCATGCCTACACTTTTGCCTCCATAGCACAAAGCTTGCTATGGGGGCACATGGCAAAGAGGAGGAGAAGACAGCACCAGCAGGGGACCCCAGAAGAGAAGGTAATGGCTGGCTCTGTGCAATATTATTGCCTAGAGCAGATAAACATAAATCTCTTTTTTGTTTTAGATAAAAAGAAGTAGCATTTAATATCACTTTAAAGGTATCATTGTAAAAGAAACACTTGCGATATCTTTAACCTTCAGTACCCACAACCAACCATTCTTTTGCTACTCCAGGCTCTTTCTCCTAGTATACAAAATATTTCACTTAGATTTATACTTTTCTAGGTAGAATCAAAGTGAATAGGGTTACTTTACTAAAGGAAAATAGGCCGTTCACTTTGCAAGGTAATTTGCCCCAGAGATTAGTGAATGTAGTGACATTTCCCTATGCAAAGAATATCCAAACACATGCAAAATGCATTTTTGCTTGTACATGATCGGATTATGAAAGTCAGCATAGCTTCAACTCATTTACTAAGCTCTAGGGAAAATTCCCTTGCAAAATGTACAGCCTATTTGTCTTTATAAATCCTTTTCTCTCACTCTAGATTTTCCCTCTTGCCACTTGCTGTAGTGCCACAAAGCTTTGTTTTCCTCTTGTCTGAATATGTACTTTTGGTCTTGAACAGCTTATTAGCTTATTTTAAGGGTTAGCTCAAGCCTCCTCACACAAGTCACACAGGGAGAGGGTGTATCTGAATAAATCTGTATGAATTACTGAGAGCATGGGGTTCTTTTCGGGTACCTCCACCTCCCAGTCCAGTGGATTCCATCCTTAGTGAGATCAGGGCCCCTTGTAAATGATTCAGCAGCCTTCCCTGACCCAACAGTAAACTTAAGAGTTCACTCATACTCATACAGTGAAAGTATGGGAATGCAAACTATGTATGTAGCATTTACTAAAGAGGGTGTCATCAATTAAATACATACATTACTGTCATTTAAATAGACACAATGGAAAGCAAAATAGAAATAAAATGTATTTCCACTTTTGCAGCCAAATTTGAGAAAGCTCCAATATATGTGTGTTATTTGTTTCCATCCGCACAACATGCCTAAAAACATTTTTTTAAATATTTCTTGACTTATAGATGTTTCTCAGGAGGAGGTGCAATTGCTGTCTGCAAGGTTTTCTGAACCTTAGAGTGAGTCTCTCCCAGGCATGTCCTCATTAACGTACAATGCTAGAAGCCCATCCTCTACACCTTTAACCTTTTGTTAGGACAGAAATCTAGTTACAATTGATAATTAAGGTCTGCCAAGACAGTACAAACAGTGTTAATTATGGCTAACACCTCTGCCCAGCCCCCTTACAAACAAAGAGAACTACCTAGGATTCTCCTTGCTGGAGGGTATAGAATAAATCATCTAAAAAGGTTAGCTGCATTTTGTTTACATTTTTCTTTTAAGTTATGCTATCTGAATGGGAACATGCAACAAATTTATTGGGTGTTATCACAATTTGACTGCAAAATTTGAAATACACTTTACCACAAGCCTTTATCATTAAATGCCTAAGAAATTCCTATTAGAGACTGTGAACCCCATAGTTGGCAGGAAGTGTAGAGATGTTCCATAGTTATCTGAAAGATTTGTTGACGTGATTTAAGAAAAACAGAGGAAACAAATGTGAACTGATGCCCCTGGCAACCAAGAACTGTTGTCTCAGTTGCTCTGGTTGCTTTATCTACTTCAGTTGTCTCTTCTTAATTAGTAATAACTCAGTCTCACTCTACAGCAGCAGGCACACTTTATGTACTGCAGACTGTGCTCAGCAGTCACCAGAGCTGTGTATGTAATGCAATTATGTTTTCCATACACTCATAAAGTGCTGCTCTTAGTAGGTAACAATGGTGTCTCATCCCAGCTATGTCACAGACTTGTATGGACTGTACTTCCCACTGACAATGATCCAATATTGCCCTGATCTATGCCAAGAAAAATCACACCATCAGTCTAGGTTATGTCCAATCCATCTTATCTTTGTGGCGTACACACTGTAAAAGCACACCCATGATTATCATTTACAACACAGTGCTAAGCTTTATTATGGCAATACTAAGACAATAACTCCATCATCATGTGAAAGTTCATTTTACACTGACTATTCATATAACCCCAGCACTAGCATAGAGAGCTTGCTGCTAGGTTCTCATTGCTGAAGTAGACAGGAAGCCATTGCCTGGCAGCAGGGATGCCAAGTCCCAGCAGCTGAGTGTGGCCCAGTGGTTGACAACCACTGTATTAGATTACTTCATCTTATTTAGATGCCCTGCATAACAGAAAAAAGGATGTAAATCTATTAAACTGGATGTCTTTAGTACAATATATATCTGGCTGCATATTTCTGTGACTTAAACTGAAATCTTCATTCAGTAGTGATTGCACAGAACATTATTCTTTTCTGACCTTTCAGTCTGATTCTCTACCTGAAACTATGAACAATTACTATTAATAGTATTCCTAAACCTCCATTTCCCTAAATGTATTGCTTTTAAGAAGAATTTGAGTCTTTGTTTCCCATTTACCCACTTAACACATCCAGTCTTCTGCAACTTAAATATCATCCATCCCTCTCTCATACATGCTACAGGATAAATAAAAGTGCTCACCTTCTTTAGATACCAGTATGACTATTATTATAATACAGAATTTATATAGCGCCAACAGGTTGCTCAGCGCTTTACAATATAACGGGAGACAATACAGCAACAATACAGTTCAATACAAGAGGGTTAGGAGGACCCTGCTCCTTGGAGCTTACAATCTAAGACTATTGTAGCAGCATTTTCTTTTGCCTACCAATGAACAGGATGACACAAATATAATATATTTCAATACATTCTGAACTCTTCTTACTATCCAAGTGTTACTCTGTGCCAGTGCCTCAACTGGTTACCTGTTGCACAAAGAATTCAACTCATATTTATAACTTCTAAGTTATCTCTAGCATGGCCATCTGTAGATTGTTAACTTCCATATACCCCTTCTTGTTTATTACTCTAGTTCTAGTCATTCGTTCAAATTAAATTGAGTTTAGAATTTTGGATGAGCCTCTTCATATATCTACTCTACATATCGTATATAGTTATCTAAACCTTCAAAAGGCGCTTTAGGACTTCCTTCTTCAAACAATAATGATGTGATCAAATATTATTATTATTATACAGGATTTATATAGCACCAACAGTTTGCTCAGCGCTTTACAATATAACAGGAGACAATACAGCAACAATACAGTTCAATACAAGAGGGATTGGAGGGCTCTGCTCCTTGGAGCTTACAATCTAGGAGGGAGGGGCTAGTGGTACAAAAGGTAGTAACTGTGGGGGATGGACTATCTTCAGTGAATGATTCATCCCTCCCTATTCCTTCACTTGCTGACAAGTATTTTCTTATATCTTATTTTTTCCCCTTATCCCAAGGGTGTCCAAACTTTCTATACAAAGGGTCAGTTTACTGCTCTTCAAACTTTAGGGGGCCAGACTGTGGCCAGTGGGAGTAGAAAATGTTATGGTGTCAGTGGTAGTAAACAGTGCCCCATCTTCGGTATTAGGGAGATGAATAGTGCCCCATCATTGGTGTCAGTGGGAGGAATAGATTCCCGTTGTTGGTGTCAGTAGGAGAAATGGTGCCCCATAACTGGTGTCAGTGGAACATATAGTGACCCATCATTGGTGTCAGTGGAAGGAATAGTCTTCCATCATTGGTGTCAGTGGGGGGAATAGTGCCAAATCATTGGTGTCAGTAGGAGAAATAAAGTTCTGGAACTCTGCCCCACTGTTGCTGATAGTGAAAGGAGTAATATCCTGAGAGCCAGATAAAAGCAATCAAAGGGCCCCCATCCAGCCCTCAGACCACAGTTTGGAGGCCACTGCCTAATCCCATTAAATGTTAAACTATTACAGTTGCATTCTCTCTCTTATTGAATATTCTAAATTTTATGTATGTTTTCTTATATAACTGTACACATTCTTTCCATATTTGTTTTACATCCCCTTGTTAAAGTTATTGGAGATGATATGAGTCAATAAATAATGATAATAGTAAAATTATCCCTGTAATATTCAAGAAAATTGAGTGACTACTTGTATTGTACTTAATGGAATCTATGTAAAAACAAATTTTCTTTGGAATAAAGTAGTAGTAGTTAGGACCCCTGTCAGTTTTTTTCTTTCTTTCTGTTTTCCATCCAGGATATTTTCTGTCACTTTCTGTCCCTGAGGCAAAACCTACAATAAAAGGAAATCTCTCCAAATCTAGGGATATTCCCTCTTAGAATGGTGTCATTAGAACAAGTTAAACTTTTGGAATATCCTCCTTCACCTCCCTTTTCTGAAACAAATCAAAACTTTGGATTGCCCATAAATTTCTATGCTAAAAACATTAGTTACCAGGACCAATAGAGATGATGGTTCTCCCCATTGGGGACACAGACAACACATATTAAAAAAAGAAGTTCTAACCCACATTCTTTCTAAAACCATGAGCAAAAAGGTGTGGCTTAACAAGCACTGAAAATCATGCATTTAGAATTATACAGCGCATATGAATGAATTTACCTACAGTATAACACTGTATATGAAAGAGAACAAAATAAATTGTTGCACTGGTATATATTTTATTCCATTGTAGCAGAAGTTTCAAATAACAGCTGATGTATGTGGAAATTCATAGGATCTGATTTCCTAAAATAACTTTTTCCAGCATACATGCAAAAACTCGAGTAAATAAGCCTAATGTCTATTTAAAAAAACAAAAAAAAAATCCTTCTATTATTTTTATTTTGTATTTATCTACTATGTGGAGTAGAAAAGTATTATTTCTTTATTCAATTGTTGAGAAAGTGTATGCACCAATGGCCTGTGCTGCTAGGACACCAATGGCCTGTGCTGCTAGTCAACCTTCTGTTGACTCTTCCCATTGCCAGATAAAAATTAGCATTTGACCTGCGAAAAGATTTCTCTTTATGTTGTTTGTTTGTACAGTATATGTCTTCAGATATATTTAGGAGAGTAGAGGCCAATGTTGATGGGCTTTTCTATAAGTCAGAATGGTTTATCTCTCTATATAAGTCTATAGAAATGCAAAAGCAGCTTAAAGCAGTACCTGTTAATAAAGGAGGTCAACTGCAGGCCAAAAGCACCTGTCAATGAATTCTTAATGATCTCAGAAGCGTCTCACACTTTAAAAGGAAGTTGCATTATGTGTCCAAAAAGTAAACATAGTACACGTATATTTTTTATGATTTATATTTGTACATAAAATAAGCCAAAACATCAATAAATACATAATTACCAACTCATAGGCCAAATAAGAGTATATAAAAGAAAAATGTCATTAATGGTTCATAGGATTGAGGATATTAAAAGGCTTATTAATGAAGCTGCCAATATGCATGCCTTTAGCTTTTTTTTCACACAGTGAAAACAATTTCACTTTTAGAAAGCTGACATTTAAGATTGATATTATATTGATTTTTCTATCTAGGAAGGAAATTTTGAAGCATAGTATGGATAAAATGTAAAGTGAATGTCGATAGGAATAAAAACTCATATCTGTTTGTGATTTTTCAGAAAGCTTACAACAATTTACAATTTTATTTTATTGGTCTTTAGAACATAAAAGCAATTCTCACAAAAATAAATAAGAGCCGGGGGTTATAGAGTTCAAGGCTTTGTCCAATGGTCATGAAGGTCAGAACACATGTTCCTATGGAATAACCCCTCCCCCCCAATTAAAAGTACTAAACCATAATAGGTAATCCTGTGCAGTCCTACCAATTAGACAGTCAGAATCTGAGCCATGTTAAAGTTTTAACAGAGTGATGTAGAATGCTGTAGTGTAACATTGTCCTAATCAGCAGAAATGTCTGTGTAATCTGCAAGCAGAATCCAGAGAACATTTCTTAGGGTCTCTGAAAGTGGAGTTCCACTCACAGTGCGAAAAAATAAAAGTCAGCAGCTACAAAAACTGTAGCTGCTGACTTTTAACAAACAGCCACTGAGCTGTCCCACGATCCTGCAGTGCCCCCGTTGCAGCCCGTTTTACTGGCTGTCCTGCATTACAGGCGCTGGCATCTTCAGTGTGGGCACCCGGCTGTGACAGCTTGTGGCTTCGCATCCAAATGCCCACTGTGCTGCGCTTCCTGAATTGCCCTGTAGTCTTCTGGGACCTGTCATATGTCCCGCAAGACTATGGGGCGGGAGTGAGGGAGGACACCTTCCCGCTTCCGATCACCTAGGCCAGTGGTGGGCAACCTTTTTTTTCAACTGAGCCAAATCTTGCCAAAACCACGATTGAAATTTGTTTTGAGAGCCACATTTTTAAAACTGAAAATACATCCCCCATATAGTAATTCATCCCCCATAGTAATTCATCCCCCATATAGTAATTCATCCCCCATATAGTAATTCATCCCCCATAATAATTTATCCCCCATATAGTAATTCATCCCTCATAGTAATTCATCCCCCATATAGTAATTCATCCCCCATATAGTAATTCATCCCCCATATAGTAATTCATCCCCCACATAGTAATTCATCCCCCATAGTAATTCATCCCCCATATAGTAATTCATCCCCCATAGTAATTCATCCCCCATATAGTAATTCATCCCCCATAGTAATTCATCCCCCATAGTAATTCATCCCCCATAGTAATTCATCCCCCATATAGTAATTCATCCCCCATATAGTAATTCATCCCCCATAGTAATTCATCCCCCATAGTAATTCATCCCCCATATAGTAATTCATCCCCCATAGTAATTCATCCCCCATAGTAATTCATCCCCCATATAGTAATTCATCCCCCATAGTAATTCATCCCCCATATAGTAATTCATCCCCCCTATAGTAATTCATTCCCCATATTGTGTCAATTCACTTACCTTTGCTCCGCGCGTTCCTCTCGCCGTGTTCCCGCACCGTTCCGGTCTTCAGGGCGGACTGTGAGAGGAGAGGAGTTCGTCACGCTGCCCCGCCTACATCCTGACAGCCAATGTTTGCCACGCTCCGGGGGCCGGATTAAAAGGTCCGCCGGGCCGTATGCGGGCCGTAGTTTGCCCATTGCTGGGCTAGCTGCAGAGTCCTGACTTTTGGGGCGGCCGCCCAAGAGGAGGGAGGGGAGCGGGCGCCCGGCACACAGAAGAGCCGCATTAGAGTGTGTAAAGAGCCGCATGTGGCTCGCGAGCCGCGGCTTGCCGACCACTGACCTAGGCGACCACAGCAGAAGTGGGAGCAGGTACCTGGCAATTTCGGGTACCTGCTCCCCCCCCCCACTCCCCAAAGGTGCCACTCCTTAATGGAGAGCGGGGAACCAATCTTTAAAGTGGAACTTCCCCTTTTGGGTGGAACTCTGCTTTAAAGTGTGATTCACAGAGCATGTGAACATGCTGTGCAGTCTGCATGCATTTCAAGATTTCAAAGCAGGGATGAGAAACAAAGAGATCTACTAGTAAAAGCAGCACAGAATGTACACATTGCACATTGTTAGGCACACATTTAACCCCTTGATCGCTCTAGATATTAACCCCTTCCCAGCCAGTGTCATTAATACAGTGACAGTGTCTAGTATTATCACTAATCACTGTATTAGTGTCACTTTTAGTGTCAGTGACAGTCAGTGCCCCCCCAGCATCAGTTATTGTCAGACTGCCTGCTGCATTATCGCAGTCCCATTATAAGTTGCTGATCACTGCCCTTAATAGCATAAAAAATAATAAAAAATCCAATACATATACCACAGTTTGTAGACACTATGTTTATATTGAAAAAAATAAAAACCCAGTGATGATAAAATACCATCAAAAGAAAGGTCTAGTTGTGTGAAGAAACTGATATAAATCTTGTTTGGGTACAGCATTCAATCACCGTACAATTACCAGTTTAAGTAGCGCAGTGCTAAATGAGAAAAACTGGCCTGGTTATGAAGGGAGCCAAACCTTCCAGAACTCAAGTGGTTAAGACACTGGTTAATCTGTTCATGTCTGTACATATAAACAGTTAGGAGTGATGCATGTGCCACATATATAACAAGGAATATTCTACAAAATGGAAACCTATGTTTTTAGCCAGCTCTGTTTGCAGTTTGTTTTTAAATCATTATATATGTTGACACAAGTTTTCTGGAAATATTGCTAGACATATTCTTTCTGTCTCATTAAGCTAACGTTACAAGGTGATCTTTAGACATTTAGACATTTGAGTCAAACCTCTTGTCCCAGAAATAGAAATAACATTTATATTAGTGATGGGATGTTCTGTGCTCCCAATTCATCATACTGTGCAGGTGTGCTAGATGTATGAAATGCAAAAGAAATCTCTTGAGCGTTAATGTTAAATATGATATTCCTTCTCTAAATTCTCCTTTGTTCAAATATTTTATAAATTTTATCCTTTGGCAAAGCAGAGCCTTTGGAATATTCCTTAAATCATATCTAACCCCCTAAACAAAAATGTAATATAGTGCACCTTACCATTCCTTAGATGGTGGCTGCATTGTTTTTCCTTTTCTTAGGCTTTCTTACCTTTTGCTTTCACCTGCTGATCTTGCCAGTATCACACTTCCTGTCTTAGGATGATTAATGCTTACTCATTGTTCTGTATCAATGGAGAAGCACACTTATCACCTTAGGCTGCACTTCTGATTTGGACTGCAAACACCTCATAAGGGGGAAGGGGTGTAGTTCACATAAGATAGTTGAGGAAGCTGATAAAATTTATTTTATTAGTTTAATTACAGGTACTTATATTGGTAGCACTTCACATATATGTATTGTACATTCACATCAGTCCCTAACCCTCAAGGATTGCACAATCTAAGGTCCCTAACTTACTTTCGTACATACACATAATAGGGCCAATTCTACACAAGAACATGCAAACTCCAGGCAAGAGGTGCCATGGTTGAGATTCGAACCGATGACCCTAGTACTGCCAGGTGGAAGTGCTAACCATTTAGCCACTATACTACCCATAACATTGCTTAAAATTTCAGTTCAATGCACAGGAAGTGACAAGGACATTGGATTTCTGGCAGGATCAACAGGTATTTTCTGTATTGACAAAAGATTAACCTAATTTGAAAACATCAGACTAGTACAGTCATCACATCTAAGTACTGATAGGTTGCAATATATTACATTTTTGTTCTTATGTTTATATACACTTTAAATCAAAACTTTAAGTGAATGGTGGCTGTGGCACCATTAGCTATATTGTGCAAGTATCCACAGCAATCCCTGATCAGTAATTTCCCTCAATGCTTTGTCACTGGCATATTATATTCCTCTTCTTCTGGGTTCAGCATCTTCTTTCTTCAGCCAATGGTCAGCCAAGAAAGATATAACGTCTGCGTATGCAGGCTTGATGTCCTAGATTGTAAGCTCGAAAGAGCAGGGCCCTCAAACCCCTTGTGTATTGTTTTGTTATTGTATTGTCTCATGTTCTGTCCCCCACTATGTACAGCGCTGAGCAAACCTTTTGGTGCTATATAAATACTGTATAATAATAATAATAATGTACATTATCCTACCACCCACTCCATTCTCATTATCTTACATATAGTGGGAGTGAGCCACAACTGTACACTGCATGCACACTGCAATCAGTGTGCAAAAAAAAGTTGTATCTGAAAAAAACAACAAAGAAAAAATCCCAGCTCACTTACCAGCCAGCCTGCAACAAACCAAACTGTCCTGTCTAACAGTTCACATTAAAACCAGGGGTTTAGTCTGCACACATTTGCAAATATATGCATAAGCTCCAGCAGCCAAGTCAGGGCACCAGTTTACTGCAGTCCTACCTCTATACATTTTGAGGGTCTCCAAAATTAGAGCACGTATATAATAAAAAATAAATAAGTGGTAGGTATGCCTGGGGGTGGTCTACCCCTCCTTAAAGGTATAGGGATGCACTGGACACCCAAGATTCGCACAATAGCAGCAAAGGTATGCAGCGTATCCTCTCACCAACATACCAACAGAACAAACAAATGGCAACCACCTCAACCTATAACTGGTCTAGTTTCGGCATAAAAAGCTTTATGCACTTATCATATTTAGGTGCCCCAATATATAAATCTCCTCAGTGTATACAAGTCAACCTTTAGCATTAAATCCTTTGCATCTGTCCCTCAGACCATACACAAGGGGATGCAGGTAACCTCAAATGGCAAAAATATGATAGAGGTAAGCGCACATTTTAGTGCAATTACTTACTTTATTTAGATGTAGAAATTAAAATGATTCACTGACATTCTCCAAATGTATAATGTGCCTGTAACAGCCTCAAACATGATCCACTGGTAGCCTAGCCAGAGGTGCAGCATGTTACACAGAGCTTCTTTTACAGTGCTGTGCTGATAGACCGGGGAAAGGAAGTGAACATGTTCCCAGTGTCAGTCTATTACTCTTGCATGAGTTCATGGAGCAGTTATCAATGAAAATTGGCTGTAGTTGCTCACAAATCACTTCCTGGATATGCGTGGTTGATTGCCATGATAACATTTTGGGAGCTTCCCTCCACTTTTATCAAGTCTTCACCAGATCATTATTTTGACGATTAAACGGAAAAAAAAATTTAACTTTTTTTTCTCTTTCTCCCGTCCCCCATCCTTCTCTTCTTCTTTCACCCCTTCCTATTCCCTTCATTTCCTGTCCCCTGATGTCCTACAGTGCAATCCTCCCCATCAATTTATTAAGGAAATGCTGCATGGTGTGCATTAACACTATGGATATGACCATCTCGAAGTCCTGCTTATACGTATTCTATCCTACAAACAACCTGTATTCTTTCCAATAGTTACCATCCAGTCATATATTCATATGGTATATAAGAACCTCTTCGTACCACCTTTTACCTCACTTATAGTCCTTTTTAGTATGTATGCTCATATGGTACAAACGATTACATATTAATATTGTTTAGTCTTTTATACCGGGCTGTCTGTTTGTTTATTATTATTATTCAGAATTTATATAGCGCCAACAGTTTGCTCAGCGCTTTACAATATACAGGGAGACAATACAGCAACATTACAGTCAGGGGGGACTGACAACTCATGGGGCCCCCGGGTAATAGGGGATCATGGGACCCCTGTGTCCTTGCCCAAACTCAAAAAAGCCTATGAAAAAGGTACCGGGGCATCTCATGGGGCCCCCTACTGACCCCGGGCCCTCGGGCAGTGCCCGAGTTTCCAAATGGCCAGTCCACCCCTGAATACAGTATAATACAAGAGGGTAAGGAGGGCCCTGCTCCTGGGAGCTTACAATCTAATAGGAATGACAGTTTATAGAAACTGTCCTTGATGGTTGCTTTGTACCCACTCATGTTGACTTGCTATGTTATTATCTTGTGATGCATACCACTAAATAAATAATTAAAAAAATAAGAACCTTTTTTGACAGAAAAAACTTACAATGTCTCAGAAAAAAAACCTATACCTGACTGCATTTTTAAAATATAATTCTGTTTCAACAGAAATTCAGTTTTAGCCAATATGTAATCATGGAGTGGAAAAAAGAAACACATTATACAATTTTAAAGCAAACATGAAGGGTACAATATCACAAAGTAAATGAGCGAGAGCAGGTACATATAAGCGTATTGATAAGGTAGCTGCTAGCACTACAGGGCATAGGTAAAAGTCGCCATAGAAGCATATAAATGTATAAAGTGCAGCACTATAAATATATATATAATAAAATTGTCAATTCATATAAATATATGCGCAAAATACTCTAAGTGCTATTCAGTGCAATATATGCAAAAAGGGAATAAATAAATGTCTGTATATATCCTTCCAATTTCATCAGTAAAGAAAAAAAGCAGAAATAGTCCTCAGATTAAAACATAATATATCCATGTGAACAAAGTGCAGATGTGTGCATATCCTTGGAGGGAATCCACCACCTCTGATGGGTGTACACTCACCAGAAATTAGATGTATACAAGCATTGGTTACAATCTGTCACATCTGGGTGAGGAACAGAGAAGCAGCCTAGGGGTTAATCATCCAGCATCCTCTAAGTACCGGTGGTGTGGGTATCCTTTATCCTGGGGAAGATAGCTCAACCACAGGAGCCAGAAAAACTTTGTGATGACTTGCTGGGAGGAGAGGTGCAGGGAGGAGTGCACAAGTGAGCCTCAGGTGTGGCAACACGGACATTTTGTTGAGTTTTAATATGAGCAAAACTCCCCACCCAAAAGACAGGAGGACATCCAGGATATTGCGATGAGATGCTGGGACTGTACCTGAGGAGATGGAAGAAACACATGGGTGCAGGCACGACCTGGATGTCCCTGTCTGTCAGTAGCCCTCCTGTGTGTGGAGATCCCTGGCCGCCCCCTGTGTTATTTTCCTTGCTCAGGCCCTGAACACACTGCACTACCTGTAGAGTCAGGGTGAGCATGCTGACCTCCAAGTCATTGAGGCAGGTGAGTTTGTGGGACAGCTTCAACAGGACAAGCTCCCATGCTCCACTGTTGAAGGAGATTACAGGCTTGGAGAGCCCCTTTCTTTCTGCCCAGATGTGGGATCATCCACCACCAGAACCACTGCTCCACTCTTTGCTGGGGACTAGGGTTACAGATTTTACCTCCCCCCAATGTGGCGCTCTAAGATAGCTGCCTATCTTACCTGGCTGCAGTCTTCTCTTCTGCATTTGGCCTAAAATTCCCCCTTGTGGATTTGGAACAGCCTTGGCAGGCATATTATGTTCTCTTCTCTTCATCCAAGAGGACATAGTTGATCCAGTGTCTAGAATTCACAGGTCCACACAAGGCATCAATCAGACAGCACAAGCTTGAAGGTAGGCAGCTTCCATAGTGTTCTGGAAATCCTATGTCACATATTAAATCTATTTCTAAAACACAGATTTTATCAAGAGAGTAAATACAATATAAAAAAAATCAAAAACCTTTTGGTAAAGTCAGTAACTGCACTGAAGTTACTGACACAGTGGAAGTGGACATAGTAAAGCACATTAAATAGATGCTCAGCACACCTAATGTTTAATGTATAGGTAGTAACTTATCTAGAAAAATTTTCCTTTTTAACGACACAGCTGGAGTTTGAACAACCGTAGTGGTAAACATATTGCAATGTTAAAATGCTAACTATACTGCCTAACAACATTTTCCGATAATGCAAGTTTATCTGTGTATAAGGCCAATGAAATTATTAAATATTATGTTATAAATATATGGAAAATGAAGAGAGAGTGAGTTGTTTCCTCTATAAATCATACAAAAAAAAGACATTTTGCTGTAAATCCACTGTATAAACATGTTTGCTAATCCTTTAATCCACTTCAATTGACTTAAACTGTGAAAAATGTTAATCAGAGAATCATCCAATATATCTGATGAAGCAAAAAATTGCTGATCAATGACTATTTATTTACTGCCACAATTCATTTGGGTTTACGCTGCTGTAATTGATTATTCTGTGACGAAATGTACTTTTTCTTACAACAAAGTCAAGTTAGAATGGTATTTTCCTGTTTCTTGTACAGAGCATGGCAGTTATTTGCAAATGAAAACAATTTTGTTTTTCATTTTGTACATTTGTGACACTGAAAATAGTAACAAACAAAAGAATAAATGCAAAGGAAAAATATTAATGTTAAAAAAACTGGAATAAAAAATTTAGTAGAAAACAGAAAGCATTATTTAGAGCTGCTAGGGTTAACTAAAGTTAATAAGGTCACACCTTTGATCAAAATTGGAAGCAAATCTAGATATTGACTGGGAGAAAACAGAAAAAAAACCTAAAACCCTTCTTAAAAGTGTCTTTACTTCTATTCATCCCAGTTGACACCTATTGCACCGTCATACCTATTCAGGAAACAAAGTTAAAAATCTTCCAAATAAAAGGTTATAAACAACCTGACAGAGGTTCTAACTCTTCTTAATTCTTTAGAAAACTTAAAAATAATGTTCAAACTGAAGTTGAACTGTGGTCAGATGGGGTGGAAAATAAAACATAGAATACATCTATTGCACACAATAAGTAAATTTAGTATACATGAATAAATAAAAATTGGAGCCTTTAATAAAACATACTGGACCGACCTTTCCTAACCATTATTCTATAAGATTCCAGGGTTCCTCCAGAGGTTGCTAGTGGTTTCTTGAGCAATGAGCATTCATGATCTCCCAACTACACCTACCATCCATCAATGCTAGAGTGCAATTTTCCACTGGCTTCCACTGCAAAGGGTCACTTCTATGCTAACCAGAAATGTAAACAACAATGGACTACTAATGTGATAGGACACTCCGCTGGCCTCTGGGAACAGCCTATGTTTCTTTTCTGTCAATTATTTTATTAATTTATTTTTAATGATTATTGATTAACTTTTTTTGTAGATCAAAGTAGTGTCATATTCTTTAGTTTCAACATATTTTTTTAAATATTTTGATTATTTCAGTATCTACAATTTACTGATCACACTAATATACCATGGACTGTGCATATGAGTTTTTTGCAAGGGTTTCCTAAGACCTTCATAGTAAAACGATTAAGAATGGCTGAACTAGACCTACAGAAAGGCCAAGTGTAGCAAAGTTTTATGAAGACTATATACTGTACCATGTTTCACTCTTTTAAACTCTATAATTTCATGTGCACATGCAAGTATACAACAAAAGACATTGGCCCTCATCCATGAAAGTGCCAGATCCCCTGACCAGATCCCCTGACCTTGATATTTAATATAGCAACAAATCGCAAAGTGTTAAAGCAATTACAGTGTAGATCTAAAACATTTCATTGTCATCTCACATAATTTTTCGTATGTTAAGGTAACTTAAAAAGTTATTTGCATTTTTTTCAAATCTGTCACTTTTACTAAAAAATACCTGGGGCTCCAGTCATTAAAGTCCTGAATCCAAGCACTTTCTGTTATAGAGTGACTAATTTATCCTAATTTTGCTCTTGTCATTCTGTCAAATGTGCTCCTTGTTGTCTCTTCAAGAGGCTGCACCCACACAGATTGTGCAGGCAACTTCTACCATTGTTGCCAAAAGTGGCTGCAAAAAACCATGAGCATTGAATACGATCTGTTATTAACAGATCAATGGCCCAATGGCATTTGTTTATGATACATAGTGCTTTAGTAAACCAAGTCATCCAGTTAGGCCTCATTCACACTTGCAGTATCAAGCCTGTGTTTATATGCATTTGCACATTTCCAAACATATTGTATGTAAATGCAGGTAATGATTTATAACTGGTATCATCCAGACTGGATGTTTAGCTGCATTTAGGGACATTCAGTATAGTTGCATTAGGGAAAAAATGGAAATCTATACATCAAGAATACAATTAGAAACTTTAAGTGTGGCTATATTGATGTAAAAGCATGTAAATGTAGGTAAACATTGCTAAACCTGGAATTTCTAAACACAGAAAAAGTGATCTGTGAACCATAAAAGTTGTTTATTATTCCCAGAAAATCTAAATGCAGGTATGCAACTATGAGTGAAGCCCTAGGGTACTACATGTACTTCAACAGATTGCTAAGGCTCCATTCACACATGGACTTTTCAAATCACGGGTGGAATCACTGTGATTCTGCCCACAATTTGAAAACGCGCTGTGAGAATATGCATTAACTTGTTCAGGTGCCATTAATTTCAATGGCATCTGAAAATGTGGGGCATTTTTGCTGTGATAAGGGCACGGTTTACAGCTTGACATACGCCCCACGATCACGCAAGCAAAGTCATGGGACACAAGGCGCCCAAAAAAAGTTTCCTACCTGCATTGTCATGTGGAAAAAATGCACCGTGATAACGGCAAAAACGCTGCATGTTTTCAAGTTCCATTGAAATATATGGCAAGTCCACCCATGATTTGAAATATCTATGTGTGAATGGAGCCTTACACTGCAAACTGACTGCATGTAGGTAGATTTATCTTGTGTAGCTAGCAAGTCTCCCCAAGAAGTTAACTTGTTAACTATTGTACCAGCAACCAGCAATTGTATTAACAATTGTAACTATTGTACAGAATGCAAGTTTGGAAAGCACTCTCACCAATAAAGAATGTGTGGTCTTTACATTCCAGTTTGTGAGACTTTATAGGATAAAGCTAATCAAATTTTACATTACACTGTTTTGTTGTGCTGCTTCTTTCTTTGCTTTCTAATCAGTGCTGTGGGATCATTCACATTTGGACAAAAGCTAGAATTACACAGAAATACTTCAGGCAAGAGATGAACAGGTCATCAGTACATTGCCAGCTGCTGTGCATCAAATATACTATTTACGGGAAGGAAAAAACATAGCAACTCTGGAGTCTAAATTAAAAGTGAAAGAAACAAACAAAAGGATAAGAAAAATACACGCATGCATACGCATCTATACATTTGAACAGTAATCTAATATGACTGTTCGTTTTTTTATTCTTCAACCAGCATGCTTGGTTTTCAACTGATTCCACCTGAAATATTTGTTGTGGATAGCAAAGTATATATCAAAGAATAAAATATATATTTCTTTGAAGAATATTCTGGTGAAGGACACGGTGCCGTATTATTTGCATCCTACACCAAGTGCTCACTTGAGTAGGTGACTATCGAAACTGAAAAATTAAAAAGCCAAAGTTGACCTCCACAGTGGTAACAGGGATGTGGGTGGGATTGCCCACAGTGCTCTAAGCCCAAAATAATAAGGTTTTTGTTATTAAACCAGGGTTTTTGCAATACCCTGATGAAGTCATGTAGATTGGAGAAACATGTAGAGACAACAGGGATGTGATACCAGGGAAGGGTGGGAGTCCCCACAGGGATCTTAGCTCAAAAGAATTTTGGGTTGTTATTGAACTAGGATATTTGCAATCCTCTGATGAAATCATGCAGGTTGGAGAAACATGTAGAGACAACTGTTTAAGCAAATGTTTCACTCTGGTTCAAGTGACTTCCACTCAGAAATGTTTTACCGTATAGAAAACAATATTATCATTAATGGTCAGACAGAAAGTGAAAAACTAGCTGCAGAGAAATTAGAAAACAATGACATGGCAGTGAAAGTGGCAAATAAATGTTAAACAATGCATATAAAAAAACAATAGCTAGTTCACACTTGCAAATGTTAATAAAGGAAATATAAGTTATGTTCTATTATCAATGTTCAGTGGAGTACGATGTGAAGGTTTTGTTGAAGCATTTCATTATCCCAAATTGTGATCTCTCATTAGAGAGATTTTTTTTTTTATTTCATGTCCTGCAATGGGAATCAGGCTTTAAAGATTAGAAAGTGTTATGAATAAGCTTATATTAATTTCTTATTTTATGAATATTTTAACATGCAACTGTACATTAAGCAAAAATTTCCAATAGAGACAAAAAAAGGTAAATAGTTACAGTATACAGCTCACTGAAGTAGAAATTTCTCCTATTACACTGCCTGGCTTTCATAGCACCAAGCAGTGTTTTGATCCAAAATTGTATCCAGGGCCTCTGCTGTTCTCTAGGCACCTAGTCCATAGATACCAATGGAAGCACTAGCTACCTGAGCATCTCATTTGATAAAAAAAATAAAAAAGGCACTGATTGGTTGTCTTTATTTTTTTAAACCATACCACTCTCTGACTTTAATGACACTGAAGTCTTTATAAAACGAGCTGGTAATTTTATTTTTTTTCCTCTGAGTAGATAACGTTTGGGCAAGCAACTACTCTTGGTTAAATATTTGCACTTTTGCTGAAAACTCAACGGGAATAAAACAAAGATGGGTCTGACCTTGAAATGACTTGCAAGTCTTGTATATAGAATATTAAAATCATTTTCATGTTCAGTCTACAGAAGACATTACGCTAGCAATTTAGTAAATGATAATGTATTTCATTTTGCATTTAAAGGGTTGCAGCAACAGATTGGATGTTGTATGTTTTAACCATATGATGAATATTGAATTCCAATGTATTTATTTAAACATTTCACAAACTGCAAAAATGTGCATCTATGTACTTTAAAATGCAAATTGTAGAAAATTGCAGAAATTAATATAACCATCTTGTTCAGTTCTTGGAAGTTTAATTAATAGGTACAGTATATACGTGACCATACATATTGACAGCATTTATCTGTCATGATAACTGTTACCTGGCTCAGCAATATATTTCATTTTGACCTGAAGGCAGGTATCCCCTGATTCCAAAAAGCACTAATATAATTTTTAGGAGTGGGCCAGTTGCTGACAACTCTGGCTTTGAATTTCAGTGGTAACAGATTAAAAAAAACACAAACTGATGCAGTTCTGGAATAATTAATAAATCATAACCATAGATAAATTCATGCTAATTGTGCCACTTGTGTCAACATAATAGTGCTCAGTGATAAATGACCCATAAACAGAAGTATATCCTTATGGTGAAACTATTACACAAAAATAAAGTGAATATACTGTATTACCAATGATAAAAAAATATCATGTGCATAAACAATATATTCAATCCTAATAATCATTCAATATATTACCATATAAATGTGAATCACAAATACAAAAAAACATCCGTGAATGATCAAAATGTAAAGTCCATGCAAGTGAAACTGTGTTGAAAAGGTGATCTTCACTCTGGTGAATAAATCCTCAAATGGCAGCAATGCCTGCTCACCTCCACACAATGACCCACACAGGGCCAAAAGGCTAATAATCTCCTCTGTACCAGATCCTCATAAATATGCTCCTCATCCAGGGACCACAAGGTAAATAGAGACTCCTCCCCCCGCGTATCTATTCCGCTCCACCTCCACTCAAGGGCATATAAGTGAGACACAAAAAGATCCTTCCATAGAGCAATTATGTTTATTTGGAAGTAAATATAGAATAAAATTGCACTCACATGTATTCCCCTAGTACATCAGCCTGCCACCACATCCCATGGGTGTACTGCATGGAAGCTGGGGAAACCAATATGGCCGCTGCGTCCGGACATGCGTCACCTCGTGACCTGGAAATGGTGTACCGACGCGTTGCCTCACGTGCGTCGTGACTTCATCAGGGTTATCGCGGGGCTCTCCAGTTCTGGGAGGATGTCATGTGACGTCTTCCCAGAATGTACCCTCCCGTGTGCCCCCAGCGGCGCGCACCTGGCGCTCTCTGTGATATCTCCGCCTCCCACCAGTGCCCACCAGTGTCTCTCATCAGTGCCCAGCAGTGCCCCTCACCAGTGCCCAGCAGTTACACCCATCAGTGCCCAGCAGTGCCACCCATCAGTGCTGCCCATCAGTGTCACCCAGCAGTTGCACCCATCAGTGCTGCCCAGCAGTGCCGTCAGTCAGTGCCACAAGTAAGTACTTTCAGTCTGTCTCGCTAGTCAGTCTCACCATCAATGCCACCTATCAGTGCCCATTATTGCTGCATATCAGTGCAGCATCATCATTGCCTCCTTATCAATTCCCACCAGTGCCACCTCATCAGTGTAGCCAATCAGTGCCCATCAGTGCTGCCTATCCGTGACACCCCATCAGTGGCCATAAGTGCTGCCTATTAGTGCCCATCAGTGCTGCATATCAGTGCAGCCTCATCAATGCACATCAGTGAAGGAGAAGAATTACCTGTATACAAAATCTTATAATAGAAACAAAGAAAAACTTTTTTTATTTTCACATTCCTTGCTCTTTTTTTGTACAAAAAATAAAACACCCAGTGGTGATTAAATACTATCAAAAGAAAGCTCTATTTGTGTGAAAAAAATTATAAAAATATTATATGGATACAGCGTTGAATGACTGCGCAATTGTCATTCAAAGTGTGAGAGCACTAAACATTGGCCTGGGCACGAAGGGGGTTAAAGTGCCTGATAGGCAAGTGGTTAAGGCACATTTGAAAGTATAGAATGCCTTTAACTATCCTGTCTGTAGTAATAACTTCATAATTTACTGTTCAGGACACAAAAATAGGACATAATAATGGCACATTATTTTTTAGCAAAAATATTTTGAAAACACAAATGATTGATGTGAGGCTTGGCTGTATAATTAAAGTGATGTTTTTGTATATGTAATGCATTAAAACATAGCATTGATGCTTTGGCAGCTTTATGTCAATGTTCAGATTTGTGGGATAATTATTGCAAGCTGATGAATGAGATGGGTAAGCAATTAAACTGAGCTTTTAAAAGTAAGATTCTGCCTACAAGCTGGCACCAAAAGGCATTAGCTCTTACATTTTGACTAAAAACCACTTTGAAAGTTTGGAGTTTTCTGCATTAATCAATGGCAAATACAGTGCGGCATTTTACTGTTGCTATGACTATAAAACCATTTAATTTTGTGTGTGTTTGATTTGTTTGCACTTTGTTAACAGGGATCGGACTTCCCTGACAACTGGGCTGAGACCCACCTCTCACATGATCTTTGTTAGACGCTTAGCTCTGAAGTCAGGCCTCTAGTAACAAAGCAACACTAAATTAAACAAGGACACAGATGAAAGTTTTTTTTCTCATACCACCATTTGCTGTCTGACCCTAATGCAGAACATTCAGTTTTAAAGTTTAAAATACTGGTCCAATTCAATTTAGGGTTCCCCATAGATGTTTTTTTTTATTTGATAGCCAGTGGGAGTCATTAGGTCATTAGATATACTTTTTTCAGGAGGTAATAGCCGTGGATGGATTGAAGTTCAGGCCAGTCCCTGCTGAACTGGTCAAATTTTGATCCATCTATGACCAGCATAAGATTCTGTAGTTGGGATATATTATTCATCAAGAGCTAATTTTCAACAATATCAGTATGTATTTTAGATATTTAGGACCCATGCAGAATACCCAAGAAGTTGATTTTAATTAATTTAAATTAATATATACCAAAATGTTTTTTCAATATTTGAAATGTTTCTATATAGTTTTGTTTTTCAGAAGTCTGTATCTTGTCTGTATCTAACTTGTCTTTGAACATTCTGTGAAATGGTCAAAGACACAGCATAGCAATTCTTACACAATGCATAGAGGAATGGATGCAGCATTTTATTTTAGATCAGCATAAAACAAACGGGTATTAATAGCTAAAGAGCCTAAATAGCCAAAGTTGGTGCTAATATTATCCATGATTCAAAATATGGTGGAAAATAATACATGTCTTACATAGTTACATAGTTAACCTGGTTGAAAAAAGACACATATCCACCCAGTTCAACCCACAGAGAAAAGAAACACAAATAAAAAAAACTTCCATGTACAGAATCCTATATCCACACTTGATCAAGAGGCAAAAGCAAAAAAGGCAAAATAAAGCATGATTCAATTCACTCCAGTGGGGGAAAAAAACATTCCTGATCCCTCAAGAGGCAATCATATATTCCTTAGATCAACTTTACTTATAAATATTAATATCCAGTAATATTTTGTGAATTTAGAAAATAATGCCTTTTTTAAAACAATATACTGAATTGGACAGAACCAGCTCTTGACGGAGGTTATTTTACAATTTCACAGTTCTTATTGTGAAGAAGCCTTTCCATATTTGGAAATTATATAAATTTTCCTCCATACGGAAAGAGAGCCCCCTTTTCCTCTGTGATGACCTTAACGTGAGTAACTGTACATCAAATTCACTATATGGGCCACTTATGTAATTGTACAGTGTGTGTGTTGATCATATACTCTCCTAATCTCCTTTTCTCAAGAGAGAATACATTAAGTTCCTCTAATATTTCCTCACAGCTGAGCTCCTCCATGCCTCTTATCAGTTTGGTTGCCCTTCTCTGTATTTTCTCAAGTTTCCCAATATTCTTTTTGCGAACTGGTGCCCAAAACTGAACTGCATACTCCAGCTGAGGTCTTACTAATAATTTGCACAAGAGTAAAATTATGTCTCTCTCTCTGAAGTCCATATCTCATTTAATAGAAGAAAGGATTTTGCTAGCTTTGGAAACCACAGCTTGGCATTGCATGTTAATATTAAGCCTGTGATCTACCAGAATACACAGATCCTTCTCGACCTTTGACTCCCCCAACTGTTCTCCCTCTAGAATGTATAGTGCGTGTATATTTTTAGCCCTGAAGTGCATATTTTCACATTATCAACATTACACCTCATTTGCCACATACGTACTGTAGTTGCACAGTTAAACAGTGCATTGACATTGGCTAGTAATTTGGAGACATCCTGTAAGAACGTTGTTACACAGCATAGCATGGTGTCATCCGCAAAGACTAAAATTGTATTTTTAATCCCAGACACTATATTAGTTTTATATCCATTTGCAGATTTTTCCAAGCCTGTAGACTTTAACCTTACACATTAGCCATATGGGGGGAACTGTGTCAAACACTTTTGCAAAATCCAAGTATACTGTATACACAGCCACTCCTTTGTCTAAGTTTATGCTAACCTCCTTATAACAAGAAATCAGATTTGTTTGACAACTTTGGTCTTTCATGAATCCATGCTGTTTATTGCTTAAAATATTTTTCTAGCAAAAACTCATCTATGTGTCTTTTAATAAACTCTCCAGTATCTTCCTAACTATAGTAGTTAAACTAACAAGTCTGTTGTTACTTGGAAAAGACCTGTGATCCCTTTTTAAATACGGGCACCACATTGGCCTTCGGTCAATCCAGTGGTACTATGCCAGTCATTAAAGAGTCCTTCAAATCTAGAAAAAATGTCTTTAAAATGTTAGATCTCAATTCTTTTTGGACATGTGGCTGCATGCCATCTGGTCTAGGTGCTTTATTCACCTTTATTCTTTCTAAATATTTCTGGACCATATCAATTTTGAGCCATACTGGTTCATTTGGGGCTATGTCAAAATAATCCCTATTATGGACTTTGTATACACAGAGCTAAAGAAGATATTTGGTAAATTTTCCTTAAAACATTGTATATATGGTCCCATAATTAGTATTTTAGCTAATAATAGAGGTTTATGATGTACAACTTGGGATACACTAAATTAGGCATCACTTTCTACAATAGCCTGCAGGCAGTGGGGTCTATCCCTTTCATGGCTTCACTCTGGAAATGGTTCTTCCATATTTCAGCACTTACAGAAGAAGGAAAGAAGCTATGGAGATCTGTTTTCAAGGCATTATCAGTAATGTTGATAAACTCACTCAATTCAAGTTTATCCACAGCCTCCATTGTACGCCAGTTAAATTATATCAAATGAGGTTTGAGGTACAGGCCAAGTTGTGGGAAAAATTTGCTCATTTTCTACATACATTCTGGTCATATTCAGCTCTTTCCACCTTTTGAAATGACTTCTTTACTTTTCTGGACACTACTCTGAACCTCCTGGTTCCTAAAGCCCAAGAGTTAGGCTTAATGGATATTCCTAATGCTTTTGTACTGTGGATTCACAGTCATATTATGGTTCTCCTGATACTCTTTTATGCTTGCAGGGTCATTCTGTAAAAATGGAAAAATGCCAACTTTCCTCTACAGCAGATTTATTGCCTGGTGAACTCTGCTTTGCGTCCGGTAAATACAAATTCATCTATACTGTATGGCTTTCCCCAAAAATGTTTAACAACATATGGCAGCCTTGACTCATTGCTTCTGTTTCTAACTGGGTTGAGTTTTCCCTATTCCAATTGTCTAGTTGCCCCCTCAGTAATCTTCAGTTTGTTGTTTTTCATACTGCTGATGAATAGTTCTGTTTTGTTGTGGGAGAAGGGAAGGGCAGCAGTGGAGTGTGTGTTTGTATGAATGTGTGTGCTCAGTTATTTTTTTAATATCCTGTATACCCTCCTATGTAAGACAGCTGTAATTTATTGGGCTCTGTAAAGCCTTGCCTTGCCACTGGACATGTAGTGGTGTTCATGGCTAAGGTTGTCTGCTTTCTCTTTTGTATGGATGTCTTGAAAAAAACATAAACACCTTAAAAAAATAATAGCGGTTTATGTTTGCAAAGTAGCCTTGCCTTATGCAGGATGCAAATAATCTCATTTGAATATCTTCAGAACAAACCCCAGTCAACTCAGAAATAAAGCTAACTGACCCACACTACATTGCTTATACAGTATGGAGCAATGAGGTCATTGATGTGCACTGAATATTAAATGCAGCATATGTATAGGGAATGAAAAATAAACTTTCCAAGACTTTTTGACTAATCTTGAGCTGTTTAAGACAATTTTAGGTAGATAGGTTGAATAAAAACCTCTTCTTAAAGCGGTTGTAAAGACATTCTATACATGAAGATTAAAATCCTTCTGTGTACAACAGTGCCCCCTTCCCTCTCCATGCTTACTTGAGCCCAGGGGCGGACTGACCATTTGGAAACTTGGGCACTGCCTGAGGGCTCGGGGGTCAGTAAAGGGCCCCATGAGATGCCCCTGGTACCTTTTTCATAGGTTTTTTTGAGTTTGGACAAGGACATGGGCCCCATGATCCCCTATTGCCCGGGGGCCCCATGAGTTGTCAGTCCGCAGGTGTGGTCTGATTTGCTGTGCGATTTGAGCCAAACAAAATGAATGGCTCAAATTGCACTGCAAAGAATCGCATGTGCACAGGAATGCGGTGTGAACTGGCCCTGAATCTCATTTCTCTTCTCATCTCTTATTTTCTATATAGTTCAGTCTGGCTGCATATAGAGCATCAAATGTGCTGTTCTTTATGTATTTTTTTTTTTTAGTTTTTTTTAAGTTGCTTAGTGCTGCACCAAAGTTTACAATACCTTGTGCTGGCATCACATTACTACCTGCTACTGCTACCCTCTCACACAGCCGATTGGCCCAGCATTCTAGCAGTCCAGCATGCCTCACGGCACAATTCACTTTAGTAAAATAAAAGTAATAAAAGAAAGCTTTATAGTTTTATCGTTTTTTTAATCATCACTGTTCTTATCTCTTAACTGTGTGTATATCATACAGTATGAAGACTGAGTTCAGTATATGTTATTGAAAAATACTTACCAAGGTGTTGATGTCAGTAGAAGTTTTTAATAGTGGTCATTTTCTTAGAGTATCTCTTCATGTAGTGTGACCAAATCACCGTACAATCCAATTTTACTAATTTATCATCATTATTTTTAATTATTTATCATCATCAGTGGCCATTCTCTCCTGTCTTCTTTGCTTGTTTTCAAAGCTAAGAATCCTTGCTATCAACAAACGGTCTCACATTGAGGTAGCAATTCTGTTATCAACACTTTTCTGAATAGGTTGTGAGATAGTGAAATATCGAAGCTAGATATATTGTGATAATGCATGTTTCATTTGTAGTTTGTCATTATTTAAAGAAAGGCTTTGTACTGTGCACGTCAGCTCTTTAAGGAGATTTTAGTGAATCTTTTTGTTCTCTCAGTATTCTCTAAGGCACACAATCAGAGTTAATTCCTCAGGTTAACTGCTTGTAGTAGTAAGTTCATTCTGCCAAGTGACAAGTCAGAATTCATTAATTCATTGCTAAAAGCAGATCAAGTTGCATAGTTGGTGTTCTAAAATAGCCTTCAGACCAAACATGCCAGATTTAAATATGGGTATTGCTGCTTGACCTTTGTCTATGTTTTTCTTAAAATATGTAAACTAGAATACACTGCCCATGTGTCCTAATATTTTATTACATTTCTCTTCTGTTCAGGGAAAAACTGCAATATTTGACAGATTTGGATGCTTATTTAAAGTGGATGACATTCAGCATACAGGAAAACTTTGCTGAGTGAAGCTGATCTTCTGAAAATGCACGTTCAGTGGCTTTCATTCTGCTCCAACAGTTGGGTTATTTTCCGAGTCCTACCATATAGACACCATATACAGTGCCTTGAAAAAGTATTTATAACCCTTGAAATTTTCCACATTTTGTCATGTTACAACCAAAAAGGAAAATGTACAAAAACAAAGTGGCACATAATTGTGAAGTGGAAGGATAATGATAAACAGTTTTCAAATTTTTTTTACAAATAAATATGTGAAAAGTGGCATGCATTTGTATTCAGCCCCCTTGAGTCAATACTTTGTAGAACCACCTTTTGCTGCAATTACAGTTGCAAGTAGTTTGGGTATGTCTCTACCAGCTTTTCACATCTAGAGAGTGACATTTTTGCCCATTCTTTTTTGCCACAAAGCTCAAACTCTGTCAGATTGGATGGAGAGCATCTGTGAACAGCAATTTTCAAGTCTTGCCAAAATTCTCAATTGGATTTAGGTCTGGACTTTGACAAGGCCATTCTAACACATGAAAATGCTTTGACCTAAACCATTCCATTGTAGCTCTAGCCAGTGGCATTCCGAGGCACATGCGGGGGGGTGCGGTCCACACCGGGTGACACCGACCGCACGGGGTGACACCAGACCCGTTCCATGAACGGGTAAGTTGTAAAGCAAGCCGACGATCCCCGCAGGATGGATCCGATCCATCCTGCGGGGATCATCAGCTTTTTTTGGAGCGGGTCCGCTGTCACCCCGTATAGGATGCAGGGGCATTATCTACCACGAGGCAAACAAGGCATTTACCTAGGGCGGCATATTTTAGGGGGGTGGCACCGCCCCCTGAAGAAGGGACCTTGTGAGCAGCAGCTGACCGAGCCATGCAGAGCCGCCATCAGAGGGGTACCTTCGGTACTCTTTCAGTGGCCCAGACAGCAGGAGGATCGATGTGGGGGAGGGAAGTTGCAGAGCGATGGTCCTGTACCTCTCCCTCCAGCAACTGATGAGCCAGGACCAGGGGACAGCCTGGAGCAGGGAGAGAAGAGAACCCGGAGGAGGTGAGCTGTGCTGTGTTCTGTGGGACCTCCCTGCCTCCCTCCCTGCACTGACAGATCGTATGGGGCTGCACACACCTCCTCCTCCACCCCCCCTCCTGCTGCCCAAAGATCAGCAGCCGTTGGTGCAGATGTGTGTGTGCAGTCACATACGATCTGAGAAACAAAGAGAGGGAAGAGAGAGGGGTGGAAGAGAGAGGGAAAATAGAGAGGAAAGAGGGGGGGAGAGGGGGGAGAGAGAGGGAGAAGAGAGAAATGGAGGAGAGATAGGGAGGAGAGAGGGAGAAGGAAGAGGGAGATGGAAGAGAGAAAGGAAAGAGATAGAGGAAAGAGAGAGAGATAAGAGAGAGAGGGTGGAGGGAAGAGAGAGAGATGGAAGAGAGAAGGGGAAGAGAGAGGGTAGAGAGAGAGGGTAGAGAGAGAGGGTAGAGATAGGGAAGAGAGAGATGGAAGAGGGAGAGGTGGGAAGAGAGAGAGAGAGAGGGGGGGGAGAGAGGGGGGAGAGGAAAGAGAGATTGGGAAGAGAGAGAGGGGGGAGAGAGGGGGAGAGAGAGATGGAAGAGAGAGGGGGAAAAGAGAGAGAGAGGGACGAGGGGGGGAGAGAAGAGAGTGAGAGGGGGGAGAGATGGAGAAGAGAGAGGGAAGAGGGAGAGGGAAGAGAGAGAGGGAAAAGAGAGAGGGGAAGAGAGATAGGGAAGAGAGAGGGGGGGGAGAGAGGGAAGAAGGAGAGAGGGAAGAGAGAGAAGGGGAAGAGAGGGGGGGGGCAGAGAAAGGGAAGAGAGAGATGGGGGAGATGGGGGGAAGAGAGAGGGAAGAGAGAGGGAAGAGAGAGAGAGGGGGAAGAGAGAGAGGGGGAAGAGAGAGGAGTGGAAGAGAGATGGAAGAGAGAGGGGGAAGAGAGAGAGGGGGGGGGGAAGAGAGGAAGGGGGGAGAGAAAGAGGGGAGAGAGAGAGGGGGGGGAGAGGGAAGAGAGAGAGAGAGAGAGCAAGAAGGAAGTGAGAGGGGAGAGAGAGAAAGGGACGAGAGAGAGGGCGGAAGAGAGGGAAGAGAGAGAGAGAGGAGAGAGAGAGAGGGAAGAGAGGGGGGGAAGGGAGAGACGGAAGAGAGAGAAAGATAGAGGGAGAGAGAGAAGAGAAAGAAAGGGAGAGAAAGAGAATCATATATGCATTCACACACTTATTGACTCTTTCGTTCTCTCATTGGGGGGGGGGGTGCAACATTTTTGTGTTGCCTAGGGCAGCAGAAAATCTAAATACACCACTGATAGGATGCATGCCGATGATCCCCGCAGGATGGATCGGATCTGCGGATTGGGAAGCATAATGGATCGGACTCCGATCCATTATGCTCAATCCGCAGATCCGAACCATCCTGCAGGGATTGTCGGTATGCAACCTATACAGGGTGACACCGGACCCGCTCCAAGAAAAGGTAAGTTGTAAAGAAAGCCGACGATCCCCACAGGATGGATCAGATCTGCAGATTGAGCATTATGCTCAATCCGCAGAACTGATCCATTCTGCGGGGATCGTCGGAGGGGGTATCACCAACTGTTACCGCACTGGGTGACACCAACCCTAGGAACGCCTTTGGCTCTAAGCTGTATGTTTATGGTTGTTGTCCTGCTGGAAGGTGAACCTCCAGCCCAGTCTCAAGTCTTTTGCAAACACTAACAGGTTTCCTTCTAAGATTGCCCTTTTTTTGGCTCCATCTATCTTCCCATCAACTCTGACCAGCTTCCCTGTCCCTGCTGAAGAAAATCATCCCAACATGATTTTGCCACCACTATGTTTCACAGTAGGGATGGTGTGTTCAGGGCAATATTCAGTGTTAGTTTTCCACCACACATAGTGTTTTGCTTTTAGGTCAAAAAGTTAAATTTTGGTCTCATCTGACCAGATCACCTTCTTCCACTTGTTTGCTGTGTCCCCCACATATCCTCTCGCAAACTGCAAACTTGACTTCTTATGGCTTTCTTTCAACAATGGTTTTCTTTTTTGCCACTCTTCCATAAAGGCCAGATTTGTGGAGTGCACGACTAATAGGTGTCCTGTGGACAGATTCTCCCACCTGAGCTGTGGATCTCTGCAGCTCCTCCAGAGTTACCATTGGCTGCTTCTCTGATTAACGCTCTCCTTGCCTGCTCTGTCAATTTAGGTGGACAGCCATGTGTTGGTAGGTCTGCAGTTGTGCCATACTCTTTCCAATTTCTGATGATGGATTGAACAGTGCTCTATGAGATGTTCAGAACTTGGGGTATTTTTTTATAACCTAAACCTGCTTCAGACTTCTCCACAACTTTATCATTGACCTGTCTGGTGTGTTCCTTGGTCTTCATAATGCTGTTTGTTCACTAATGTTCTCTAACAAACCTCTGAGGGCTTCACAGAACAGCTGTATTTATACTGTGATTAAATTACACATGGGTGTATTTATTATTTAGGTGACTTCTGAAAGCAATTGGTTCCACTAAATTTTAGTTATGGATATCAGAGTAAAGGGGGCTGAATACAAATGCACACCACATGTTTCAGATATTTATTTGTAAACAATTTTGAAAAACATTTATCATTTTCCTTCTACTTCAAAACTATGTGCCACTTTGTGTTGGTCTATCACATAAAATCCCAATAAAATACATTAACGTTTTTGGTTGTAATATGACAAAATGTGGAAAATTTCAAGGGGCATGAATACTTTTTCAAGGCACTGTAATTCAGCTTTTATGCATAAAAAAGTGTATTTTACATGTACACCAATAAAAAAAACTGATTAAGGTCTAAATGCATAATGTGAATATTTATAAGAGAGTAGTTAGGGGAGTCACCAGAACTATATTTAAAATAAACCCTGCAATTAAAAAAAGTCCTGGCTCTGACTGCAACACCTACAATCTAGTAAACTACTACTTTTATATTTGACACACCAGTGAAAGTGTCACATGTTAGACTGCAGTTTCATTTGCGTTCTTACCCTTCTTGCTGCAGTCCTGTTTCTGATCCCTTCTCATGTTTGTCTGTGCTTCTATGGGCGTCGTCTACTGTCCTCTGGGTTTTATTTCCTTCCCTTCCATCACTTCCTGCCCCGCTTCCTTGTCTGCCTGTCTATATAAGATGTGCTCAGACTAGGCCACTCTGCCTGAGCAACTTCTTGTTGTTGGAGCTCCCATGTGTTTCCACTGTGAATCCTATGTTGTCTATCTGTGTACCGACCCCGGCTTCATTCCTGACCTTGCTTGTTTTCTGCCTGTCCTGACCTTGGCTTGCCATTGGATTCCCTGTGTCTTCTCCCGTTGTACCCTGCTCCCGCTAGCAGTCTCCTTCACCTCAGCTGGGTGTATCTGGGGGCTGCGACTTGGTCCCAGCCTGCTGCAAGTGCATCCCCACCATCAGGGGCCCTGGTGAACAAGCAGGCTGGGGCTTAGACTCCGCACCCTAGGGAACCCCAAGCTGTGGATCTATAGAGCTCACTACCATAGGCGTTGACAGAAAGACATATATATATATCCTTTATTAAACAAATTATATATATTAAAATCCAAAATAATAAAAAAATCTTGGCCAAGATAGCATTTTAGCTCCAATATGCAAGCACTAATAAATAGTGCACCATGTAGATATATTACACATTTTCATATGTGTTAAACTTAAATAAGAGCCCACATTGCTGAAAGAAATCCATCAATAAATCAAAATGCTAGTGCATGTGTTAAGTGTGATCCTTCTTCAATCTTTGTATTGTAAAGACCTGTGAAAACTGTTAGCCTTATATACTGCAAAGTCTGTATAATTATAATAATCTTTGGACTCTTAAAGGCTATCACAAGCCACTTTTAGCTCTATTAGAATATCAATAGAATACTAAATGGTAACTCGGCATGTGGTGCATCAACTTTGTATATATAGTATCCATTAATTGGACAATCAGGCCTCTTTCATACTAGCAATACCATAAATGAATCATACAAAATAAACAATAGATGGAGTATGCTTGAGTCCAATAAGCATAGATTTCAACACATGCAGGCCATTCCAGTATAGCGGTATGTCTACCAGTTGCCAGTCCACCAGAGTCCCGCACATGCATATCTTGAAGTCAAGAGGGGGCTTTAACCCTTATGTATCATTAATATTGTAGCAGTGTATCCAGCATACATATATAGAGTCCCGCATGCGCATTCCATCAAAGTACAATAAATTATTTCTAGAACATAAGCAGTGGTAAAGCTAATCAACACTTATCAGTTCATCAGGTGCAATATATGGGCAATCAATGTAAACAGGAAAAGTATTCAGCCTGACTGGTTTCACCAGTTCAGACCAGCTGCATCAGAGGCATCTGTTTACATTGCACCTGATGGACTGATAAGTATTGATTAGCTTTACTGCTTTAGGCTCATGAGGCCATATCTCAGCTAGAAAAATATGAGATAGCCCATAAGGAAAAGCAGGATTTCCGAGAACAGAGGTGAGTAAGAACTTTGCTATCTTTTATCCATCTGGGCATTTGATTATTGATAGTAGTGCAGAGCCAATCTCCATGGTTAACGGTGTTCTGGCCAGTACACAAGATGAATAGAGGATGTTTTAGTCTGAAAGAAGCCTGGTTGCCAAATAGATATTTGTATATAAAGTTTATCCACATCTGCTGTCCTGGAGAATTTGGATAATGCATGCAGAACTACAATTTCACAATATACTGATATTCTAAAAGAGCTGTAGAGGCTGAGGATAGCCTTTAAGAGCCCAAAGATTGAAGGAGGATCACATTTACTACATCAGCTAGCATTTTGATTTATATTATTGGTGGATTTCTTTCAACAATGTGGACTCTTATATAGGTTTAGCACATTTCAGTATGTAACATACATTTAGAGGGTGCAATATGCATCAGTGTTTGCATATTGGAACTAATATGTTATCTTGGCCAAGATTTTTTTTATTATTTTGGATTTTAAACTAAAAAAAATATTAATGAATATATTTTGTATACATAAAGTAATGCCCTTCACTGGTGTGTCACATATAAAATTAGTATTTTACTAGTTTACAGGGGTTGCAGTTAAAGCTAGGAGGTTTTTATTACAGGGTTTATTCCTATGTTTTTACATGTAACTATCATAAATAGTTGTTTTGTCCTGGACTTGGCTTGCTGCAATCTCCTGCACTGCAGCACTTAAACTGAAGTCATGGTCAGTACCCTGAGTAAGCCAAAGATTTATTGTTTTCCACAATGCTGTCAGTCCACAGTTTCAGCAGTTTTAATGCTTATTGTACAAACATAGGCAGGGAGTATGATGAGTTCAGAAAGCAGGTTGGTGATCAAGCTGTATTGCTTTACCACAGTAGAGTAAAAGTGAGGTCAATGGCCTGGCTATGTCATCTGAAATGACCGTCTATGTCACAAAAATGGGAAAACACAATCACTAATCATTTTGTTTTTGTTTTTGATGGGAATGGGTAATACTCCTCTTAGGTGTTTTTCCTCTCAGCATCCCTGTAAAAGGTTTTTCTTTGCTTTCTGTCTAGAGGACACCACATTTAGGGGAAATCCTCTCTTTAAATGTTTTTAAATGTCCTCCATTTAAATGTTTTACACTCATCATGTTGCGGGGATGATAGTAAAATTTGGATTTCCCATTAGGTTTTGTGCTGGAGACAATGGTCACCAGTACAAACAGAGACAGGGGTGGACTGATAACTCATGGGGCCCCCAGGCAATAGGGGATCATGGGGCCCCTGTGTCCTCACCCAAACTCAAACCACACTCAAAAAAAGCCTATGAAAGGTACCAAGGGCATCTCATGGGGCCCCCTACTGACCTCGGGCCCCTGGGCAGTGCCCGAGTGCTCGAATGGTCAGTCCGCCCTGAACAGAGAGTAATTCTCCCCAGCAGAAAAACAGACAGCAATCAATTATTCAAACTAAAATAAAGTCTTGACTATACATTAATTTTAAATTAGAAAAATGTAAGGTTTTAAAAGAAAAAATTAGCATTACGTGGGCAAAATATAGAAGCCTTTCTGACTGTGAAAGCTGATATACTATGCACCCAAGCATTATGCCTCTGCTCCTCCACAAATAAATATGAAATCCATCCAATACACAACCATCTTTACATTTTTATTACTAAATAAAGCATACCATAGATTACATATTATTTTATTTATACTGCTTTAAAGATTGATGAACCTATACTATGTGTTTATTACCTCATTTTTACGTTTTGTGCTTTGTAATATATATGTCACTGTCAGTTTATTTCTTTCTGTATTTCTTATTCAGGAGTCCTTGATTTGAAAATAAGATTTCTGAAGAGCATACAAGGACTTTTGAACGTTTAATACAGATGTCTGTTTTATTGTAACATTTTTCATGCTTTCTCAGGCAGCAAAAGCAATTTTTATATTGAGGAAATGTTGTGATTTGTAATAAGCAAAAAGAAAAATAAGTAACCTAAAAGAGTAAAAAGTTCTAAAAAATAAACAGTATATAAAAGATGCAATAAATAAATCATATGAAGCACAAACTGAACATGTATTTTTAAATATTTTACAATAATATATCAAATATAGTTACATTGTTACATAGATATTTTAAAAAAGTCACACGTCCATTGAGTTCATTAAATATATTTTTTTAAATTAATTAAATAACTCCATATACATAATCCTATATCCAAAATTAATCCAGAGGAAGGCAAAAAAACCCTATGTATTTTCCAGTTTGCTCTAAAAGGGAAAGAGGTGATGGAGGATGCCAGTGAAGAGGGAGAAATCGAAGGTGTGGTTTAGAGAACATGGAATAAAGCAAAAGAGTGACCCGAACAATTACAAGGGAACAGGGGAATCAGAGAAAGGTTTAACAACCCCTTCTGTACACACAGGGTCAAAAGAGGAAAGTATTGAATGTAGTGTTGATATACAGTATCTGAACAGAGAATATGTAGCCACTGAATTTTATAACCCTTTAGACCTTAACTTACACAGCAGCCATCTGTGAGGAACTGTGTCAAATATTTTGCAAAGTCCCAGTGTACTCTATTAACAGCCAATCCTTTGCTTACTTCACCATATAAAACAAGAAGATTTGTTTGACAACTTCATTCTTTTGTGAACTGTCACTTAATATTGTTTTCTATGTGGCCCTTCATGAAACTCCCAAGTATCATCCCAACTTTAGAAAATAAACTTACAAGGTATGTAAAGATTTTATCTCTTTTTAAATATGTATAAACACTACATTGGCCTTGCACCACTCCATTGTTACCAAGCCAGTTATTAGTCTCCAAAATTAGAAACAATTACTTTAAAATAACAGGGTTAAATAATGTAAGCCATCTAATTCACCTTTATTTTGTCTGTTTCTGGACCATATCAATTTTGGCTAATTTGAGGCTGAGACAATGCTATATCCATTATGGACGTGGGCCAAACCATTTTATTTTGTATATACAAAGTTGAAGAAGATGTTTAATAGATTTGTGTTCACTTTGTCCCCAGTCATCAACTCTGAGTTATCTTGCAAGGGGCCTTCATGCTCAGACCTGATATATTTACTTAGTCTTCATCTTTTGCAACCTATCATTTATTTTTTTATTTTTGCTATTCTTATTTCCCTTTTACGTCATTTGTTATAATCTTAATCTTTGGAAAATATACATATACAACATTGTATACATGCTATGAAATTAATTTATTTGGCAGGTTAAGATAGTATAGGGATTAAATCATATCTAAACTGAAAAACATAATGTGATATTGTATCTAGCCAATCTTTAGATGTGAGTGCTGCATTTTTTAAACTTTTTTCTTTTGTTTTCCCCTGGTGATCTGGCTAGTAACACATAGAGTGGCTACCCTCATTCTTCCTCTGTATCTGCATATGGGATCAATGTAGCAATCCGTGAACAACAGTATTGCTAACCTTTGAGGAAGGTAGTGCTAGATGGAGTAGTAGATTTTGATGGGCTTTACATTGTGATTAACAAATTAAGTCCAGCTAATAATTTTTAAACAGTTACAGGAGCAGTTTCTTTTTCCTTTGTGATAACGTTTTTCACTAAAGGTTTTCACTGTAAGCACCTCTGTTAGTACTAAATGTTTTTTTTATCAACTCTCCAACTTCCAGTTTTGCTGGACAGTCTAGTCGGGTAAAGGAAGTTGAGAAAGAACCGACTTAGGTCCTTTTCACACAGGAGATCCGATCAGGTCCACCTGTCAGTTTTTCAGGTGGACCTGATCAGATGATCCATTCACCTTTATGGACAAGCAGGTGAAAACAGACTTGTGTACGTTTATGCCAGCCTACCTCCAAGTACAATCCCTTAAGTCCCTTAAAAAAAAAACAGGAGATCCATCCCCTTCAATTTAGGTGGATTGTATGGGAGGGTAGTAGTGTGTAAACAGCCATTTGAATTTATATGCCTGTAGAGCAGAACAGGCTCTGTCAGTGTCCGCTCTGCATAAACTGATCTGTAAGCAGATCCCCTGCTGATCAGAATGGAGTCCTTTCCATGTTAAAGGGTCTTTTCTCTTAGGAGCAACAGGTAATAAATTTATGCTACAGGAGGACTCAGAAAAACAAAGACTGCTGTGTTGATGTTATTGACAGACTGCATCATACATGTAGCTTTGATTTTGCCTATAGTTCTGCCTATAATGTTTAAGGGGTTCATTGTTGGTTCGTGATAAGTGTTAAGTGTTCAGGTAGGGTAATGTGCTATGGGAAATCATTATTAGTGAAACACTGGACAGCTATAGTATTTACTATAGTTCTCTGCACTTGGAGCCTCTTCCTGAAAGCTACTTGCAAAGGGCCACTGAATTTGACAACAAAGTAAAAGTCCTCATTAAATTAAATTTCTAAGAATATTATTTATAAGATACCCCACCTGGAGAATGCAGTATAATGTATGTTTTGTGTTATCCATTAGAAGGGTTCCACATACAGTATGTACTCTAACACTCCCTCAGTTGTTAGTGCAGACTCTGTGGAATCTATTTCAAGGTCCAATGCTATTTCAGTGAAACTAAATTCCATACAGGTGTGAATATGAATAAAAAATGACATGAGGTTTGATTTACTTTAAAAACTCTCCTATCCACAAAATAAGATGTCACTTGCCATGGTACTGCACATGTGAGCAGCTATGACATAAATCATTTGAGTGATTGAAAGATCAGTTAAGAGCTAACATAGGCACCCTGGCAACTGTGACAATCATCACCAGAGGCATGACTTGCATGCATAATGCACTGTGTATAAGTTAGTAGGCAATATAAACATGAGCATACTACAGAAGACCAAATTGGAATGTTTGCTTATGAATGTCATAATATTTTCCAGACATTTCCCATTTGAGTTTTCATATGGAAACCATGTAATTCAATGGCTTTAGTTCTGCTTTAAGTAAATGATTCATGATGACACTATTCATTAGGTTGGGGTATCTAGGCATCTGTGGTAACAAACAGGTTAAAGATGCTTCCATTTTAAAAGGGGAAGAGCCAGAGCAGGGTACAAGAACAGTTGTGGCATATGTTTAGTAGCAGGTCAGGATCAGCTGGCACAATATGGACCAATTATTCTAATGGGGCTAAATTACAATTGCACTTGCTTTGTTCCATATATCAACTCCAGCACTATCCATTTAATATTAAATAAACAAATAAAGTTTCTTTCCCCAGAGTGCTCTCTTATTATTGGCCAACTGGGCCTAAATGTCGATCAATAAATGTAGGTAATTCAACTAGGAATGCTGGATGGCAATTGTACATAAACACTAAAAATATAACATTAATACAAAATGAAGGAAGAAATCCTGGAAATGTGTAATAAACTCACTGAAACCATACTAAGTAATTCAGTAATGCAGAAAATGGCATATTTTTTTCCAGCAGCATCAAATAAAGGGAAATTAGCAGAATGAAAACAGAGCTTGTTTTCAAATCACCGTTGTCAAAAGTATTACTCACTACAGTCATAAACCACATAGATTTTTATGTAATCTGGCTAGGGTTACCCTGCAATTTGTTTACTGAATTCAACACTGTATCACAGGTGACGTCTGTGGATATTTTATCCGTTTTAATAGCTGGCTTTGCACATTATACAACTATGACCTTTTCAATTCATTCATATGTGCTATAAACCTCTTTAAATGTCGAGTCTCAATGCTTCATTTATAATAATTAGTGTGCTGTGATTGGAACTGAATGTTTGCAGCAGAAAAATGATGCTTGTTCATTTGCCTTGAACAAAACAGATATTAAAGTGCATTGCACCAAACGGGTTACCATTATCTTTGAGTAGAAGGGTCAATGCATAAAGATTTAAACTCTTCATATTTTATACAATACTTCCCCTTGCTAATAGCAAACATTGTTAATTTCATGGTACATAATGTGCATTGGAATAAATGGCAGGATTAGCAAAGCAGGTTAATTTTTGCAATTTTGGCTTGTTATTTGACAAGTTACTTTTAGAAATGATATGATATTGGACTGGCAGCCTCTCAAATAGGGGAAGGCCACAAGTGCATTTTTATTAGGGATTAGTGTTGTAGAAGAGTAATTCCCACCTGTTTGTCATTGAACAAAGCTTCATCTGTGTTTCTGTATTTGCAGTCATTCATTTTCTGAGCTTCTCTGATTAGAATTTAAACTGCAGAACTTCAAAATTCCAGCTAACAATGATCAAAGATTTAACTATACCACAGGCTATTATTAGATGTATATCAGCACAGACCCCATTACTTCAGCCCTACTTTAAAGTGATGTCTGTCTTTGTTACTAAAGGTAGATGAACAGGGTCACAGCACTTTTCTTCATTGATAAGACTTGACCAATATTTGAACTATAATGTAAGAAGATTGTAGGGTTCACTAATCAGTTGCTGATATCTAGAAGCCCTGTGGAGATAAGACAGAGGAAAAAGTTTGATTGATAGAAATTATCCACAAAATAAAAAAAATGTGAAAGTTACTTTTCTTCAACTACTTACTTTGATTTTAATGTTCAAAAAAGGGTCACTTTTTACTGCTCAGTACTAAAATGTAAATATATAAATTATAATAATAGTAAATAGCAAAATAGTAAAATCAGCAAAAAAGGAAACAGTAATAATAATCATCAAAAAAATATAAATAATAATAAAGTGTTATTTGACACAGGAAGGGTGGAAAAATAACTAAAAATAAATAGAAATATCACAAATAAATATTTTTTTCTGGATCTGCTTTTGGGAGTATTAGCTTCTGTCTCCTGCCAATTTTATGGAATTCTCTTACCTAACAGCAAACACCACACATGTGCTTTTTTTCTTGAATTTCAAAAGAATCATGTGATGTCTTTAGTCACATTACCAAAATTTGGTCCTGGAATACTGCATTTAATTTTGAGCATTAAATGAACTAATAATAAAAAATCTGCAATGAAGTGCTATTGGGCTACATTTCATTAGGATTATCTCTAAAAATGTATATATTTCCTATGCAACATAATGTTCCCGATTTTTTATATTCAAATATTTTTATTGGAAAACTTGAAACATACAAAATAATTGAAAACATTAGCATAGAGAGGTGCACAATTAATACAGCATCTTGTATAGGTAAGGTAAAATGGGGTAGTGGTACCACGCCAACCGGCCGAGGTACTTTGCGAAATCTTAGTTCAGTTATATGAGAGGTATGCTTAATTTAGTGCACCTTATTGAATTGTGGAGTGAACAGTAAAGGAGAAAATGGGGAGGGAAAAAAAAAAAAAGGAAGGGGGAGGAGGGGGTAGAGGCACCTAGGATATCCTAAGCACGTAGTTGGTCAAATAATATATAATCATTTTATCGAACAGTTGGGGTTGTGTAACCATCGGGTCCATTGAGTCTCAAATTTGGGGTATGAGAAGTTATGGAGGGCTGTTCTCCTCTCCATTTCACATAGGAAGTTAAGATCAGACACCAGTCGGGATAGAGAGGGAGTGTTAGTAGACCGCCAAAGTCTGGTGATATTGAGTTTTGCTGCTGACAGAATATGTATAGTGATGGTGCGTGAGGACAGTGGAATTTTATCTATTCCGATATGGAGGAGCGCTAAAACCTGGTTTGGGGCTATCGGTGTCTTTGTAATGGAAGAGATTATTTGAAAGACTTGATTCCAATAGGAGGTCAGAGACCTGCACGCCCATAATAAATGTGTGAGAGTACCTGATTCCCCACAATGTCTCCAGCAGGATTGTGAGTGTTGAGGATAGAATAGGGCTAATTTGACAGGAGTTAAGTACCCTTGATGGAGTATTTTCAGGTACGATTCCCAGTGCGAACTGCACTTTGAAGATTTATAGGTCATGGTAAATGTTTTTTCCCACATGCTCAGAGGTATGGGTTGTTGAATTGCTTTTTCCCAGTTTGTTATGGACGATGTGTGTGTATTAAATTGCGATTCAACTAGGAGTTTGTAGAACAATGAAATGCCTTTTTTTGGATAGGTTGAGTTTTGTAAGAAATGCTGTGTAGTTGCTGGGATTTTAATACTACAGGGTACATTCGCTTTGTTGAGGGTATGGGTTATACGTAGATAGGTGAAGTATTCAGTAGCTGGGATTTGGTATTTTTCTCTAATAGTCTGAAAGGAATGTATTGTATTGTTGGTGTACAGGTTTTGTATGTAGAGTAGGCCATAGTCATTCCATAATTTTAAGGTTAAATAAGGAGAGAGGAAGTGTAGGGATGAGAGCGGGGTGAGAAGTTGGAGGTTGTCCTTACGTAGTTGGGTATGAGAAATAAAGTCATACCAAGCTGTTAGAGAGGCTATTATACAAGGGTGACCATGTAAATGCGTAATGTGTGTCCCTCAAGGTATGAATAATAAGTCTGACAAGGTATGTGGTAGGAATAAGGAGGCTTCCAAAAGAGTCCAAGTTTTGTTGAACGTGGGCTGCCACCAAAAAAAGAGTTGGTCAAGTAAAGTGGCTAGGTAATAGGATTTCATATGTGGGAGTCCCGCTCCGCCTCTGGAGGATGGGCGGATTAGTAGTTTTGTAGCATATCTAGGCTTTTTCGCATTCCAAAGGAATTTGTGCAATATTGCCTGAAGTTTTGTAAAAAAGATGTGAGGAACTGGTATAGGGAGCGTGCGAAAGATATAAAGTATCTTGGGTAAGATACACATTTTAACTGTCGCCAATCTGCCCAGTGTCGAGAGAGTAGTGGTGCGTAGGCCTTTAATCTCTTGCGGGATGGATTCAAGTAATGGTTTAAAATTAGCGGCATATAGTAGGTTGGTCTTTGGAGTCAGTTTGATTCCTAAGTATGGTATGTTAATTTTTTCCCATGTGAAGGGAAAGTGTTTGGAAATTAGATTTTGGGTGACCTCTGGTGTGTGTAGGTTCAGAATAGAAGATTTCGGTTCATTAAGTTTATAGTAAGATACTGATGTGTAGTTTCGAATATGCGTTTGTATAGTTTTAAGGGAGTTGTATGGATTAGTGATCATAAGGATAATGTCGTCGGCAAATAGGCTTATTTTGTGTTCGGATTTTAAGCATCTAATTCCTGTGAACTTGGGGTCATTTCTAAGGGTGGTTGCCAATGGTTCAATGAGTAGCGCAAAAATTATAGGGGATAGCGGGCAGCCTTGTCTAGTTCCGTTAGAAATGTAGAAGGGTTGAGAAAGTGTGCCGTCAGTCAGGACTCTGGCCGATGGCTTGGAATAAAGGGACAAAATGGCCGAAAGTATCCAGTCAGATATTCCAAATTTTTGGAACGTATGTGTCATAAACTTCCATTGGATTCGGTCAAACGCTTTTTCTGCATCAAGCGATAATAAGAGCGAAGGTTGAGGATCTAATTCAAGGTGGTGTAACAGGGATATAATCCGTCTGGTGGCATCAGGGGCTTGTCTACCAGGGATAAATCCTACCTGGTCAGGATGGATTAAAGTCGGTAGGTAAGGGATCAGTCTTAGGGCGATTATCTTAGCGTATATCTTTATATCTGTATTAAGGAGCGAAATTGGTCTGTAATTTTGTACCAGTTGGGGGTCTTTTCCTAGTTTCGGAATGGTGGTAATTATAGATTGCAGCATTTCTTGGGGGAATGCGCCACGCGTAGCGACATGGTTGTAGAGGGGGGATAGGTGCGGAGAAAGGTCGAGGGCAAAGGCTTTGTAGTATTCATTAGTGAAGCCATCGTTCCCTGGTGATTTATTCAGAGGAAGGGTGCGTATGATTTTTTTCAATCTCCGCCGAAGAGATTGGTACAGAGATGGATTCAAGTTGAGACGGGGTTATGTGTGGGAGGTTAATGTTAGATAGAAATTGTTCTATTTAATGTGTCGTGGGTTGGATTGTATTGACATCGTCTTTTAGATTATATAATGTCTGATAGTAGGCCGCAAAAGCATTTGCTATATCCTGTGGGTTCGTCAGAGTGTCGCGCGAAGCAGGATGTCGGATTGTGGATATTTTGGATTTAAGACGTTTCTGTTTGATAATTTTACTAAGGAGTGAATTTGCCTTGTTACCGAGTGCATAGAATTTCGCTTTTATTTTCTGTAGGTTAGTGAACATATGTGTCGAGTAAAATGGCACGTAGTTTGTTCCTATCTGAGTTTAGAGTCGTTGTTATGTCAGGGTTTGGATTCTGTTTGTTTAGTTTTTCATTAGCGCGAATGGAAGTCATGAGCTGATCAATTTGTTGAGAACGCTGTCTCTTAGCACGGGCGTTTAACTGGATAAGAATACCTCTCATATAGGCCTTGTAAGTCAACCAAAGTGTGGTAATAGAAATATCATGTGTGGCGTTGGTGTCAAAAAAGAGTTTGTGGGCTTCTTGGATACGCTTCTGGTTCTCCGGCGTCGTCAGAAGTGAAGAGTTGAGTCTCCAGATGGGTGGGAGCGCTGTGTTTTGGTCGTCGGCTAATGAGATATGGATCGGGGCATGGTCCGACCAAGTTATAGTTCCAATTTTGGATGCTGTCACTTGTTGCAATGTCCATTTGTCCGTGAGAAACATGTCTATCCGTGAGTATGAAAGATGTGAAGGGGAGTAATAAGTATAGTCCTTTTCAGAGCCATGTTGACATCTCCAGATGTCGTATAGATCATTGTCGTACAGAAATTGATTGATAGTTGGTTTCGTGGATTTTGAAGTAGAAGAAGAGTCCATGTTCGAATTACCCGTAATGTTAAGATCCCCGCCAATGATGAGTTTCCCTTGTTTAAGTATGGAGATGGTTTTGTAAAGTTTACGGTAGAAACATAGCTGTTTGCAGTTCGGGCCATAAACATTTACCAGGGTATAAGTCTTGTCATTTATTTGGCATACTGAAATGTGAAAGCGTCCAAGTGGATCCGCCCTCTATGACAAAAGGCGAAAGGAAAGAGAATCCTTAATGGCCGTGATCACTCCATTCTTTTTTTGGGTTAGTTGCCATAAATGTTTGAGAGAAACGGTGGAGGTATAATTTAGGCGTCTTTTCAGTAGCGAAGTGTGTTTCCTGAATAAAGAGTATGTCCGCTTGTGATTTCCGTGCTTCTCTAGAGAGTAACGAGCGTTTGTATGGCGAGTTCAGACCTCGGACGTTAAGTGATATAAGACTAATCATTTGGAATCATGATTTCTCATTTTTACATAACTTGAGGTGGTATTTGGGAGAGGCAGATGATCCTGTGTCTAGCTAGGAGACAAGCAGGTAGGAGGAGGTGATAGAATTGTGACTCAATCGGAATGTTGAGGGGAGTATTCCAAGATGTGCCGAAATAGGTGATATATGGGTGTTGCGTGGGTATCCAAAGGTGCCATGATAGGGAAGGGGTAAGGATAGGAAGAATAACAATAAAAAAGGATTTGCGAAAAATGCAAATGTCCCGAGTAGCCAACTTTGCTACCTCAAAACTGGGGGATGCAGGTGGGCTTGACCGCCAGACGGGGGTCGAGCCAATTACAACCATTTTGAACGAACTGAACCAAATGTAGGCCAAACGCCAGACAATCGGATTGAAAATTGCTCCTGGGTAAAAGTATGGAGATATATAAGTAAGTAAAGGAGGAAGAGTATGTCTTGTGAAGATCAAGTTGCCTCCATAGAGCTATATGTGGGTTCTTGCGGATCAGCAGGGAGTATATTCCAAGTTTTCAGTAGATCTAGGCCCATCTCCAAGGTTTTGATAGTAAAAATTCTACTTTGATGACGCACCAATAGTTTGGTGGGAAACCCCCATTGATATGCTATGCCATGGTTTCTTAGGGCCTTGGTGATAGAAATCATTTGTTTTCTGTTAAGGAGGGTAGCTTTGGACAAATCAGCATATAATCGGATATTCGTGTATAATGGTGGGAGCGGCGATGGGTTTCGAGCCGCCGACATAATTTTATCCTTCACGTGGAAAAAATGAATGCGTGCCAATACATCTCTCGGAATGGATGCCGGCAAAAAAGGGGGCTTAGGTAAGCGATGTGCCCGGTTAATTGCGAGCTCCAAGTCAGAGATAGTAGGGAGGAGTATTTTGACATACTGCTGTATGTATGGGATTAAGTCAGCGTTGGTGACCGATTCGGGAATGCCTCTGAGTTTGATGTTGTTGCGACGTGATCTGTCTTCCAGATCAGCTAATTTTTGATTGATTTGCTCAATGTCAGCCGAATGCTCTGTGTGCGCATCAATTAGGTTGTTGTGCGCCGTTGTTATGTCTCCCATGGCATTTTCAATGTGGCTGATTCTATGTTCTTGCTGTTGTACTAAAGTTGATAGTTGGTTAAGTGGCGTAAAGATATCGTTATGTAAAGATTGGCGCAATGACGTAAGCATATTTTTCATGCATATTTCTGTCAGTGGTATGTCTGACACCGGGAATGCTTCTAAGTCAGGCATAGCAGCTTGGGGTGGATGTAATGGAGAAATTGAGGCCTGTTGAAATGTGCTAGTGTCCTGATCTAGTCGTGGCCTGGATTTAGCTGGGCTGCGTAGTGTAGGGGACAGTGGGGGAGACAACTCACCAGGGTCCCCTGGGTATAGTGATTGTTGCAGCCTGGGATCCAGTTGCTGAGCCCTGTAGTCCTCCTGCTGAGTGCTGCTGTTATCTCCCTGTCTGCAGCCGCGGGCGCCATCTTGGATTCCCGGCCCGACGGCCGGGAAGAATTGTGTCAGTTTCCCTGGCTGATCCAGGGATTTTTTCCTCCTTGGCATTGCAGCGGGTGTGCGGGCACCTTATGTGTATCGGTGCCTCGCACTTACCGATACCCAGGGCCGGTTTGAGCCGCGTTTAGACTGGCGGGTGGACGGCGCGGTTCTACTCCACGTCCACCTTCAGTGCTGGCCGTGCATGCGCCCTCGTTCCCGATTTTTTAAAGTATATGCCCATATAGGTATATAGTTATATAGTTAGTCTGGCTGAAAAAAGACAAAAGTCCATCCAGTTCAACCATAGAAAAAAAAAAAAATGTCATAATCCTATACCCACAGTTGATACAGAGGAAGGCAAAAAAAACCCCAGCAAAGCATGATCCAATTTGCTTCTGCTGGGAAAAAAAATCCTTCCTGATCCCCTGAGATTCCCTGGATCAACTTTACCAATAAATGTTAGTATCCAGTTATATTCTGTGTATCTAAGAAACAATCCAGGCCTTTTTTGAAGTAATCCACTGAGCTGGCCAGAACCAACTCTTGAGGGAGTCTATTCCACATTTTCACAGCTCTCACTGTGAAGAAACCTTTCTGTGTTTGGAGATTACATTTCTTTTCCTGCAGACATAAAGAATGCCCCCTTGTTCTCTGTGATGACCTCAGGGTGAATAGCTCTACATCGAGTTCACTATATGAACCACTGATGTATTTATACATGTTGATCATATCCCCCCTTAATCTTCTCTTCTCAAGAGAGAATAAATTCAGTTCCTCTAATCTTTCCTCATAGCTGATCTCCTCCATGCCTCATACCAGTTTGGTTGCTCTTCTCTATATTTTCTCAAGTTCCCCAATGTTCTTTTTGTGAATTGGTGCCCAAAATTGAACTGCATATTCCAGATGAGGTCTTACTAATGATTAGTACAGGGATAATATGATATCTCTCTCTCTGGAGTCTATACCTCTTTTAATAGAAGAGAGATTTTGCTCGCTTTAGATATGGTAGTGTAGTAATTGTGTGCAAAGAAGCAAATTGCATGCTCACAGAATTTACCATCTGCTCAAGATGTGTTCAGCAATGGTCCAGCTAGGCTGATGTGCCTTAAAAAAATAGATTGTTTTAAGTCTTTACAACCAGTCTTAGCTTTTTAAAAAGTGCCACTCGCGTAAACTGCATCAAGTAGTAAATCCCCAATTTGTGAAAAGCCTCAGTAAGCCATGTGCAGAGGGATATTGTACTGTGCATGTACACAAAAGTTCAAGCACTAGCCAGTGAGGTTTGATATTTGCTTATAATAGAGCTAGCATTGATAAATACCCATAAATGTGCTATATATTTATGGGAAAGAATGAAAATCTCTCATAGTGCAATACCCCATCAATGAGGTACAGCACTATAAGAGATTTTCATTCTTTCCCTAGATATATTGACGTATATGACCTATTGAGTTATCCACTTGGGATCATGAAGAGAAAAGAAGTTTATACCCATTAAATTGGGGAAGGTTGTCTTTGACCTAATATTTAGTGGGTCATTGAGTGGAGGTAAGTGGCAGCATTAAGTACAGAGTGGGGGTGCTGCAGGAGGAGATTTGGAGCGCTATTTCTATTTTTGTGAAGAAGGATATTGCGCTGCTGACATTTCAGTTGGAGCATGGGGATATATGTTTTCTGTCCTTTTAATAGGATTATGAGAACTTTATGTCTTTGTATTTATTTAACATTTTTATTGTTTACCTTTTTTTTGCATTTCTTGGTTTTTGCTGATATTTCACATATCACTAGTTGACATATTATCATTAATACAGTGTTTTTATAATATTGTGAAAATTAAGATTGTTGGAATTATGCAACACTATTTTGGAAATATACACTGTCTGATCCATTTGGTGCACTTTTATTTTTATTTAAATATTATTTGAGTGTTTTATGTATTTATTTAGTTGGAAACAAAAAAAAATTACACAATTTTGGCAAACTCTGGATTATTTGGGATTATTACCCATAAATATTCTGCCTTTCTCTTGTAACAGCCAACAAGTTTTTTTTTTACATGCTAATAAAGTTGGCGCATACAAATTCTAATGCTTGGCAAGTGAATCATATTCATAATGTTTATTTTTATTGATTTTTAAGAAAAATATCAACTTGGAAGTGCATGCTCCAATCACACTTAAAACTAGGACCAAACCATACTAACTGAACAGCAGTGTTTGATTAGATACATGGGGGTCTGTGCCTCACTGCTGCCTCACCAGAAAATAGTATATTGCAGCAGAACATTCTTTTTTTGAGCATCCAGCTTTCCTGGGAGGGAAAAGTAAGGCATGGTGATGTCACTCACCAGGGTCAAGGTGAGCTCTTAACATTGTGTTGTTTTATTTTTAACAGGCTTTTTAAGCAATATGTATTTTGGGGGGTAGAGGCTGTCCTGGAAGGTCAGTTTTAAGTCAGAGGACCAGGTGAAGCAATATTACCCATGATTCTCTTTTGTATTTTTGTTTCCATGTATACTTTATAAAGTAGAAAAGTAATAGATAATAGAAGTGTAGAAATTCTCTCTCCATCATATTTTCTATTGATGAAAATGGTTTATCATTAAGGTTTTTTTTCTTCTGCAAAAATGTTAATATAAGTATTAAATAATGTTACTTAATACAGTTTAAATGATAAACATATGATCCTGTCAAATTTTGTGTGATGTTTCTATGGTTAGGCTTTGTAGCCCCTTCAAACCTCTTCAAACACCACTAGCCAAACATTTTTGACTTATAGCAACCATTATGCTATAGGGAAATGGAAGGCCATTATTTCTGCTGTTGAAATCTCATTTCTGATACCAATGAGAGGTATAGTTGACAGCAGGGGCGGACTGACAACTCATGGGGCCCCTGGGCAATAGGGGATCATGGGGCCCCTGTGTCCTTGCCCAAATTCAAAAAAGCCTATGAAAAAGGTACCAGGGGCATCTCATGGGGCCCCCTACTGACCCCGGGCCCTCGGGCAGTGCCCGAGTTTCCAAATGGTCAGTCCGCCCCTGGTTGACAGCTTTAACTAAATTTTGAAGAATTTGTTTAAACTGGTCTTATCCCTAACAATTGTATTTTGCAAAAATGAAATGTACACAGGTAAAACCTACCTTCTCTAATGGGGAAGATGTGTGGGCGAGAAATTGTAATTTATTATTATATACAGGCACATTGCACCTAACTGAAAGCATATTTTTGTCTTTAAAGCCCAAATTCCCAAGCTTTGTGGATAATAGAGCCTTTATGTGCACTCGGAGAAGTTTACCATTAACATAAAAAGTTTCCTTATCAAACAGCTTGCTTCATGAAACATGTACTTGCTTGTATTTCTAAAAGTATGGCTGACATAATTAACGTGTTGATGCAGTGATAATATTTTATTAATTAATAGTAAACTTGACTTGTCAATAAATTGTTGCCTTCCTAGAACAAAACAATGCATATAATGGGACCAATTATGATTCAAGCCTCCTACTCACACAAATACTCAGATTGTAAAACAATGCATAATGCATTTTTTTTATGTGTATAAATGTGTTTTACTTCCTCAACATAAATTATTGATACATTTGTGTAGGTGTATTTAGGAGTGGAAGAAATTCAAGAAAATAAAATGTTTGCTCAAGAAGCAGGAATAAAGCATTTATTGTGGAATATTTTGCATAGTTTTTAAAGTATATCTAAACCCAAGAACAAAAATATTCTTACACATGGTGGCTGCATTAGTTATCTTTTTTCAAACTTTTTCCTTTCCAGTTTTATCTTGTGATCCTGCCAATAACACACTTCCTGTCTCAGGATAACATAACTTAATTATTGTAATGTATCTGTAGAGGAGAAGCACTGTAACACTAGGATATGACTACAGAACACATCCCCCTCTCCTCTTCTCTATACCATGGGGGGAGGTGTTTGTTGTCTACAGAAATACTTGATAATTACAGAACTGATATAACAAAACATTTTGAACTGTATATTAAGTGGGCCAAAAGCGAGCAAATAAGAAAAGTTTAATGTTAAGGTTTACATGCCCTTGAAATGTGACCCTTGATTGGTGACAATCTCATATCTATGGGCACATGTGAACACCAACAGGTAAGAGATGGCAAGAAATAGTCATCAAACAGATTATACAGCCTAATGCAATATCTATTATCTTCTTCTACATGGTCTGTAGATGGAGGCACCCTGCCCCCTACTAAAATGAAACCCTAACGTGTATTTTCACATTTGCAGCCAAATTGGGATAACACCTACTTTATATCTGATGCATGCCCCTGTTTAAAGAGCAAGCAAAAAGTCAGGTTAGTTTTCTCTGTTTGAGAGGACAGACTTAGGACAAACTCACTCTAAAGTTGTTCAAAAAACCCTGCAAAAATCCATGACACCTTCTCCTTAGAAACATCTAAAAGGTAAGAAAAATGCTGTGTGAATGGGAACATGGGAACATGTGACAAACATATAGTGGGATTTTTTCAAAATTGACTGCAAAAGTGGAAATACGCTTTAAGTCATTGTCAGACAGTGGGCTTATGCCTTATTGTATGATGTAGTCTCATATCTGTTTCAGTTATAAGAGCCCTGTCTTGTGCGTCTCATAGATGTAAAATGAATGCTTAATTCAAGAAGTCATCTAATGTCAATTGGCACCTTTACATTTTTGGTGACAGTGGCTACCAGGACACAAAACATGAAAAAATACCTCCAAAAGAGACATAAACAGCAATAAAACTACACCTATAACTTCTATATTGGGGAAGACCCAATATAACCCATTATAACCACTGTCAGGATGTATTGCTGCTTGTACCTTTGTCAGGAAGATTTTCCTTCACTTCCTGCACTGCTGACAGGGGATATTTTATCCTCTTGCTCCTGGAGCACTCTGGAGCTTACGCTTGAGAATCATTTCTTCTGGCTGTGGAGGAAAAATTGGAATTATGTATTTAATTGTGTGGTAGTAGGTCATAAAATTGTGTATGTGCATTATTACATGACTTACTGGGTAGAAGACAATATTGTTATAACTCCTTTTTTGCAAAGGGAGGATTAACAGATATGTACATTTTGAAAAAAAACACTGACAGATCACAAATATCCAACTATGAAAATATGTTGTAGATCACAATTTGGCAAAACAATGGCAGAATGGATTTTTGGTGGTGCCATTTTTATTTTTTTAGAAAGCATATTTGGCTTAATGAGAAAATAACAGATTGCATAGACGACAAATAATAATTATCTCAAATCTGTGACCTGTAGCAAATAACATGGCATTGCTTCTACAAAATGCTCAAATGTTGTAAGCCTTGCTTATATTTCATATAATAGCTGGGTATATGATTTGAATTATTTTCTCTTCTCCTTTTTAATTTGAAAAATTGTGTAAGAACTAGGCAATATGTCGGCTGGTTCAGCATGATTTACTGTACTTTAAGGTCAATTTACAAGTGACGTCCGGTGGAGGTCCCATGCAGGCTTACTGCTAAAAATATTGCCAATGTAGCAATATACCAATATCTTAACCAATGATACATAAAACCTTATTTGTCAAACTTTAACTTTTAAATTGTTTCAGAAGCATATTGCAATTTAAGCTAGTCATAAATGGAATCAACACTCTATTAGTATACCCTCCCCTTTCATTGCATGAAAAGAGTGGCCATAATTGCATTATGCCTAACTGGTAGTCATTAGGGATAAAGCTGTAATATCATCACCATGCTAAGGCAATCTCTTTTTTTGGCACAGAATCAAACTTATGTTAAATAAATATTCTCAAACTAGTTTTGAATTCAGACTGAAAGACTCTTAGGGGTTTGTTTAAAAAAATGTTAGGTGAATATAACAAGCATCCCTCTATTCTTGATGAATTATGATCATATTTTTCTTAATACAATGTTTTCCTATGGTCTTCAGCTCCATCCAGTGACCATAATGCAGTATTTTTTCTGATTGAGGTATTCCAGGAAAAATTAACACATTATAGCCAGTAGATAGAACTGACAGTCATAGGAAATCACTGTATTAAAGTGGTTGTAAAGGCTGCAAGTTTTTTACCCAAATGTATTCTCTGCAATAAGGTAAAAAATCTTCTGTTGTCAGCTCCCTCCAGCCACCCCCTCCAAATATTGAGCCCAATCTCAATCCAATGCTGCGCTCGCAGCAGCTCTCTCCACTCTTTCCTCCTCGCCGGATTCAGTGAGAGCAGCGGGAGCCATTGGTGATAAAGGAGCAGGGGGCAGGGCCAAGCAACACTGTGTTAGTCAATGGACACACAGAGCACCATTTTGGGATTGAGCCCACATGTGTGAAACCATTGGAAGTGGGTATGACATGGTAAGCATGACATGCTTGTTATTTAAAACAAAATAAATAACTTTACAATCACTAAGCAAAATATGGTCAGAATTCATGTGGAATCAGTGAATAGAGTGCTAGAAAAACCAATAGTACAAAGCAGCTGGCATAAAAGGTATAACCTCCAACCCTCATAAAACAAATATAAAAATCCTTTTTATTTTTTTTTAAAACGTGCAAGTGCAAGAAATGCATTAGGGAGGAGTCAAGCCAGTGATGTCACGCCGCATGAGCCATGAGGGAGGCCGGTGGCCATCTTTGATACTGTTTCTACATTCCTGTATACCTGAGCTGCATTCCTGTATACCAGATCTGAGTGCTGTCAGAACACTTGTTTACCATTGAATTAATAAACTTATTGCACTATATAGCACTTCTCTTTCTGGCTCATTTATTTTGAGCTGTTAAAGTGGATATCTTAAGTGCTTTTTATTGGATACATACACACTTGGAGTGGCGTTTTCCTGGAATCCGGAGAGTAGCAGTGGATGATCAGCTGATGTGCAGATGTATGCCAGATGATCCCCGTTGTTACCCTAGGATGATGATGACCAGGAGTTGTCTATGTTACTCAAAGGTGCTTTTTATTGCGCTATCTGGTTAGTGCAATATATTCTCATTTCCACATTCACTTGAAGCACAGATTTCACCCACCTGTATATTGGACATTTGCTGTCACCTACGCACCATTTACGTCATACTGAGAAGTAATCAACACATTCACTGTGGCGCTCCGCAGCACATTTTGTTTACTTATTTTGACTTTGGTGGGACTGTGCACGTTTTTGCTGCTTAATTAATACGCAAGCATTTGATTTTGGTTTATGTACGTATATGTATGTTTACATAGACGCATTTATATTGAGCCACACGAGTATTTATGTTCTATGTTATTCACTATTCTTTACTGTTTATGAGGTTGATATTAGTTTAGAGCGCTGAATTTTTTATATTTATGAGGAATCAGTGAATGCTTGCCACATTTGTCCAACATTTTTTTTTTTTTAAATAAAGAGTCTCCTTACTGTTATTAAAAACACAGAAACATTTCTAAAGGGTTTTTCTTCACTTAAAAAAATTTGAACTGAAAAGTTACAATTTTATATCCTATGAGGAATATCTAAAAATGTTTATTGTCCCTGAGCAGTAGCTTTAAAGATTTGCCTTTTGTCTTGAATTCCTACTGAAAAGTAAGGGAGCAATTTTTGTGTCTAGGTACTACTATGCCTTGAGAATCATAACTATATATCTAACTATATATCTGCAGTGTATGTAAAGAACTGTGTCTCTGACTGCTATTCTCATGTGATTTAAAGTGAGATTTCTCTTCTCATGTTTTAATTGAAGAATTGTGTAAGAGATAGGCAATATGTCAGCTGGTTTTGCATGATTTACTGAACTTTAAAGGTCAATTTACACGGGACATCCGTTGGACGTCCCACGCAGGCATATTGCTTAAAATATTGCCAATGAGGTAATATACTAATATCTTAAACAGTGATACATAGAACCTTATTTGTCAAATGTTTGAACAGAGCAGGTAATTATGACATGTTTAATATTTTTTTTTAAAAAAGTGAAATTTGGTGAAGTCACTACTGTACTACTCACTGTTCTTGCTGGCAAGAAAGCTGTAGTACAACAAACTCCCTGCTTCTGCTATATTCATTCTCTGGATCTCTGCTTCCCGCACTTCTCCTGCTGCCGTTTGTATATTTTCTACCTGTCATCAGATCATAAGTCATCAGGTTAGCAGCTCTGGCATGATAAAACAAAACCCCGCCCTTAACAAGATGGACATTTCACAACAGAGATATGGTATAGAACAAGGTGAAGGAATGAGAAAACGATTGGCTGCAGAGAGAGCACAGGCAAAACCTGCCCTCTGCTTGTATTTTTTCTGCATGGCTTCTACAGTTGAGGTCCTCTTTAATATTTTAGATCCAAAAAAATGCTTTTGGGGTGAATCGTCAATTATTTGCAATTTCATGAGAACTCTGATAGTAAAATCTTTGCACCTGTTCCCAAGCCTGACTCTTGGACTCCTAGCTGCCTGCCATGGAAGATAGGGTCTCACTTTATTTGTTGGATAACAAAAAGCATACAGATGTATGGGAATGAATAGAGACAGGTTATAAAAATTATAACTCTCCTGTGAGGCTATTCCCTAGGTAATATAAAATATAATTAGCCATAATGTTTATAGTAATTACTGAAATATCAGCTGCAACATAAAGGAAAGTGTTAGAATAAACAGGTGAAAATGCATATCACAAGAAGTATGTACACCATACGGCCTAATCTGGGTATATTACACAGCATCACACACTGAATATATTTACATTATGGGCCCATACAGTCAGTATATGTTTCTTACCAATACATATATATTGATGACTTTAACATGTATTTAGTTTTAGTTTCTATAAAATGTCTCGTAATGAGTCTTTATAACTAGTTAAATGGTACACTAATATTTTTAGAAATAATTAAAGGAAGTTGAGGGAAGAGAGGAAATAGTCTTAATACTCTAACTCAAATAATCCACGGAAATGAGAAATATCTGGTATGATGTGAAGTATGTCAAATGGAAATACAAAAATAAATTATTTTAGATGTCTGTATAGGAATGCAGTTGTCTTTTCATGTGAATAACATTGTCTTCCTGTAACTCATTGTTGTTATTGAAATGCTCAGGGTCTTTTTTTGTCAAAGCTTAATTGAACAAGCTAAAGTTATAAGCCGATTGGCTACCATGCACAGCTGCACCAGATTTTTCACTCTCCAGTTTTAGTAAATTGACCACTATGCCTTTAGTGCAGTTAGATCAACAGTGGGAATACATCATACCAATAAATGCTTCATGTTGAACAAGTTTGTGTTTTATACTGAGACCTGCTGTGCTTGTGTTAATATGCATAGTCTGACTCAGGAACTGTGGTGACTAATTATAAATTATCAGAACCCAACTTCAGGCACATATCTGTGTCCACAGTGCTTGGGGACTGTAAAGGCCAACACAACATAATCCTTGGACCAGAACCAATGTATTTATCATTTATTCATAAAATGAAATCAGCAGGGAACTATTAACTTACTATTCCACTGCAAAAATAAGAAAACCTTTTTAAAGCAGAAATTGGCTAACAATGCAAGCTATAGTGAGTACTAATAGCAAAGTACTACTTCCCTGGTCTGTCTGAGGAAACTTCCTGTACTGAAATGTTTCACAGCCTACCCTAGCCAGATGATTAAAAATGATATCAAATGCTGTCCATATTCCAATCAAATAGATACCCCCCCCCTTTCTCAAAAGTATTCTACTTAGAATTATGTGGGCAGAAAATAATATTAAAACTTTTTTTGGGACAATGGTAGTACAGACAGACAGGTTTTCAAACGTTTAGGCATACCTTAATTTACATAATCCAAGAGATAAGTAATATTTTGGTGGCCCCCATCCCAGTAAAAATACATATTGTTACTTGTTTTGAGAATACCTTTGCCATCCTGGACTGAGCTGAACTGATTACTTACTCAGAGTCACCTATTCAGTAAGGAAACACTTAGGTTTCACTAACTTCACATGCATTATGACCTCTTTTGTTTCAGTTCCTCTGGCTGCATATGCACAAACTGGCAAACAAATTTGTAAAGAACTTTGTTTATGTAAATAATTAGGCCCCTTTCATATGAGAAATCTGATCGCATATGCCAGTTCATTGTTCAAGTGTAGCTGATCGGACCCTCCATTCTCCTTTATGAGCAGTTCGATGTAAATGTACTTGTGTCAGTTACCTCCAATCCAAGGAAAAGGGATCTGTTCCCCTCCATCTGGATGAATTGGATAAGAGGGCAGTCACGTGTAAACAGACAGTTGCATCCAACTGCCCATTGAGCACAGCTGGATTTGTCCATGTCCGCTCTGCATAAGAGGAGCCGACGCAGACCTGTCATTCCACCTTGTATGAAAGGAGCCTTAAGGTCTGTTTTGGGGAAATGGTTTGTTCTTACAGATTTAGTAAAGGATATTCAAATGATAACACAATAAATTGTGTGAATATTCACTTCAATAATCCAATCACGAGCAGACAAAACAAGTAAACAGGGATTTCCTTTTCACATTTTTAGATAGATGAAGTGAATCTTTACACATTTTATTGTGTGATCATTCCAAATACCTTAGTAAATCAGTCTCATTGATGTTCTATACTGTAAATACTTTAGCAAATATGCCTTATTGTATAAACATCACAAGGACAATAATTTAAAAAAGCACAATAGACAACAAAAGTGTGAAAATTAAAATAACCTGTAGCAATCAACCTTATACAGTTGTTGTTTGGCTACAGCAAGTTATTGCATCTTGCAAATTGATCTTTCCATTATCCATTAATGCTGAATATACAAAGGTAGAAGGGGTTGCCTGACCATTCTCAGTACCAGTAGCATGGGTGACAAAATGCCCTTTTTGTGTCAAGAAAAATGTACCCAATCAACCAGTGTACACTTACAATGTAGCCTTTGTATAATTGCACCTTTACCAAGGCCTTTTGTTATCCAGGCAGATATACAGGTATATGTTATATCCAAAAGTAGCTTGTCTTGTTGTAAAGAAATACTTAGTGATTTTGTCAGTCTTTTTTCTTCTTTCCCCACTTCCTTGTGTTTTGTCATTGCTATCCATGGGTTCAGAACCATGATAGCATTGACAGACGTACAGTTTAGCTTTCAAAGGGAAAAGCAAATTACTTTACATGCAGCACATGCGTGCATACACTTCCCTAGTCAGCTCCCTAGAGATAATATTTTAAAATAGCATTAAAGTATAACTAAAAACAAAACTTTTTTTACTTTTGTATAGTGTGGCGAGGGATTAAAACCCCTCTCAAGTTTGTATTACTGCCTGTGCCTTCTCTATCTGTCAAGTTTACTATTATCACTGAAAGTGAAAGTAAAGGAAATCCCTAATTTTGAATTGCCCCAAAAAAGTAATATAGGGGAAATCTTCCAATGGGGATGTTTTGGCTATGGGTCAGAAAGTGAAAGGAAATGTCTCCAAGAGGACACAGATGGCAAAAAAAAAAAAAAACCTGACATGGGGTTATAGTTCTCCCTTACTCCATCTAAAAGTAAAATGAATTTTAGTCTTTTGTTCTACTTTAATGTGAATATTATGACCAGGCCCTAAGACAAACATGGGGTACCCTACAGTGATTTGTATAACACATAAATAGGATGCTAAAAATCATGAAATCATTTTAGAAATTCCCTGGTTGTATTTTGATAATCTATCGGTTATAAAAAAACAAAAACTGAAGTGAAAAGGCAGTGTTACCCATAGCAAATAAACAGGGTGCTTTAACTCAACCCTGCATAAGAACTATGGAACAAAATCTGTTTGCTACAGTAGATAATTTACTTTATATTTTTTTATATAAAGTACCTCTAATCTGTTTTCCCTTTCTTTTTATTTTGGTGGTCATTCATACAGTCTGGATTGATGTCAGGATTACACTAACGAAGATTTTGTATTTTATAATTTAATTATTTAACAGATTTATTAATGACTCTGCTCAGTTCAGCTGGAGTGCTAAACTGTTCATTCTAAATAGCATGTAAAAATCATTTAAAGATGCTAACAGGCTGAGTGGGAATCTTCTGCATAAGATCCATTTTGTCAAGTTTTGCAAATTAGGCACACTGTGTTAATTGCACCACTACATTAATGCATACAAATCAAATGTCTGCTAAACTGTTTTAGTTATTTGATAAAGTAGAAAGGCTGTAGTATGAACTGTTGTTTTCCTGCAGATTTTGAATTGCCATAGCCTATACAAAAGCCAATCATTATTATGCAACTGAGATGACACTCTTTTTAATCATCAAATTGCACTTTTCTTGCTGAAATTCCCCCAGAATATTACAACCTGTTAAACAATGGAAAGTTTGCTATTCCAACAATTCTAAACATTTTTCCTATGCCAAGGACTGAAATACAAGTGGTCAGTAGATATCAGTGCAGGCCAGGGACTGAAACACCCAGTAGCATTATTGTACAACCCTTGGTTGCCAAAGTGAGTCTTACTGTCCTCTCTTGCAAAGCCACATGCTTTTTTTGCTTTGTCATATTCAGCTCAAATGAACAGCAATACTATGGAGAGCATACAGTATAATTTGCCATTCCTACCCACATAAGGTAGGAGCAACTGTACATATGGGCACTATATTGTCATTCAAGCAATATAGACAGTCAGGAGTGACGTAAAATTCCTGTATCTGTCAGATGTGTCTACTCCTGTGCTAAGCCATCCCATTTGCATTTTAGGCCACCTGACAACAAAAAGAAGTTCTTTGTGACCTGATTTTTTTTTTATATATGAGCATATAAACAATATGTGCTTTCATTAAAGCAAACAACCTTTGGATGTTCAATCAGTAAAGAAATATCTGATTTTTACATTAAAAAAGTGAATACATATGTAGCACAAAGTCTCTGATAAATAGAATCCCTTTAAATGTGCAAAAAGCATTTCCTTTCATCCAAGAAATGGTGCCAAAATATATCCAAAGCCATCACCCTGATAGTGGTAACATGCAGGCTTAACAGATAGCTATGACCCCCTAATTAAAAAGAAGTCAAAGATAGCATGGCCGATATAGTTAGGCATCAATAGCATCCTTCTGTCTTCTCCACAGAACAATCACACACCACTGTTCTCCAAACCACCATCTCTGGTCCTAAGCAGCATGAGCTCAGGGGAGAAACAAACATACAAATACCCTGCATAGTGTAAAAAATAATTCAGAACCCTTATTATACTAGATATTGCAGTCACATTTAATAAAAACAATTTTAAGCATTAAAATACCACACTGGTTTGCAAACAACAGTAAGTTACAGGTCACTTCCACTGCTGACGTTAGCAAAAGGCTTCTCCCTATGCGTTTCACAATACAGGACGTCTTCTGGGTCCTGTAAGATGAAACACATAGGACGAAGCCTCTATCTTCATTTATGGATTATAATATCAATTTTTTATGTAATAATTGGATATTTATTTACTGATTGAACATTCACATATGCATTAATGGTATCATATGTATTTCTATAACTTTATGTTTGATAAACTGGATAATCTCATATTTATTTATGGTATTCTATTGATTTTAGTGCAACACTGTGAATTTTTGTAATTTTGCACTTTAGGGTGATACCTCCTAATAGTGTTGTTGATTTTTGTTTTTGTTTGTTGCTTTTTTTTTTGCTTTCATACATTTGCTTTTTTTTTTTTTGTTTCTCAAGCAACCTTTGGAACTTTGTCAGCAGATATTGGCACATATTGGACACTGCAGTTCCAGCCCAGTCACTTGGCATAACTGTGTCAAGCAGCCTATATGAATGGGTATCTCTTTCCAAGAACAGAAGCTTTACATGCCATATCTGCTTTTAACATAACATAACTGTTCATGTTGATATATGTGTCAGGGTTGTGAGGATATTTCAGCCTCTGGATTGTTATCTAAACTCAATCCAGGACAAGGAGTCAGATTTGAGCATCTGTATTAAAACAGATCCTGGACACAAAGAGGTTAATATGTAAACCTAAACAGTGTTCAAAACAAGAAATGTTCCACTAGTACAGTCCCTGCCTACATGCATAAATTAGGTGAACCAATGCAGCACTACAAGAGGAAACTCTACCTGAAACCAAATGTGATAAAAATACAATATATTTATAATAATTATATACTTAAAAAAAACAATGGGGGCGCATGCGCGGCCAGGGACGATGGCGGCCGCACTTTAAGTGAGCTCCGCTCATCCCGGCCAGTGAAGACTCACCCGACACTTGCCTCCGCTCCTCTTCCGCTGCGGGTGAGTCACCCGTACTCTGCACCCGGCCCGGCACCTGAGCGAAGGCTTGATGGGGAAGATAGGGCGCTGGAGGCCCCCCTCCCCGCAACCACATGACCCGCGGCCCTCGCCGCTCCGGAGGTTCCTCTCCAGGCCACAATCCCCAGCCTCAGGTATGACTGAGAGCCCAGGGAGAGATCGCGGCCCCCCGGTGGTCGCAGACGGTACTGCACCCACAGACACTCCAGCCTCTGCCCTGACACACTCCCTGCTGGAGGACTATGAGCCCCAGCATGCTACTGCAAGGGCTGCGGAGCACTCTGCCTCAGAGAAGCATCCTCTTTCCACCCTGGCACCTCAACAGGCCACCCAGTCACCTTCCCTCACATTGTCAGCGTTGGATGACAAGCTACAAAATTTTTTGCGCAACATTACCGCGTCCATATCCGCTGAAATTGGAAAGCTGGCCTTGGAGCTTAGAGGGGAAATTACCCAGATTGGAGACCGCACGGACAGACTGGAAAATGAGTTTGATGATCTGGTTCAATACGTCCACATGCTGGAAGAGGATAACGCTTATCTGAAGCATTCCATGTCCCAAATGCAGCTCCAGCAAGAGGATCTGGAAAACAGGGAACGGCGCCAAAATATCCGTATCCGCGGTATGTCCGAGTCTATTGCAGATGCACAGTTGCACCGTCATCTTCTGTCCTTCTTTACCGCGACTGCCCCCTTGGTTCCAGAAGCAGATTGGCGTATGGATAGGGCTCACCGCTCCTTGGGCCCAAAACCTGCTGAAGGCACCAGATCTCGCGACGTTATTGTTCGCTTTCATTTTTTTCAAAGCAAAGAAGCTCTACTTTCTGCTGTTCGCCATAAATCCTCTCTGGAATTTCAGGGGGACAGATTCCAACTCTTCTGCAACCTGTCCCCGATTACACTGGCTAAGCGACGAGATCTGAAACCGATCACCACACATCTTCAACAACACCGTGTCCCTTATCGCTGGGGGTTTCCCTTTCGGCTGATCGTAACTAGGGACAATACCCAAGTTGTTTTTGGTTCTTTTTGTCTTTACATAATTTTCCCACAGGTTTACCTTATCTGTCCGGCCAAATTGTCGGGTGTTTTTCATGGTTGATTTTTTTTTTTTTCTGGCCGGGCTTGACGATCTTTCCGATGTCCTGGTTGTCGTGTTGCCCCCGACTTTGTCTAGCCATAGGCCTAGACGACTTGGGTCCCATTGTTATCCCCGAGTTTATATCCTTGCGGATACTTATTAGTGTTAGTTCTCTGTTTTTTGTTTTTTATACTATTACTTTGCACTGTACTGTGTTATTCAACTGTCTTATGTTTTTTGTTTTTCACTATATTACATCGATGGTATTCCATTCATTTTTCATGCTATTACATGTAGGTCAGTTGTCGTTGTTTCATAATGGCGTTGAGGTTTCTGTCATATAACGTCAAGGGCCTCAACTCCATTCAAAAACGGTGGATGGCTTTGAGGGAATTCCGATCCTCTGGAGCAGACATTATTTTTGTCCAAGAAACCCATTTTAAATCAACTGGCTCTTTTCGTTTTGCCTCGAGATTTTTTCCCCAAGCCTACTCGGCCTTTAATCCTTCTGGGAAGGCCGGGGTGGCAATCCTTATTGGGTCACACTGCTCCCTTCGGGTTGTTTCCTCCAAGGTTGACCATCAGGGTCGTTTTATTATTTTAGAGTGTATGCATGGCGAGACTCCCCTTGTTCTGTTGAATTTATATGCTCCCAATACAGGTCAACTGCAATTCCTATCCCAAACGCTCGCTAGTCTAGACTCTATTACTACCTCGCAGGTGATTGTAGGGGGAGATTTTAATCTGATTGTTTCCCCCCATAAAGACAGGAAAGTGCTTTTTGAGTCCACCCCCTCGAAGCGGCAATGCTCCTCTTCAAAATCTTTCCGTAAATTGATTAGGGAGCATCGTCTCTTTGACGCTTGGCGGATTAAACACCCCCTTCATAAACAATTTACATTTTACTCCAACCCTCACCGTAGTTATTCCCGCCTAGATCATTTTTTCATCTCTGCCTCTTTGCTCCCACTTCTGGTTTCCTCTGAAATCAATCCCATCACTTGGTCTGATCATGCCTCTTTGACCTTAAATCTTTTTTTTCCCCCTGCTATGCCCAAACCGTGTCACTGGCACCTTAATGAGACATTTCTTTCCACAGACCATCTTAGGGATGAATTGTCACGGGGACTCGATTCATACTTTACTCTTAATGTCGGTTCCGTAACTTCTTCCTCATCTCTGTGGGAGGCCCACAAGGCGGTTTTCCGTGGACTCTGTATCTCCATGGGTTCCCGTTTAAAAAAGTCCTCGGCGAGTGCTAGGGCCTCTCTTATACAACAGCTCTCGTTGGCGGAACGTCAGTTACTGAATAAGCCATCTATTTCAGGGCTTCAGGGGGTAACATTTCTACGTGACCGAATTAAAGCCCTTGACTCCAGTAAGACTGCACAATCTCTCCTTTGGGTTAGACAGAAATTTTATGAATTTTCTAACAAGCCACACCGTATGTTAGTCAACCGTCTCAAAGCCCAGTCCCCCTCCACGATGCCCGACCTTCTACTACAGCCTGATGGATGCCCTACTTATGATCCTCGGGCCATGGCAACCCTTTTTGGCTCATTCTATTGGAAATTGTATAACTGTTTAACCCCGGACCTTCACCCTTCTCTCACACAACCATCGTTTGATAATTTTTTTGACCCCTTGCTACTTCCGAGAGTATCACCCTCAGACATTGACGCTCTTAATGCGGATATTACGCTAGAGGAATTATTGGATACAATTAAACACCTCCTTTCTCGTAAAGCCCCGGGACCGGACGGACTGCCCTACTCCTACTATAAATCTTTTATTGGTACTCTGGCCCCTCATCTCCTATCCCTTTACCGAGATCTATTTAAGGGAATCATACCCCAGACTGACTTCTCCCGTGCATATATCTCGGTTATTCCTAAGCCTGATAAGGATCACTCTGTCGTAGATAACTATCGCCCTATTGCCCTACTTAATTCCGATTATAAGATTTTTACTAAAATCTTGGCCAATCGACTATCCGGTATTATTTCCAAGCTCATTCACAGAGATCAGGTGGGCTTTCTACCTGCCAGACAGGCTGCGGATAACACCAGGAGATCTATTGATCTGGTTGATCTGGTCAACCGTTCCTCTACCCCTACTGTGTTATTGAGCTTGGATGCCCAAAAAGCCTTTGACCGTTTAAGCTGGCCTTACATGTTCATGGTTTTGGAGCGATTTGGTTTCAGGGGTTCATTTGTTGCAGCTTTGAAGGCCCTTTATTCATCCCCTTTCTCACAGGTCAGATTAGCTTCCTTTCTCTCACCCCCCTTTCAGATGTCAAATGGCACTCGTCAGGGATGTCCACTCTCTCCCCTGCTGTTCATTCTCTGTCTGGAGCCATTGGCTGTTGCCATCAGGTCGAATCCGGATATCCGGGGGATACAATCCCATTCTCATGAGTACAAATTATCATTATTTGCAGATGACATCCTCCTCACACTTACGAGTCCCCACACCTCTTTACCGATTTTGCACAAAATTTTGAAACAATTTGGGGCTTTATCAGGTTATAAGGTCAACACGTCCAAAACTGAGGCACTTCCAATACATGTTTCTCCTGTTGTTCTTTCCTCCCTTCAGGCAGCCTTTCCCTACCGGTGGTGCACCCACTCTTTAAAATATTTAGGCACCAACCTTACTTCCTCTTACCAATCCATATACGAGGCCAATTTTCCCCCACTGTTTATAGCAATTTCTCGCTCCCTGAAACACTGGGATGCCTTGCCTATCTCTTTCCTCGGTCGTATTAATGTCTTAAAAATGACCGTACTACCCAAACTTTTATATCTGTTTGCAACCCTCCCCATACCCGTTCCTATGTCCAAGCTTCACTCCCTTCAGAAATCTTTCTTACATTTTATTTGGCACAACAGGCGGCACAGGATTGCTCGTTCTGTTCTGCTTTCCCCACGTTCTAGGGGAGGCTTGGGAGCACCGGATATAATAACATACTATTTTGCAACCCACCTTCGCTTTCTTCTGTCATGGTCCATTCACTACCCTCCCAATACATGGACTGAGATCGAGTCTTTACAATTGTCCCCAGTTCATCTGTGTTCCCTTCTCTGGTCGACCTCGGCGGTGGATGTTCATTCTTTTCGCCACTCACTCCTAGGCCCCATGCTTTTTTCATTGACTGTTTGGCAGAAATGTAAGGCTAAATTCACATTGGCTTCTCAATGCTCCCCACTGACAAATATCCTTCATAACCCTAATCTTCCAGACAATATGGCCATGTCCCAGATGTCTCTTTGGGTAGTATCTAACCTTTTTCAACTACGTCACCTGGTACACCCGGTGACTCGTAAGTTACATTCATTCTCGGATCTCCAGAGGAAAGCCTCTCTACCCCCTCATCATCTATATGTATACCTTCAAATACGCCACTTTTTCTCTACTCTATCACCCTCATTGAGCTTGGGGAAACCTACCCCCTTCGAACGTCTATGTATGGAAGGTCCCCATCAAAGGGGTATTGTCTCTAGCACCTATAAAATTCTTATGGAGGCCCCCCCTTTGTCCAATGACGCTCACCTTTATATGCGTAGGTGGTCTCAATTTATACAACGTGATATTGACTTATTAACGTGGAAGAAAATATGGGATAATGCATCTAAATCCTCTATTTGTGTGGTTTTTAAGGAAAACATATACAAGATTATGATGTTGTGGTACAAAACCCCGGAAGTTCTTCATGTTTATAATCCGAGTGCTTCTCCTGCCTGCTGGCGCTGTAGTAGCGCTTCTGGCTCTCTTTATCATATTTTTTGGACCTGCAGCTCCATTGCTCCTTTTTGGGAAGAGGTCCGCTCCTTGTTGCAATCATTGTTGCAAGTTTCTCTCCCATTTGACCCACTGCATTTTTTGCTGGGCTTGCCATTCCCGGGTCTATCTAAACTGGCCAGAAAACTTGCTTCACATGTGCTAACAGCGGCCAGGAGAAGTATTCCTATATGTTGGTTATCCTCTAACCCACCTTCATTGCAAACTTTGTATAAACGTATTACCGATGTAAGACAGATGGAGTGTTTGACTGCTTCACATAGTGGTTCGTTTGCTGTATTTGAGATGATTTGGCTCCCGTGGGATACCTTCTCTTCCTCTATGCCAGCCCAAATTGTAAGACCATGATTTTTTTTTTTTTTGCATTGTTACTATATGACTCCACTGGTCCTGACCAAATGTAATCTTAGCCATCGATGTACTTCTATGTTTTGCTTGTTTTATTTTCCCTTTGTTTTCTGTAACACTTGATTTACTTGAAAACCAATAAAAATTGTTAATACGAAAAAAAAAAAAAACAAGAAGTCCAAAAAAAAGTCCAAAAAAATCCAAAAAAAAAATTATATGTGTTCTTAGTGATATGCTTTTCCTTCTATAATTACCAAGTGCTTCAAACACAAAGGTGCATCCTTCCACCACCAGATGTCTGCTCACCTCCAGCAGTATGACCTCACATAATACTATGTTTTGGTCTGACTGCACTTATGGTCCCACAATGGACTCTGAAGATCACTTGATGGATAATCAGTTGTAATTCCCACCTCATTCGGAATGTTAGATCTCACCACCAATTTGCCAAGGATGGTCTAATGTCTTCGAACCCCCACTACTGATGTTCAAACTCAGCTTGAACTAGTTTGAACATCAGAGATTTGATAACAGTGGGGGGTTCAGAAACATTAGACTATCCTTGGTGAATTGGTGGTGAGAGCTAACATCCCAAACAAGGTGGGAACTACAACTGATAATCCATCAAGTGATCTTAAGAGTCCATTGTGGGACCACAAGTGCAGTTAGACCAAAACATAGTATTATGTAAGATCACACTGCCGGAGTTGAGCAGACATCTGGTGGTGGAAGGATGCACCTTTGTGTTTGAAGCACTTGATGATTAGAGAAGGAAGAGTGTCACTAACAAGAAAACACATATAATTATTTATACAATTGTTCTGGACTTTTTTTTGGACTTACTTTTTGTTTTTTAAGTATATATTTATTATAAAATATTATTATTTTTTGTATTTTATCACATTTGGTTTCAGGTAGAGTTTCCACTTTTAGCGCTGCATTGGTTCACTTAATTTATTCAATATGCCTTATATGAGATAGGGGTTTTGTGCATAAGCGACTACATAATTGTATATATTATATTTATTAATTTTCACTATTTATCACGATTTGGTTTGTTGTTCATAGAAGCGTGCAAGATTTATTTTTTAAATTGATCCCTACCTACATGTAGTTTGGCCTTGCAGCCACTGTTGAAAGTCAGAGACAAGTAACCTGGCTTATGATGCATTGTCATTGTTATGTAGGTATAGGACTCCAGAGCAAACTTTGGATCGGGACCCCCATACTGATTATCACCATAAGGTGCACACATACCCCTATATCTTAACTGTGTTACAATGTACAATATAACCCTCAGGAATCTCAAAGTGGAGAACTGCTGCAATAAGTAGCCAAAGTGCAGAATGGTAAAACTTCCTAATGCTCCCTTTACACTTAATCTTGATGATTCGCCAAGCTGCTAAAACAGGGACTGGCCTAAAGAATAATGGCCAGTCTGGTGAAGTAAGAAAAGGGTCAAGCAGATTTTAATTTATTGTCTATGGCCAGAGCCTATTCTGAGAATGGCAAATTTTGTAGTACCTGTGTTGATAAACACCTTATCATGCATTGGAAGGCCAAGAAGTGAATATGATTTTTGTTGCATGAGAAAGTTACAGAGATTTTATGCTACATAAACTTGAAGGAGATTTCAATGTTCATCTGGACTTTTTAGCTGTAGCATGCCACTTCAATTTCCATTTTTGTCACATTCCAAATTTGGGATGGCCTTCATTTATTCTTCCACAAAGCTAATTTTGAAATATAATTTAACAAAGTGCAATATTATAACCACTGGATAAGCGTTACTGTAAATGAGGCAGCTTTCATAAATATTAACAAGTGGTCATAAAGCTAAACTGTGAGCATATGTTTATTTAATACAGGTTGCAGATTATTATATGTATAGTTTTAAATGTTCTTGACCATATAGGACATTATAAAACATAGTGTGACAGCACAGGGCCACTGCTGATGCTTATTACTGGCAATGGCAATGATAAATGCATTATTAGTACATCTGTTCAGGATGCTAAGTATATAACTTCGTTATAAGGGAAAATTAGCTGTGATTAGCTGTTTTCTAGAGGATTCTGCATTTAATTTTTGATTGTCTGCCAATCACATCCAGTAAGAACAGGGAGTAAACGAGGCTTCCAGATCGAATGAGAAAACCAGGAAATTACAAAGCTGCAATGAGCAGAATCATAAAGGGTCACCAGGGCTACCATTAGAAGTGTATAAGGTTTAATCCTGACTCTAGGGGAAATGTGAACTTTTTCATTTTCTGTTCTGACAAGAAATAGAAAAAGCTATGCATATACATATATTCACTCACACTGAAACAAAGTAGCCACCTAAAGCTGAACTCATGTTTTACAATTATTTTTTTCTATCAGGAAGAGTAAACTATGGAACCATTCACATGGATGTTTTCCAATGACTTAGTCTTAGATAATCTTCCAGTGTAATACCACAAGGAGATTAAGGTGATGATACCTCAAACTGCAGGCACCTATTATTGCCACAATGGAAGTCAGTCACCCTTACTATTAGGAGGTCAATGAGGTAATGAAAAGATAATATATCTTCAGCTAGATAGGCTGATGACAGCTCCACTTTTGCCTCTATCCATTCTTCATAAATGTGCCTTTAAAACAAAATGCAAGCTTCATGTTCATTTATGTCAAGATTATTCATCTTGGTGCACATCTACATACAGTATTACATTTATTCTGCTTATAACATTTCTGTTTACCACTGTGCCTAACTGAAACGGAAAGCAATTCTGGTTCGCATTCACCTTGAAAAAAATGTGGTCTGGGTTTCTACATTTTAGCTGCATTTTATGGAGTGATTTGTAAATTGAAACAAAAAAGTTCACATAGTCTATAGATGAAGTACAATACCAGTTTTATTTTCTGTATGGATTATTACAACAAACCTCCTCTTGATGTTAATACATAAGTCCATAAGGGAAATATGCAGATGGATAATATTGGTCTGCTCCAACTTCCAGTAGATCTGGTCTATGAGTCAGTGTAGTTCTCAGATTCCATACTTGAAGCATTTCAACTCCATGAGAAATGGAAATTGCTCATGCTGGAAGACTCTTGAGTGGCGCAAACTGCATATAACTGCACACTTGACTCCAATTAAAGCATGTGCTTTACCTCTTTGCTGAATTCAGTCTTCTTTTTCATAGTCATTGTGCACTAATGCTCGTATATAATATGCCCTTTTAAAGCCTATGTTTAGTTAAATAAAAAAAAAAGCATATATATATATATATATATATATATATATACATATATATATATAAATCCTTTAGATTGCGTGTGTAGTTGTCTGTGTGTGACGGCTTCTTTATTTAAGTATGTAAATAAGGTAGAATTGGAACACGTTATGCTTAAATACATGCTTAGGCAATGCTGCGTAGCTGTAACTATGGAAACAGATGCAAAAAAAATTGAATCTCTATATCACATGAAAATGTTTCTATAGTCTGCATCCACTCTTGCTTAAATCTTCATCCGGTTCTGTCCACAGTGTCTTTACAAAGCTTTTAAATTGAATTTATTTTATCCACTATAATCCAGAGGGATTTTCTTACCTCCTTGCATATATCACACATTTAAAACTGTTTCTGACACTGTGGGTTAAATAAGTTGGTATTTCAGTATAAGGATGTGGGCTTGCCTTTGATAGGTTGAACTGAGTAAAAAGCAGGCAAAGTGAAAAGCAGACTGAACAAGTGTAACACAATTAGCATGATGTTTATGGTTTGCAGGGCCATGTCATATAAATACCACTGAAACTAGCAACATTATGTTAAACTATATGATATTTTACAGGTACTAATCCGGGAATCTGTGAAATTATAATGTTTTTCTAAAAACTAAACATTTCCCATAGATAATAAAACTTCAGCATACATTGAAACAAGGCAGCACAGTTAAAGAGCAATTCTAATAGAGACAGAGGATGTGGGGTAATGTTCATTATATAATTCAATGCACCTTCTGCCAAAACAAAATTTGATAGTTTCAGACCTTGCACTGATTTTGGAGCTGAAAGCTGACCCCCAAGTGCCATAATTTATTCTGTACACATCCATGGTTCCACTTTTCTGCAAGGAGGCTTCAAAGTCCTCCTGTTTAAGCATCTAGGCTAGGTTCACACTTGTATCTGTTCCTGCACCCGCAACCACCCGCACCTGAATTGCATTCCCCTTATGAGATGCTCGGGGCTGCCATTAATTCTGAATGGCAGCCCCATGCATCTCGGCCCGCAGTACAATTGTGGGTACGGGAACTGCAGGGAAACTGCATTGTCAAAAAGTCCATATGGCTTCCCTGCAGCCACATTTAAAAAAAAAGGTGCATGCACTTTTTTTCTGTGGGAAATTCAGCACAGCAGCCAATTATAATGAATGGATTGCTGTGGCTGAGCAAAAGTGGACCACACAGTCCGCAATAGTGTGGACCAGGACTTACAGGAGAAATTCAAGATCTTTTTTTACCTGTAAAATACTGTATTTGTTTAGTTTTTCCTAAAGAAAAAAATGTACATTCTACAGTTAAATGGAGCCCGGAAGCACACAAGCTCAGCATACTGTAAAGCTAAGATAGTAAAAGATGATGATAATTGGTTTCAGCTTTGTTCTCCACTCATAGAAGAACCCACAAATGCATTGCACCCATGTGGAGCTTAATCATAGAGACCTTATGATTAATGCTCAACGAGCTTGATGAGCCTTACATCCTGACTAGAGATGAGCGAAGAAATGAAAAATTCGATTCGGCTGATTCGGCGAATTCCAGTGTGAAATTCGATTCGATGCGAATTTCTCCGCTACGAAGATGACTTATTTAAAGGGTTTCTAGGCTTCAGAGAGCCTTTAAATTAGTGCAGAACACTGTACCTTTAATTTAAATGCCCTTGGAGATGAGGAAGGAGAAGGAGAAGGAGAAGGATGAGAAGAAGGAGAAGGAGAAGGATGAGAAGAAGGAGAAGGAGAAGGGTGAGAAGAAGGAGAAGGATGAGAAGAAGGAGAAGGATGAGAAGAAGGAGAAGGAGAAGGATGAGAAGAAGGAGAAGGAGAAGGATGAGAAGAAGGAGAAGGAGAAGGATGAGAAGAAGGAGAAGGATGAGAAGAAGGAGAAGGATGAGAAGGAGAAGGATGAGAAGGAGAAGGATGAGAAGAAGAAGGCTGAGAATAAGGAGAAGGATGAGAAGAAGGAGAAGGAGAAGGATGAGAAGAAGGAGAAGGATGAGAAGAAGGAGAAGGAGAAGGATGAGAAGAAAGAGAAGGATGAGAAGGAGAAGGATGAGAAGAAGAAGGATGAGAAGAAGAAGGATGAGAAGAAGGAAAAGGATGAGAAGAAGAAGGATGAGAAGAAGGAGAAGGATGAGAAGAAGGAGAATGATGAGAAGAAGGAGAAGGATGATAAGAAGGAGAAGGAAGAGAAGAAGGAGAAGGAGAAGGATGAGAAGAAGGAGAAGGATGAGAAGAAGGAGAAGGATGAGAAGAAGGAGAAGGATGAGAAGAAGGAGAAGGATGAGAAGAAGGAGAAGGAGAAGGATGAGAAGAAGGAGAAGGATGAGAAGAAGAAGGATGAGAAGAAGGATGAGAAGAAGGAGGAGAAGGATGAGAAGAAGAAGGATGAGAAGAAGGAGAAGGATGAGAAGAAGGAGAAGGAAGAGAAGAAGGAGAAGGAGAAGGATGAGAAGGAGAAGGATGAGAAGAAGGAGAAGGATGAGAAGAAGGAGAAGGATGAGAAGAAGGAGAAGGAGAAGGATGAGAAGAAGGAGAAGGATGAGAAGAAGAAGGATGAGAAGAAGGATGAGAAGGATGAGAAGAAGGAGAAGGATGAGAAGAAGGAGAATGATGAGAAGAAGGAGAAGAAGGAGAAGGATGAGAAGAAGGAGAAGGATGAGAAGAAGGAGAAGGATGAGAAGAAGGAGAAGGATGAGAAGAAGGAGAAGGAGAAGGATGAGAAGAAAAAGGATGAGGAGAAGGAGAAGGATGAGAAGAAGGAGAAGGATGAGAAGGAGAAGGAGAAGGATGAGAAGAAGGAGAAGGAGAAGGATGAGAAGAAGGAGAAGGATGAGAAGAAGGAGAAGGATGAGAAGGAGAAGGAGAAGGATGAGAAGGAGAAGGATGAGAAGAAGGAGAAGGAGAAGGATGAGAAGAAGGAGAAGGAGAAGGATGAGAAGAAGGAGAAGGATGAGAAGAAGGATGAGCAGAAGGAGAAGGATGAGAAGAAGGAGAAGGATGAGAAGAAGGAGAAGGATGAGAAGAAGGATGAGAAGAAGGATGAGAAGAAGGAGAAGGATGAGAAGAAGGACAGTTCTGTGACAGTTTCTGTCTATTTCTGACAGTTCTGGGACATTCACTCCATACAGCGGTTTCAACCGCTGTATGGAGGGAATGTCATAGAACTGTCAGAAATAGACTATTAATGACAGTTCTGGGACTGTCCTTCCATGCAGCGGTTGAAACATTGTATGTATTTGTTTCCATAAATGGATCCATTTATGGAAACAAATACATACAATGTTTCAACCGCTGCATGGAAGGACAGTCCCAGAACTGTCATTAATAGTCTATTTCTGACAGTTCCATGACATTCCCTCCATACAGCGGTTAAAACAGCTGTATGCAGTGAATGTCCCAGAACTGTCATAAATAGTCTATTTCTGATAGATCTGGGACATTCACTCCATACAGCTGTTTTAACCGCTGTATGGAGGGAATGTCATGGAACTGTCAGAAATAGACTATTAATGACAGTTCTGGGACTGTCCTTCCATGCAGCGGTTGAAACATTGTATGTATTTGTTTCCATAAATGGATCCATTTATGGAAACAAATACATACAATGTTTCAACCGCTGCATTGAAGGACAGTCCCAGAACTGTCATTAATAGTCTATTTCTGACAGTTCCATGACATTCCCTCCATACAGCGGTTAAAACAGCTGTATGCAGTGAATGTCCCAGAACTGTCATAAATAGTCTATTTCTGATAGATCTGGGACATTCACTCCATACAGCTGTTTTAACCGCTGTATGGAGGGAATGTCATGGAACTGTCAGAAATAGACTATTAATGACAGTTCTGGGACTGTCCTTCCATGCAGCGGTTGAAACATTGTATGTATTTGTTTCCATAAATGGATCCATTTATGGAAACAAATACATACAATGTTTCAACCGCTGCATTGAAGGACAGTCCCAGAACTGTCATTAATAGTCTATTTCTGACAGTTCCATGACATTCCCTCCATACAGCGGTTAAAACAGCTGTATGCAGTGAATGTCCCAGAACTGTCATAAATAGTCTATTTCTGATAGATCTGGGACATTCACTCCATACAGCTGTTTTAACCGCTGTATGGAGGGAATGTCATGGAACTGTCAGAAATAGACTATTAATGACAGTTCTGGGACTGTCCTTCCATGCAGCGGTTGAAACATTGTATGTATTTGTTTCCATAAATGGATCCATTTATGGAAACAAATACATACAATGTTTCAACCGCTGCATTGAAGGACAGTCCCAGAACTGTCATTAATAGTCTATTTCTGACAGTTCCATGACATTCCCTCCATACAGCGGTTAAAACAGCTGTATGGAGTGAATGTCCCAGAACTGTCATAAATAGTCTATTTCTGATAGATCTGGGACATTCACTCCATACAGCTGTTTTAACCGCTGTATGGAGGGAATGTCATGGAACTGTCAGAAATAGACTATTAATGACAGTTGTGGGACTGTCCTTCCATACAGCGGTTGAAACATTGTATGTATTTGTTTCCATAAATGGATCCATTTATGGAAACAAATACATACAATGTTTCAACCGCTGCATGGAAGGACAGTCCCAGAACTGTCATTAATAGTCTATTTCTGACAGTTCCATGACATTCCCTCCATACAGCGGTTAAAACAGCTGTATGCAGTGAATGTCCCAGAACTGTCATAAATAGTCTATTTCTGATAGATCTGGGACATTCACTCCATACAGCTGTTTTAACCGCTGTATGGAGGGAATGTCATGGAACTGTCAGAAATAGACTATTAATGACAGTTGTGGGACTGTCCTTCCATACAGCGGTTGAAACATTGTATGTATTTGTTTCCATAAATGGATCCATTTATGGAAACAAATACATACAATGTTTCAACCGCTGCATTGAAGGACAGTCCCAGAACTGTCATTAATAGTCTATTTCTGACAGTTCCATGACATTCCCTCCATACAGCGGTTAAAACAGCTGTATGCAGTGAATGTCCCAGAACTGTCATAAATAGTCTATTTCTGACAGTTCTGGGACATTCACTCCATACAGCGGTTTCCGGCAAAAAGTGTATGTGCAGAGTTCCTCTATTCTGCAGATACACTTAGAGGAGCTCTGCAGATACACTTAGAGGAGCTCTGCACATACACTTTTTTCCGGTTTGGAATTATTCTTATTTTCATCCTACTTCTTCTTCTTCTTCTTCATCCTCATCCTCTTCTTCTTCTGAGGATGAGGATGAAGAAGAAGAAGAAGAAGAAGAAGAAGTAGGATGAAAATAAGATTAATTCCAAGCCGGCAAAAAGTGTATGTGCAGAGCTCCTCTAAGTGTATCTGCAGAGCTCCTCTAAGTGTATCTGCAGAATAGAGGAACTCTGCACATACACTTTTTGCCGGCTTGGAATTATTCTTCTTTTCATCCTACTTCTTCTTCTTCTTCTTCTTCATCCTCATCCTCAGAAGAAGAGGATGAGGATGAGGATGAGGATGAGGAAGAAGAAGAAGAATGAAAAGAAGAATAATTCCAAGCCGGCAAAAAGTGTATGTGCAGAGTTCCTCTATTTCTGACAGTTCTCTCACAGCTTCTTCACATGTACAGCGGTTGAAATATCTGTATCCTAAATGGAAACTAATAGATACAAATTGTATCTATTAGTTTCCATTTAGGATACAGATGTTTCAACCGCTGTACATGTGAAGAAGCTGTGAGAGAACTGTCAGAAATAGAGGAACTCTGCACATACACTTTTTGCCGGCTTGGAATTATTCTTCTTTTCATCCTACTTCTTCTTCTTCTTCTTCTTCTTCTTCTTCTTCTTCATCCTCATCCTCATCCTCTTCTTCTGAGGATGAAGAAGAAGAAGAAGTAGGATGAAAAGAAGAATAATTCCAAGCCGGCAAAAAGTGTATGTGCAGAGTTCCTCTATTTCTGACAGTTCTCTCACAACTTCTTCACATGTACAGTGGTTGAAACATCTGTATCCTAAATGTAAACTAATAGATACAATGTTTCAACCGCTAAACATGTGTTCCTTCTGTCAGAGAACTGTCAGAAATAGCGGAGCTCACTGCAGGGACACTTTTGCCGGCTGATCGGGAAATGTTCGATTCGCGCACCCGAAGTAGGCAAAATTTCGGTTTCGACACGAATCGAATATTTCCTGAAATTCGACTCGAATTCCGGTTCGCCTAGTTCGATTCGCTCATCTCTAATCCTGACCATACAGCGTCACCAGCAACAGGACTCATGTTCTGGAGCATTATAAATGTACTGTTTTTTTAGTCCACTCTAATAAATGTACAATCGCTTTAATATTTTTCTCAGCTTGCTTATTTAACAGTATGCATTCAACCTTAGGAGCTATTAGGCTATGTGTTATGTAAAGCATAATCCTTCAATACAGTGTCAGAAAATATGTGTATAGAATTTAAATGCATGAGAGGGAAAGGGTATAAGCAAAGTGTCTACATAGAAACCCTAGCTGAGCTCCTCCTGCTATATGACCTCTGTCGTCCAACTGTGAACACGGAAGCCCTTGGACATTTCATGGGTTCCTGAGAAGCATGGTTTGCTGTAACCCTTCACATACAGGGCCCAGATGTACTTGGAAGACAGCATATCAGCCTAAAATAAATTTTACAGAGACAGACTTATGCAATGTTTCATGGCCTCCTTTTGTAAGACTCTTTAAAAAGGGGGCAAGAGCAAGGCTTCAGTTTTCCTACTGCATATAACAGTTTCTAACCCATGAACTGCATAATAAGCTGGGACAGTCATGCCATGATGACACCCAACAAGTTAATTTTCACTCATTCTCTGGCAATTAAGATCCATGCCTACATTATGCTTTATGGGTCTCTGTCTTTCAATTTACTTAGCATAGAACAGTGTAAGCATTAAAAGACATAAATCATCTGTCCACACTTTAAAATGGTCGGACTCATGAAAGCTAATCTTTGATTCGTTGTTATACATTATTACAAATCAGCTAAATATGTTAAACTATGGAATGTTAATCAGCTGCTATCAGATAGCCCAGTACCCACATGAAAAATAACACATATTTACCTTAGACCCCAACTTCCAAACTATGTAATGTTGGCAAAGAATGCCCTCTTGTTGTAATCTAAGGTAAGTAATTTTTCTTGGGTGGTGGAGAGGTAGTTGAGGCTATTCAATAGCAAATACAGTATTTTGTGGCGTATAAGACTACATTTTATACTTAAAAATATACCCCAAAAATTGGGGGTCGTCTTATACGCGGGGTATAAAATGTGAACCTTGAGTTTGTTTGGGTCAAGCTGGCTGGATGTGTGGTAATACTGTACATACAGTATACCGTGCTGAGCCAAGCTGGTTCAAAACAAATGTCTCTATGACAGATTTATCTGTCAGCCTGCTGGATGTGCGGTATATATAGTATACTGCGCTGAGCCAAGCGGTTTCAAAACGTACCGGTACGTCTCTACTGTAATCAGCCCACTGGATGCGTGTATGTACGGTAGCTGCAGCTACATACAGTATACACTGGGCCAATCACGGCGAGTGATGTATTCTACTAATGAATACAAAGCCTGCTCGGATTGGCTGAGTCAAAGAGGTGGGCTGATGATGTCACAACCTCAGCCAATCCGAGCAGGCTTTGTATTCATTAGTAGAACACATTGCTCGCCGTGATTGGCCCAGTGTATACTGTATGTAGCCGCAGCTACCGTACATTCACGCATCCAGCGGTCTGATTACAGTAGGGACATACCGGTACATTTTGAAACAGCTTGGCTCAGTATACTGTATATACCACACATCCAGCAGGCTGACAGATTAATCTGTCATAGAGACATTTGTTTTGAGCCAGCTTGGCTCAGCGTGGTATACTGTATGTACATTACTGCACATCCAGCGGGCTGTATATATACTGTATACTGTATGTAGCCGAAGCTACCGTATTACCGCACATCCAGCGGTAACCACCTGATTTGGAATTTGATCCATATGATGACTGTCTTACAAATGTATCACAAGATGTCATTCATGAACTTATGATGTCAGAGGATGAACATGAGGATTTTGAAGGATTTTAAGTACCGGTAAGTCATAACCATTTCAATAAAAAAATCAGATATTTTTAAATGGTGTTGCCTTGGAAGGGGGGTAGTCTTAAACAGCGAGTATAGCCCAAAACCTGTGTTTTAACTGGAAAATTAGGGGGTCGTCTTATACACCCAGTCGCCTTATATGCCGGAAAATACGGGTAGTTATTTTTTTCATTACAAAGCAGCTTTAATAATATAACAGATTTCATAATACCATGGGGTATTAGGTAAAGATGACAATAGCAAAATAAAAATTCCTTATTTTCTTTGAATTATATATACTGTACATACATTACATATACTATATATATATATATATATATATATATATATTGACCATTTAGGAGTCTATCAAGTAAGCACAGTTACTGTTAACAACACTGCTGCATGCTGCAACACATAATGTAAATCACGTTATTATGCAAGCGATGCATGGCTGAGAAGCAACTCACAACATGTCACTGTGTACCATATCATATTACAAATACTGGTGCATTTTTTCTGCTAATTTGAGTAAATAGTAATTGCAAAAAAGGAATTTCTGCAGGGCAGTGATTTAAATGACTTAAAAAAACACAATATTTTTGCCTCATTAAACTGTTATTTTGGGGACATTATTATACAGGAAAATCTGTATCTGTCATGACTGTACATAGGTAATATTTTGATGGGTCTGACAGTTAATTATTGAATTATAAACCTTGGTAAAGCATAGCTAACAAAGATTCAGTGTGATGTGAGAAGAGCTCAGTAACAAAAAGAAACAGAGTGGATGGTGTACACATACATTTTCAGTGAAGGGAGAACAACACATTGCAAATGCTTGATATCTACTTAATTATACAGACGTGGTTAGACATGCTGGAAACTGTCCCTGAAGTTCAACCTTTGCAAGTCTGCCTGGTGAACCAGCTAATCTTCTGAAAACTAACAATCATGATTGACTGATTATTTGTGATTCATCAACCATTTTTTGTGAAAGTGTTAGGTTATCACATGCTTACCAACAATATATCCATTTGTACTAAAAGCAGAACAGGTGCAGGCAGTATTATTCCTGCCAATATATAAAAATGATGCAGCGCTAACAGAAAACACATATAATAAACTAAATATGATAGTAGATAACCCACATCCACCGGGGGATATGGGAACAGGCAAAAAACCCTTAACAGGTAGATAATAGTGGCTTAGTGCAAAATGCAGTGTCCATAGTTCATATCTTTAAAACGTGCAGGTGAATCACAGCACACTCCAAACGTGATCCAAGGCAGTCTGGCTGCAATGGCCTCTCACCTCCACTCTATGACCCCACAGGGCCACAAAGCATATTGCAGGTCACCTCTGGGTCCTTTCCAACCAGTAGCTCCTCAAAGAGAAATGGCATGGGCGGACATCACATGAATAAGAATAACCTCCAGCCGGACCAGCGGACATACAGAGTGTGCCCTCCTCAGATGTCAGAAAGCTCGTATGCTCATAAATGAGGAGAGAAACACAATCCTCATAGTGTATTACTGATTTTAATGGCCAGACAATCACAGTAAGCCAAGAAAAACAGGAGAGACATACACTTACATAACAGCAGTATCTTTCCCCATGGATTGGGTGTACAGCATGATCAGAAGGTGTTCCAAAATGGCGCCACGCCGGAAATACGTCACCACGCTATAAACGTCGACGCGTTGCGTCACGTAACTCGTGACTTCGTCAGGACAGCGTGATTGGCCGACAGTACTTCCTTATAAAGACCGAGGACCGCACCAATCAAGGCATCAGCCAACTGCGTTCAGAATGAAAGGGCCCTTAATGTGGAGGGGGTCAGTGTATTGGGATATGGATTTCCCTCTGCAGCCTGCTAAGGAAACCGGTTTTTCAAGGCTCAGCTGCTTCACCCTCTGAGATCTGGGCTCCTGTGAGGAATCTCCGGTCTCCTCCGGTCCTCCGCCTGGGCCGGCGGTCAGCTGGCTGTAGTAGTCGGGTGTCCCCGGTGTATATATCGGGAAGAAAGCTCGGATGGATCTCCGGGAAGGAGGAGCTCAATCCGGCGGCCTCCCCTCACCTCACCGACACCTCGGCCTTCCGTTCACCGGGATCATCAATATGCAGCAAAGGGCGGGGCAGCGGGACAGACCAGCACTGATAGGCTGCCCGGTAAGCGCCCACCAGAGCTTACCGGGCAGCCTATCAGTGCTGGTCTGTCCCGCTGCCCCGCCCTTTGCTGCATATTGATGATCCCGGTGAACGGAAGGCCGAGGTGTCGGTGAGGTGAGGGGAGGCCGCCGGATTGAGCTCCTCCTTCCCGGAGATCCATCCGAGCTTTCTTCCCGATATATACACCGGGGACACCCGACTACTACAGCCAGCTGACCGCCGGCCCAGGCGGAGGACCGGAGGAGACCGGAGATTCCTCACAGGAGCCCAGATCTCAGAGGGTGAAGCAGCTGAGCCTTGAAAAACCGGTTTCCTTAGCAGGCTGCAGAGGGAAATCCATATCCCAATACACTGACCCCCTCCACATTAAGGGCCCTTTCATTCTGAACGCAGTTGGCTGATGCCTTGATTGGTGCGGTCCTCGGTCTTTATAAGGAAGTACTGTCGGCCAATCACGCTGTCCTGACGAAGTCACGAGTTACGTGACGCAACGCGTCGACGTTTATAGCGTGGTGACGTATTTCCGGCGTGGCGCCATTTTGGAACACCTTCTGATCATGCTGTACACCCAATCCATGGGGAAAGATACTGCTGTTATGTAAGTGTATGTCTCTCCTGTTTTTCTTGGCTTACTGTGATTGTCTGGCCATTAAAATCAGTAATACACTATGAGGATTGTGTTTCTCTCCTCATTTATGAGCATACGAGCTTTCTGACATCTGAGGAGGGCACACTCTGTATGTCCGCTGGTCCGGCTGGAGGTTATTCTTATTCATGTGATGTCCGCCCATGCCATTTCTCTTTGAGGAGCTACTGGTTGGAAAGGACCCAGAGGTGACCTGCAATATGCTTTGTGGCCCTGTGGGGTCATAGAGTGGAGGTGAGAGGCCATTGCAGCCAGACTGCCTTGGATCACGTTTGGAGTGTGCTGTGATTCACCTGCACGTTTTAAAGATATGAACTATGGACACTGCATTTTGCACTAAGCCACTATTATCTACCTGTTAAGGGTTTTTTGCCTGTTCCCATATCCCCCGGTGGATGTGGGTTATCTACTATCATATTTAGTTTATTATATGTGTTTTCTGTTAGCGCTGCATCATTTTTATATATTAGTTCTCATTGTCCTTTTTTTGGTATAGGATAGATGCTGGCGGCTTCTTTTAGCTGAATATTGTATCCACCATAGAAGCGCAGGAGGATTTATATTTACTTATTTAATTATTCCTGCCACTATATACTAATAAAAAGCATAAAAACCAAATATCCATCTTTAGAACTGACATGAATCACTTTCTTGCTAAGGGAAATTATAATGGTTTTGGGTCAATTGTATCATACACTGCTCAGAAAAATCAAAGAAACACTTTTTAATTAGAGTCTAGCATCAAGTAAATTAAACTGCTGGGATATTGATCTGGTCAGGTAAATAGCAGAGGGGGTTGTTAATCAGTTTCAGCTGCTTTGGTGGTAATGAAATTAACAACAGGTGTACTAGATGAGCAACAATGAGGTGACCCCCAAAATAGGAATGGTTTTACAGGTGGAGGCCACTGACATTTTTTTCCCTACTCATCTTTTCTGGCTGTTTTTCACTAGTTTTTCATTTGGCTAGAATCAGCGATACCTGGATCCTGCAGAGGTTGCACAGGCAGTCCAGCTCATCCAGGATGGCACATCAATATGTGCCATTGCCAGAAGGTTTACTGTGTCTTCCAGCATAGTCTCAAAAGCATAGAGGAGATTCCAGGAGACATGCAGTTACTCTAGGAGAGGTGGATAGGGCCATAGAACCCATCAGCAGAACTGGTATCTGCTCCTTCATGCGAGGAAGAACAGGATGAGCACTGCCACTGCCCTACAAAATTACCTCCAGCAGGCCACTGCTGTAAATGTCTCTGACCAAAAAATTAGAAACAGACTTCATGAGGGTGGCCTGAGGGCCCCACATCCTCTAGTTGGCCCTGTGCTCACTGCCCAGCACCATAGAGCTCGATTGGCATTTGCCATTGAACACCAGAATTGGCATTCACCACTGGCACCCTGTGCTTTTCACAGATGAGAGCAGGCTCACCCTGAGCACATGTGACAGACGTAAAAGGGTCTGGAGAAGCCGTGGAGATCATTATACTGCCTGTAACATCGCTCAGAATGACAGTTTTGGTGTTGGGTCAGTGATGGTCTGGGGATGCATATCCATGGAGGGATGCACAGACTTCTACAGGCTAGACAATGGCACCCTGACTGTCATTAGGTATCAGGATGAAATCCTTGGACCCATTGTCTGACCCTACACTGGTGCAGTGGGTCCTGGGTTCCTCCTGGTGCATGACAATGCCCAGCCTCATGTGGTGAGAGTGTGCAGGCAGTTCCTGGAGGATGAAGGAATTTATACCACTGAATCGACCCCCACATGCCTGACCTAAATCCAATAGAACACTTCTGGGATGTCATGTTTTGGTCCATCTGACACTGCCAGGTTGCACCTCCGGCTGTCCAGGAGCTCAGTGATGCCCTGGTCCAGATGTGGGAGGAAATACCCCTGGACACCATCCGTTGTCTCATTAAGAGCATGTCCAATGTTGCCGGGCATGCATACAAGCACGTGGGGGCCATACAAACTACTGAGTACCATTCTGAGTTGCTGCAATGAAATTTCAGCAAAATGGATTAGCCTGCTGCATCATTTTTTCACTTTGATTTTTGAGGTGTCTTTGAATTCAGTCCTCTGTAGGTTGATAATTTTCATTTCCATCAAACAATTGGACATCTTTACTTACCTAACACATTACCCAGTCCATATCAGTATAGATATCTAACATGATATTTTTCCCATTGAGATCTAATGTGTTTTCAAAGTGTTCCTTTTTTTTGAGCAGTGTATTTTGAATGTATATGTTTTTAACCAAAGTTTTAAATTGCACATTTGAAATGTATCAATGAATTTCAGAGCACTATGGGTTATCTAAAGAGGGAGCACACCTAAAGCCTTTGGCTTTTTCTCTGTCTTATTGGCTTGGATAGAGCCATGCATATAAAAAGGGAACAGTGAAGAACAGACACTTGCATGATTTACTTGCATGTACATAAATTTTACCTTAAAGAGACACAATTTAAGTCAAAATGACAGTGTCTGCAGATAGTCCATCTGACTAGGTAGTTACATGTACCTAGCAAACTTCTCACACCACCTCCTTGCACTGCCAGAGTTAACAGATCAGGGCTTCAAGATATGAGGAAGCACTAAATCTCCACCAGGCGACAGGCCCAAACACTGTGACTTATGTGGGTTTGTTAAATAATCCCCTTGTCCTAACTATGGCACCAGCTGACCTCAGAGCTTAAACATCCTGCAGCTGAGAGGTGGAGAGGAAGTGTTGCTGCAGAAAGATGGCATGGCTTACCTGCAAACACTGTGACTTTGCCCTAATCCAGCAAGGTAACAGAGTTTCTTTTCATTTTTAAGCATTATTAGCAACAAGTTTTCTATAGAAGGGAACCTGAAAAATGAGAAAAAAAGCTTAAAGCTCTAATCACTGAGAAAAATTAGAATACATAATATTAATATGCAATATTTCATATTTACCAAACCTAAAGAAAATACTGTAATTGTCATTTTTTTATATGTTTCTATAAAAAAAATGCATACAAAACAACAAGAAAAAAAAACCCTTATGGGACTTTATTGCAGCAAACTGGAACATTACACATACGCCCAAGAAAACTTAAAAATAAAATCAACTTTATTACAAAGGCATTTGTAAGAAATAAATAATACATAAATACATAATTTTTTATTATAAAAGGCATTCGCTCTGACAAATATTACAAAAAAGCTTTCTTCACAAAATGAAAAGACACCCAAGAAAGGGAGAGAGTTACCCCGACACGTTTCAATCATATTAACATTTGTGATCTTCTTCAGGGGACATAGATACAGAAGAGATTTCTAATGGACACATAGAGATGAATCATAATATGTATATATAGACAATTAGACAATGGCATTTATATCATTACCATGAAAACACTTACAAAAAGTAAATAATGGTCAGAGAAATTGTAAGATAGTGTCATCCAGGATGAACCTGCATGACTAACCATGTTGAAGCATGGCCAATACATGTAATGAATTGAAATGTTTCTGCATTAAATGGTGAAGGTATCATTAATCTCATAGGGCCACAACTTAAGGCAAAGGATTACAAGATTGAAATGCTTTTTTCTTCAATGGAAAGATCTCACAAATCCCATAGACAAAGAACCCAAGATCGTTAATTGAACTATAATAAAAATCGAGAGAATTGTAAATATATATATTGACACAGGCTACCATAAATAATGTTGAAAGTATTGTTATAATTATCCACAATACTTACTGGAATATTGAATATCGTTGCCTCACACACCAAACGGTGAGATTACTAAGAAATTAACATGATAATAAATATTGATCTCCCACAGAGGGGCAAGAATCATTGCTCACCAAACCATTAGGTTAACACAGGAACCACTCTAAAGACAAGAACACCAAACCACTGATAGATAAAGTATAGGAAGCCTCAGTAAATATGAGCTGCATCCAGCTTTTTAATGTATGGGAAAGGTGAAATCAAACCATAAACAAATTGACATTTCTTTCATAATGATAACTACTTTTCTTCACTAGAATAACAAGAACAAATGCTTACCAAACCCTAAGGGTCATATGAAAAACCACCTTCAAGATAAATACCAATAAATAGGGTTCAATGTGAGATAATTATCGCATCAGAGGGTGATCTAATGCACCTGTGCCACCAGTCTAAGGAAAGGGCAGCAAGCACCGCCAATGACACCAAAAACGGCATCTCCATGTGGCCACCCCAGCGTTCATGAGGGAGGACATCTACCCCTGCATCCACCACCGACACCCATCATAAAGAATGTGACATCATGACGTCACAGCAGTGCCCAGTGTGAACACACAGCCACGCAGGGCGCATGCGTGGTGACACACAATGTCTGGGGCAGTCATAGAACACTGCTGGCACGAGAGATTGCCCCCTGCAGGCTGCAGGAGAGGAAACCCTCTTCATGCTGTCAGGGGCTATGGATGGCCCACAGGGAAATAATTCCTCGCCAGACCAGCCATCTCCCTTGCCGGATGTTCTAAAAGATAGCCACCCATCAAGGCTAGGGCCAGCGCCACCCCAGAAATCATCAAAAAATCATCTAGATACAGAAAAAACAAATCTTTAATTGACAAAAAATTAATAACAAAGAAGTTATTTTAAAAATATATAAATATCATTCAATTCCACAGCATATACAACAACAGTAATAATAATAATAATAATAATAATAATAATAATAGTGCACATCTAAATGAAAGCCTAATTAAGGCAGATGAAAAAACATCTTTATTATATGGTATATGAGAATGATCCCAGGGATTATGGGCAGACTAGAGTGTACAAAATACTGTTCCTTGTAAGGAAGTAATTCAGTGGGTATTACCAGAAGTAAATCACTTGAAAAACGGGCAAAAGGATATTGCTTCATTTTTTGTTCTAACTGTAGGGGATTTTTATTCCAATCCCCTCCATGGTCAGGAATGTGAACACGATCCAAAGCAACAAATTTAACTTGGGGGACTCTATAATATTGAGCTATCACTGCATGTCTATCAGTGCCATATATGAGTGCTGCCTTCCAGTGCCCATCAGTGATGCCTGTCAATGCCCATCAGTGCCACCTACCAGTGTATCCTAATCAGTGCCTACCAGTGCCGCCCATCAGTGCCCATCAGTGCAGTCTATCAGTGCCCATCAGTGCAGCCTCATTAGTGCACATCAGTGAAGGAAAAAAAATCACTTATATACAAAATTTTATAACAGAAACTAAGAAAAAATATTTTTTTTTCAAAAATATCAGTTGTTTTTGTTTTTTTTTAGCAAAAAATAAAAAAAACCCATATGTGATTAAATACCACCAAAAGAAATCTCTATTTGTCTCAAAAAAATTATAAAAATTTCATATGAGTACAATGTTGCATGACTGTGCAATTGTCATTCAAAGTGTGACAGCACTGAAAGCTGAAAATTGGCCTGGGCAGGAAGGGGTATAAGTGCCCTGTTGGCAAGTGTTTAAAGTGCACTAGTGCCCAGACTGAACAGTATAACATTTTCGTATCTTTAACCAATCTGTAATACCCTTTCATTGCCAAGTCATTTTTACATTTCTCCATGTTAGTGGAAACTCATTAATGGATGAACAGTTCCTTCTACAGACTCAATAATTAATTTTCCTTTCATAGATTTTCTGCCTTCCTCAGTTATAAGAGGAAGGAGAGGGATCTAACATGTAAAACACAGATATTTTGCATTATGATAGTTATGGTTGGATAATGCAGCGATCACACAATACCCAGCCACTTGCTAGTGACGGCTTGGTACACAGAATATGTTGGGTGGAATGGCCACCTAAGGTCTGGAAAAAAGAGGGTTACAACAAGCACTTGGGATACTATACCATGTTAGTGCATACCTTAGCTGCAAAGATGAGCATGTTCCCCTTATTGTGGCCTGAGGCACCTGTTTTTTGCCCTAAATCATGTGCATAAGGGAGAAATAGTTTCTGACAGCTATAAAAGAAAGCTATTGGCATGACAGGCTCTGCACTAGGGTGACTGATCTGCACATCACTCTTCTTGCCCTGGGTTCTCTCTTGTAGCTGCCAGGAGCAGATTATCCTTCAAAAGTGGAATGCATGTAGTACAGAGCCAAGGGAACTGCTCTGAAATTCATCAGCTCTGTGCTACAGATTTGAGGGCTGGTTCATGCCATGCCTGCACAGGAATCGCACAGGAGCACGATGTCCATTTGCGATCTTCAGCGGATGTCAATAATAGGTTAATGACACCCTAAATGCAGTACATTTGCCTGCCCCTGATTTCATGGTACAAAAGTACCATGCAATCTGGTTGCAATGCAATTCTAAAAGTAGCATATGCACTGGATTGGTCCAGAGAGGTGGTAGGCAGTCCTGATGGGTGGTAACAGAAGCAAGTAGCTGCATGAGATTAGTAACATAGAAAAAACACAGGGAGATTAACACCACCACAGACATTGGCAGGGATGGTTGTTTGTCAGGGGCAGAATCCTCAAAATAGGATGAAAATCTAAAGCTATCTATCTATCTATCTATCTATCTATCTATCTATCTATCTATCTATCCATTTATCAATATGAAAGAAAAAAGCAAGTTAAAAGGCACTTAGTTTCTCAGACTAAATGACTCTAGGGATATATTAAAGGCTTAATAAATAACGCCACAATGTAATTCATATGCTTCTGCTCTTTTCTCTATAAATATTGATTGTGACTTTGTGTTGGCTGGAAATGAAAGAGTGTGGTTCCATCATGTCCTCAATGATTTTTCAAGAGGGATGACGTGTTAGTGGCTTTGAATAGCAATGATTGTTCAGCACATCACGATTTGCTACAATGTGTATGTCAAATATAATAATCATTCATCCTGTTACATACAGTACATGTGATGCAGGTGAGTTACCAAGACAATTTCACTGCTTCTTGGATTTAACAGAACAATAAGAGGCTGTGAGAGGATGAATCATGTAATAAACTCCAATTAATCTTTCATTTCTTTTTCAGACATTTCTGTTTATTCATTTTGAATTTCATAAAATGAGACTATCAGCGTGTTTAGGAATGTACAGAATAGAGCATGTTACATATATGATGACACACTATTGTAAAATTATATTTAAATATATAGAGAGAAAAAAAGACAGAAAGGCAGTTATATTTTTTTCAAAGGTCTAATACAGAATAATAGTTTTTTTAAAAAGATATAAATTCTATAGATGTCAATAGTACTCAGAGATGCAAAGTAAATGAAGTAGCAATTAAATCTATCTGTCTAAATATATATGACATTGCATCACAGCCCAAGTATTATTAGTTCCCTGGATCTTAAAGTGCAATTTTGAAAGCATTCCTGACTCTTCCAATTTACCAATTCCAAAACATCTTTAGAATATCATTCTCCCAGTTAAAAGACAGCGGTGCTTACACAGAGACATTGAAGAATGATGACAGTAAAGACCAATTATTGAGCCGTCCCCCTTTTTTGATTTTGAATTTTTTAACCCTATTGTGTGAGTATAGATCTATGGTTTCCCAAACCATGTTTTCATTTACTTACTGTTGATTTATTGCTACCTCTGCTGAAAGTCTATTCCAAGCCTCAACAACTCTTTTGGTAAAAAATGCTTTCTAATGTCAGTTTTAAACTTTCCTTCTGTGTTGAGGTCCTATCTCTGCGTCCTTGATCTTAGCTACATATTGAAAATACTGCCCCTTAAATCTTATACCATACAGTGCACTTAAAGGTAAGGTAATGTCTCCTCTTTTCCTTCCTTCCTCAAGACTGTGCATTTTAAGTTCCTGCAGTCCTTCTTGATATGCATAATCTCTGAGCATTTGTTTCTGCCTGTCTCTGTTCTTATTTTATCTTATCAATATCTTTTAGTGAATGCGGTCTCCAGAAGTGATCATAGTATTATAATTAAAGATCTATATAGGGACCTCCCATCTTCTGCTGGCGATCCCTCTAGTGAGGCTTCCCAGAATTCTATTTAGTTTCCTACTGCCAGTCTATAGATTGCTCATTTTGCAGTCATCTGAAATAAGCACCCCCTTATATAGCTCTGGGCAGCATTGTATCTCCAATTTGTACTCTATAGGAGGATTATTTTTCCCTAAGTGAATGATTTTGCATTTGGAAATGCTGAACTGCAGTTTCCATTGTATTTTCACTTTTAATTTTTTTTTTGTCAAATATAAATTTATACAATTTATCTCTATATTCTCACATTCAGACATGACACAAGGGGAAAGACAAAACAAAAAGGAAATAAATCCAGATGGTCCCATGCATCTAACATTTCATACAATTAAAAAAAAGCTCTTCCTTCTGCCCCCTCTCAAATACTCTACTTCTCTCCTCTTCTGTTATTTTCCCCCTTGGCTTTCTTCATTTCCGCCCTCTCAAAAATACCACATGCTCATCAGCCAGATTATCTTGATTTCCTTTTCCCTTCTGAAATCCCTCACCTCCATCTTATTGATTCATGCCCTACTGTCCTACATCCTCTTATTCTTATTCTCTGTGCAAATTATGCACAGAGAGGCAGAGCCAGTTGTCAGTTACAGTAGGCAGCCAGGCTGGATCCCAGCAATATTGTCCAGATCCTGCCACTCTGCATCTTCAACCAATAGCAGGATAGCAGGAAACAGAAATATTGGCTTGCTTTGATTTTGGTTTCCTTTGACGAATGTACTCCTATGACCCAGAATAGTATAGTGAAGTATAGTCAAAAAAAGTATTGACTTTACTTCACTTTTAACAGATTTGGTTTGGTCTTCTTTTATTCTATTTTTTCTGTCTCTTAAATTTTCTGTTTCCTTGTATCTCCTATTTTCTGATTTTTTTCTTCTTTACTATCTTGCTTTATTCTGTAGTAAACTATACCGGTTCCTTCTTCTGTTTACTTTTACTAATTTGCCTAATATATAATTTAGTTGCCTCAAGGATGGTGGACTTTACCTGTGCCCATTGATTACTGACTTCTGCATTATAATTTATTTTTAGACCTTTTTTTGACCTATTTCAGCAAAACATGTATTTTCTAAATGTAAAACTTTTGTTTTTGTATATGAATTTTACATTTTTGTTCAAATATCAAACAAAAGACATTGGTGTTCACTAGGACCCAATTTTTCTCTCAGCTCAACATTGAAAAATGGATTCACATTTGTTAATATCCTATCTTGTTGGGCTTTTTACTGACTGTTTTAGAGAAACCCGTTTAAATGCATCCAACTACCTCTGCTCCTGTTTGTAAGCAAAGTTTGAAATGTATTCCCCATAATTCTCTGATTGTCCTAGGGTGCTGTATGCTGCACCCATTTTAAAGGAAGAGCCCTCTCTGATATATAGGTAAACCCATAGGGTTTCCAGTAGTTCATTTGGTTTTTGAATCATGTTTGCTTTATGCAATTTTTTTGCAGGACAATGCCACATCCTCTCTTTCCTGTATAGTGTGTAAACTACAAACAATAGTGTGCAATATGTGGCAAATAGTGCTATCAACTGTTATATCTTTAGCACCAGAATCTTTAGCAGTAATAACTTCTCCATCAGCCAAGTCCTTAAGCTGGCCATAGATGGTTCAACAGGGACCATCCAACATTTTTAAACATCTATGGGTAGGCTGATTGTAGCTAATTTGATTGTTGTACAACTTGGATACAACCATCATGTTAGATTTCTCACGCAATTATTGCCAGCGACTATAGCCACTAGCCATAATCACTGTGTTCTCCTGGCAGGGACATCTTCCCCCAACACCCCCCCTTCCTGTTGCAAGAACACAATAGCTCCATGGGCGGGATCCCTCCATCAATAATGACTGCTTTAGAAACACAAGCCCTCACATTTGTTTTTACCTGCTGAGGACAGGAATGTTTCTTTTGACCAATGCCTTAATCTTTACAAAATTCCTTTTACCAAAAATTGATCTTTGAAATACAAAAGACTTTGTTTTTTGTGTGTTATAACCAGGAATACATCTGAAAATGTAAGGGTGCCATCTACATTTTGAAGATCACAATTCTTTCCCCATGTCTCAGTTTAAATGCATGTCCAAGCAATTCCTCAACTCTTTACCAAGTAGTTTGGTATTGTTGTGTAAAGGATTCAGCCAATATATTTTATACAATTCAATATGAAACCGCCTTTTAGCATTATGACTAACATAAACCTTCAGCTTTTAAACACAATTTTATGAAAAAAACTATTATTGTATCCTCAAGGTTCCCTAAAATGCATGCAAGATAAAGTCACTGAGGAATAATCTGAGAATCAAACAAAAGCATTAAAACCTGGCCAGGATTCTACCCACCATCTAAGTAATCATATATAATGGTAAACAAAAAACAAATAAGCATGCCAACCAAGGAATGCCAGAATTGTACAAAAATTCACAAACAAAACAATAACAACATATACTAGCTATATCCATATTAAAATTCTTGGCCAGGAACCAAAGTTAAAAAACAAGAACTTGCATATTGTAATATCCATATAAATTCTGGAAAGGATTTTCATTAGAAAAGTCAACAGTCCAATTAAAGATATGTATGTGCATTGAGAGTAGTCAATTTGATATATTGGGAACAGAACTAATAATTTTGGATATGGTGTGTGGATTTCTTATATCATGGCAATCATGTGCACTTTTCAATCTCATATACAGTATACATTATATGTGTCATCCAAAAGAATCCTGTAGTAATAGGATGCTGTGTGAGAGGGCTAGGTGCTGGTCATACATCACTTGAATCCAGAAGAAAACTCTATCCTAGAAAATCCTTCAAGCATAATAACATATGTATGCACAAATAAATGACACTGCAACCTTGACATCCAGATTATATCACCATATACAGGATCATCCTCCACAGGTAATTTATATGGAGACACAACAAAATGGGATGGATTCCCCAGCTGATTTCTCATAGAAAAGTTCCAATATACAACCACTGCATGTGTGTGCACTGACATTACATCAAAATTCCTACAAAGTTCCACTGGCTTAGTTTACTGTACTGTTGTCTCAAACAATTCTAATGTGGTGGTAAATGATGATGGTAATACAAGCTAAACATCAATGGGAACTGATAAGTGTTTATCTTATGTCTGGATAGGTGTTTATCCTTCATTGCTATCATCATATGCCACCACATTGGAATAGATAAGGCAACAGTACCTTGCACCAGTGGAACTTTGTAGGAACTTTGATGCAGTATCGGTATACATATATGCAGTGGTTGGAACTCTTCTATGAAAAATCAGTATTTTGTTATGTCTACATATAAATGGAGCTTTAAACAGAGCAAACCCAGCAGAACTTAGGTCCATATTCAAGCTTATTCCCAGCCTCAACAATATCCAATCCAAGAAAACAAGGAAGGTTGTACACTATGTCCATTAAAAAGTTCTCTTTTGTTCCATGTAAGCACAGGATGCAAATAAAAAAGGGATATCTTGTACTTGAGCTAATTTGATATAAGGTAATATGTTTTTAATAGACATGGGGTTGATTTACTAAAACTGGAGAGTGCAAAATATAAATCAGCTGTTCATGGTAGCCAATAAGCTTCAAATCTGTTTTTTCAATTAACCTTTAACAAAAAACTAAAAACTGGAAACCGTTTGGTTTCTATGCAGAGCAGCATCAGATTGAACTCTCTAGTTTTAGTAAATCAACCCCATAGTGTGCTATATTTCCGTTTCTCTTCATTTGGATGTTCTCTGTCAAGGGTGGAGATTACAAGACTGATTGAATTGAACCACATCTGTTGATAGGTAAATCAATTAACATACACTCTTTTTCAGACATGCCTTTTGTCTGGAATTAGGGTTTAAAGTTAAACTGTAGTATATTCTCAGTAATACACATTTTGCGTTGTTATCATTACAGTATGTAAAAGTATTCTTTGACCAAATTGTAATATTCAATCTATGTGGAAACAGGATTCTAGAATGCTGCTAAGATTCTTATATTTCCGAAATATATGTTCTTTTCCTCAGTATTGAAAGTAGTGAAGCTAGCATTTTAGCTGTTTTAACTAAAGAAAGACAAGTAGTTTATGTGGCAATACAAAAGGACCTTATGCATCTGGAATTGTACAGACTACTTCAAAAGAATAATTTGTGCTAAACCACTTCAGGGAGAAAACACTAAAAAAAGCTTGCAAGAACCATTACATAATGTAACATATAAATCAAAATTTCCCCCTTGTACTTAATTAGCTCTTAATGCAACTATAATTTCAGCTTCAACTAACAGATAGCAGCATGTAAATGTTTTATTCAGTTATATACATGCTAATGTGGTAAACCTGTTGACACTTGAAAAAAAAATGCATAATTGAAAGGTTATGCTGGAAAACAAAGTACACTCACTTCATAATGCATATAACTGTGACCTCATAATATACTGTATTCGTGTTTTAATATTAAGTAAATTACATTAAGATTTTCACAATGGAAAAAAAATCAACACATCTTAATATAAAATTCAATGAACTCATGATGGCACTGAAGCTGCTTACAGATCTGACAAGGTAGCAATTAAGTGTAAATGCATTTTCACACACTCTTCCAGTAAAGCCTTTTTGAAACAAATGTAAGTTGTCTCTTGATAGATATTTCCATAATAGAGTTAACAGAACACCTGCCATTATTGATTGTTTAGTGGTTGTTACTGTTCAGCTGAGACAAACGATCATAAAACTTTTTTGAGCGATATGTTTTATCAGTTGTGTAATAGAGATATTTTCAGTCAATTGACACACTTCAGCTGAAATACAAAGAAAGCTTTAAATGCAGATCAGTAGAGATTACAGATGTGTGATTTGGTCTGTCCTGTTTGAGATCTGTGAATGATTTGAATGATTAATATTTCCTGGATATCCAAAATATAAGCTAGGCCTGGTATTCCTTTTTGTAGTTTGGTTGTGTTTAAAGACTTATCACACCTTTTGGAAATATGTAATAAATGCACCAATGATAATAAAAATAAAAAAAGGGTTATTATTGCTTTCAGGCATGAAAAGCATTGCAACTGCAAACGAAAAGACTCTTTGATTACATATCCCCAGTTCCAGGCCCATTCAGAGTCCCAGACCTCCTGTTATGGGGCTGTAGAAGTATAAGTAAACTACAAGTTCTGTGACATCACTACCCTGCTTCCAGCTGCTCTGTTGAGTCCTTCTAGTGTGTATGTAGTAGTATGTTCACTCATAGATCCCTATGGATGGATGACATGGCTGTGTGGACAAAGCCAACCTCAAAGAAAAAAATAACAGATGTCTAGAGGGAAAAGCACCCAGTGATTCAGGAAAATAATAGAGGATGGTGAGGGATTGGGGAATGTGCCTGTTTCATATTGCACCCTAAATAGGAGTGTGACAACAAACATAGTCCAAAAGGTGGATTAAAGGGTAAAAATGAGCAAATAAAAAAATAATACTATTGAATTGAATTTTATTAAAAATAGCCTTTCCTTTTCAATCTGCAGCACTGTAATTTCCTGTAAAATGCAAAGCAATATGGCATCCTGGAGGCATTCTGTACACAGAGTGTGTACCGAACTCCCCTGGAAATGTCATTTCCTGCTTGAGTGATTGGCTTACTGATTTTTTCAGAAATCTGCACTAAGAGACAAGTCAGATTTTTCGGCATCCCCTGCAACAACAATTTCACTTTTGATGAGATACTCCCAAAGGGAAACTACATCTAAATGGATGCAGACTTTGCCAATTTCCTCATTAGGGCCCTGCAGGTGCTGCAGCTGATTGATAATTATAAAATCACTCCCATACAGATTCACTCAGCACATGGGTGCAGACAAACAAAAAACTATGCCTTCAGAAGAAAAAAAAGGTAGCAATCTGCAGCACAGTTTGTTAAAATCTGTGCAATGTATATAGATCACCCAGAAGGGAATATTTTGCTGTGAGCAAAAGTGGAGTTATTCTTTAAATCTTTAAAGCTGAACTCCAGACTGATATTAAAAAGTCTTGTTTGCATTTGAAATACATCTATCAATTAATGTAAGTTCCAGATTTTGACTTGGTATTAGTCTCTTGTAACACTCTATACATCAGCACTGATAGTAGGACAGGGGAAAGGGAAGCAAGCAGTTGTGCTACAGTGCACATGATTCTGCAAAGAACATTCTGATAGGATGAGAGTGAACAGTGGGACGATCACTGTGATACTGATGCACCTTTACTGTCAAATCACAGGCTGAGGGTGAAGCAGTAACATACCTGCATTGTTTAACTTAGCAGGGAAAAGTTGGGTCACCAACCTTGCACTGATTCTGATAGAGCAGTGCATGTTACAGGACTGGATGGAAATAAAAACAAATTCTTTGGCAGTTGTAACAGCTCCAGTATATGTATTTCAACTGTGTGTTACTAATTGCCTGAAACTCAAAAGAATGCAAGAATACCGGACCAGCACACAAACCATATGAGTTAGTATCCACATGCCACAGGGCTACAAAGGTACTCTGCTACTTTAATCTAAGCTACTAAAATTAATTGCAAACAACTTATACCCCAGTACTTAAAGATGTACAGATATGGCATTGGGCATATACTGTATTTTGACTGATCATTGACTTTTGGCAAACATTAATTGAATTAATTTTCTAGTAAAATAATGGAAACCAAGCAGTGTAATAACCTGAAAGTATATACAGTATATAGCAAATATTATTTTCTTGCTTTGAAAAGATTGCAGAGGTTTTTGGCCCCCTATCATGGTAGTTATCAACTTAAGTCAGCAGCACTTAGCTTCTAAATTGTATCCCCCCCCCCCCCAAAACATTATGATTATTTTTTTAAAATTTCCCTTTTTTTATGTTTTTTTTTTCTGGGATGCTTCACCTGTTAACATGATCCAAGAACATATTAACAAATGAATTGATCTGCCCAAAACTGACCCTAGTATGTGTGAGAATAAATATTATAGTCCTTTGAGGTCAGGGGCTAATTGTTCAATATACACAATGTAAAGCTTTGTAAACTATTAGGTTTATATGAATAAACACAGATTTTGTTTTTTGTTTTTTTCTTTGTTTAAGAGTGCTAGATATGACTTTTTGTCTATACGTTTTATGTTTACTATGATAAAAACTAATAATATAGGTACCAGTTCTGTCCTAGTCCATATGAAAAAATGTTTTACCACCAAACAACATATTTCTTTTCTGACATGAAGAGCACAAATATTGATCCAGCAAAAGCTTTGCTGTATGCTTTCTTTTATTTAAACAGTAGCACAGTATAACCATACAGGTTATGGTGAGAAGGGACTAAAGGAATGAAGAAGCCCTCCAACCGAATCAGTGCATAGTACAGAAAAACCTTTTTAGCACCAAAGGTCTCGTTCCATCACATATCCCAAAAATAACAGGATTATTCCCCATTTCTGGACCTTTTGTTTAAACAATGACCAATATGAAATATATTACATGAGATATTAGGTTTGCCTGCCTCAGTGAATTTCTTAGAAATTGGATTTCATTTCAGAGTGTCAGTTTAGGAAGGAATTTAGATTAGACAGTCATTCAACTTTCACATGTGAAATGTGTAATACTAGCAGCACACATATAATTTGGATAGACATGCCTGATTCCTTTTATATTTTTCATTTTATGAGTCATGCATATGAACCTAAAGGAAACCTGTTAGGGAAGAAATATGAGGACTGCCATTGTTGATCTCCTTCTGAAAATGATGATTCTCAGTCTTTCATGGTGACCCTTTGGCTTTAATTAGTTCACTGACTTGAAGACATATGTTATTTCCCTACTTGCAGCATGCCAACCAGACAACTAGAATTTTCAGAAGTAGGCTGCCTCTATGTTTATATCATGACAGGTGCTCTTTATGTAGAAGATCTTTCTGAAAGGTTATTGCTATTGTAATTTCGAATGAGAATGAATGCCAACCATTAAATCAGTTGCTGATTATATACTACTCTACTAGTTACCAGGCCTTTTTAAGTTTTTGGTGCTTTGATTTGAGTTTGATTTTGGTTTGAGTGACAGCTACTCAGCCATGCCACACTGTGCCAAAATCAATCTTACATCATTTTAAGAGCTTTATTTCTGAGGTATTTAAAGTGATTATAAATGCACATTTTTTAATAACAAAGAGGTTTATACTTACCTGCTCTACAAAACACCATTAGAGACCCTAATGGTTACTTCTGTCATAAATTCTTCCCCCTGTCTGTCAGCGATAATGTACACTGGGCCATGCATGAACAGCTCAGAGTACAATTATATCACCTGATATGTGCCATGATAAAGTGACTCCCACGTGCATGCACAGGAATGACATCTTCATAGCATGGCCATTCAAGTAAAGACAAGGAAGGCTAGGAGAAGTTGGAAACACCCCCACACTGACAGTGCAGGGCTGGAAGGAACTTCCTCAACCTACTAAAACCTTTCTTTTGTTTTTGGCCAGGCTTGGGAAAAGTAAATACGTATATGAAGTTATTTTTATGGCTGTCTATGACACCCTTTGGGATATGTTACCACACGTTAGTGCCCTACTAGATATATTAGAGGGGTTTAGCTGTATCTACATTGTACAAGTCCTTAATGCAGATAATTTTGTAAAGGCAGCAGGCAGGCACAGACAGCAATATTAACCACTTAAGGAGCAGGCCTTTTTCTGACACTCTTTATTTACATGTAAATTCAGTAACTTTTGCTAACTTTTTAAGAAGAGGTCATAGAAAATAAATTGGCGGTCATTGCAACTTTTTATGTCACAGGGTTTTTTTGCGCAGCGGTTTTCAAACTCAATTCTTTTGGAAAAATACACTTTAATGAATTAAAAAAAATACAATGTATATCCCAATTTTTTTATGAAATATGAAAGATGATGTTATGCCGAGTAAATTGATACCTAACATGTTATGCTTTAAAATTGCGCACATTCCGGGAATGGCACCGAGCTATGGTAGTTAAACATCTCTATAGGAAATGCTTTAAAAATTTCTACAGGTTACCAGTTTAAAGTTACAGAGTGCTCTCACTCTGAGGTTTGGTGGAATACCTCATGTGTGGTGCAAACACTGTTTACATATGTGGGTGTAACCTACGTATGCATTCACCACTGCATGTAAGCATGGGAGGATGGGGGGGTGCTTTACATTTTTTTAATTATTATTATTTATTTTATTACTTTTTTTAGTTTTACGCTGTCCCTCTAAATTTTTCTAATCACTTGTATTGCTGTCGCAAGGGATTTAAACATCCCTTGTAATAACAATACAGCATGACAGGTCCTCCTTATGGAGAGATCTGGGCTCAATAAGATCTCTCCTCTACCTTTAAAAGCAAAAGATCAAAAAATGTTTTTTGATCTGTTGCTTTAAAAAAATGGCATTGTTGACATTTGGCCAGAACCAAAAGTAGTCTCATGCTGTTGCTCCAGTCTTCCTAGGCCATAGAGATGAGTGGAGGCCATCTTTCCTTCACTCATTTTTATGCCCTGCCGCCCCCAGTGCTGGATGGGTTCTCAAGCTCACCAATCAACCAAGTAAGCCCATGAATCACCTGAAAGCGGCGAGGGGAGCATCCCCTTCTGGAACGTCTAAAAGTCAGCCAGCAGCAAGTCCTCCACTCGGATTACTTTACCTGCGCCTAAGGGAAAAAAATAATACTAATATTATGGCCTCAAGCTGTAGCCATAACCCCGGTATTAAAGGTCAAGCTAATGACGTATTTTCCCACTTAGGCAGTCAGCAAACCTCTCATACAAGGAAAGAAAAACACAAGTAGGGTGATGAGTTAGTAGAACACACAAACAACACTATTTATTCAAATAAGCACACTTCCATGTCAAACACATTGAAGAAAGGCAGCAATAGTTACAGGAGCTGCACTGAGTCTTTTTGGAATCTACATCCATCCATTCCACTTTCCACTGGAATTGCAACTGGATAGTTTTAAACACAAGTACATGTATTGGTTAGCAATAATAACCTACACTATTTAAAGAGGAACTAAAGTTGCAGATATTCACATCCTCTCCAACAGCCTGATGTCCACATGGTTTTTTCCCAGCTTCTACCTGGTGCTGGTCTATAGTCACCTTTATTGGTTGAAGTGGTATAATGTAGCTCATGCAAATGCACAGGAGTTAGTCATGCCAGTACTGTGCCAAAAATGTAAATATGCCTTGGAAGCAGGTACGTTTTTTTGGGGAAAAAGATATATCCTTCTTGCTATTATGATTTTTTTTTTATTGACTTAAGTTCCACTTTAACTCTTCCCCATTTTACTGAGAAAGGTGTTCTGTTGCAGTCTTTGACCCCACTAGAAAGAATTTCATGGCTTACTGACAATTGATGAAGGCAACTATCCAAAATGAGTATATAAAAAAAAAACTGACGGAGGTTTTGTCTCTTCATTACTCTGCCTGGGATGAAAAAGAAGGATGTAGAGAGATTTGTGCTGATACACTTCATATGCTCTGATCATATTTCAGTCTGTGTCCTATTTTAATGTTGCTGACATGTAGATACAATGCTCCTGTATCTACATATATGTAAAATATGTTTTTTCAATTTATATTCATGTCCTGCAATGATTTATCTTAGTGATGTATCATGCAGAGAAAACCTGAGGGCTGCAATATGACTCCATATCAAAAAAGATAATTCATTACTTAGCCTAGTCTAGCCTTTCAACCGTAACTTAAAAACCATCAATTTTCTATGCATATTTTTCTTTCAAAATGTATTCTCAGAATATTCAAGTAATTTATAAATATGCACAAAAGATCATGTTTAAAGAATGATTTCACATTAATGGGGCAGGAAAGTATTTTTTAGTCTTTGATTGGGGAAAGTTTAGACCCTCTGTAAAGTTTTTTGCTGTCTTTACAGGGGGGGGAAACACTTTGTTTGCCCTGGAAGGGATGGGAATTGCACAATTTTACAGTTGTGTTCTGAACATGAGGCAAAAGTAAATCATGTAAAAAGGGACACATTTTAGTGACAACTGTCTAGAGTGGGAATTCCTCTAATTTTCTGGAAAGAAAGTAAAGGAAAATCTCCTGAAAGGAACAGCAAAAAACAACCTGATGTGGGTTTTACCTTTCCTTACTCCATCAAAACTAAACACAACTTTAGGCTATATATATATATATATATATATATATATATATATATATATACACAATAAGAATAAGTACAAAATTAATTAAGGTTAGGGGGCATGATAAGTGATAAATGGGGGGACATGGGTAAGTAATTAATAATTACACAATAAATAATATAACACAATATAAAATGTGACTCAATGAAGTTGCTTTTAGAACTCTTTAAGTGTAATAGGATTTTGTAATACAAAGGTCACCATGTACAATAATTAATTAATCAAGTAAAAAAAAAAAAAAAAAAAAAAAATATATATATATATATATATATATATATCTCATTAATCATCTCGATAGTTAATGGCAGTCAGGGTGCCATTGTCTAGCCTGTAGAGGTCTGTGCATCCCTCCTGGATATGCCTCACCAGACCATCACTGACCCACCACCAAAACGGTCATGCTGAATGATTTTACAGGCAGCATAATGATCTCCATGGCTTCTCCAGACCTTTTCATGTCTATCACATGTGCTCAGGATGAAATTGCTCTCATCTGTGAAAATCTGTGTCCACAGCCTCTGGTACATCTCATGGGATACAACTCCCATGAGGCATTGCAAGCCTGACAGTTACCAGTATGACCCCCCATAACAGAGGCTTGATGGGACTTGTAGTTTTACATCAACTGGAGGGGCCACAGGTTGAGTACCCATTCTCTATCTTATTCTAAAAGCACCAGTCACTTGACATTATTATGATACTTTGGGGTTGATTTACTAAAGGTAAATAGACTGTGTACTTTGCAAGTGCAGTTTCACTCATTTTTCTCAGAGCTTAGTGAATGCGAGGAAACTCTGCTGATTCCCATCATCCAATCGTGTTCAAGTAAGAATGTTGTTTTTTAAAAGTTTTCCTTCACCTCTTTGAGTATTCTTTGCTTCACCACATTCATTAAGCTCTGGAGAAAATTGGTGCAATGGCACTTGCAAAGTGCACAGTCTATTTACCTTTAGTAAATCAACCCCTTTGAGTTTTTGACTCAGCTGGAGGGCCACAGGTTGAACTCCCATGCTCTATCTCCTTCTAAAAACACCAGTCAATTGACATTATTATGATACTTTGGGATTGGTTTACTAGAGCAATGGAAACATATATGGTTATCTTATGAAATATTTCCATTAAATTCATTCTGTTGCTGGTTATTCTGTTTTTTGAGTGTAAAATAATACAGGACAGGTATTTCTGACTCCTTCCATTGTAGGTTGCTGCTGTTTCTCATACAGAAGGTAGCTTGATCATATTCTAAAGGCTCATCCAGCAGCAGGTGTCACAACTGGACCTTCTTGTTCCTTGGCACTAAGGCTAGCAAGGGGTCCCTAGGGGCATGGAGCTGTTAAAATAATAACAAAATATTATAGTATTTGTAATTCTTTAACACAAAAATAATATTATAGAATAAAGAATGAAATTATTTTATTATTATGTAACTAAAACTGAGAAAAGTAAGCTGTTGCTCTCTAAATATAACAACCAACAGGAGTTCTGAAAAGGCAAAAGCTATTTATAAGAGTGGCAGACTTTTTTTTATCTTTTTCATTTGCAAAACATGCGGTTGATCTGCTCTCTGGCTTTGGCATTCAATCTTATGAACATGCTAAATTCCAACAAGTGAGTCATCTAATTGAAAGGAATTATTGGATTTCTTACTGGTAAGGAAGGAAGATTACAGCAAGAAAGTATGGGAGCATCGTTAGGAATTGTTTAACAATGTCCGGCTTTGTTTTGACTGAACTGATGTCATAATTGGCAAATGTCCAATTTAAACTGTTCTCTAACACTGGAGCTCTGTCGTAGGTTAAAAGGTTTCCTTTGCAAAACGATGTGCAGCTATGAGAAATCCCAGTTCATTTTGAATGTCACAGCTACATCAGGACTGTGTTTATATTTTTAGAATGCTTACAAACCAAACTTTCTAATGGTTTTTGTCAAGAACCAAAAAGAAATGTTATCCATTTTAAAGCACTTTTTTTTTCTTTAAGTATTTTAATAGCAATGTTGGAATATAGCCACATCTACGGCGTTTAGCTCATGTTCGCCACTTCTTTACCAATATGTAATATTAGTATATTGCAACTATGAATACTTAAATAAACTGTAATGAACATCATTACTACTCTTTAGTAAACCAAAGACTTCAGTGTCACTGATTTGAATTTTTTTGGTAACAGTAATGAGGTTTAGCAATGTTCTGGGCTTAGAACTCAAAGTACCAGGCTATTTATATTGTCCCTATGGAAATAGTTTACCTTTGTTTTCTTTCTGCCATTTAAAAAGAGGGCTAGCAACTTTCTGAATGAAGGGGATGGTTGACACCTACAAACAGTGCATGGGTAGATAGCTCTTCACAGGGATGATATAATGAGCATGCAATGGAACCTGATTTAACTGATTGTTGATCCTCCTTTCTCATTCGAAGGCCTCATTCACAACAGCACTCCTGCATTTAGCTTTTCTAAGTGCAGGAGAATTGTTCTAGAAAGTATGAACAATGTTTTTGCCTCCAGACCACTTCTACCCACATTTAGATGTGCTTTAAATTAGGTTTAGGTGCATTTAAATGTGCTAAGACTTTCTAATTAGATCCTACCTTAAAGTAGGTTTCTAACTGGATCCTAGATGCCCAGAATTCTATTTTCTCTAAACATTGTCAAACTGACCATACCTATTTGCAGATAAATGCTCACTGTGAATGGCACCATTGAAAAATCATCTACTATTATACAATTATGGAGATGTTCTCAAACATAGAGTAGCTGAGTGCTCCAGATGGAAAATAATACAATATTTTGGAGTACTATGTAAGAATGCCTTTATACTGTATCTACAGTTTTATAAATGGGTCCTCGCATTTGAGATACCCACTTGCAATTGAACTTCCCTGCTGTAGATAATACTTAGGGATGATTATGAAAAACAACTTCTCTAAATGCTACCATTTCTTTTCATTATTTTAATATCATTCTTAGTGAAAAGAAGTTAAAATGAACAGGCCTCTTTACATTTATATGTCTGCATTTTAAAGAGGAATTTTTATGTGTAGGGGTCATAATAGCTAATGATGGTACTTATCTGATAGATAAATGCTTTTCATGGAATGAAAATGCTAACAATGACAGAAGTTTTTTATTTTATTTTTTTATTTTGAACTAGTTGCAAGCCGCATCCTCTACTACTTTCCTTTCTTGATTGTGAGTAAATTTTTGAAGAAACTTATTGGGTTTCTTTCTGAAAATATACAAGCTGTCCACTGAGACTCTAATGCACTGAAATGATATTTCAGATGTTGTTGGCTCTGCAAGGTCTACTGTCAGCTCTGATCTTTATAATCTATGACCCACGTTGCCCAGGAAACTGCAAATCCGTTTGCATTGTTCTAGTTCCATTTAAAGCTTTCTTTTTTTGTACTTCTTTTTTTCTTTTTTCTTTTGCAAATATGCAGAAGATGTAAGAGCACATTTTATATTTGAATTTGGTTTAAAGGTGAACTCCAAATACAAAAAAATTTAAAGACGTTTGAGCTATATAAAAAACGCACATACATACTCACCTCAATGCTGCAGCATTGATCTGATGCTGCAGCTGTCCCCTGCTGGGTCTAAATCAGAGAAATGAGTCATCACATGCCCAGGTCTCAGGCAGTTCGGAGTGGACAGCAGTGACTGTTAGTCACTGGGCTCTGCTCTGCCCCTCCCGTGTTTACTGGAGGGGTGGGTGCAGCTGACTTAGGCTTTCTGCCATGTTCTGAGAGCCTAAGGCAGCTGTAAAATAGGCAGCTGGGTGTATCTCGACAATGTGGCTGGAATCCATCCACAGCCTGGAACAGCTCTCTGGCGTCAGTTGACAAACTGATAAAAACCAAACCAAATAATTTCCTTGCGCTAGCAAAAAAAAGACAATATAAATAAAGACTGCTGCATCAAGTATACAATATAAATACTAGATGCAAAACAACTAATTCAAGAAAAGTGGGCACGCTGTCTCTTAAAAATTCCAAAGTGCAATTGTGCATACAATATAACTGTTTCGTATCATATTAGTTTATAAGGAAATAATAGTAGTATAAACTCAATACATGCAATAAATTATAAAAAAATAAAAATAGAAAACCAAATATAAACACAAATAAAATTGTGCTGTATGTTTAAAAAGCATTCACCATTAAACCATGTGTAATACCATACTCTACTTTAAAAATAAAGCTAAACTTAGAAGAGTATATATTTGTACAGATGGACAAATGTGTATATTAACAATGATAAGTTCAAAAGCAATCAAACTTTAAAGTGTAAATAATATAACCCAGTACTCCACTCCAAAACAGAAATAAATATAAAGAAGTATATATACACATGCAGATGGACGCAGATGGACAATATACAATCAGATATAAAAGTATGTTATTCAATATTGCAAACAAAAAGAATAAAGATGAATAAAGCAAACACGTGCAAAATCTCCATACAGGTGGATAAATATCCTGGTGAACAATCCAATATCAAGATGGAAAATTCCAAAGTAAAGTAAAATACACTTCAAAGTGTGAGAGGGAGAACATTCAGTGCTGTAGGAGTAGAGGTGCCATGAAATCACACCACCAACATGTGAGGTAAACTCCTTACCAGAGACACTGCTCCCACATAGAGATCATAAAGCGCATTGCTGTCCCACAGCAAAAAATATTCAGACACATCACTCCATCTAGGTATGATCATTAAGAAGACAGTCAAAGGCATATAACAAAGGATAAGCACCGCTGGATTCCCACCAACATGCATGATAACATCACATGTTCAGCTGCGCCCTAACGTGTTTCACTGTAAACAGCGTCTTCAGGGGATAGAGGCATTTTAATAGACAGCAAGCTTGAAGTAATAGCCTGCTAGTAGCTGACTCTGGGTAACAGGAGAGCAAAAGTAAGCGCACTCTTGTGACACAGAAGTGAAATATGGCCAAAAAAGCTTTGACTATACATCTCTTTTAACCATTTGCCGCCCGCCCTATGGCCGAATGGTGGGCGGCAAATGTCATCAGCGTTCCGGATGGACGCCATATGGCGTCCTCCTGCACATGCGCAGATTGCGCTCCTGCAGAGCGGTGCAATCTGTCACCAGCCGTGTATCTCGGACACGGCCGATGACAGATCTGAGTATCGGCCCCGTTGCAGGTACCATGTGACCTGTTGTGACCAATCACAGCAGGTCACATGACAGTTGTATACAATGGATGGCTTCATTCATGCCATTGTATACTAGTGTCTAGCTGTGAATGGTCACAGCTAATCACATGCACATGTCATGTGATTAGCTGTGGTCAAATCACAGCTAAGCACAAAAAAAAAAACAAAACCGCTGAATGAATCGATGTCATCCAGGTAAATGCTTGCTTATAGCAAAGTAATTCTTTGCTATAAGCAAATTGTGTAAAAAAAAAAAAAAAAAATACTGATCACTTCCCCAAAGTACTACAATGTTACTATGGTAACATTGTACTACTTTGGTCATAGTGAAATATGAAAAAAAAAATCTTAAAAAAAATAAAAAAAATGTAATAGAAAATAAAAAATAATAAAAAAATTTAAAAAAAGTATATAATTATTTTTTTGTTCATACTGTCACCAGTCAGTGTCCCTGATCACCGCCAGTTATAAGATGATGCTGTACTGCACTGGTGACAATATGTAAAAAAAAAATAGTGAAACTAATTTTTTTAATTTTTTCATTTTCCGAAAAATTATGACAAAAAAAATACAACTTCGAAAAACTCGCCATGCCTCTTATGAAGTACGTCGGACTGTCTACTTTGCAAAAAGGGGTCATTTGGGGGATATCTGTACTGTTCTGACATTCTTGGACCTCAAGAAATTAGATTGGCTGTCAGTACTTCAGGATTGATCAATATTCAGATATATCCCATAGTTTGTGAACTCTATAACTTTTCTACAAACTAAAAAATACATCCTAATTTGGGTTATTTTCACCAAAGACATGTAGCAGAATACATCTCGGCCTAAATTTATGAAGAACAATTATTTATTTGCAAACTTTTATAACAGAAACACAGAAAAACTTTTTTTTTTCAAAATGTTTGGTCTTTTTTTGTTAATTTAGCAAAAAATAAAAACCCCAGCAGTGATTAAATACCACCAAAAGAAAGCTCTAGTTGTGTGAAGAAAATGATAAAATTTTAGTTTGAGTACAGTGTTTTATGACCGTGCAATTGTCATTCAAAGTGTGAGAGCACTGAAACCTGAAAACTGGCCTGGGCAGGAAGGTGTAAAATTGCCCGGTATTGAATTGGTTAATTGAATTCCCTATTAGCCAAAAAAGATACAAATACCAAAATAACTTTTCATACCCTGATATTTCCTTGTACAGTAGTAGTGACATAACTGTGCTTCACATAAGGGACATAGCAGCTCAGTCCACATCAGAAAACTACAAGACCAGTCACCCTGTACAATTAGAGAGATCAGCCGGAGGGGGCAACATTTCACAATGGATTACTGTACAAATCTTGAACAAACACTCAAAGCACTCCCAAGATTCAAGTAAGAACACACATATCTACTGTATTCAGACAATATTTGCTTATCCTGGAATTCATCTTTATATTTTCAGAAATGTGCTTGTGTCTGCGGCTTTGCACATGTAATTGTACATTGAGTGGTTACAGGTGGTTAGGGACAAATGAGTGGCCCTGGACTCATACTGTATGCATCCACGGCTGATCATCTAATCGCATAAAACCACTCAATGTGCACTTACATGCCAACAACAGCTGCACCTGTTAACCTGTTATTGATTGGTACAGGCTTCCTGGCCATGGTTGATTGCACACACCTGTGATCCCTGCCACAGATTTACGCTGATACTTGGTGCACCATGACCCTAACTGGCTGCATGAATGAGGTCTCAAAGTGACCTTTTAATATGCTTTAGTAGGGATCCTCCAGCCAGATAGCCAGTACTTTTAGATACACTTTGTAAGCAACTAAAGCTTGCAATGGACCACTGCAACACCCAAACAACATAGTAACAAAACATAATTTGATCCCAGCTGTAAAGTCAGGAGAACATGCAATTAAAGTTCAGGAACATAACAAAGCAACAGGGTCAATTTTGCCAACTAGGGCAGTCTTTGGAACTTTCCTGGAATGGGGCAAACTCGACATCCCATCCCTAAACCCTCAGGTCCACACAAACCACCAGAACTGTCCAAAACTATTTCACAGTAAAAAGAATATCAGTGGTTTTAATCCCTCTGGCATTACACATGGGAGATGCAGACACTCCATGTTTTTTCCACTCAAAAATGTGTTTTTGACATGTCAAACGTGTGTAATGTCTTGCACCCTGACAGGGATTAAGCCCCACTGTCCTCAGCATACCAATGCTTTTTTTTAATTTACTGTGCCAACCTTAGATAATTGAGTGGAGTCCCCTAAATGTTTCCCAAGCTTCACTTTGCTAACTTCAACAATTGTCACACATACCCCTAACGCAGGTGGTCAGACACTATAGCTGACTGCTGCGTTCTTCGCCTATAACAGCCCCATATCCCATAAGGCAAGCAGGCCTACTGATACCCTGCTGCCTGCAAGTCTTATACGCAATGCTATTGTGCCTGGCTATCACACTGGGGCAAGCAAGAACTGAGCACAGCAAACAGGTACTTGCAGTTGGCAGACAGGCAGAATGGTTCAATAACAGTCCAGGTATAAGGCAGGCAAGGTTCAGAATAGTCAGGGTCACATCCATAGTCAAAAAGAAGGCATAGTTCAGAGAGTAGGCAATATCCGATCTGAGATCATCAACAAGAGAATCCAAACTAGCAGAGCAGGGCAGACAAACAGGGAGCTTGGAGCAAATGCAAGCATGAGATTGCAGGCTTGACTGGCTTAAATCAGGTTTAGAATCCACCCAGAGATTGGCCACATCAATCACCTTGCAAGTAGACAGACAGACAGACAGACAGACAGACAGACAGGGAGAATGTATCACAACCAAAACCAGGTAAAGGTTGGTAAAGAAGCAGGAATGCTTCAGAAAGCTTCCCTGTATTTTGGGGTACAAAGTGGTGATAACAGGAAGCTTTCGGTTCTTGGACTCCAGACCTTGCAGAAGCTCCATCCATCTCTGCCAGCAGTGTCAGTTCCACTTCAGCCCATGCTTTCTCCAGCCAGTGGCCAAGGCGGGTTCTGGGATAACTCATACATTGACTCTGGACTTATCCTCCAAGCTACCTGACACACCTCTAAACCCCACCGTTGTTTGTGGGTGCAACTATTGATTTAATTTTGACCATTAAATTTCCTTATGCCTGTTACACTATGGGGTGTGTGCATCTCTCTCACCTTTTTTTGTTTTACACAGGTTTACAAAATCAGCCCACACAACTCAGTAGCAGCACCCTCTTAGTTATAGCAGCCTTTTGGACTGTTTTTAGTGGGCTACCCGATTTTAGATATTATTATATCCATATTGCTTTTTTACTGTTTGTATATTTCTTTATAATTTATTAGATGTATACTGTACTGTTAATTTGGTTTATTTATTCTCAGCCTTATTTTTAGGATTTTATGAGGTTTTGTTTTCATCACACTCACACAAGCCCAATCAGGCTCTGACAATCACTTAGCTAGTGGAGAGCTTTATTGGGCTCATCACAGCTATTTAAATGACAGGTGATATTTTCCTGGAGGTGAACTCAGTTTGCAACAAAGGTTTTCCTATGACACAGAAACAGGATGTTGGAATGAGACCAGCAGCTGTGATGGAGCAGGAGTGCTATATGCTCCTGACAACAGTTTTAACCCCTTCACGCCTAAGGGTAAAACAAATCTAAATTCCTAAGCACAATTTTGCAACATTGACATGTGTTAGTAAAACCATACATATCATCACAACTACTTTGAACATCCAGATGAATTATAACGTGTTTTTTCAGGACAAATTGGGCTTTCATTTGGTGGTAAATGGTAATGGATATCTCCTGATTTTAATTTTAATTATCAAAGGAAAACTGGCCCAAAATAGTAATAGTTTATTTAGCTGTGTGTTTCTTGTTATTACCATAACCTACCACCAAAGAACAACCCAAAATAAATTCTACAGCTCTTGAAGATCGCAGTGATACCATATATGTGTATGTTATTTGTTGTTTGTACCCATAGTAAAGCCCAGAAACAATAGTGCGCATTTTGTTTTTGTCTTTTTTTTTTACCTAAAACACACTGACACTGACATTGACACTAACTTACACTGATACCAATTTTTTTTTAAATCCTGACCTTTGACCTTGGCCTTATGATGTTGACTTTTGACCCTGACCTTGACCCAAACAATAACCCTGGCACTGAACTAGACCAAACCTTGATCTAGGTATTTTATCTTTATTTTTTCTTTTATTTTTTAATATATATATATATATATTTTTTTTTTACAAACATTTTTTTCTCTCTATGCCAGGAGTTAGCAAGATACAATGTATCTCTCTTCTCCAGTCATAGAAAGAGAAAAAACAAGGGGGGGCGGGCTGCACAGTGACTGACCACTGTGATAGCCAACCAGAGGCTATCACAGTGATCATGTGACCCAGAATCGAGAGTCTCTAACGATCGGGACCCGGGGCTCTCAGTGACACCTCGGTCTTTGTCCTGGGAGCACGCAGTATGGCGTACTCCCAGCACAAAGACAGGTCTGCAACTATGCGGTCCCATGGAAAAAAGCCCAGTTCCGTGAGGCAGCATATCTGTGTGAAGTTGGCATCAAGGGGTTAAGCAGCCTGGCTAGTAAAACTTCACAGTTGCCCTAAAAAGTTTGTCTTTTATGATTAGAAATTTCATGACCAACTAACCTAGACCTTTAACCTTTTTGTACCTTGAAAGTATAACACATGGTCTTTGGCATATTTGTCAGTATACAGTAAACTTTTTTTCAGTAAGTAAAGTTATTGAAGAATTTTGCAAGTTTGGAGAATTTTTATTGCATTCTCTGGTAACCTTTTTTTACATGCAATACTGTTCATTGCATGTGGATTTCTGCAAACAATTTTTTCTTCCCAGGCAGCTAGGGAAATAGACCTTTCACTACTCTATCCTCTGTGTCCTAAAATCACTCAGGCCTCTGTGTACCCAACTCTCTAATATGACATTTGCTGCTGAGATTGGTTTTCTGAATGTGCAGCCAGCCTCTGTGTCTCTGGTTGTGAAAACCTCCCAAACCTCAAATTATCTCAATATGCTGCATTTAATGTTGTGCATACACATGTTTAATGTTAACATCACTGAGATAAAGGTGAGGGAACTTATTTGTAGTTTCCTGGAGAGTGGGAAAATGCAACAGGTCATGGTGGCCACTATGAGTGTTTCCTTTGGTCTGCCTTAGATGCAAAAACCAACACAGACAGTAAAAACATCCAGCTGTGATTCTGGTTTAATTTTATTTGCCATCTATATATCTTAGGAATGTAAAAGTATATTAGAGGGGCCTGTTTTATAAATACTTGGTATAACAGTAAAGAGTACCCAAGCACTATATTTTCCAAACTGTTATTATAATATCCATGGTTGATGTAAGGCAAAGCAGAAAATCTGACCTTTTAATATGAAAAAAATAAAAGAGAACACAGAAAAGGGCTAAATACTAACATATAAATATGCATGTTGCACACTGCCTGCAGTCTTCTTGTGACAAAACTAATAATGCTAAACTATAACAAAATGATTACATATATACGACAGCATGAGTAAACACATTCTAAGCAAAACTAGCTTGATAGGGGACTGGCTTTGCTTAAGTTATGTTCTCTGACTTTTATGCAAAGCTAAATCAGCTCCTGCTAAGTACAAATTGCTAATGCCATCCCTTCAGCATCATCAGTCATTCTGTGTGCCTAAATATTTTAGCATAAACATTTATTATTATTAGACTAATCTATGGCTTTGCTAAGGACATGTATAAGTATCACCTTGCACCACCAATGTATGTTCAGAATGTAATATTTATGTTAGTGAGCATAAACATCCAATAAACAAAAATGATGTCCGCTATATACAAGAGGTATCAATAAGAATTGTGTAACAGTATATGCAAGTTGCAGTCACTTATCAGAATTGCATTAAGTAATCACAGTACTGCAAAAGGACATATCTTTTTAATTGGTTCCCAACCATGCTATAGACGAAGGATGGCTACAGCACGGTTGTTTAATCCTGGGATGGCGTCCATGGACATCATTCCAGGACACGCCCCCCTGCTCACCCCCAGCAGCGCTCACCCGGCCCTGTTGGTGATCGCTGTGACCTACGGACACAGCTGATAACGTGCTATGGTAAACGGCCAATCACGGTGGCTTTTTATCATGTGATAAGCTGTGTCCAATGACACAGTGATCACCGGGTAAATACAGTTGTCAGTTATCTGCTGCACCTTCCTCACGCTATCACAGCATGAGGAAAGTGCTGCCGAGAAGCGGCAATTGTCAGCGAAGGGATCAGCACTGATCATCAGGGCACTGATGATCAGTGCCCTGATGATCAGTGCCGCCCATCTGTGTCACCCAATTGTGCCCAGCAGTGCTGCCCTCCTGTACCCATCAGTGCCACCCACCTTGCCCATCAGTGCCACCCACTTCCATCAGTGCCACTCACCTGTGTCCAACAGTGTCACCCACCTGTGCCACTCAGCAGTGCCACCTACCTGTGCCCATCAATGCCACCCACCTGTGCCACTCAGTGCCACCTACCTGTTCCAATCAGCAGTGCCAGCCACCTGTGCCCTGCAGTGCCACCCATCAGTGCCACCCAGCAGTGCCGCCTATCAGTGCAGCATCATCAGTGCCAGCTCATGAATTCCTCCTATCAGTGCTGCCTATTAGTGCCCATCAGTGCTGCCTATCCGTGCCCATCAGTGCTGACTATCAGTGCCGACTATCAGTGCAGCCTCATCAATGCACATCAGTGAAGGAGAAAAATTATCTGTTTGCAAAATTTTATAACAGATACAAAGAAAAACGTTTTTTTCCAATTTTTTGCTTTTTTTTTGTTTATAGCACAAAAAATAAAACACCCAGTGGCGAGTAAATACCACCAAAAGAAAGCTCCATTTGTGTGAACAAAAGTAATAAAAATTGCATATGGGTACAGTGTTGCATGACCATCCAATTGTCATTCAAAGTGCGACAATGCTGAAAACTGAAAATTGGCCTGGGCAGGAAGCTGGTATAAGTGCCCAGTAGGCAAGTGGTTAAACACAGATTATTTCCTCTTTTATGAATTGGCAGAATAATTCCTGAACTGTCACTTGTATGCTTTGTTTAGTCTGAAATGGCTCTATCTCCTAAGTTAAAAATCAATGTTAAAGATCTTGTTTTTTAGGGTTTTAAGGAGAAAAGGGTAAGCAAACTTTGTCTGAAAGTTTCCTTTCTCTTTCAATGGAAAAAGTTTTGTTATAAAGCAATAAGACTAGTAAATACATAATTTAAATGTATCTTTTAGTTAAGGAACTCTAGCCTGCTTTTTCTGTTCTTGTTTACCACCTAATGTAAAAAGCCAGCTGTTTACAGAGCTCAATAGTTGGAACTGAAATTTAAACATACAAGTGAATTAGTCAGAGCAATCACTCTTTTCTTATTGGATAGCTCTGTCTGGGGTTTCATTGTATACTAAAATAATAATATTATTATTATTATTATTATTATTATTACTACTATTACAAACATCAGTTTAAAACCTATATACAATTGGAAGAGGAAAAAGGGGAAGTCAGCTGGATTTATGTATTTCAATGCCTGTGGTTTGGTCCCCATTTCCTTTGCTGGGTCATGTCTCTATATCATTACCCCCAAGCATATGTCAGGTCCAGTGGTTACTATTCATATACTTTTGAAATAGGCTGAGGAACCAGATGAGGTTGCCCCCTCCCCTTTGCCTTCGCTACTGAACCTCTAGACAACAAATTTGCACTGATTCTAGTATACAAGGAGTTGCATTTGGGGGATACAAGCACAACTTTTGTCTCTTTGTTGACGACGTTCTTTTTTTATGTCACCAATAACATCTGCACGCAATCTCCTTTGGACAATTGTTATCTTTGCCAATATCTCTAGATTGACCTTCAACCCACAGAAATTTCACGCTTTTAACATCTCATTTTTCTCATCAGTGGAGCAAATTTTGCAAGAGACACTTCCACTTAATTGGGCTTCACATTGTCTTACCTACTTAGGTTTTAATCTAGGCCTTTCCCTTATCAACTTTCAAGCTAAGCCTTTGCCATCCGCTCTCAGTCACAATATCTTATGGCTTCACCCCATTGAATGGAAAGCCCTTTTCAAGCCAGTCAAGATGCATTCCCTTTCCCTCTGGGATTGTCCTAAGATCCTTTTGCAGCTCAAATCACTCTAAAATCCACTATTGTCCTTCCTTAAAAACCCATCATTCTATATGGCTTTTACCTCTCCCACCTCTTTCCAAGCATTGAAATCTGCAAATTTAATTCGATTTCAGAAATTACTGACTGCTTCCACCTTCAAAACATTTCCCACCCTCCAAGAATATTTTTGCCTTCCTGGTTTGGAAATTGTCCATTACCTGCCACTTAACATTATTTCTCTTCATTTCTCATATCATATTCTCCATTAAATTAAATGACTTACTTTGAAAGTGTCTGCTAACGCAGCCTCCACTCCCCGGGCCTCATTTCACAACTCTATCTTCAACTGTCTGATAAGCGTTGCTCCAATCCACTTACTTATACCAATTGTTGGGAACAAGACCTTTGAATCTCATTAGAACATCTCAATTGGTCCAATGTTTGGGCTGCAACCAAATCCTTTGTGCAAAGCATCAGGGCACTGGATGCCAGTTACAAAGTTGTGACCCGACTTTATCTGGTTCCTGTTAGGCTTTGCAAGTTTATACCAAATTACTTACCAACCTGTCTTTGGGGCTGCGATGAAAGCATCGTTCACAACCATATTTGGTGGTTCTGTCTCATAGTGCATTGCTTCTGGGTGGAAATTTTCCAAATTCTATCCACATTTTTTCTATTAATATTTCCTCTGACCCCTTTCTAGCACTACTACTTGTCTATGCCCTTTTAACCTATTCCAGCTTGAATTTAAATTATATCTCCAAGTGACTACGGCTGCTAAGTAAACAATTATAAAAGCTTGGAATACTATCACCCTTAATATTGTAGAGACCAAACATAGGATTACCAAGGCTATGATCCATGTCAAAATTGATACAATCCTTTAAGACGGGGTCAAATATTACAATAAACTATGGCAACCCAGGGGTCACCACTTCCTCCCTTACCACTTTGACAATTCCCAGCTATTATCTTGATGCATGCATTCCAGTTTCATAAGATCGCTATTCCAATTTTTCATAGAGCCAGATACTGCCTAGCTCCCTAGGGCTTCCTTTTCCTCCCCAATCCCCCCCCCCCTTTTTTTTCTCTTCTTCACCCTTTACTCTCTCTTTAGTCCCTTTCTTTTACCTAGGTTGAATAAACTTTCTCATGGAGTTTTCCACTTTAACCTCAGACCCTTATTTACATCATGGTGACTGATGCTCTCACTCCCCTAGGTCCACCAGAATATATTTCTTGCTATTATACCACCTACTTTATTGTTCTAGATTTATACCATATTCGTACTGATTGACTAACTTGGCTATCATTACCCACCAGTGCAGTGTATTTGATGTCACCTTTTTACATGTCTGTTTTGCATGCTGAGGTTTGTGTTATACCCCTGTAGTCTGTGCCTTGAGAACCATGTCTTCTGCTGCATCAACATAATAACAATACTGAATACAAAAAGAGGAAGTCAACAATGGCAGGTTTAAAAAATTCACTCTGTGAGTGCTATGTTCCTCATCAGTCATGTCTGTTTCAATGTGCTGTAAATGGAAAGTCCCTGTAACCAGACTTCATGCTTTTGTATATGAGCCCCAAACCCACTTACCTTTCAGGACTATGGATTTATTAAAATGAGTTACACAGTTTTAAAACAATTATTCTGAATAAGTGTAAAACTTTTTGTGGCAAATTTGAAATAATGGCAGGAGAATGTACACACATAGAAAATGTATTTACTAAGGCAATTTTACTCCTCTGTAGAGAAATACTGTGGATGGAATAGGTTGGACATACTTGAAATTCTGAGTGTTGGGCTCTTATTATTATTGCTTTTGCTGTTTGCCACCTATTCATTTCCCACATTACAAAAAAAAAAACATACTAGGGAATAATCTTGTGTCAAAATCGAATACATGGCTTGTCAGCACCTTGGCCAGCTCCCTGTATGGTTCTTGAGAGGGGTTTTATACAATAATCTGTAAGTGTTGATCTAACGCTATAGGGAGTTCTGACAAATTCCCCATTGACCCTTTTGCACACCTAGAAGTTAATGAGAAGCCTATAAATCACATATAATGGGTCCTGCTCTACACAGCTATGCCATTTTACTGTGTATAAAATTTGTTTGCTAATAATTTATGTGAGGGGCTTTTGGCAGTTACTAATGTCCTTCTCTATAATCTGTGTTGTTATTACGTTAACCTGTGACTTTAGGTTATGTGTACTTAGGAGTGAGTATTAAATAGCATGAACAATTTCACCAGAAAAGTCATGAATTATGTATTTGTTATATTTCAAAATTGTAGATAGGTTGTTCTATTCAACTTGCTGATACTCATCAGTGATTTGCATCTGTTAAAATATTGAATGTACTTAAACACTTAGTTTAGGCTCTTTAGAATGTTCCTTGGATTATATTCAGCGTGTATTGAGGGTCAAAAGGAATGCAAATGGTAAATTAAGTCTTCTATATAATGGTATATGTTTAAGAAAATAAACTTTCTTTAACAGTTCATACCTTTTTCACTGTTCAAACTTAACTAGCATTTTAAATTTAGGCAGAAAATTAAGCAACTTTGCAAATATCATTCACTTTTTTGTTCTGCCATGCATGTTTAGGATCCTAAAATGTCTATTATAAAAATATTTACATTTTGAATGTTTCCATATAGGAACTGTAAATACAATTTTATATTGGGTTTTCTTCACTAAAACTGCACTATGCAAAATCTGGTGTAGCTCTCACGTACCTGGTGAATACTGGAATGCTATGGAGGCCTCTCTTGCACCTCCTGCCCAACACTCCTGAAGGTGGAGACAGAGACTGTGAGTGCAAAGAGTGGCATGAATGCCAGAGTAGCAGGCTGGTGGGGTCCATTCTGTAGGTGAGTAGAGCTGGTAGTTGCAGTCCTCAGAATGGAGTTCAGGAGCAGATTGACACCAGAGCAGAAGATGAAACAGGACCTGGAGACTGGCAGCATACAGCAGTTAGCAGTGACCAGGCAGCGGGGGACCAAATCGGCAGGCAGAGCAAGTCCAGGAGGCAGGCCAAGGTCAGTAACAGCTGGCAGCTCAGTACCAAAACAGTAGGCAAAGGCAAGTCCAATAAACAGGCATAGGTCAGAGTAATGAGGTGAACAGAGTTTAAGAAGGAAAGGAGTCGAAGCAAAATCCAAAAGCAAGCCGGGTCATACACAGGTAAGCAGGTACAGCGGATCAGGTCACAGGAACAAGCTGAAGACCATTCAGCAAGTTCTCCTAATGACAGACCAGTTTAAATAGGTCAAGTGCGCATGCTAATTGGAATGCACGTGAGCCCGTTTGCATGTGTGCTTGCACGCACAAATGTGCGCACGATGGACTGTAACATCTTTTGCTTCTTCGCTCATAAATATGAGCACGTGAACAATGCATACGAATATAAGCATAAGTCTTTACTGGTTCTCTGGTTTCTCTTACAGTAGCACTGCATAGAAACCAATCACTTCTCAGGTTTTATTGCCAAAGCTTAATTGAACAAGTTGAATTAAGAAGCTGATTGGCTACCATGCACAGCTGCACCAGACTCTGCAAGCACCAATTTTAGTAAATCTCCCCCATCGTGTCTTTGGGAACATTTACTAGATAACAGTTATAGACTGTCATCTGGGAACATTTCCAGTAAGGCAAAATGGACAGGCTAGTGCAAACTTTGCAAAACAAAGTAGGTAGAATACTTAAACTTTAGTGAATTGATCCATTTTTTGATCTCACAGATATTTGGGAATAAAGCACAATCAGTTTCCTGATATGTAATCTATTCTGCACATCTAGCATGCAGATACCTACTCATGTGCCTTTCAAAACTAATTTTTTTATACCAGTTATGTCTCTAAATATAGAAGTATAGGAACCAGCAATGTATATGGAGTTTGCCTTTTCTTAGTGATAAAATAACCAGCATTCAGATACACCGTACACTATCCTCTAGGCTATATGGAGGTAGGAATGCAAATTAAAGATAGTGATCCATCTATATTAAACCACAAACAATTTTAACAGTGGAATAAGCGACATCAGGATTTCTTTGTCTATAAGTGGAAACTGATTAGGTCAGTAAATCTTATTTCTAACCCCGCCACTGGAATTGTAGACATCAGGTGTTGAAACTTAGCATATGTAGAGGAAAGCATGCAACTACTAGCCTTGCTCTCACAATAACAAGAGCTAGTCACACTAAATGGCAATTCATAGTTATGGCAGTTTGGGGCAATTCTCTCAGATAAAATTGCTAATATAGCCCTTTGTCCCTTAATTTTCTTTTGCTTATTCATTCTTTAACCTCCCTAGCGGTCTGATTATGTCATTATTTCTGTGCTCAAAGCGGTACATTTTTTTGCATGGAAATATGTTGTTTTTTTATTGTAGGCCTGTAATTTTTAGGAATAACTCACTGAAATCTGTCCGAACAAGAGTCTAGTAAACATCCCGGGTATGTTAAAATTTTAAACACAAAATCATAAATTATAATTTAATAAATAATCATAAAAAATAAAAATATAATAATAAATTTAATTCAATAATATAATCAAACCAAAAACACTGAAATTTTAAATATAGCACAAGTTTGCACATCACTGAGCAAAGTCACAGAATTGTTTTCAGTGTCTGATGACGAATTTCCCCACGAATCATTATCACTCAATTCTGCAAGTGGTTCTGATTTACTATCGCTGTTCTCTAGCTGGTCTAAAACCACTTTTGACCTAAAGGGACACTTTTTGGACGCCATGGACATTTCTCAGTTTCCAGGCAGAAAGAACAGTAAAAATGCAGGCAGGGCACAGGACAAAGCACTGGGGACAAAATGTATGTGAAATGGTTTGATACAGTAATGTTTTACTATGTGATTTTAGTTTATTTAGTGAATGTCCCGACGTCCCAGGGAGTGGAACCCAGAAGACAGAAGCTGGCATCGGCCGGAGGACATTGCAGGGGACACTGCAGGGGGGACATTGCTGGAGCGCAGGAAAAGGTAAGTGAAGAAGATATCCCGGAGCAACGCTGCAAGGTATTCCCAAGTGTAGCTCAGGGTTACCGCTTGTGGTGCTGAAACTTTACCCCGAGCTACACTCGGAAATACTGCCAGGGAGGTTAAGCTACATGCTATTCATAGATTTGAATGTTCGCGAATATTGTGTACTCCTATCTCCTGTACAGGATCACCTTAGTACAAATGAAAAGGAGTGGAGTAGATCAGTACAATACAGAAGTGGATGAAAATCTTGATGTCATAAGTACTACTGTTGCTGCCAAAAGATGAACGTTCATATTTAAAGGATAAGTTCACTTTTGGTAACATGTTACATTAGTATTTAGGATGTTACATGTAACATGTTACCAAAGAGCACCTGCTTGCATCCCTCTGATCTGCACTGTGATGGCAGGCAGGGGATCTTCTCCTCACACCCACTGTCCCATTTAAAAGTAGCAGCACCCCTCAGGCTGCATCATTCATTCACAGCAATCTGTGAATAAATGTACCATAAATACCATTTGACACCACAGCAGACCTCTTGTATTTCTCAATGAACTGAAAGGGCATTGGTGAGCGCTGTCATAGTTCACTGATCTTAGAGCTCTCCGATAATTGTCTGCCCATTCAGGAGGTATGGGCAGACAGCTATACTGAGATTCTGCAGGAGCCTTACATTGCAAGTGCGATCTACTGATTGCAGGTGCAATGCTCTGCAAGCTCCAGAAAAAAATAATAAATGCTCTTTTTTACCTGCAAAAATTTGTGTGTTTATTTTTTTTTAAAGGTTAATTTAGCTTTTAATATTTGGAGTCACTACGGCTTGAGGTAAAATTAGCAAACTATGCAGCTAGCGACAATTCATCTCTGATGACCATAACTCACAAAAGATGTAACATGGGTGTAATCAAAATGCCAATGTACTTAAAAACGTAATAATATCTAAGGTTTTGATATGCCAAACTTGTTTTTTAGCCATCACAGAAAACATATTTCCTGACTCCAATAACATCCTCTTGTAGGAACATTTTTTCATATTTGTTAGCTGGCACAAAAAGTTGCTCAGATTCTGGCCCATTGATATACCCCAAACTGTGATCAGCATGTTACCTATTGAGTATGTCCCTTTCCCAATTTTCATAGCTCTCTATAGACCGTGAACATTAATATTTAGGAAGAACTAAGGAAACTTACTTGCAGTACTCAGGATACCTTAGCAGGCCCAAATCGGACTTTCACTAAAAGCCTACCCCACCTGAAGGACCTACTGAGGCAAAAGAGTGGCCTTGTCAAATGTATCTTTATCAGGGCAGGACACAGTCAGTGTTCCTCAAACAAAGAATGTTTCACTTAAGAATAAAGTGTCATGAATAGTAACAAGTAGGAAGTTTATTAGTATACTTTACAAATTGATGTTCTTACTGTACATGTGTTTTGCATGTTATAAACCAGATATGTTATTTGAGGTTTAATTGCTATTATTGCCTGCTGAGCTGAATCTCAGTCCTGTATAGTAATTTTGCAGAAGTTGCTTTCTTATTCTGGGTCACAATCCTGTACAATATCTTTTTGTCTCTTTTGGTCAGATGACCATGTCGACCACGCTTATGCTTATTCCAGGGAAGTTCTCCTGGAAATTGTATATTCCATCATAACCTTTGATACTGTACCTCATAACATGGCAAATAAAATGGCAACTTCAGTCACAGAGGCACCAGCTAAATGGGCACCAACAATTTGCCCTGTTTGAAACTTAGTAAGCTCTGACATGCCTACATATTACTAGAAACACACGCAGTGAATGATGAAAGTGAAGCTTCCCACCTGTAGGTGGCTCATCACACAGCAGAAGCAAAAGAATGTTACATCACTTCCGCTTTCAATGTGAAACATGTCTTCACCTTCATACCTGCAAATTATGTAGTGTTTCCATTTTATCATCTAACCGCTCTACTATATATACTGTATGTATATATATAGATATATATATAGATATATATATATATACAGTATATATAATTATTATTATTTTATTTTATTATATTTACATGTACATTAGACTAGAAACAGTTTATTTACAATATTAACACATATTTGAATGGCAACTGCAGAATGTGCTTGAACAGGATCAAAAGATGGGTACCAAACAAGTAATATAGAGGTTCAAAATAGAGTCTGCAATCACCTCCACTGATGATCATCTGCCAAAATAAATTATAGGCTAATCCCATTTGGATCCAGCCGCTGCATGACCCACATGTAATTGTGGACACTTTAATAATATTAAAACGAATTACCAATACTTCCAACAACTTAAGAAAATTTGCACACTGTATATACATTTGTTTTATAATTGTGAGCTGCAGGAGACACTGCGGAAGGTTAAACATTTATATTTACTGGAACAATAAAAATATGTTTTGAACAGATGCCTAAGCATTACAGTCCGAAATATCTGAGGATAAGTACTAAATTAATTTAAATTCTGTCCATGGGATAGTTATTTCTAACACACAAAGAGAAAGGATAGCATCAAAAATTATATTGTAGTTGTCTAAAAAGCTAGATCTAAACTTTAGTGGAACAGCTCACTTTCAGCCAACTAGTGCCTTTGGAATCAGAAAAAAGGAGACATGCAGAACAGACTATTTACATGGTACAATTAATACATTCCTTTGAGCCCCATTAATTTACACCTAACATGTAAGATTGTTTTGGTAAATCACATTTGTAAAAGCTAACAAGTTGTAAGGGGCAATTTATAAAAAGTACAAGTGTGCCTGTTCACTGGCAGAAAATTAAAAGCAGAGATAAAAACATGTAACCTTGTAGAGGATTACCAAATAAATAGAAATGTTTCATTCAAAGGTACAAAACCATTAAATTGTTCAATTGATTCAGATTCCTTAGGCAGCTGTGGAAAAAGAGAGCATACTGCTATAGCATGAGTTCTCTGTATTTCCAGAAAATCAAACCTATGCCATTGCAAAGCAATCTCTATTCAATTACTGAAAGCAAAGAAAAAAAATGACTCTAGCTCTATGACAGTGTTGTCCATGTTTCTCTGAGGAATTGAATGTCTGTGTGATTTCACATAGGATCCAGGTGGTGCCCCTGTCTCCTTAATGCCAATTTCTGAACAGCTTGTTATGAGTCAGCAGATTGAGACAGGGGCATTGCTGCATGCTGTTCCATTTACAAACTGTCAAGCCAAACGGAAAGCAGTAGAATATGCCAACAAATAGTAATGTGTATGATACTTAAAAACACTAGTATTTGATGTTAGGATGTAATGAGTATGCTTATTTTTTCATATGAATTTGTTCTGTTTTTAACAATGTCATTCTGTGACAAATATTCTGTGTTGTATAACAAAGGTGTTGTCAAAATGAAGAGAAAACTAAAGCTCTTGATAAGTTATAGCTGTATACCCACTTGAAGACCAAGCCTTTTCTAGCACTTTTTGTTTACATGTAGTATTTTTTGATAGAAAATGTCTTAGAACCCCAAACATTATATATTTTTTAAAGCCTACGAGAATAAAGAATAGATAATACATTGGTGGGTGTTGCAATTTTTTATGTCACAAAGTATTTGCACAGCATATTTTCAAATGCAATTTTTTTTTTAAAAACTACACTTTTTTAAATTTTAATGCAAAAAAACCCACAATACATAACCCAATATTTGGTCAAATATAAAATATAGATACCAAACATATAACGCTTTTGAATTACACATACCCATGCAAAAGCAATAAACAACATAAATTTTACTATCCATAGGCAACATTTTAAAAGCCTTTACAGGTTACCACTTTAGATTTATATAGGAAGTCTGGTGCTAGACTTGCTGCCCATGATCTGATGTTCACAGTGATACCTCACATGGATGGAGCAATCGCTGTTTGTGTGCTTGCGGAATGACATATGCGTTCACCTTTGCTCAAAAGCATGGGGGGACGGAAGTGCTTTAATGTTTTTAAACTGTTTATTAAATGTTTACACTGTCACTTTATTTTTTTAAATAATTTTTATTGCTGTCACAAGGAATATAAACATCCCTTGTGACAGCAATAGTCAGTGACATCAAGTCTTTATAGAGAGATCTGGGGTCTATAAAACTTTAACCACCTCCCACCCACCATATAGTCCAATTACGGGCGCAAGGTGGTTCTCTCGTTCTGGGAGGACATCATATGATGTCCTCCCATTCTCACCACGCATGCGCTGCTCAGGGAGCGCGCAGTGCGGCGATCGGCGGTGCGCTGTGTCCCTCGGACACAGAGGATCACCGTTCTACGGAAAGAGCCGAAGATGTCGGCTCGGTCATGTGATCAGCTGTGTCCAATCACAGCTGATCACATGTAAACAGGGAAATGCCGGTTATCAGCATTTCTCTCCTCACGAGCTGTCACGCTGACAGCTCGAGAGGAGAGGAGAGCCAGTAATCGGCATTCTGCGGAGGGGACATGTACACTGATCATCAGGGCACTGATGATCAGTGTGCCCTGATGATCAGTGTGGCCCCAGAAGTGCCACCTATCAGTGTCCATCAGTGCCAGCTGCCAGTGCTGAACAGTGCCACGTGCCAGTGCCACATCAATGCCACATATCAGTGCCTACCAGTGCACATCAATGCCACATATCGGTGCCCATCTGAGCTGCCTTTCTTTGTCACCCATCTGTGCCAGTTAGTGCCGCCTAACAGTGCCAGTCAGTGCCACATATCAGTGCTGCATTTCAGTGCCCATCAGTGATGCATGTCAATGCCCATCAGTGCCACCTACCAGTGCCTCCTCATCAGTGCCCATCAGTACCACCTATCAGTGTCCATCAGTGCAGCCTATCAGTGCCCATCACTGCAGCCTCATTAGCGCACATCAGTGAAGGAGAAAAATCACTTATTTACAAAATCTTACAACAAAAACTAAGAAAAAACTTTTTTTTCCAGAATTTTCAGCGGTTTTTGGTTTGTTTAAGAAAAAATAAAAAACTCCAAGGTGATTAAATACCACCAAAAGAAAGCTCTATCTGTCACAAAAAAATGATAAAAATTTCATATGGGTACAGTGTTGCATGACCACACAAATGTCATTCAAAGTGTGACAGCGCTGAGAGCTGGAAATTGGCCTGGGCAGGAAGGGGGTATAAGTGCCCTGTAGGCAAGTGGTTAAAAGCATTTTATCACACAAAGATTGGTGTGATCAAATGCTTTTCATTTTTAAAAGTGGCACTGTTTACATCCGGGGAAATTGGAAACAATGTATGCTCATTGCTTCCAGTTTCCTATATAATAGAGGCGAACAGTGCATTTCTTTGTTTGCCTCTATGATCAGCCAGAGGAAGTGCTAGATAGTCGATCGTGGGTCCCAGTGGGACAGGACAACCCCTTAAAGCCACAAAAGGTGTTGGGAGGTTGGACATCCCCTCCCACTGCTTGTAAATGTGATCCAGTGGCTACTTAACCATTTGGATTGCTTTTACAAAAGAGCTGACTGTCGACTCTAAAAAACGGTACCAGGATGATTCCTTCAACTGCAGGCATCATCCCGCTATAATCACTTTAATTTTAGCAATGTACCGGTACATTGCTGGTCCGCGAGTGGATATTCCTGAAAGATCCCAGAAGGTCAGTAATAAACACTGAGCTGAGGGAAGAGATAGTAAGGTCAGGTCAGTCATCGAGCTGCTTTTACTAGTATAACAACGTAAAAAAAAATATAATATTTTGAATATATTTAATAAAAATATTTATTAATACTGTATATTGAATATGGACAAAATTGTAGTATTTCAAATATATGGCAATATATTTGGGAAGAATACTTTTAAAATATATTTCAAATATATTTTTCTTCCATGTGGGTAATAGTGCCTCATATTAAATATGTCCCTGACAAAGTGATAATAAAATAACATCTGGGCTACCCACTTAATATATTTCCATTGGTACCTTTCTGTGTTTTATATTTTTGAATGCTCTTTTCTTAGTCCGAGTGGGTGATTTTGGTGCTCATTTGGTTGTTTGAACACTCTATGAAAAATGATTGAACCAGAAAATAACATCAAGTGGGTTCTGAAGATCTGGGTGTTTTACCCCCTAGCTGGCCCTGTCCTTAGCCTATAACTTTTATTACTGTATGGTCTTGAAGTGGTTATACTATTACAAAAATAACCATTCAGGCTTAATATTTTGTATGTTCACATGTTTAGGTATTTCATAAATTGTTTTACATAAAGTTTAATGCTGAGAAACTCTATTTAAGCTTTTACAAAACCCAGAAAAATCACCGCTCTACCCCAAATATCAAAGTGTATATATCCAAATTATATAAACCGTGCCTATAAAATAAAGTAAAAAAAAATATTAATATTAATTATTGTTGCCACTGCTTACTGCAATGTGTTCCCACACCAAAATGCTAAATATAACAATAAAATGTAGCGCAACAAATCAAAATACAAAGATACAAAATAGCAATCAACTCCTATAAATACCAGTCCACACTCTTTCGATGTCATACAATCAAAAGAGTGAGGGTGGGTATTTATAGGAGATTAAAACATCTAATCAGGTTCCCTATGAGGAAGTCACTTTACTGAGTGATGAAACGTGTAAGAGGTGGTACCTAGATGATGTCAGCACACCCGGAGGGTTCAGAATTGCTTTCTTTTTCATAGCTCCCCCCAGGGGCGGACTGACAACTCATGGGGCCCCTGGGCAATAGGGGATCATGGGGCCCCTGTGTCCTTGCCCAAACTCAAAAAAGCCTATGAAAAAGGTACCAGGGGCATCTCATGGGGCCCCCTACTGACTCCGGGCCCTCGGGCAGTGCCCAAGTTTCCAAATGGTCAGTCCGCCCCTGGCTCCCCCTGGATATCCAGACGTAAAGTTACAGCTGCTATTTGAATGATTGTATCTAGTGCATTGGTTCAGAGAGTGCACTGTTTGTGAGTAACATTTTATTCTTTTAATAAAACAGAATAGTTACATACTACACTATGAGATTTCCTATTCCTTTTGTATCCCATTGAATGGAGTTCTGACATAAGGAGGTGAATAGAGGGCGCAGTTAGGATCCGGGATAATTTCTATTACCCAATATCTGGGTAGACGCTTTCTGACCTTAACCTCAAGGTGGGTCATGGTGTGGAGGTAAGAGGCAGGGGATAAAGGTGGTGGTGCACTGTGGTGGAGTAATTTTCACATGTATGTAGAGCAAGACATGTGTTCACCATTAAAAGGTTGAATCACAACACCATTTAAAAGATATGGAAGTGGACTGATTCGAACACAGAGACTGATTACTATTATTCACTATGAGAGTGTATTGTATATGGTAATATGATATAGCACCATTGGGAGGAGCTGATTGCTATTTTGGATCTTTGTATTTAGATTTGTTGTGCTACACTTTTCTTGGTATTTCTATTTAAGCTTTTGTTGACACAGTCACACGGACATAAAATAGAACTGACTCTAAACTTTAATCATATTACTAGTGAGGAAAATCTGCTCAAGTAGAGATTGATGCCTCTATTTTAGAGTCAGTTATCTAAATGGGTTGGCTATAATTGTATAGGTTTATTGCATCAGTTACACTTCAGGAAAGATGATTTGAAGATAAAAGAACACACGTTTCTTCAGATTCTGAAATACTGTAAATATTAATCAAACATACTGTTTTAAAAAAAGTGTATTCTTCCCACTTTTTGCAATACAAACAAAAAAAATCATATTTAGATTGGTTATACCCCAAACATGCTATTGATTTTTCATTATAAATGTTCTTGTTCATTAGAATTTAGTGATGGTCTGAACAAAACATTTCAGCAAATATGTTGTTTTCTTCTAGTTAACAGAAAAGTGTGACTCAAATCTTCATAGAGACAATTGCAAGAGAGAAATGTTCTAGAAATAGCAAATATTTTAAAGTGAAAACCACATTTTTTGGCATTTGCCTAACCAAGATATTTTAGTTCCAAAATGAATAATAACAATAATTTATTTATTTTCATTTGTTGTCACGTACCTGGTAGCAGGGGCGGACTGACCATTTGGAAACTCGGGCACTGACTGAGGGACCGGGGTCAGTAGGGGGCCCCATGAGATGCCCCTGGTACTTTTTTTATAGGCTATTTTGAGTTTGGGCAAGGACACAGGGGCCCCATGATCCCATATTTCCCATGGGGCCCCATGAGTTGTCAGTCCGTCGCTGCCTGGTAGTGAGCCTAATGTGCAGAGGAAGGCCTCTCGTACAGCTCCGGCTCAGGGGTCACCGATAGTGGAACAGTAACCACAAGAGTGCAGCGAGTTATGAGTGCCATGATCAGTCCAGTAGTCTGTGTAGGTAGTAGCTGTCACTTCGTTGAAAGGATGCCAGGAACAGAGCAGCTGGTGGTAGGCAGATGTCTCAGTAGGGCAGGCTGGAAGCAGGTACATGGCAGAGCAGGCAGGCTGATAACAGACAGCTGACAACAAGAAGACATCACAACAGGCAGGCTGGTAGTAGACAGGCTGACAGCAGATAGATGGCACAGCAGGCAGGCTGATAGCAGATGACTGGCACCAGGAAGATGCCACAGCAGGCAGGCTGGACAGGCTGGCAGCAGGCAGACATATCAGATGAGAGCCTATTGGACTACGGATCTGGAGCAGTCTGGATAAACAGGATACAGGGTCAGGAAAACCGGGTCAGCAACAGACCTCAGCAGATCGGGCATAAATTGCAGGCAGGAGAGGAGTCAGGTCACAGGCCAATGTCAGCAACGGTGGAAGCAGATCAGGCAGAGATAGTAAGCAGAGGCATAATCCGGAGAACAAGCCAAGGTCAGGGCAGATAACAAACAAGCAGAATTAGGAGCAAGCCAGGTCAAGTTTAGAGGTCAGGCACTGAAATTAGGATAAACACACACAGAAGATGCAGACCAAACAGCAATTAACCAGTGCAGTAATCCTGTTTAAATAGGCCATTTAGTGCCAGTTTTGGTAACAGGCGTGCACCCATATGCACGAGTGCGCATGCGCTTGCAAGTGTGTGTGACTATGAACAATCTTGTGCACGTTTGCCCAGCCAGTTGTCAGTCTGCGTATGTGAATTTTTATGCTCCAGGAAGCTTTTTCTGCACTATGAGCAAGCCTTTCCTGACAGTCGTAACAAATCTATAGTGCAAATACTTCTACAAACGTCGCAATGCTCAAATAATTGTCACTGAATGTACAGGAAAATTTGAAAGGAAGATTGGCTTTTTTGCATGTATGCTCTTACCCTAAACAAACAAACAAACATTCTTCTATTCACAGATTACAGTGAATTGCTAAAAAGTGGCATAGTTGGCCTGTTTATCTATATACCCTAGTGGCTAAATATGATGTTTAAAGCCATTACATTGTGTACAAAAACTTCCAGAAGCATTGCCAACTATGTATTGAAAAGACTTAGCAGCCCATAGATGAGTCTGTTTTTTTAGTTCAACCAGTGGGTTAAGCACACTGACTCTATGAAAAACTGAATTCTACCATCTACACTCGGAGACTTCCCTGCTGTCAGAATACACTGATCAGTGTCACAGGCTATATAGTCTGCAGCACTGATCAAGTAGAGAAAATCCGACAGAGTGGTTGAACAAAAGTTGATTGGTCCCAGTTGAACCAGTTGATTTTCAATCCAAGTATGGCCAACTTTGGAGAAGGACTTACAGTCTCCTTTTACTTCAACTGTATGAAAATACCATCCTTATTTTATATATCATCAACACGGTTTCCCCTTTGTTAATGAAATACTATTTATGTTTGCTTCATTGCAGTCAGTTCCACAAAAACCCCTGCAGCTGTTTCCAAGTGCTCCTAAAAGCTACAGGTTTAGGCCAGGACTATATCCTGCCTAAGAAGACCAAACAATGTGCTCAGATATCCCCAAAACTGCTATTAAGCACCCTGAATACATCCCTAGAGTATAAGCTTGCTGATTATTATCATGGATGGAGGATGGGTTGATGAATCTATGAATGGAGGACAGTTGGATGAATGAAAGCACTTCTATTCATAGACCTTGGGGTTGATTTACTTAAACTATAGAGTGCAAAATCTGGTGCAACTAAGCATAGATACCAAAACAAAAATTTTTTGTCAAAGCTTCACTGAACAAACCTTGCACCAGACTTTGCAATCTACAGTTTTAGTAAATCAAATGCTTGTAGAAGCTGTACAATAGTTTCTATAAATGTAGGAGCTAGGCAGAAATGGCAAGCATAGTCAGGCACTCTTGATGAATGACAGCTCCTTAGCTCTACTTGAAAGATTACAGTGGTGGGGGTGGGTGTACTTTATAAAATCATTTTTACATAAACCAATTCCTGTTGTATGCCATTCAGTGTTTGTAGGTAAGTTTATCTTGTCGATATTTTTCAACTGTATATTTTTATGCAATTATATATGCAGGGCAAATAATATTAAGTCTTAACACTGCATAATCACAGTAAGACCACATGGAAGGATAACTTTAGACTGCTTTGCAAATCATATATTGAATTCCCTCAACAGACTTCCAAAATATGCATTTTGCAAGCTTTTTAAGATCTGTTTGTACAGTTTTCAAACTTTTGTCTTTTACTTTGATGTTATGTTATATGATTTACCATATCAGTTAAGAAACAACATCATTTGAACTAATATTTAGGCAGAAGAAATATTTTCTGTAAAAGAGGAAATGATAAAAAGCTGGTATAATTTCTTTGTACAGCTATATCATTCAGGGCCATTTTCAAATGTTGCTCCCCTTTTCTTGACCCAAATTCAGTAGTGTAGCATTAGCCAAATAAGAAGGATCATTCATTAGAACAGTGATACTGCGCTATTAAGCAAAAACCACTAGTAACATAATTTCATATATATGGAAAATGATTATATATAAAATGAGATGAATAAGAGGAGTAATGACGATGTGTAATATGAGTGGGGAAGACAATACACCATGTTTTGTTTTTATTCAGATATATATTATGTTTTTTTTATTCTGATATATAGTATATTCTTTTATTCTTTGTGAACTTTGCAGTATCATGTACTTCCTGCTGACTTTTGTTCTTTTTAGGTATTGAAAGTAGGTTTGAGTGTGTAGTCTGAAAATGGTCATATACTACCACTGAATTGTTGCTTTCTGCATTACAATAAAATGTATTTTCATGACAAAAGTATTGCAGGAATTTTATTGTGTAGTTCAATATATCAATAAGCAAGGGTTTAAAAGAATACTTTTAAAGCACATTATCTCTTTTATTACATCCAGTCATACCAACTGACTCTGAATATAACCTATTATCTATACTTTTTACTTTTGATGTGCTTTGAGGCAGGCCAGTATGTACATTGATATGTTTACATTGAGCCTGTTTTCATGGTGGTTGGATTTTCTGGACATTTTCTTTGATTCATGGCATGCTCATGGCACTGAATATTTTATATCACAAGGTGTGTAAAGGAAATGCCTTTTTTCATTCTGTGTCTGTAGCTACAGTACAGATGCAGACAAAACGATTGCCAACAGAGCAATTTTGACATTGGCCTTGACTTTTGATGACAGATCTCAAAGTACAACAAAAGGTAAATGTAATAATAGCTTATCAATACAGGATGGTCGGCTAAGCCTTGAAATATTAAAATAATGAATGTACTGTCATTTAAACATTATCCTATACTAATAAAATAAGACAGTGCTAAAATAGAATAATTGCCTACTCTTGACTGAGTCGCTCTATGGAAGCATCCCAAAGACTCCAAGACCCAACAGTCTGAGATACTATGTAGGTCTATTGTTCATCTACAGTATATCTTGATGACTGCAGGACATTCCATGGCTAACAAATGTTGTCATATTTATGTTATTGGTATTTGGTCCAACAATTTGTTTGGATATTTTAAGTGGTTACCAAAAATAGAAGGATACCGGACTCCCTTTTTATTTTTCAACCTGCTTAAAATATGAAAATATGAGAAACTGGTTGGCCACTGTTAAAGCATACAGTTATTTCCAGATATTTTTTAGACAAGTTAATTGTGTGTGTGTAATTCTAGCAGAATTATTTTTGGAAGCAACATGGTAACAATTTGTTTGTAACTAAATTAGTCAATGCACAGTAGATATATTTCTTAAATACAGAAATACTCTTGGAATTCCTTGGCGTCTATTCATATTCTATACATTTCAATGGTGGGTTGAGTCAATGATATCTTTTGCTTTCAGGTTCAAAGATTAAACCATGAAATTAATTGGATACTTCTAATAAATGTAATACTCAGGAAAATTGTTTGTATGAACAACATTCTTAGTCACTGACTCAGTTAATTACATTTTTTCACACACAATTTTAAAGGTATGCACATGTAACCAGTATTAAATCACTTTGAAATTTTCAGAAGATTGCAATAACTTCATTATGCTAGAGTACATAGTCACTTCATAATCACTTTTATTTTGTAGAGGTATGATTATAAATTAGTATAATCACACTGACCACCATTTTATCTGGAGCATTTGTGGCTGCTGTAGAATCCCCTTGTGACATTGGTGGTCACTGTATATACCCTTGTTCTGTGGCAGTCAGTGTAGAATTCCCTGTAATTCTGGACATTTGGACCACTAATGTAATGGGGGAATTTACAATTTTGCATGAAATGAAAATTATAAAAGGTTTATTCTCTCATTAATTTTTATTTCATCTTTTAAAAAGGCTTGTGTTACTTTCTGCTATGTTTATTTACAAGCACAAGACATTTTCTGCTCTCATTGCTAAAATTATGGTTGATATATAGTGAGAGTGTTTCTGCACAGGGGCCCTTAGTTGACACTGTCTGCCCCTGAACAAGTCATATTATAGCAGGGAAGGATGGTTGGGACTTACAATACATAGAGATATAAGATTGGTAGGAAAGCTGTCTGTAGTTTATTCTATATTACTCCCATTTGGCAGTAAGGAGTTTCACTGACTAAAGGGTTACAATTTAAAAGAAAGGAAAATGAGGTAAGTAGGTCTCCAATGCACTGCCTTCAATACTGACAAATATAAAAATACTGTTGCTGTATAAGTTTATTATAATTATGCAGGATTTATATAGCTTTACAGTGCCATCTCTTCCTCCCTACATCCTCTTTCCATAATGGTCTCCTAAGTCTCTGTTCTCAGATCCCTGCTATTCTCCATTTACACTTTTACTCTTGGCCAGATGATTGCCAGCCATGGATTCCAATGCCATGTCTATGCTGACAACAACCACATCTCTACACACCCATTCAATCTTCCCACATATAACTAAATTACTAACTGTCATATCTATCAATGTGGATGTCACACCACTATCTATAATTCAGGTTTTCGATTATAATGCTATCCTCATAGATATACCTAAAAAACACATAGACATAGTGCCTCATCTTCTAAATATAGTAAACCTTTAATATTTCCCCTGATGAAGCTGCGTGACCTGCAGCGTAACGCGTAGGGGAGGGGCTACGACATCACCCGACACCCAAGGACGGCAAGTACATTCAGTGAACAGCGGACACGCTGGCTTTTACTGATCACAGATGTTTTTAAAAAACGCTTGTTATTTTTTATTACATGTGAGTGCATACGGGCACATATTAAAGGTTTACTATATTTAGAAGATAAGGCACTCTGTCTTTGTCTTTTTTATACTGAGGATTATTTCAAAGAGGAGATTAAGCGAGAGATCCCTGCAGTGATACTGATAGGAGAGGAGAGCCACGTGGAACAGCAATTGGGAGATATTCACCACTACTGCTATGGTGCAATACATGAATTATAGTTCCATTTGAGGAACAAAAGCTGGTTGAGCCTTTTAGAAGGCTTTATATGAGGTGAGCGCATATAGAGAATATAATAAGAAGTCACCGGGAATTGCGATTTCACATTTTGGATTTGCCATTTTCATCACTAGAGAATGTTTTTTTGATCACTTTTTGACCACTTTTTTAATTGGATGTATATCACATTATCACAATGGACGTTTATCATCAATAAATTACACGGATAGAGATTATTTATAGTTTATATTTTATATTATATATTATTCTTGAGAGATATAATTTTATATGTTTATTAGCAATTTAGGAGCGTGGCACTATCATTTAAATTGGTTTATGTTTTACACACATTGTTTGAGTATGTGTTTGGTGCTGACGAACCTTGTTTAATTTAGGTAGTGGCTCACAAGTTATTTAAATATTTTAATTGTGCTTTTGATAAAACTGTAGCCTTACTGGCAGCTACAATCTAAATGCGACCTTTGCCTAATAACTATGACAACAAAAAGAATACTGGAGTCAGTGTTTTTCCAGGAAAATATTTAGGTGTTATATTCTTTGCCATTAAAGTTTGTACCACACACATCATAAATAGCCAACTAGCTCTGAATCTCTGAACTCTGTCTGCATAAAATGTAGTCTAACTCCATAACTCTGACCCCCAGTCACTACCAGATGCTTAAATGAGATACAGCCTGCTGAGAAAAGAAAATGATTACTGATGCTAATAGTAAATATTGTCTTTGTCTGAAGCTTTCATTAGCCGCTTGTCCACCACCCTATAGTAGAAGTACTGCTACAGGGCAGCAGGGCTGTGCAAAATCACGTATATATATGTGATTTGCATTTCTGTGTAGGGGACGAGCGCCACCCTACCCATGCCACTATTAGCAGCTAGGGATGTCAATCACTGAGAGACGGCCGGCGATTCCCAGCCTGCTTTCGGTGATCACCGTGTAAAGCCGACAGGAGAGAGACCTGTGTGTAAACAACACAGGTCTCTCTCATATCAGTATGGACATGCTGTTCTGTATCTCTCTGCACAGCAGAGGAATACAAAACAGCATGCCTCCCTAGTAAAACACAACACAGCACACATAGTAAAGCACACACAGCACAAAGTTAACCCTTTAATTGCCCAAAAGTTGACTCCTTCCTGCCCAGTGTCATTAGTACAGTGTCAGTGCCTTTTATTAGCACTGATCACTGTATTAATGTCACTGGGGATGTCAGTGGCCATTAGTCAGTTCCCTCCCAGTATCAGAATGCCTGCCGCAGTCCCTCAATCCCACTGTAAGTCACTGATTTCCACCATTACTGGTATAAAAAATAAAAATTCCATTATATATACCACCATTTGTAAACGCTTTAACTTTCACATAAACCAATTAATTTACACATATTGGGATTTTTTTTTTTAGCAAAGACATGTAGCAAAATACATTTTGGCCTAAATTTATGATCAAATTTGATTGTTTAAATTTTGTTATATTGGATATGTTTTATATAAATTTTTTTTTCAAAATTGTAGGTCTTTTTTTGTTTATAGCGCAAGAAATACCACCAAAAGAAAGCTCTATTTGTGGGAAAGAAGAACATAAATTTATTTATGTACTACATTGCATGACTGCTGGTTAATGACAATGATGATGTGATAATGAATGTTTGTAATGAGTGCACAAGGTCCCTCAAGCACTATAACCAATGAAGTCACAGTGAGTATATACAGTATAGGACCTTTGGTCCCATACAATAACATAACCTCACCTGATCACCCATGAGAAAGTGCAGACAGGTACACAGAAGAATGGGAAAGTATGAAAAAACAACATTTTTAGAAATCAATTCCTTCTTGTTTACAATTATTGATTCACACCTCTGTAGCAATCACCAACTTTTTCACCGCAGTAATTTCAACTACTATTCTATCTAGCTTTTACAACAGGTCACCTGGCCTGAGGTTTTCTTGCAGGTTTCACTATGTGATTCCAGTGGATAAATGTACTGCTGTATTCCTTATGTGTTTTAATGTTAAGCTACAGCAATGCTGAAGGAGTGTTACTATAGTAACATATACCGCATTACACTTACCCAAATTAAATGATAGCTGAAATATAAAAATCTTGTACTCTGCAGAAAAAAATACAAAGTCCAAGATTCAATTCGGTGTTCCGACACTTTGCAGCATATAACCGAAGTACAATTTTGTTTACCATAATGTTGTTGTTAAGCAGACTTCTAATATTAGTAACACTTTACTAAAACTGTAAGTGCCATATACTAATACAGTAAGGCTTAGGTTAATGGATCTTCTTTTCAACTTGGCATTCAGGAAGATAGCAACTGAGTGGAGGTCTTGTGCTTGGATGTATTACTTACAAGTTAAATTGTATCTATGCCTAAGAACAAAATGTAACATATTGCAGCTTACTATTTTTTTACGATGTGGTGACTGGCTTAAATCTGTTTTCTTAGGCTTTTATCTTTTTTCCCCCTCTATTTTATGCTACCAACACACTTAGAGGGCAATTTACTAAAACTGGAGTAATGAAAATCTGGTGCAGCTCTGCCTAGAAACCAATCAGATTCCAGGTTGTATTGTCAAAGCTGAATTGACCAAGCTGACGTTAGAAGCCTCACTGGCCTACCTCATCGCAGGCTATCCCCACTCCTGTCCATCATGAATGCTGCTGCCAGACTCATTCACCTTACTAACCGGTCTGTATCTGCCACCCCTCTCTGCCAATCCCTCCACTGGCTTCCAATTGCCCAGTAGATAAAATTCAAAACACTAACAGTGATGTATAAAGCCGTTCATAACACTGCCCCTAAATACAACACCGAACTTGTCTCCAAATACCACCCAAACCATACTCTCCGCTCCTCGCAGGACCTCCTACTCTCTAGTTCCCTTGTCTCCTCCTCCCATGCTCATCTCCAGGTTTACTCAAGGGCTTCACCCATCCTCTAGAACTCCCTACCCCAATCTATCAGGCTATCACCTACTCTGCTGTCTTTTAGGCGCACTCTGAAAACCCATCTCTTCAGGGAAGCCTACCCCGACCCCAGCTAATACTGGAATCCCCTACTCTTCCTACCACTCCATCCCCCACAGCTAATTTCCTCTTGTACCAGTATCCCCTCCCACCTAGATTGTAAGCTCCAAGGAGCAGGGCCCTCCAATCCCTCTTGTATTGAACTGTATTGTTACTGTACTGTCTCCCTCCATAATGTAAAGGGCTGAGCAAACTGTTGGCGCTATATAAGTCCTGTATAATAATAATAAATAATAATAATAATTTGGCTACCATGCACAGTTCACAAGATTCTAAGTGCTCCAGTTTTAGTAAATCTCCCCCTTTCTGTCCTATAGTAACAACACTCACTCACTGTACTGTATCCACGGAGGAGCATGTTGATACCTTAGGGCAGTGGTTCTTAACCTTGTTGGAGGTACTGAACCCCACCAGTTTCATATGCGCATTCACCGAACCCTTCTTAATTGGAAAAATAAAATATGATTTTTAAAATTCAAAACATAGGTATATATTTATACATAGGTGCCCAAAATGAACAAAACCGTTAAGAACAAAGAACAAAACCATTAAAACATGATTTTCACACAAAAACAAAAACATAATAATGAATATTTACTGCACGAATCATATGAGTCGGGTGTGGGTCTTCACCTCTGCCGAACCCGCGAGACTGACTCACTGAACCCCTGGGGTTCGATCGAACCCAGGTTAAGAACCACTGCCCTAGGGCAAGAAATGTGCTAGAATTACAGAACACCTCATCTTTCTTCATTTTCAAAGCAGAGGTGCACTGGGCAGGGCTGATAACACTGCTTAAAATAATGCTGCAAAGTATATAGGACAAAGGAAAGCACTGGATTTCTGGAAATATCAGCAGGTATTTTTTATACTTATGAAACAGATATAATAAATGCCAGTCATTTTTTGTTTAATAACAAAATATAGCACATAGCAGAAGTTCACTGTTAGGGTTTTCATACATTTTAAGCCTAAAAATAAGCTGGGTTAAGGTAATATGAGCATGAGCAAGAATAAGCAGTGGGCATATCCAAAATAATTCCATGTCTTTGGGTTTTTTTTTTCAAGAAAGTGAACTGAATTAACAAAATCTCTCATGAGCACAGTAATCATTTATCTGGTAATGCATACCATCCTATTCTCATTAAAGGGAAAGTATAGTATATTTTCCAATGAGCACACAAAGAAGGGAAGGGGAGTGGACACACTTCTGCTCTCCTCTCTCCCCTCTACCCACCGGCACCCAGCATGGCTGTCCCCAGTGATGGGCAAGTGGAGCCCGGTTACACGACGACAGCCCAACCATGGGGGCTGTGGAAGTGATCAGCGGCAGCAGAGCCTGTCTGTCAGTTTTATACACATACCTGGTGGCTGCAGCCAGTGGATTGTGTGTAAAAGCCCCTGCTGTCAGGTCCGTACGGCTTACAGACCTGGCAGTGAAAGGGTTAAGTTCTGTCTCGGGCTTCACTTACCATGGAAACACTTATGAACCACTATGGTTAAGTACTCCTTGTTTTATTAATAGATAACCTACTGTATACACAGTGTTATTTTTCAGTAGCAAACCCAGTACTGGTGAAAAGCAAAAAAAAAGGAATATGTTTATCTCTAGAAAACAATTATCACCGTTCTTTTTAACATTTAAGCTGTGATAGTCTTTTTTTCCCAGGGCAGAGCAAGCTATTGGGTTGATCTCTTAGGCAGACCAAAAAGCAATAACAATGTGCTAAATATAATCCATGACAACAGTGGAATTTTTAACTGGATGATACAGCACTTGTATTTTGGCCACGCAGAAGACATTAAGATACACCATACATGTTACAAAACATGTAATAGAAACATATCTGATTACATATTACAATTGCACGTATTTACTAAAACAGATCAGCGACCATTCCAGTTTTAGCTAGCAACCAAGATCAGGACAGTGGCCTTGTACCTAGTATAGCACCTTGTGCACTCATCCACCCTTTGTGGGTGTTCCATTTCCATGGGCAGGATGTAAAACTCCAACAGGGCACTGGAACTTCCCCTTGTACAAAATAGGGAGCACTGATCCTTTTACTGCCATGTTGCTGCTACTGGTCTGGTGGACTACACACCTAGCAACTGGGGATACCGCTCACACCTTGTGGAGGAGGAGGACAGGGTTGGATTATCCTTAGTTCACCAATCTGTCCACTGTAAATATGCATGACATACATGCTGGTATGATAATTTTACCAAATACAATTATTTGCCTTTTTATTTTCTTTTTTTTGCCTCATGTACCTTTAGGTTAGCCACTCTTATCATATAATGTGTAAATAAAAGCTCAGGGGCACCTCAAAACAGGATGTTTTGTATTTATTTTCTTTTATATTTTCCCTATTATGTTTAGGGTTTAAAAATATTTTTTTACAAATTTAAGCTTGATAAATACTGCTATGCTCTAAATTGCATGAGGAGCCTGTGTAATGTGATCTCCCAATATTCATATCTTTCACAATACACACAGTTGAAGTCAAAGGAATGATGTATCCCCAACAAGTAGCCACACTGTGCTGGGATTTCTCTTTAGAAGGACCCACAGATAATGAAGTTAATTGATGACATTATATGTGTTTTAGATTTATACCCCGTCAGGGATACAGGCATTTACTGAGTTGTATACATGATTAGAATGTAACCTGTATATGTCACCATTCTGCTTTATTTCTCAATAAATTGTTTTTGGAAAAAAAAAAGATAATGAAGAGCTGTTGATCATGAGAAATATAACCATGCAACATTATTTATTCTTCTGTCCTTCTTGCAAAGTGAAAGTTGATAATATTTTAATTAGCACTTGTATAGTACCAGACCCCCCTAACACATTAGATGGCTGTTACTTTTACTGACTGACCCAACAGCTGATGCAGCAACAGTAAGGACAGCTGAACCTTACTGATGTTTTTATTTAGCAAATGTGTGTGCATATACTGGTTTAACTAGGAAAAAATCCTACACATATACCTGATAGATAAATGCATAGACACATTATACATTTGCAGAAAGATATTTAGTATTTCTAAACAACATTCCAAAAAAAAACCCAGAGAAAATATGCTTACTATACATTCTGTAGTGGTATTGAGAGTTCATGGCTTTCTTCTTCACTTGAAATCAAGTGACCTTTGTTGCCAAAGAAAGATTTATTCAAGATAGCTTACATTTTTCCTGATGCCCAATGCCTCTGCATTACCCATCGCTTGGGGTCAAGGACATGCCTTCTGCTCTTCTTGCATTATACTACTATAACTGGGTCAGGCATACATATGTATGTAGGGGAAATATATATCAGTCCCCTGCACTCAAGAGTGGTGTACGAAGATGTAACTGTGACACATCCTCCGTGTAACAAAAATCAGCACTGGCCTTACTGACCTCTAAGGGTTGGGGGAAACCCACAGATACCAACTGTAAAAACAAAGAAAAAAAGGGGGTGCACCAGCCTTGTGCATTATCTAGGGTTATAACGTTAATGATCCAAAATAAAATCTACTCACAGACACTGTAGAAATAAAAGCGTGTCAGATACAAAGCAGCCAGTACACAGTGTCAGTTCCCAGAATCATGAGGACCCTCTTAAGGCTGACGCATTTTGAGGAGCCATATATATATATTTGGGCATATTGCTGTATTAGTGCTGAGCTACATTAATTTCCCCTGGCAACACCCAAAGCAACACAAACATCCCCTCGTCAGACTTGACAGTACTATAGGTGCCAGGATCTGTAGTACAGGGGTAGGGCAATACTATACCAGCTTTACCTTCCCCTTACTTTCCACTTAACCTGCACGTAGCATAGTGCAAAAAGTCAGATGTGGTCTCAAAACCTGCATTTTCTGCTTGAATTTAAGTTAAAAGATTGTGACTTTTATATAAATAAAGTGCAAAGCCAAGTAAGGTTTAAAATTAGCTTTTAAACCAGAATTTATCTTTAATAAGACCATTGGGGAGATTTACTAAAACTGGAGAGTGCAAAATCTGGTGCAACTCTGCAAAGAAACCAGTCAGCTTCCAGGTTTTATTGTCAAAACTTAACTGAACAAGCTGAAGTTAGAAGCTGATAAGATACCATTTACAGCTGCACCAAATTCTGAGTGCTCAAGTTTTAGTAAATCAACCCCCATGTGAAGATCAATGTATAAACACAAATATATGTAACCAATTGAATAACCAATTCATATTGTATGCCTGTATTGTTTTTATTTTATTTTTTGAGTGTACAGCATTAGTCCCTGCAATAAGCTGGGCTTTCAGCCCGCATGAACAATGTAAAATACTAACAATTACAAAGAAGGGATGCTTGTTTACAATCTGACCTGCTTTAATTAAGTAAGAATGATGCTAAGTGTCTGTATATGGAGGTTATATAGACCAATGTACGGTAAGTCTTTTCTGCAGGTATTCCAAAGGGAATGTTTTGAAGATTTGAGCTCAGTGCTTGTCTTCATATATTATTGAGCATTAGGAATTTTAAATCACTTTGTTTTGTGTTGCTTGGAAACAAGAAAATCATTTCTAAGTACTGTATAAAATGTTATATAAAGAGATTGCCAGCATTGTCAAGCTCAGGTACTGTAAATCAGAGATAATGAAATCACACAAACCATAGAGAGGAATTCGCACACTGATGGCAAAAAATGGCAAGATATAAATAATTGATGTGCTTACAATCATGATGGAGTTTTCTTCATGATTAAATGCTCACTACATCACTTTTATTCTTTGTTCGCCATTAAAAAAAGACTACAAATTTTTGTTAGGAGCTTGATATTAACAATAGGTTTGATTATCTTCAATTCAAGAGAGCAGACAAAGCATGGAATGCACTTTATTTATTTATTCAATAACATTTTATAACACAGTGCTAGATTTGGAATGACTACTGTATAGTTTTAGTGCAGTATGATATACTCATATCCTTAAAAGGTGTATACAAATAGATGGGGTTTTTGTTTAATAAATTTGAAGTCTCACACCTTTTTCACTTTATACTGCTTCCTACTGTGATATCTGACTGATTTTTGTTTGGAAATGCCTTAGCCAGTTGCTGACCACTGTAGCTGCAGCCATGATCTTGGTACTGTTTTTAACAGCTGGCAATAGGCTGTCTTGCACAAATGATCTGGGTGGCTCTTAATGCACCTGATAATTTTTACAGTACAGAGAAGGGCCTCCCCCCAGCTGCTGGTGGTGGTTCCTGGGCTCTCCCATTCCTCTGGGGAATCAAGGACTATGATTAATGGCTGGGATCGCTCTACATAGAAGAGCTGTAGGAACATCAATTCCCCAACCTTCTCTGTGATGAATGAAGCCAGAAGTTACAATGATTTCCTTACTTACATTTTCAGAGCTGTCATTCCCTAACTGTTACAGCCAGGGAAGCAGATAATCAAGCATGATCTGTGCTTGATCAGCTGCATTGGAGGGCAAGCGAGACATTGGGATCTAATAGACTCCTGATGTCTCCATAAAGACTACCTATCAATGGCCAAATCCATCACATAGGGGCTTTTTAGCCCCCTTGTGATAGCAATAAAGGTAAATGAAAAAAATAGTTAAAAGCACCCCCACATGCATAAATGCAAATGCAAACTTGCATATGGGTCCCACACACATATGTAAACATCAATTGTACCACACATTGTAGTCTTTGGGGTTGATTTACTTAAACTGGAGAGTGCAAAACCTGGTGCAGCTCTACATAGAAACATCAACTTCCAGTTCCAAGTCCTCAAGTTAGAAACTAATTAGCTACCATGCACATGTGCACCAGATTTTTACACTCTCCAATTTTAGTAATTCAACCCCACTGCCTTTAATATAAGAACAAAAATTCTAGGGCCATCAGTCATGACTAACTCTACACTGATAACGTGTAAATGTTTTTAAAATGTAATTTTAAATATCGTAGTTTGTTGCCACTCGTTCAGTGCATGTAGTTTTAAGTCTTGATATGTTTGGTATCTAGTTATGCAATGCAACCATCTTTTATATTTTACCAACAAACTGGGTAATATTTAGTATTCGTGTGCACTAAAATTTATTTTAGTGTATTTTTTTCCTAAAATTTGCTTTTGATACATGGCTCTGCAAACATCATGTGACATAAAAAATTGCACAACCACCAATTTATTCTCCAAGGCCTCTGATTTCAAAAATATATAATGTTTGTGGGTTCTAAGTAATTTTCTAGCAAAAATTCAGATTTTTAACATGTGTGAAAAAAAAAATGGCTCAGACAACAAGAGTTATTTTGGTTGATTAAAGAAAATTGGGTGTTAATTTTGCAAGGGAATTCGACCAAGGGTTTAGGGACTGTGGTAAGGCTTCCCTTGGCATGGAGTACCCAGTCATGTGCAAGGACAATAAAACAAAACTCATTCACTAAGCTCATATTCCATTTCAAAGTGCATATTCTCTTGCAAAGTCACCAGCCTATTCACCTTTAGTAAATCAATCATATTGCATCCATATGTTGAAAATCTGAAGGGAGTACCAACACAAAGCAGTAAGAGTTAAAAGTCTTTCAATACTCTCACTCCTTAGTGCTGGTGAGCTCATTGGAGTTTTTAATGGATTCCAAACTTTGACTCCCTTTGTTAGGGGTGCCCTGTTTGTGCATCCTTACTGGAACCATTGTGTCATATGTGAATTTGATTCACTTTAATTTATTATTATCTGATAATGGGTCAAATCCAAAACCTTAGTTACAGTGTATCACTAAATATCCTGTCCTCCTATTGCAGTGTTCATCACAAAAGTCCCCACACAGACTTGTATGGCAGAGGAAAAGAGTGTATGTCAGACCAGGTCTACTACCATGTGTAGTTGGTCTAACTCTGGTGCCTATTTGACTAAACCATATGTAGACACCCTGCATAACCTCTGTAAAAGAGAATGTTGATCTGATTGCATATCTTTTTCTTTGACTTTAATTGGGCTTTAAATAGAAAATTAACATAAGGTATCTTTATTTAGTGGTTAAAAAAGTACTATATAATAATAATAAAGTGTGGCTTTATAAATTATTTTTAAGGCAAAATCGTAAAGGTAGAAATGCTAAATCCACAACACGTCTTTTAAATGAATATAGACAACTACTGTATATTATTGTGTTGACCTGAGAGGTGCTTTCTTTGATAATCAGTTTGCCACACAATCAGTGATTATAATGTAGTAATTTGTCTATTATCAGTATAACTAGTATGCTCTTTAAAAAAAGCAACCTTGTTTTGCATCTCACACCATCTGGTTTGATATGCGCACTTCTAAGGTTAGACCAGCAGACTGTCACTTCAAACACAAGTGTTTCAAGTATTCCTTGAAATGTGACTCTTCAGATCAGTCATTACTATTCCTTGTGTTATAGAGTAAATGTCTACTCTCACTCCCAACTCCTGTTTTTCTATCTGTTTTCACTCACAAGCCCTGTTTCTTCATTAATTTTTAAATTTTCATTTAGGACCCTCTTATGTCAATGGCTCCCCTTCTCATAATAAAGACTTCACTCATATAACAGCAGGGCAGTTGGCTACTGTGTTCTTGACAGTATCACCATTAATTTCTATATAGCTGATCAATCCATCAGGAATTTATGTACTAAGGTTTTTGTATCCTTTGTCCCTATTAGACTGTAAGATCTAAATAGAGCTCTATTCTGTTTTGTTTTTAGTTGTGTTCTTTATTGTTATTATATACTTCTGGTACTATAGAACATGCTAGTGCTTAACACTATTGCTACTATTAATCAACATCAACTTCATCCTCTATGAACATCTTATTACCATCATGAGTATCATTATCATATTTCCAACATCATCTTTATCCTTAAGGACTACTTTATTTTATTTATTTACTTTTAGTCCAGAATATGTGTCATTCTTAAGTGCGTCCAAATAACATTTTGCCTCTTCAGTTCATGCTAACAAACGAAGCATCTTTTGGAAACTGAGAAGATTTTCAATTCAGAACTAGGTTTCAACAATATATTTTTTATTTTATAGGTTTTAATGAGAAAGAAAGTGGGAAAATTAGAAACACATTTTCCAGTAATTTTTCCCTAAAGCTACTTTTATGGAATTAGAGCAATTACAGAGTTTTATCACAAAATACAATCTCCTTTGCTGAGTAACAGGATTTCACACAAGTTTGTTTTACGTAACATAGTAGGAAATTAAAAACTTAGGAAGTAAATTCAGTTTGGCTAATGGAATATACTGAATATTACCCTAAACTATAGATTGCAATGTTTGTCCAACCCATAGACTGCATTTCTAAAATTCAGGGTATGGTAGAAAGCTTGAAGTATTTTACAGAGTTTTTTCAGCTTCATGCAACAGAGAAAGCTCTGTGATTGGAGGAGAGCTGGCCACATGATTTTGACAGTTCAATTAATGGGGCTTACCTCACATCTTTTTTTTCATTATATATTTTTGGTGCTATGGTCTCTTTAGAATCCCTAAGCCAGTGGAGCACTAAACACATTTTGATAGCACTATTTTTTTGAAATATATAGTAAGAATACTGAAAATGTAAGCTATACAGATAGGATGTGAAAGAGATATTGAAAAAAATTAAAAAAAATTAAAAAATGTATACACACATACATATATACAGTATATATATATATATATATATATATATATATATATATATATATACATACACATAGTAAATGGTGATGGCGGAGGGGGTGAATGTGCCTCATAACAGTATGTGCACAGCTATTTTTCAGGAGGAATTCCAGACAAAAAGTATATTTTCAGGGCATTGTTTGGGCACAATTACATTTTCTCTATAACAGAACAAATCTTAATTTTATGGGGTAGATTTGCTAAAACTTGTGCACGCAGAATCTGGTGCAGCTGTGCATAGTAACCAATAACCTTCTAACTTCAGCTTGTTCGATTAAGCTTTGACAATAAAACCTAGAAAATTATTGAATACTATGCAGAGCTGCACCACATTTTGTGTACACCAGTTTTAGTAAATTTCCCCCTACGTGTTCAGATATATATGAATGCTGACATTGCAAAGTTCCTTCCTGAAATGTTAGTTGCTTGGCTGTCCCTGGATTACGTATATCCCAGTTTCTAACCTGAAAGAATGCCAGAGTTGCTCTATCTGCAGGTCCTTGTATTTCATGATCTTTTTTGGTTGTTTCCCTTTAAACTGACCTTCTTCTGGTATTGCAACATTGATCATCCATGTCTATTTTATCTCAATCTCTGTTATAAAAATTGTTGTACAGTACATTTTTGTCTGTCTAGAGACAAACATTTTAGAAAACATTTTTCTTTGCCTGTCTTTTCTTGCTTCAGATTTTTTATTATAATCTTTGTTATTAATTTTAATTACTATGAACACTTCCACCTCAAACCAAAGCATGACTGAGTGGATGTAAAAGAATATTGTTCTTTTGCTGTTGTTTATATTATTATTATAACTACTAATGTTACAGCTATTCTTAATCATTTTATTTGCCTAATTACTGTAACTATTATTGTTCATCTTCATATTGCTTTTGTTATTATTGTTTATATTATTAATAACCTATGCTTTGAATTGTTGGACATCCTATAACTAGTGCATGGAGGCTCTGTGAACACTTCCATGCCTTTCCAATTATAGAGCTTCCCTCATTTGTCACTTTGTGATTTTACAGGCAAAGCTGAGTAGCACTTAAGTTTTCTTGCTGATATGTGTGATTGTGCTTTATTGTGAGACCTGAAATTACTTTGACCTAGTAATTTCAAGTTTCACAATTCGTATCAATATTATAGGCAAACAAATTAAAATAAAGCCTATAAAGCAACAGATAACTACATTCAATTTGCCATAAAGTTCTTTTGCTGTCTCTTATATCTCAATCAACACCGTAAACACTGAACAGCTTCTTTAATATAGTCCACAGCTTACTCTGGGCTCTCTTCCAACTATAACTTCAATACAAAAGGTGCTCCAAGCCTAGAAAATAAGCATTAGAATTTGTATTGCAAAGCATAATCGCTCATCCGTTGTCTAGTCAGTGTATGACTTCTACCAAGCTGGTGCCATTTGAGTTGTCCTCACCTGAACCTGACATATTATATTTTATGCAGAAAACTACAGAAGTGACCTACTACTAATACAGCTTTCAATAAATGCTGTTCCTGTAGTGTGTCATTATGATTCATCTTTTCTTATGTTTTGGCTAAAAGTACAAATGCATATTTTGCACACAAAACCTTTCACAATGTATAACTATATATATGATAAAACTTAGGTGTTTGTCAATGGTGAAAAATAAACTTGATGACTAGAGATATTTGTATTTTAAATAGAATATCACATCAATGCCAAATCTGATAATTATTTATGTGTTAAATTGAATGTATTCAGCTGCAGAGACATAATTTATCACGCCATTGTAGTTTACTATCACAGCCACTAAACTGCAGGATATATATTTGTGAGTTATTTCTAATTTAAGACTACCAAACGTTAAAGAAAAAACTAGTTTCTAATGGTTATCTGTATTAATTTGAAAACCCAGTGTTGAATTATTTTAATAGAGCAGAAATCATGTTACTTACTGCACTTCATAAACTCTCCTCTACAGAGTATCAGTGCCAGGCTTTAATGTAGACCTGTCTGAGCTCAATATGAAAATACATGCTAAAAAAACTGTCATGTAACACAGTGATGTCAGTATTACATGAGATAAAATTAAAAGCTTGTTAGTTGATTTTAATTGGCCTTCTCCAGTAGACTATATGTATTAGCAAATAACATCAAACACACCTATCCCTGAAAGAAAAAAAAATCATAAAGTGTATGAGCTTGAAACTTCTTCTGTTGCACTGAAATCTTGAGCAATGCTATCACCTGTTCCTAGTTCACCTCTGGGAACTACTCAACACCTCCCCACTATGTTAGAGAAAAGAAACAATGAACCACCACATCAAAGGATTGGTAAGATGTAGAGATGAATAAAACTCAAATATACCAGTGCTATGTGCTACTGCTGTGTACAAATAAGTATAAATCCACTTATTTGGACAGATGCTGTTGCAAATGTTTTATATCCCTTTTAAAATAAAAGAAACTTGTTTACTTAAATAAATACATAAGTGAATAAATATGTGGATACATAAATAAATAAATAAATAAATAAATACAACTGCTCTGTGAAAAATCAAAATAAAGTCCAGCAAAATATTGCGGTTAGTTCATTCATATCCTTTACAAAAGACCTTCTGTGGATCTTCCGTTTCCTCTTTTCATCTATGCACGTGTGATGATTGTGCCCCCTTCAAGGGCTCGTACATTCACCAGAGAGATATGACTCCCAGCTTTACAGCTTCAAGAGTTTAATCAGCCTTTAATACTCCTCAAGTTTTTCCCTAATGTCTGCTAATTTTTACTTCTTTGACTTCCTCCTCTGTCGATATCAAACCAACCTTGCCAACCGTACTATTGTTAGAGACTCATGTCTCAATACATATATGGAGAGAGAGAAGGCTTCCCCATGATAGGAAGGCTTTATTAACCACTTGCCCTCCAGAGGATTTACAGTTGTGGCCAAAATTATTCAACCCCCACTGAAATTGAGTGTTTTGGCCAGTTTGACATTGCTTTTGATCATTCAGTCATCTTGCTTACATTTACATTAAAGAGGCACTTGTAGGTCAGACAAATATAACATAACAGTTATAATGAAATAACCACAAATGTCTTTTCTGTGCTCACAGCATTATCAGTTTTATTCAACCCCCAAGTGACATTCAATCTTAGTACTTAGTACAGCATCCTTTTACAGTTATAACAGCTTTTAAACGTGAAGCATAGCTTGACACAAGTGTCTTGCAGCGATCTACGGGTATCTTCGCCCATTCTTCATGGGCAAAGGCCTCCAGTTCAGTCACATTCTTAGGCTTGCGCACTGCAACTGCTTTCTTTAAGTCCCACCAGAGGTTCTCAATCGGATTTAAGTCTGGTGACTGCGATGGCCACTCCAAAATGTTCCAGCCTTTCCTCTGCAACCATGCTCTAGTGGACTTGGAGGTATGCTTGGGATCATTGTCCTGTTGAAAGGTCCAACGTCTCCCAAGCCTCAGGTGTGTGACGGACTGCATCACGTTTCCATCCAATATCTCCTGGTACTGAAGAGAATTCATGGTACCTTGCACACGCTGAAGCTTCCCTGTACCTGCAGAAGCAAAACAGCCCCAAAGCATGATTGACCCTCCACCATGCTTCACAGTAGGCAAGGTGTTCTTTTCATCATAGGCCTTGTTCTTCCTCCTCCAAACATAGCGTTGATCCATGGGCCCAAACAGTTCTAATTTTGTTTCATCAGTCCACAGAACACTATCCCACAACTTTTGTGGTTTGTCCACATGGCTTTTGGCATACTGCAGTCGACTCTTCTTATTCTTTGGAGACAGCAAGGGGGTACGCCTGGGAGTTCTGGCACGGAGGCCTTCATTACGCAGTGTGCGTCTTATTGTCTGGGCTGAAACTTCTGTACCCACATCTGACAAATCTTTTCTCAGTTCCTCAGCAGTCACACGGGGACTTCTCTCCACTCTACGCTTCAGGTAGCGCACAGCAGTCGAAGTCAGCATCTTCTTTCTGCCACGACCAGGTAGCGTTTCAACAGTGCCCTTTGCCTTGAATTTGCGAATGATGCTTCCTAAGGTGTCTCTTGGTATGTTTAACATCTTTGCAATCTTCTTATAGCCATTGCCCTTCCTGTGAAGAGAAATCACCTCTTCTCTTGTCTTCCTGGACCATTCTCTTGCCTTCACCATGTTTGTAACCACACCAGTAAATGTCTAGAAGGAGCTGAGTATCACAGTCATTTTAAAGCTGCCTAATTGGTGCTTATTATGCTTGATTGCTGCTCGGTGACATCCACAGGTGTTTTCAATACCTGATGGAAAGCACCTGTATGAACCTCTGTTCTTCAGAGTGGTAGTCTTTAAGGGGTTGAATAATTGTGGCAATGAAGAAACCACATAAGAACCATTTACTACTGTATTACATAAACAATTGATGTCATTTTAGTTGCATTTGGGTAGTTACAACGTCCTTGTAGGATTTGATTCTGAATACAATTCCAAATGTACACTATAGTCCCTAAACCCCTTTACAGCATTGGGGGTTGAATAATTTTGGCCACAACTGTACCCCCTTAATGACCAGGCCTCTTTTTGCTACTCGGCTCTGCACTAATTCAACTGATAATTGCACGGTCATGCATTGCTGTACCCAAACAAAATGTACATCCTTTTTTCACACAAATATAGCTTTCTTTCGGTGGTATTTGATCACCTGTGTACTTTTTATTTTTCACGCTATAAACAAAAAAAGACCAACAATTTTGAAGAAAAACAATATTTTTTACTTTCGACTATAAAAAATATATAGTAAACTCAAAGTTAAATATACATTTAGGCCAAAATGTATTCTGCTACATGTTTTTAGCAAAAAAAAAATCCCAATAAGTGTATATTGATTTGTTTGAGTAATAGATATAGCGTCTACAAACTATGGTATAGATTCTGCAATTTACGCCATTTTTTTGCTATACAGCGATACACTAGTTTAACTGACAATTGTGCGGTTATGCAATACGGTACATAAATTAAATTTATGGCCTTTTTTCACACAAATAGAGCTTTCTTTTGGTGGTATTTGATCACCTGTGCACTTTTTATTTTTGGCGCTGAAAAACAAAAAAGTTTTGAAAAAAAGGTTTTTGAAAAAAAATATATTTTCTCATTTCAGTCATAAAAAATATCCCAAAAAAAAGTGTCCAAAATGTAGGCCAACATGTATTCTGCTACATGTTTTTGGTTAAAAAAACCCCAATAAGTGTATATGTATTGCTTTGTGTGAACGTTATAGCGCCTACAAACTATGGTATAGATAATGGAATTTACACAGCTTTTACTTTCTGACTGCTTATCACATTTCTTGAGTTGCTAAAATACCAGGACAGTACAAACACCCCCAAATGACCCCTTTTCATAAAGTAGACACCCTAAGCTATCTGCTGAGAGGCATGGAAGATTTTTTTTTCCACGAGTTTTTGGAAAATGACAAAAACATTTTTGTTTACACAAAGTTGTCATTTAAATGATGTATTTTTTGCACAAGCCATGGGTATATGTGGAATTACAACCCAAAATACATTCTTCTACTTCTACTGAGTATGGGGATACCACGTGTGTGAGACTTTTTGGGAGCCTAGCCACATACAGGAGTCTGAAATCCAATGACCACTTTGAAAGCCTGAAGGTTGATAACTTCCTCATTACACTTCCTCACTACCTATCACAGTTTCAATGGCCCTGAAATGCCAGGGCAGCACTCCCCCCCCCAATGACCCCTTCTCGGAAAGTAGACACCCCAAGGAATTTAAAAAGAGGTATGGTGAGTATTTTGCAGATCTCATTTTTCCTCACAATGTTTTGAAATATAAAAAAAGAAAAGAAAAAATATGTTTTTGTTTTTTTTCTTCATTTTCCAAAAACTTGTGGCAACAAACGAAATCTGAAAAATACTCACCACGCTTCTTATCAAATTCCTTTGGGTGTCTACTTTCCAAAAAGGGCTCATTTGGAGGGGGTTGGTGCTATCCTGGCATTTCAGGACCTCCAAAATTCTGATAGGTAGTCTGGAAGTGTAATGAGGAAATAAAAACCCTTAAAAAGCATGAAGGTGCTTATTAGATTTTGGGGTCCTGTACTTGGCTAGACTGCCAAAAGGTCTCTCACATGTGGTACCCCCATACTCAGGAGAAATAGCAGAACGTATTTTGGGGAGTAATTCCACATATACCCATGGCATGTGTGAGCAGTAAATCATTTAAGTGACAGTTTTGTGTAGAAAAAAAATTGTAATTTTCCAAAAACTTGTGGTAAAAAAATAAAATCTTCTATTGATTCAACATGCCTATCAGAAAATAGTTTGGGGTGTCTGCTTTCCAAAAAGGGGTAGTTTTGGGGGGTTTATGTCAAACATCACTCTCTCGTCTAACCACCTGAAGATCAAGCCTTTTCTGACACTTTTTGTTCACATGAAATAAATCTGTATTTTTTTTCTAGGAAATTAATTTAAACCTCCAAGCAGTATATATATTTTTAAAGCAGACACCCTAGTGAATAAAATGGTGGGTGCTACAATTTTTTATGTCACATAGTATGCGCATCGATTTTTCAAAAGCAAATATAAAAACAAAATACACTTTTTTTATTTTGAATGCACAAAAACACAATATATTGGCCAATTATTTGGTAAAGTATAAAAGATGATGGTATGCCGAGTAAATAGATACCAAACATGACATGCTTTAAAACTGCACATGCCCAGTGCAATGACGACGAACTGCATACATTTTTAATATCCATAGGAAACCTTTTAAAAGCCTTTACAAGCAACCATTTTAGATTTACAGAGGAGGTCTAGTGTTAGAATTACTTTCCTTGATCTGACGTTCATGGCGATACCTCACATGCATGGTGCAACCGCTGTTTACATACCAGCACAGGGTCAACACTTCAGCACACATGTGTGCACGCGTAGGGGGCGAGGGTACTTTTTTTAAGTTATTTTGATTTTTTAAATTATTTTTACACTGTCCAGTTAATTTTTTTTTTGGATCACTTTTAATGCTATCACAGGGAATGCAAATATCTCCTATAACTTCAATTGGCATTGTCATATATTCTTTTTTGAGAAATATGGGGTCTATCAGACTGTAGATATCTTCTCTGCCCTTACATTTATCTAATAAAACCAAGATCGGTGTGATCAGATGCTTTCCCAATTTACAAATGGCACTATTTATATCCTACAAAACTGAAGTGATGAAATGCTCGTAGCTTCCGATTTCTTAGACTATAGAGATGATTGGCACCATTCCAGTCTCCAATCAGCTCTATGGTCAGCTGGCAGAAACACCGGCTGCATTCTCAGGTTCCCCAGATGGCACGGGACTGCCCGAGAAGGCCGTGGAAGGCAGTGGGGGAGGGGGGCATCATCTCCCGCTGCTTTTAAAAGCTAATTAGCGACTAGGATTGCTTTTACATGAAAGCAGATCTCCAGATGAAAAAAATGATACCAGGATGATACCTGCAGCTTCAGGGATCATCCTTATACAACCATTCAAAGTCCAGGGATGTACCAGTATGTAGCTGATCCTTGTTGGGTATATATGCTATGTTCTTTTTTTTTTGTATGCAGCCTGTGGACTGAATGAGAAAAAGAGAAGAAATCTCTGCCAGAAAAAGTGTGTGGTATGCCCACCATTAGACTATTCCTCCCTGCATCCAACCACTTCTAATGGTGGGCACACATTAGGTCGCACGGTGCCACATGCACCAGTTCCAAGATTGTACAAATGTCTAAATAGTGGCACACTTGAAAAAAAATTGTCCACGTATAAGTGGTACCCCATAGGGAAAAAGGATGACACCAAGTCCCAAACTATCTTGCCACTACTTCCCATGTAATCTGGTATGCTTGCTGGGGAGGAATTGTCTGAATGCAAAGCGGCCAGAAAAATTAATGAGGGACTCATCAACGCAGATATTTTGCTGGGGAGTATAGACATCTGCGAAATTTTTGGTTAAGGTGATTTAGGTGTTGGCTTGGGCACACTGCTCTGGATGGCTGTGCTGTGCACAGCCATCCAGAGCAGTGTCCTTACAGTGAAGCACCAAAACACTGCCCCCCAGTAACCCACTCCCAGCACACAGTTAACCCTTTCATCGCCCCTCATGTTAACCCCTTTCTGCACAGTGCCATTATTACAGTAATAGTGGTGTGACCCTCCTGCGCTCCAAATATTGTGTTTAAACAATTAAACAAATTAAATATATGAACCCCAAACAGCTGCTAGCATTAAATCATATACCAGTGATCAAGTGAATATAAACCATATAAATGCTGCGCTACATTCAAATTAAAGTGAATGTGGAATCCAATGACACAAATCCAATATAGTGACAATAATATAGAAATAAATATATAAGTGCTTGATGATAACAAAATCATCAAATCAAACACCCAAAAGATGAAAAAACAAAAACTTAAATCTATACGCATGTGCATAAATTACACATACATATAGTTACATCATACGTGCAAATGTGAAGTGAAATAATATTTACTTATCAAGCGCAAAAAAAGTCCAATATATAAATATTAAAAGTGAAAAAATGTAAACGGTGTTTCCAATGATACTATAAAGTGACCACAGGTGAAACAAATCGTGCAGGTATCTGAGTGTAGATAGAACTTGTGAATCCAACCACCTTCTGGATTAGCCTCTCACCTCATCACTTCGACCCTTGCGGATCAAAGAGCAATAATGGATCCCTCTCACAGATCCTCCAGGCACCACAGCACTCCAGAAACGCTTTTCAGAATTCAATATTCCCACTCAAACTCTTCTCCAGGTATAGATGAAATATCAATCTCTCAGAACAAAAAGAGGAATCCTCCCATAGTGTAGCATATTTATTATACCATAGGAACATAGGAACATAAAAGCCCTGATGAAGTCACGTGATATTGTGACGTAACGCGACGGCGGTGATGTATTTCCGGCGTGGCGGCCATCTTGGTACACCTGTTATTCAGCTGTACACCCAACAAACACAGATATATCCTCATCTGAGAGCATGAGGGTCTCATGTGGACTGGCTGCTATGTAAGTGGAATTTTCTACCAACAAGTTTTATGTTCCTATGTTCCTATGGTATAATAAATATGCTACACTATGGGAGGATTCCTCTTTTTGTTCTGAGAGATTGATATTTCATCTATACCTGGAGAAGAGTTTGAGTGGGAATATTGAATTCTGAAAAGCGTTTCTGGAGTGCTGTGGTGCCTGGAGGATCTGTGAGAGGGATCCATTATTGCTCTTTGATCCGCAAGGGTCGAAGTGATGAGGTGAGAGGCTAATCCAGAAGGTGGTTGGATTCACAAGTTCTATCTACACTCAGATACCTGCACGATTTGTTTCACCTGTGGTCACTTTATAGTATCATTGGAAACACCGTTTACATTTTTTCACTTTTAATATTTATATATTGGACTTTTTTTGCGCTTGATAAGTAAATATTATTTCACTTCACATTTGCACGTATGATGTAACTATATGTATGTGTAATTTATGCACATGCGTATAGATTTAAGTTTTTGTTTTTTCATCTTTTGGGTGTTTGATTTGATGATTTTTGTTATCATCAAGCACTTATATATTTATTTCTATATTATTGTCACTATATTGGATTTGTGTCATTGGATTCCACATTCACTTTAATTTGAATGTAGCGCAGCATTTATATGGCCATTATTACAGTGCCTGTGCTTTTTTCAGCACTGATCACTGTATTGGTGTCACTGGGGATGTCAGTGACAACAAGTCATTTCCCCCCTGTGTCAGAACGCCTGCTGCAGTCCTGTAGTCCCGCTATAAGTCACTGATCGCCACCATTATCTGTTAAAAAAAAAATTCCAGTATCTATACCGCCGTTTGTAAACGCTATAACTTTCACGTAAACCAATTCATTTACACGTATTGGGATTTTTTTTTAGCAAATTCCTGTAGCAGAATGCATTTTGACCTAAATTTATGACGAAATTTGATTTTTTAAATTTTTTTATTGGACATGTTTAATAGCAAAAAGTCAAAAATATTGTTTTTTCTCAAAATTGTCAGACTTTTTTTTATAGCGCAAACAATAAAAAATGCACAGGCGATCAAATACCACTGAAATAAAGCTCAATTTGTGGGAAAAAAAGGATGTAAATTTCATTTATGCGCAGCATTGCATGACCAAACAATTGTCAGTTAAAGTAGCGCAGTGCCGTAACACAAAAAATAGCCTGGTCAGGAAGGGGGTTAAATCCTCATGAGGGCAAACACATATACCAAAATCGTTTTCCCATAGATGGCACAGGTAGAGCCCCGCACAACCATGTTTTTGTCACATTGTGACAACTAGCAGGGAGAGAAGATTCCCAGCTAGCTGTCAAAACAGGTAATCAGGGGAGTCAGTACATCTGTAACATGGCACATGGTACATGTTACACCTTGAATATGGGTGTAACATGTTACAAAAGGTGAACGTATCCTTTAAATAAGGAGCAACATTCATGTTGGTTTAACTGCAATTTCATCTTTTCATCTTGTTCTTCATTAAACTTTGAAATGGTTGTCTGGTATGAAGTAAAGTGTCATTGTGTTTACTGCTTTCTATAGTTTTTCAACATAAAGCTTTAGGCAAAAACAGCATAAAAGTTATCACGTATAGTTTTAATGTCACAATTAAAGTTTTAGACTCAACTCTACCAGTTGTAAAGGAACTTTTTATACTCTATAAAATGTAGCATCTGTCTTAATTTTAGCTGGCATTATAGAAAAGTTTTCCCTTACCGGCTGCAAACTCTTTAATTGTAATTAAGAATAAAAAGTGATAGACAGAGTATTGTGATAATGAATCCCAAGATAAATATATCAATATTCTTTCTACCAAACACTGGTATTCATAAAGTTTTTATAGCTCTGGTATATTGTAACTTACTTCATGCATGGAGCAGCACAATATAAAGTACAACCAAGTATTTCATCATTTCATGGGCATAGACCAACTATTGTTTCTTACAATCAACTGTAAGCATGATACTGTAAGCTGGGCTTGTGTTGGCCAAACTGAAATCTGTTTTTATTAAGGGTTCTTATGCAGGGCTTTTTTTCTCAGAGAATAGGTGCAGGAACTCCCCCTTTCTGAGACACCCCTGTATCCCCCCCCCACCCACCTTCGAGCATCATCACTTGGTTCCAACCTCTACCCACCAACCAGTATTGCCCCTTATAGAGAATTCAGAAACAAGTATCATATTGTTGTGCTAAGTAATTTGAATAGATAAAGCAGTAAAATAGATCCACTGCAGCCAACAATATATCCCCGGCAACAATCGATCTCTCAGCAACACTAGACCCCCGGCAGCAACATTAAATCTCTACAACCTCCAGCAACCAGCAATAATATATCCCCTCCCTCAACAGTATATTCCTCTCAGCAACAAATGCCCCCCCAAAAAGATAAAACCTCCCTAGCAACAACAGATTCCCCACCAGCAACGGTAGACCCCCCACTCAAAAATAGATTCCCTCCAGCATCAATAGATCCACTAGCAGCAAGCATCAATAGACCCTCCAGCCCACCCCAGCACCCAGTTCCCCACGTTCCTGCTGAAAAAAGCCTTGGTTTTATGTCTGTGAATGTTTTCAGTCATTCAAGTCATTACTGCCTTGCAGTAAATGGGTCATGGGTTTGATTCCCGACCATGGTGCCTCCTGCATGGAGTTTGCATGTTCTCCCTGTGCCTGCGTGGGTTTCCTCCGGGTGCTCCGGTTTCCTCCCACACTCCAAAGACATGCTGGTAGGTTAATTGGATCCTGTCTAAATTGTCCCTAGTATGTGTATGAATGTAAGTTAGGGACCTTAGATTGTACACCCCTTGAGGGTTAGGGACTGATGTGAATGTTCAATATATATGTGTAAAGCGCTGCGTAAATTGATAGCGCTATACAAGTACCTGAAATAAATAATAAATAAATAAGTTATGGATATATCTAGTATTATTCAAAAGTGTCAGTTTAATATCAGTTTGAGACGCTTCTGAGCTCTTCCAGAATTTCTTGACAAGCATTATGCCCTCAGTTGACCTTCTTCTGACCAGTATTTGACCTGCTTTAGGCAGGTTTTGCATTCCTTAAAACTTGTATGAGAATGTGAAAGTCACTTAAAGTGAACAAAAGTACATTGACACAGGCCCTAATGTCACGAACATAGGAATTCCAGGAGAGTCAGATGACTGTGTCCCATAATGCACACTGTGGTTCCTTCCTTCAACCCAAACATTGTTACAGGATTAACACAAGAGGACACAGAAATCCAAAACTCTCAAATGCTGAAAGCAAGAGAGACTGCAGCATTGGAATAGACAGAAAGTAGGAGACTTGGGTCATAAGAGAGGTGAGAACAAACATTCTTCCCTTGCAGGGGAATTTCAGCTCCATCAGCACCTGACAAAGTAAGTTTAAAATAGGAGACACTTCTCAACAGTATCTTAGAGCACAGCCCTGTACCATTTCTCCAGCTGGATTTTTTATGCATTACTCTGGGCCAGTTGCTTTGTATTGTGTTTTTTTAAATTGTGAGTTTTAAAACATTGCATTCATGATTTTACATTGGTAATTAGGGATGAGTGCAGTGGTTGGTCTGTTTTAGGATATTTACCATGAGGTGTCCAAACATTTTTGGCAATATAGTATATATATATATATATATATATATATATATATATATATGTATATATATATATATATCCGAATACTTTTGGCAATATAATGTAAATTTTATTTTTTTCGGGTACTTATATAGTGATGTCAATTTATGCAACACTTTTCATATACAGTATATTGTACAATCTAAGGTCTAAGGGGTGTACAATCTAAGGTCCCTAACTTACATTCATACATATATACACATACTAGGGGCAATTTAGACAGGAGCCAATTAACCTACCAGCATGTCTTTGGAGTGTGGGAGGAAACTGGGGTAACCGGAGGAGACCTATGCAGGCACAGGGAGAACATGCAAACTCCAGGCAGGTGGTGACATGGTTGGGATTCGAAGCAATGACCCTGGTACTGCAAGGCGGAAGTGCTAACCATTTAGCCACTGTGCTGCCCCAATATATATACTGTATATATATATATATATATATATATATATATATATATTTATATATATATATATATATATATATATATATATACATACTTTTGGCACTCCCCTTCAAATCATTGGACTCAGGTGTTCCAATCACCTCCATGACCACAGGTGTATAAAATCAATCACCTAGGCATGTAGACTGCTTCTACAAACATATTTGGAAGAATCGGTCACTCTCAGGAGCTCAGTGAATTCAAGCGTGGTACCGTGATAGGTTGCCACCTGTGCATTAAGTTCATCCATTAAATTTCCTTGCTACTAAATATTCCACGGTCAACTGTTAATGGTATTATAACAAAATGGAAGCAACTAGAAACAACAGCAACTCAGCCATGAAGCGGTAGGCCACGTAAGATGACAGAGCGGGGTCAATGCATGCTGAAGTGCACAGTGCGCAGAAGTTGTCAACTGTCGGCAGAGTCAATTGCTAAAGACCTCTAAACTTCATGTGGCCTTCAGATTAGCACAACAACAGTGCAAAGACCAACCTGCTGCATCCAAGCCTTACATCACCAAGTGCAAAGCAAAGTGCTGGATGCAGTGGTGTAAACTGGACACTAGAGCAGTGAAAACATGTTCTCTGGAGTGACGAATCATGCTTCTCTGTCTGGCAATGTGTCTGGGTTTGACGGTTGCTAGGAGAATGGTACTTGCCTGACTGCACTGAGCCTTATGTGAAGTTTGGTGGAGGGGGGATTATGGTGTGGCGTTGATTTTCAGGGGTTGGGCTTGGCCCCTTAGTTTCAGTGAAGAGAACACTTAAGGTGTCAGTATACCAAGACAGTTGGACAATTTTATGCTTCCAACTTTGTGGGAACAGTTTGGGGATGGGCCCTTCCTGTTCCAACATGACTGCGCACCAATGCACAAAGCAAGGTACATAAAGACATGGATGAGCGAGTTTTGGATGGAGGAACTTGACTGGCCTGCACAGAGTTCTGACCTCAACTCAATAGAACACCTTTGGGATGAATTAGAGCAGACTGAGAGCCAGTTCTTCTCATACGACATCAGTGCCTAACTGTCAGGGCAGGGCTGTGGAACGGACAGGTAGGCCTAGTGGCAGGGTAACGCACTGGCTGACGACAACCACCACCAACAGACCAAAGTCCCTCAGGGCGCGGAGTCTAAGTCCCAGGCTGCCCTTCACCAGGGCCCCTGATGGTGGGGATGGACTTGACGCAGCCAGGAACCAGGTCGCGGCCCTCGAGACACCCCGGCTGCGGTAATGGCCGCCGCCAATGGCGTGTAGCTGGTGAGAATGACAATAGCGTAGTCAGGCAAGCTGGGTCAACAACAACGGGACAAAACAGTACAGAACAGTAGACAGAGAATCACAGGTCACGGGCCGGGTTCAGCAACGGAAGGTCAGATCGAAGGAAAACACAGAGAATGGTCTAGTCACAAGCCGAGTCAAATACCAGAAGAGTCACGAGCATATACACAGAGCTGTAGCAAGACAAAGACACAAGACACAAGTGCAAAGAGCATGTGCGGATCACAGGCTTATATGTACTCAGCCACACCCCTCTGGGGGATGGACCTCAGAGACCTGAAGGCATAAAAGCTTCCCACCATGCTCAGCATAAATCCAAGATGGACGCCAGCACATGGAGTAACATAACCTCTGGGAAAAGGTAGGACCTTGACACTAACCTCACAAATGCACTTCTGGAAGAATGGTCAAACATTCCCATAGACACACTCAAAAGCCTCGTGGACAGTCTTCCCAGAAGAGTTTAAGCTGTTATTGCTGCAAAGGGTGGGCCAACTCAATAATGAACCCTACGGATTAAGACTGGGATTCCATTAAAATTCATGTGCATGTAAAGGCAGGTGTATCAATACTTTTGACTAGAGATGAGCGAATTTCTCAAAAATTCGATTCGGCTGATTCGGCGAATTCCAGTATGAAATTCGATTCGATGCGAATTAATTCGCTACGAATTTAACTTATTAAAAGGGTTTCTAGGCTTCAGAGAGCCTTTAAATTAGTGCAGAACACTGTACCTTTAATTTAAATGCCCTTGGAGATGAAAACAAATGGAAACAAATAGATACAATGTTTCAACCGCTGTATGGAGTGAGTGTCCCAGAACTGTCAGAAATAGTCTATTTCTGACAGTTCTATGACATTCCCTCCATACAGCGGTTTCAACCGCTGTATGGAGTGAATGTCCCAGAACTGTCATAAATAGTCTATTTCTGACAGTTATGGGACATTCACTCCATACAGCGGTTTCAACCGCTGTATGGAGGGAATGTCATAGAACTGTCAGAAATAGACTATTTCTAACAGTTCTGGGACACTCACTCCATACAGCGGTTGAAACATTGTATCTATTTGTTTCCATAAATGGATCCATTTATGGAAACAAATAGATACAATGTTTCAACCGCTGTATGGAGTGAGTGTCCCAGAACTGTCATAAATAGTCTATTTCTGACAGTTATGGGACATTCACTCCATACAGCGGTTGAAACATTGTATCTATTTTTTTCCATAAATGACATTCTGCAGATACACTTAGAGGAGCGCTGCAGATACACTTTTTTCCGGCTTGGAATTATTCTTATTTTCATCCTATTTCTTCTTCTTCTTCATCCTCATCCTCTTCTTCTTCTTATGAGGATGAGGATGAAGAAGAAGAAGAAGAAGTAGGATGAAAATAAGATTAATTCCAAGCTGGCAAAAAGTGTATCTGCAGCGCTCCTCTAAGTGTATCTGCAGAATGTCATTTATGGAAACAAATAGATACAATGTTTCAACCGCTGTATGGAGTGAGTGTCCCAGAACTGTCATAAATAGTCTATTTCTGACAGTTCTATGACATTCCCTCCATACAGCGGTTTCAACCGCTGTATGGAGTGAATGTCCCAGAACTGTCATAAATAGTCTATTTCTGACAGTTATGGAACATTCACTCCATACAGCGGTTGAAACATTGTATCTATTTTTTTCCATAAATGACATTCTGCAGATACACTTAGAGGAGCGCTGCAGATACACTTTTTGCCGGCTTGGAATTATTCTTATTTTCATCCTACTTCTTCTTCTTCTTCTTCTTCATCCTCATCCTCTTCTTCTTCTTATGAGGATGAAGATGAAGAAGAAGAAGAAGAAGTAGGATGAAAATAAGATTAATTCCAAGCCGGCAAAAAGTGTATCTGCAGCGCTCCTCTAAGTGTATCTGCAGAATGTCATTTATGGAAAAAAATAGATACAATGTTTCAACCGCTGTATGGAGTGAATGTCCCAGAACTGTCAGAAATAGTCTATTTCTGACAGTTATGGGACATTCACTCCATACAGCGGTTTCAACCGCTGTATGGAAGGAATGTCATAGAACTGTCAGAAATAGACTATTTATGACAGTTCTGGGACATTCCTTCCATACAGCGGTTGAAACATTGTATCTATTTGTTTCCATAAATGGATCCATTTATGGAAACAAATAGATACAATGTTTCAACCGCTGTATGGAAGGAATGTCCCAGAACTGTTAGAAATAGTCTATTTCTGACAGTTCTATGACATTCCCTCCATACAGCGGTTGAAACCGCTGTATGGAGTGAATGTCCCAGAACTGTCATAAATAGTCTATTTCTGACAGTTCTATGACATTCCCTCCATACAGCGGTTGAAACCGCTGTATGGAGTGAATGTCCCATAACTGTCAGAAATAGACTATTTCTGACAGTTCTGGGACATTCACTCCATACAGCGGTTTCAACCGCTGTATGGAGGGAATGTCATAGAACTGTCAGAAATAGACTATTTCTAACAGTTCTGGGACATTCCTTCCATACAGCGGTTGAAACATTGTATCTATTTTTTTCCATAAATGGATCCATTTATGGAAACAAATAGATACAATGTTTCAACCGCTGTATGGAAGGAATGTCCCAGAACTGTCAGAAATAGTCTATTTCTGACAGTTCTGGGACATTCACTCCATACAGCGGTTTCAACCGCTGTATGGAGGGAATGTCCCAGAACTGTCATAAATAGTCTATTTCTGACAGTTCTGGGACATTCCCTCCATACAGCGGTTTCCGGCAAAAAGTGTATGTGCAGAGTTCCTCTATTCTGCAGATACACTTAGAGGAGCTCTGCAGATACACTTAGAGGAGCTCTGCACATACACTTTTTGCCGGCTTGGAATTATTCTTATTTTCATCCTACTTCTTCTTCTTCTTCTTCATCCTCATCCTCATCCTCTTCTTCTTCTGAGGATGAGGATGAAGAAGAAGAAGAAGAAGAAGAAGTAGGATGAAAATAAGATTAATTCCAAGCCGGCAAAAAGTGTATGTGCAGAGCTCCTCTAAGTGTATGTGCAGAGCTCCTCTAAGTGTATCTGCAGAATAGAGGAACTCTGCACATACACTTTTTGCCGGCTTGGAATTATTCTTATTTTCATCCTACTTCTTCTTCTTCTTCTTCATCCTCATCCTCTTCTTCTTCTTCTGAGGATGAGGATGAAGAAGAAGAAGAAGAAATAGGATGAAAATAATATTAATTCCAAGCCGGCAAAAAGTGTATGTGCAGAGCTCCTCTAAGTGTATGTGCAGAGCTCCTCTAAGTGTATCTGCAGAATAGAGGAACTCTGCACATACACTTTTTGCCGGCTTGGAATTATTCTTATTTTCATCCTACTTCTTCTTCTTCTTCTTCTTCTTCATCCTCATCCTCTTCTTCTTCTTCTGAGGATGAGGATGAGGATGAAGAAGAAGAAGAAGAAGAAGAAGTAGGATGAAAATAAGATTAATTCCAAGCCGGCAAAAAGTGTATGTGCAGAGCTCCTCTAAGTGTATCTGCAGAGCTCCTCTAAGTGTATCTGCAGAATAGAGGAACTCTGCACATACACTTTTTGCCGGCTTGGAATTATTCTTATTTTCATCCTACTTCTTCTTCTTCTTCTTCATCCTCATCCTCTTCTTCTTCTTCTGAGGATGAGGATGAAGAAGAAGAAGTAGGATGAAAATAAGATTAATTCCAAGCCGGCAAAAAGTGTATGTGCAGAGCTCCTCTAAGTGTATGTGCAGAGCTCCTCTAAGTGTATCTGCAGAATAGAGGAACTCTGCACATACACTTTTTGCCGGCTTAGAATTATTCTTATTTTCATCCTACTTCTTCTTCTTATTATTATTCTTCATCCTCATCCTCAGAAGAAGAAGAAGAGGATGAGGATGAAGAAGAAGAAGAAGAAGAAGTAGGATGAAAATAAGAATAATTCCAAGCCGGCAAAAAGTGTATGTGCAGAGTTCCTCTATTTCTGACAGTTCTCTGACAGCTTCTTCACATGTACAGCGGTTGAAACATCTGTATCCTAAATGGAAACTAATAGATACAATGTTTCAACCGCTAAACATGTGTTCCTTCTGTCAGAGAACTGTCAGAAATAGCGGAGCTCACTGCAGGGACACTTTTGCCGGCTGATCGGGAAATATTCGATTCGCGCACCCGAAGTAGGCAAAATTTCAGATTCGACGCGAATTGAATATTTCCTGAAATTCGACTCGAATTCCGGTTCGCCTGGTTCGATTCGCTCATCTCTACTTTTGACAATATAGTGTATATGTGATTCTGCAAACAGTGGCCCCCCTGTAGCAGTATAACTGCTATAGGGCGGTCCTCAAGCAGTTAATAGACTCCTGTGCAGAAGAATCTTAAGAGTGATGCCATGGATATATGAAGAGCACCAGCAGCCATATCTGTATGCTTTGAGTAGATCTGTAGCAGGGGAAAAAAAGCTTAAGTAGTAAATCATTATAATTTTATTTCTTTGAAGTTTTAATTTTAATTACATAATTTTTGTACTTCTCTTAGTAATGGAAGCAGATAAAGTGTGTTACCTGATCAATGTTAGCTATTATAGCTGCAAAGGGTCAGCCAACTCAATAATAAACCCTATGGACTGGGATGCCATTAAGGTTCATGTGCGTGTAAAGGCAGGCATCCAAATACTTTTGCCAATATTGTATATATATATATATATATATATATATATATTGCTATCTAGGTTCACTTGATTATTTGTTTGTTTGTTTTTGCTGTTACCATGGTGATGGCATTTATGAATTTCATAGGAATTGCTAATTGCCTGTGTTCTCAATGTTACATATTGGTAGTTTACAGAGAGTTCTACATACCTCTAAGAGTGTCATAGTGGGAATTAAGAAATCATAGACTCAGGTGCAGTCACATGAAGATAGCATTTCTCAATGGCCCCATGCCATCATCTAAGTTCTTGATGTAAGAATGTGGTGCTGAAGAAGCATGGCAAAAGTAACTACAGTATGTGCAGCAGGGTAAGCTATCAAGAAAATGTACTACGTTTACCAAAATGCACTTGTTGGTAACATCCATGCTCCTAAAGAGCAGAATTCTTGGCAGAACAAGCTTCATTTCATTGCTTTTTGTGGAAACTGGTGTCTTGTAATACCATTTCCTTTCAATACAGCTGATATATCTGGTTGGTTCATGGAATATTCCACACTACAACAGATATCATTTTTTTAATAGAAACTATTCATGTACAATACGTAATTTCTCTTTTTTCTATTCTTACTGGGTGTGACTAGTAAGAAAGTTAGTGTCTGAAAAAATATGCCTAGGTTATTAAGGTTCTACTCCTCAAAGTCCCACCTATATATTTTTACTGCTCTTTATCTTTTGTGTCCTAGCTTTCTGCTTCCATTTGCTTTGACCTACTTTGTAAGCTCTGTTGGAAAGGTGTCAGTTCTTTACAATGTAAGCTGCTTTCCTAAGTTGGCTTGATGCTCACTCTTGGTGAGAAGACGCTTCCTCACCATTTCTATATATAAAGGTGTAAATTCTATATAGTAGCTAGAGTTTGCCATACAGGTATCTTCCTCCCAATCATCCAGCCAGTGCATATATTTGGGTCTGATTTACCTGAATCACCCAATTTGTCATTTGTTTATATAGCTTTACTTACCAATTCTGTTAAATGGAAATGTTGCAGTTTTTTAAAAACCTTATTTAAAGGTAACCTGTCTAGAGAAAAGTAACACATTCTGCCGTGTTTTTGAAAGTTCAGACTCCAGTGCTGTCCTCCTGTTTGTTTCACTACATAGTGAGTTACTGACCCAAAAAAACCATGTGGTCAAGGATACATTCGGATATCTGTTCATATATTCCCACTATTGTGCAGCGCTGAGCAAACCCTTTGGCGCTATATAAATACTGTATAATAATTATTCAGGTGAGTAATAAGATAAACAGCGAATTAAGAATAACTAAGAAAACTTTAAAATTGAACATTTAAAAACAGGTAAGCAATGGCTGCTTCCATATTATGTCATCAGACAGTTTATATATTTCAGAGTTTTACATGTTTATTCTAAGTAATTATTAACCTCTTTCAGTCAGCCTTGACCTATAAAAACTACAATATGCCAAGGTTTAAGACTTTTTGTTTTAATTACTCTGTTCAAATTTGACTTGATCCACAAAATACTTTGGGCTCATTCTTTGAAGGAAAACCCTTTGCCTTTTCTATTGTTTAATGAAATTCACACATCAAGTATTGTACATGCATTCAATAAGCTATTCTATATGATTTTATTTTTATCTTAAAGACTGAGTAAAAGGGAAAATATAAGAACAACTCGAGAAGAGCATATGTGTGTGATCTAGTGCATTCGATAGATGTTAGCCAGTTGTCACCCTGAGGCTTTTTCTTCTGTACTTTGATTTTATCTGGTTATACTGTCCCAATTTTAAGCTTTCTGGCTCATTTTTCATGTTTAAAAATACATCTCACCACCTAATGACAAAATTCTAAGTGACCATGCATACAAGGCTGTATTTTGAACACTTAATATTGTTTCTCCTCAAGTGTATGTATGTGAATATGTATGTCTTATTTCAGTACATACACAAGAACTGAAAATACATATGCATGGTCAACTTAAAGTATAAGGTTGTTCTAAATCAAAGGCCATTTAAATTGGTTGCCTTTGAAAATATAACTTGAAGTTTTTCAATAACAATATTTATCAGGATTTCTAACATCTTAAATGTGGTTCTGCAGCAAATCTCAAAAGTAAGGGTTTATGAGTAGGACTGGGCAGATAAAGTGTTAAGTGTTAAATTATATACACTTTTTATACTTGCCAAGGATACTTAGGTTAACATTGGTCTCATAAATGAAATGATGATACTCTGCGCTCTAAAAAAAAATGGGTCACTTGGCTTCCTAAATTACCAGGAGGTTTGGATATAAACACATTTAGAGTTTAACACTATAAGCTTTAACCATGGATACAGCTCATATTGTGAAGCTTAAAAAATTATATATATATACAGGTGCATCTCAAAAATTTGAATATTATTAAAAAGTTAATTTATTTCAGTAATTCAGTGAAGCTCATATATTATAGAGATTCATTACACACAGAGTGATATATTTCAAGAATTTCTTTCTTTTAATTTTAATGATTATAGCTAGTGAAAACCTAAAATTCAGTTTCTCAGAAAATGTGAACATAAGACCAATAAAAAAAGGATTTTTAATACAGAAATTTTGGCTTACTGAAAATTATGTTCAGGTACAGTATAGTATACACTCTATGCTTGGTTGGGGCTGATTTTGTATAAATTTCTGCATCAATGCAGCTTGGCATGAAGACGATCAGCCTGAGGCACTGCTGAGGTGTTATGGAAGCCCAGGTTGCTTTGATAGAGGCCTTCAGCTCATGTGCATTGCTGGGTCTAGTGTCTCTCATCTTCCTCTTGACCATACCCCACAGATTTTCTATGGGGTTTAGGTCAGGCGAGTTTGCTGGCCAATCAAGCACAGTGATACCATGATGATTAAACCAATTTGTACTTTTGGCAGTGTGGGCAGGTGCCAAGTCCTGCTGGAAAATCAAATAAGCATCTCCATAAAGCTGGTCAGCACAGAGTGGCATGAAGTGCTCTAGAATTTCGTGGTAGAAGGCTGCACTGACCTTGGACTTGATAAAACACAGTGGACAAACACCAGCAGATGACATAGCTCCCCAAATCATCACTGACTGTGGAAACTTCACACTGGACTGCAACTTGGATTCTGTGCCTCTCCATTCTTCCTCCAGACTGTGGGACGTTGATTTCCAAATGAAATGCAAAATTTACTTTGGACCATTAAGCAAAAAATCCCATCCTTTTTCTCCTTTGCCTAGATAAGATGCTTCTGGCATTGTCTCTGGTTCAGGAGTGGCTTGACACAAGGAATGCAACAGTTGTAGCCCATGTCCTAGATACATCTGTGTGGTGGCTCTTGAAGCACTGACACCAGCCATAGTCCACTCCATGTGAATCTCCCTCAACTTCTTGAATGGCCTTTGCTTCACAATCCTCTCAAGGCTGCAGTTATCCCTGTTGCCTGTGCACCTTTTTCTACCACACTTTTTCCTTCCACTCAACTTTCCATTAATATGCTTGGATACAGCACTCTGTGAACAGCCAGCGTCTTTAGCAATGATCTTTTGCGACGTACCCTCCTTGTGGAGGGTGTCAATGACTGTCTTCTGGACAACTGTAAAGTCAGCAGTCTTTCCCATGATTGTGTAACCTACTGAACCAGAATGAGAGACCATTTAAAGGCTCAGGAAAACCTTACAGGTGTTTTGAGTTAATTAGCTGATTAGAGTGTGACACCGTGAGTCTACAATAAACTTTGTCACAATATTTTTTCTGAGATACTGAATTTTGGGTTTTCACTAGCTGTAAGCCATAATCATCAAAATTAAAAGAAAGAAATTCTTGAAATATATCACTATGTGTGTAATGAATCTATACAATATACAGTATGAGTTTCACTTTTTGAATTGAATTACTAACTAACTTTTTGATGATATTCTAATTTATTGAGATGCACCTGTATCTATCTATCTATCTATCTATCTATCTATCTATCTATCTATCTATATAGAAGCAGAGGAGGAAGTAGAAGGGAATCAGACTCAAAGTGAGTGGGTTAATACATTGAAGGAGAGACAGTATGTGGTGAGATTTGAGAAGAAGAGAGGATTGTCCACAGTTGGAAACCAAACATTCAGCCAAGAGGAAATGAAATGAGGCTCAAAGGGAGTGTCCAACATACATACGGGAAAGAAAGTTGCGTGATCTACCTCATCTCTAATTGAAGCATTTGGTAATCCCAGTCACCTCCCTTGGGTTGGTATCAATCTAAGACATAGATGTTATGATGGGATATATTGGTGATATACAGTTACATTTCATCCCATTTCATCCACTTTCTATGGAAAGTATGTGGTCACATATTCTATGCCAAAATTCACAGTTAGTCCCTATATACTGTAGAAGATAGAGCACTCACAGATTAACATGTATATTACACCAGTGTTTAAAAATTTACAAACTGTTTGGACAAATGTGTTTTCTAACAAGCTAAATTATTGTGACAATAGTCATTATTGTATTGGCAATATGAGCAACGACCACATTTACATTTTTCCTTGGTTATGCAAGGGTCACCCCATCTATTTGTATTATAATGACTGTGTACTAATTTGTCCTTAGTGAACGCAGCCCACCTAAACACAATCTCTGCAGTGTTTTTAATGAATTTTGTCACTTTGGAATTGGCCTGCAAAAATACCAATATTTATTGACTATCAGTCTAATTTGTTCATGTTGTCAGATATATTAAATGACTCATTTGACAGTGTCTACTTTATCTGTGGTGCTCTTAATAAATGGCAATGATCCCTGGGATCCAAGCTCAGTCTTGTGGTGTTCTTTCTTTAAGATCTTTTACTTTATCCCTTGCTAGTAATTTCTGCATTAGTGCATCTGTTTCTCTTCGTCTTCATTATCTGATCAATTATGCTTAATGCAAAAATGTTGCCAATAAGGAATGGATATTTTTAAGGGGGCTAAATATGCACTGTTTGCATGATGATTGGTCTTGATGATTGGTTTTGGCAATCATCAATACCTCATTACCATTTGAAGGGAGGAATCTTGATGTTATATCTCTTTTTCTCCACAACCACGTTTCCCCATCAAATGGCATAGGAAAAGGGTAATTTCCAACTTTCATGCTGTTAAAGCTTACTAAATACTGCAATATAATGACCACTGGCTAGTGGAACAATTTACCCAGACTCCTAGCTGTAGCAGGAGTGAATAGGCGTGCATACTCTTTCTTTTACGGTTGAAAGCTGTATAGCTGTATATTCAAATGCCATTGCCTTCTGTTTTTATAGTATGTGTACTCTCGCTGCCCTGAAACTCATCACCCATTGAAGTTGACATCTTTTATTTCTGACTGATGGTCAGAATTGATTTGCATCTTTGTATCCTAAATTATGATAAAAATACTGAAACACAAAAAATTGTTAAGGACTGGCGAGGGCCTGTGTTCTGTCACCATGAAATGAAATAAAGGTAACTATTGAAGTATGAAAATCTCTTTAACTCTAATGAGTCAAGAAGAATCACAATGTCACAATTAAACTGCTCTCTGCAGGGTACTTCTGTAACTAATTTTAATTTAGTACACACTATTGGAAAAAAAGAAATCACACATGTTAAACTGAAGCTGAGAATTGTTAAATATAATTTTATCACTATAATTATCATTCTATTGACTGTGCCTTAGCAGCAACTTTATTGTCAAGATGATGCTTTTTATGAGCAGCTTGGTATCATATATTATATCAGTATGTGAGTTAATCAGCTTCAATCTCAAAATTCAACAAATAAATTAACATATGGTAAATAAAACATAAAATGACTAATAGATGGTGTAATAAAAATGTCATATGAAGGAATGCTAATATGCAAGTTAGTGTTGGATAAGTATTAGTAATTTATTTTATTATTATTATCATCATCATCATCATTATTATCATCATCATCATCATCATCATCATCATCAATGAAGCTGAATACTGACACTATTCTACAGTATGTAGGTTTAATTTGTTAAAATGTTTTGGCTTGGTGTTTCAGATGGTTCATGTCACAGTCATGTGCTATAACAACATAGGAACATGGGCATACCCAAAAACCAATGACATGCATTAAATGCCTTGTGTATAACTTTTTTACATAGGCTTACAGCAAACACAGATATAGATTTTTCTCTATTAAAACGGACCATTAATAATTTGGCAATCTAGACTATTTCTTTTACTTTAGTCTCCTTTATGACCTAATATGTAGAAATTATCTCTCCCTACACTTACTTGATAGTTGTTCTCTAGTGAATTGCATTGACCCCTTTACCAGTTTATATCACTGGGAAAACATGGGCAGTGAATTTCACTAGTTTAGCTATTCACTGACCAGAAGTTATAGAGTAAAGATTAGAAGCCTGCACTTACTATACAAAATTACCATTGTGGCACTGTAGTGACATGAAATTACTTTTTCACATAATATGAAATTGTTTTTATTTATTTTTTAAACACTTAAAAATAAAAAAACAACAACAAATAGACAAATCAGCAGATATCCAAGCATACAGAAAAAGAACTTCAGCTTCTGATTGGGCAGCTGATTAAAAGTACAGGTTTTAATAAATTAAAGTGACACTACAGCTTTGGTTTTTTTCCCTTTTTTTTATAACACCCATGTCTATACTTACCTGTTCTGTGCAATGATCATGCACAGAGCAGCCTCGGTCCTCTTCTTTTTGGGTCCCTTAAGGGGCATCTTCCCCTCAATCAGTGCTTTTAGGGAATGCCGCTTGCCCTGGGGGCACCGCTGCATACTCATCCCTGAGCCACTGCTCTATGCATCCATAAGTCACATAGAGCAGTGACTCAACCCCACCCCCCACTCTCTTCTCATTGGCTCACTTGGCTGCGATTAACAGCAGTGGGAGCCAATAAGCTCCCATTACTGTCTAAACCAATGAGTAGGAGGAGACCCCAGACATCAGAGGCAATGTCTCTAGATCAAAAGGGGGTTAGGTATGGATTGTAGGGGAGACTGTACACAGAAGGTTTTTTTACCTTCATGCATAGAATACATGAAGATAAAAAAACCTGGAGCCTTTAGAGCCAATTTCATTTGTTTGTATTTTGCAAACAATTAGATTATACATATTAATATCTTTGTCACACAAAGGAAGATTTATTGTGATAATACTAATGTTTAAAAAATGAATACAGCTATTAAAACCATAGAATTATGATTTATTATCATATTTTTTTTAAATTGTGCCTTAGGTAAATAGCTAAATACACAGATGAAATACACATACAGGATTTGTTAAATCTGCCAAAGTTTTTGCATTTTCGTCCATCCAGTCCTGAGTTAACTCAGCCAAGCTATATTGTATTGTCAGCTGCTGTACACTGACCACCCACCATAACACTGTGACCACCCCCCTAATATGGAGTAGATCCATCTTGCCCCCAGAACAGTCCTTAGACATTGAGGCATGGGCTCCATTAGACAAAGCATCACACTGCCTTTGTCGGCTTTCCTTTTTCCCATAGTGCACCCTGGTGCCATCTCTTCCCCTGGTAAGCCACACATACACCTGGCCATCCACATGGTGTAAAAGAAAAAAACATTATTAATCAGTCCAGTTATGATGCTTATGTATCCATTATTGGTGCTTTTGGCTGTGGACAAGGGTCAGCATGGGCACCCTAACTAGTCTGTTACTACACACCCCATATGCAACAAAGTACGATGCAGGGGCGGACTGACAACTCATGGGGCACCCGGGCAATAGGGGGTCATGGGGCCCCTGGGTCCTTGCCCAAACTCAAAAAAGCCTATGAAAAAGGTACCAGGGGCATATCATGGGGCCCCCTACTGACCCTGGGCCCTCAGGCAGTGCCCAAGTTTCCAAATGGTCAGTCCGCCCCTGGTACGATTCACTGTGTTCTGTCACCTTTCTATTGGAATCCACATTCACGTTTTCAGCAATTTGAGCTACAGTAGCTTTTCTATTGCATCAGACTACATGAGCCAGCCTTGGCCCCCGCACTTGCATCATTGAGCCTTGGCTGCCACTTTTGGTAGGTCCTGACCACTTCAGACCCAGAACACCAGACAAGAGATGCAATTTGGAAATGCTAGGACCCATCTAACCATTGCAAGTTGGCACTTGGTAAAGTTGCTCAATTCTTTATGCTTGCCCATTTTTTCAGCTTTATATATTGTATATATCACCCACTTTTAGGTACCATTGTCACAAGATAATCAATAGTAATTACTTTACTTGTCTGTGGCCATAATATTATAGATGATCAGTGTATAGTTTAATATGGTTTTCCTATAGAATAATGGGAACGTAAATAGACACTTTGAAAAAAATTATTACATTTTATAAATAATTATTAATTTGTATGTTTGAAGATTCCTTTTAGTTTAAGGGCCCAAACACACTACTGTGGCACATTATGAATGAACTGCCAATGTATGGCAACACATGTTGGGGTGCCATTTACAATGAATGGCAACACATATGCACCACATATACTGCCTGCATTGCTGTCTGCTGTAGCAATGTGCATGCTTTACTGCATGTTACCACACTTTTTTGAGTTGTCACTGCAAAAATTCATAAACACGTGCTTGAAACTGTGACATGAATGCTTTGTATTCATTGTTTTATTTTCATTTGGTGTTATGTAATTTAGATGTGCCATATATAAAAATAAAAATAGAAAAAAGTATACAATAATACTACTTCCAAAACTGGATAATTTATGCCAAAACATTTAGTGATCACTTTCTGTCCTTATCTACAAGTAATGCACATCTACTTCTCACCACGATCTGTAGAGCTGTTTTTTACTCTCTATTTTTTAAATATATTCCTGAGCTCTGAAGTCTTTTGTTTCATATAGTAAGAATGACAAGCTGAATTTTCACATATTACATACACCCTTTGTTCACACATTGTTCTGTACTGTTTGAAAGTATGCCACAGGCACCAGCAAATAGGTAATTAAGGTTATATTTCTCACTGCAGCAGTGCTTTTATATTTTTTTAATCCTCTCTGGCTTCTCAAATATCTTTAAAAGAAAAACCTTTGATATCATGGGAACTGACATTTCAGGGAAGCTAAGCATTGTCTTTCCCAACTAATATACACTATTAGGCTTTCATACTCAATTCTCTAATGTAATATTCTTTTTTGACCACAATGACCATCTCACTTTGTTGATGGCACTGAGCAACTTTATTTTATTTAACATGACTGCAGGTCTAGAGAGGGTAAATATTAACAGTCTTCTGCACAGTTTGCAATCTACACATCATGAAAAAAAATAAACTAGGGAATACAACAGAGGTTTTCTATTCTGTTGTAAAGTTGTAATCCCTTTAAAAGATATATCTCAGTTTGCTCTGTTAAAGTGGACCTTTTAGTAACTTTAAATGTCTGCATGAATACATTCCTGCAATATATACCAGCAGTAAAAACAAGACAAATCTCCTGCTTTCAAGAGGGGTGTACGGTCAAAAGTCAATCCACAATCTTTGGCTTGTTTGAAGGGAGTTCCCCTCTTCTTCAGGGCCAAGAGAGAAGAGGGGATCCCCTCTCCAAATGCATCTTCCTTTTGGAAGGTCTTCTCGTGCTTGGGACTTACCTAGGTGACCAGGTTACTTCAAGTACATTGTGGACTTTGGTGTGCATTATTGCTGATGTTGTTTGAGAGTATACATCTGTCTTTTTATTATAAATGAAGCTAATGCAAAGGTAATGAACTAGGTTGGTGCTTCCTCTGTTCCTTGTTCTTTCAATACAGCAGCAATATACAGTATATATTGTTTTTAAAGAAAAAGCTCTATCTTTTTATCATTTAAAAGGCAATCTTGAGCTCATATCAATTGAATTTGCCTAGGCTAATATTATGTCATCTGTGTGTTGCTGGCAGGAGAAAAAATTTCCTAAGGCGTCCCTCTCTCAGTGATTAGATTGCAACATTGTAAGCATGTCACATGGTTAAAGACTGCAGCAGGGGCTGATCTGCTACACACATTTGTAAATACAGCCAAGAACTGCATGGATAACAGGAATTATATGACCATGTGACCTCTGAGTCTTTATTTTCGTGAAGTTGTCCAAATCCCTAATTGCAGGCCATTGAGTCGTACTCATGGTGATCTCCAGCAAAGTACAGCCCATGTAAACAGGACCATGGCATGAATACAAAGTAGTAAGAGATAACCATATTTGTAGCCACTACATCATGGTTCTGTAATCAATAGTAAAATAGTAGTGCAATGCTTTAAGGCCACACATGATGAAGAGGTCCTTCAAAAGAATATAATTCAATTATGTGTGTACCAAATGCCTTTTCAGATATTCCCATAAAAATGAACAGCAACATCATCAATGGACAACACATAGCAGAAGGTCCAACCACTACATGTTACTTGTAGAAAACTACAGGGAGGCGGATACAAAATCATCCACTCTGCACAATGAGGAAAAGCAGCAGTAACTTATTTTTTAAACGGGAAACTTCTGCACAGAAGCAAAGTGCAGGAATTGTTTCCTGTCAGAATAATAAACAGATGTGAAAGATTTACACAAAAGACACCAACATTCAAGTAGGAATATACATGCCCCGTTTTTAGTGTGGAGTTTAGCATAAAAACTCAACTCCAGGAAACCTAAAAATGCTCCCTTGCATTGGGCATGTAGTGTTACTGCTCATTTATGCCTAGGGTCATAGAGAAAAACTTATATAGACATTCAAATATGTAAAAATGTGAATTTCCATAGCCTAGATACGTGTCGATTTTAAATTATGATTTGCAAAGGAACAAGAAAAGGTTCAAAGTGATTGTAAACCCTCACATTCCCTCTGTTCTCACCTGCATAAGAGCTGGGGGAAGAGAAACAGCAGTACACTGATATTCCCAGTAAATGGCTGTGCGGGGGGTGGGAGTGCCAGGACAAGAGTGATCATTGGAGGATAGCAGACTGAGCTCCCAGCTGATGATGGAGTAGTGTGCTCAGTTTTAATAGGAAAGCAGAAACACCACGGATTTCACACAGTGGTACTTTTTCATACAAGTACATTGTACAACAGGCAAATATTAGGAATACAAAATAGTGGGTTTACATATTCTTTAAGGTAACAATACCCTAACATGGCAGTATGATTTTGGGATGATAAGGAATTTTGTAGGTTCCTGCAGATGTCAGCAGATTAACCACTTGCTCCCCTTCGTGACCAGACTATTTTTTGCTATACAGCACTGCGTGGTCATGCAACACTGCACACAAGTGAAATTATATTTGACCACCATTGGGCTTTTTAGTTTTTGCGCTATAAGCAAAAATAAAAAAAGTATTTTTTACTTTTTGCTATAAAGCATATCCAATAAAAAAAAAATGTCTTCATAAATTTAGGCCAAAAATAAAAAGCAAGGTCACTGTACTAATGAACCTGGGCAGGAAGGGGTTAACATCTGGGGTGATCAAAGGGTTAACTGTATGTTAGTGAGTGCCTTTAATGTTCATTGTGTGGTGTTTTACAAGGGCAAAACATCCTGCTTTGCAGGGAGATAAAAAACCAGCACATCCCCATTGGCAGGAGAAAAAACTGTGCTATTTACTTTCAAAGATCTCTCTCCTGTCAGTTGCTCTGCTGAATCACTGTCTGGAACTCGGTGATTGTCATCTGCAGGAGCCACTGACAGTCGGATAGACGCTAACGCACTTGTTTCCTACCCAGAAATGCAGCATCACATATATACATTATATTGCCAAAAGTATTGGGACCCTCCAAATAATTGGATTCAGGTGTTCCAATCACCTCCATGGCTACGCGTGTATAAAATAAGCACCTATGCATGCAGACTGCCTCTAAAAACATTTGTGAAATAATGGGTAGCTTTCAGGAGCTCAGTGAATTCAAGTGTGGTACTGTGATAGGTTGCCACCTGTGCAATAAGTCCATCCATGAAATTTCCTTGCTACTAAATATTCCACAGTCAACTCTTAGTGGTATTGTAAAAAAGTGGAAGCAACTAGGAACAACAGCAACTCAGCCACAAAGTGGTAGGCCACCTAAAATGACAGAACATGCTGAAGCGCACAGTGTGCAGAAGTCACCAACTGTATTCAAAAGACCTCCAAACTTTCTGTGGCCTTCAGAATAGCACAACAGTGCTTAGAGAGATCATGGAATGGGTTTCCATGGCCGACCTGCTGCATCCAAGCCTTACATCACCAAGTGCAATGCAAAGCATCAGATGCAATGGTGTAAAGCACACCCCCTCTGGACTCATGAGCAGTTGAGATGTGTTCTCTGGGGTGGTGAATTGCGATTATCTGTATGGCAACCTAATGTACATGTCTGGGTTTGGAGGTTGCTAGGAGAATGATACTTGCTTGACTGCATTGTGCCAAATGTAAAGTTTGGTGGAGGGGGGATTATGGTGTGGGGTTGTTTTTCAGGTTTTGAGCTTGGCCCCTTAGTTCCAGTGAAGGAATCTCTTAAGGCATCAGCATACCAAGACATTTTGGACAATTTCATGCTTCCAACTTTGTGGGAACAGTTTGGGGTGGGCCCCTTCCTGTTCCAATATGACTGCACACCAGCGCACAAAGCAATGTTCATAAAGACATGCATGAGTGAGTTTGAGGTGGAGGAACTTGACTGGCCTGCACAGAGCCCTGACCTCAACCCGACAGAATACCTTTGGGATGAATTAGAGTGGAGACTGAGAGCCAGGCCTTCTCATCTAACATCAGTGCCTGAGCTCACAAATGCGCTTTTGGAAGAATGGTCAAACATTCCCATAAACACACTCCTAACCCTTGTGAATAGCCTTCCCAGAAGAGTTGAAGCTGTTATAACTGCAAAGGGTGGGCCAACTCAATATTGAACCCTACGGACTAAGACTGGGGTGCCATTAAAGTTTGTGTGCATGTAAAGGTAAGCATCCATATACTTTTGGCAATATAGTGTCAAAATGTGATTCTGCACAGAGCGCCCCTCCTGTAGCAGTATAACTGCTATAGGGCAGTTGGCAAGTGGTTAATAGACTCCTGTGCAGAAGAATGGTTGGGTTAGGGCCAGGGTAGGACTGACAACTCATGGGGCCCCCGGGCAATAGGGGATCATGGGGCCCCTGTGTCCTTGCCCAAACTCAAAAAAGCCTATGAAAAAGGCACCAGGGGCATCTCATGGGGCCCCCTATTGACCCTGGGCCCTCGGGCAGTGCCCGAGTTTCCCAATGGTCAGTCCGCCCCTGGTTAGGGCACTTTTGGCCATTAGTTTATTGATTCTCTTAAGAGTGATGCTATGGATATACGAAGAGCACCAACAGCCATACCTGTATGCTTTGAGTAGATCTGTAGCAGGAGAAAAAAGCTCAAGTAGTAAATTATTATAATTTTATGTCTTTGAATTTTTTTTTTATTTTAAGTGCATAATTTTTTAACTTTTGATAATAATATCATTATTTGAAAAAGACCAAGGCTCTCTTTTATCTGCTTTGTTTTATTTTGTAAAATTTATAGTATAAATGTATTTTTGCAAGTCTATCAAGATGCTTTGTGACAAGCTGTTTATTTCTGTCCATATCATTTCTGGTAAAAAAATGACATATTTAGATGATAGTGTCCAAGATGACAATGTGTTATCAAGCTAGTGCACTAGAATCATTTAAATGCATGCCCCATATCAATAATGTAGCTCTATCTATTGTGTATGCCAACCGACATGTAAATACCTCAAGATTCCCTAGTTATTTATTCACATCCTACACACAGAAATCTGACATATTCTATTTGGTTGAGATATGCACACAATTTCTCACAGGTATATTGCATTACAAAAGCATTGAATGTCAAAGGGACTATTTTGCAAGGAGCAAATAACTAATAATTGACTTGCCTGGGACGAGAGAAAACAGACTGGCCTTTTATTCCGTTTGACAAACAAAATTGGAATTGACCAGATGTTGCCAACCTATTGTGTCTATCATATGCATTACTGTCTATGCCATTAATTGACATTTGAAAGAATCATACTTTCTGTGTCAAAATACATATTGGGAAGGAACATTATTTTTCCAATAAATCGATCTTGTCTAAAATTAGGGTAAAGTGCTGATAACAACAAGTCGGATGATATACTGTATGTCATTTTTACAAAGCAAACTTGTAAGTGGAAGCTAAATTTATTTTTTATGCAGGGTGGCAATTATGAAAAGAGAAAACAGTGTTAATCAGTTAAGTATATAAAGAAATATTGAGGCTGATCTGCTAAAGAATTTGAGAATGTTCACATAATACACTTCAATTATCCAATCCAGTTATTATGTTCAGATAAAATAAGAAAACAGAGATTTTCTTTTCACATGATTAAATAATTGAAGTGAATATTTATTATGTGAACATATTCAAATATTTTAGTAACTCCTTATTATGTGCTTTTCCCATTTTGTTTTTTTTTTTTCACAAAATAGTAATACTGAAACATAGTCTGGGTTTAACATGTAACACCAGCTGAAAATGTGAAGTTGAGAGCAGACATATCAAGCCATAAATAAATCCAGGGAGTAATGCAATTTTCTAAAGCTAACCATAGATGGGTCGAAATTCACCAATTTTAGCAGGGATCAACTGAATTTTAATCCATCTATGGGCAGGCTGGTCGTGCAGAAGTTGATCTCTTAATCGACTTCTGTACAACTCATCTCAGATACTATATATTCAACCAGCGCTCATAAACTCATGTGTTTCTCAAATCGATTCAAGGCATGTTCCAATCAAAAAATGCTCCACTCTCTTGAATCTCTGATGGACTCCAATCAACAAGATGATAACTCTCGGAATCTTGTTGATTGGAGTCCATCAGAGATTCAAGAATGTGGAGAATTTTGTGACTGGAAAAAACTTTGAACTGAAACTGATTTAAAAGACACGTGTTTAAGAGCTTTGGTTGAATATATCTATGTGGTTCACCTATCAGGTGGCAAAGTGTTTCCAGCTGCCATGAATATTGACAAAACCATAGCTCTGTTGCGCTGATATTTAATACTTATAATTGTACAACTAGTCTGCTGAAAAATTGTACCTCAATCAGTGCCATTGGCTATAGCCAGTGGTGCTTATGAGTTTATTCTTATGGTAAGGTAGATTCCCTGCTGTTAGAATACAAAAGCTCGCAGCAGGGATTCACTCATACACCCTGAATGGGTGGATGGGGGAATCAGATAATTTTCTTTCATTCAACCCGCTAGTTTAACAAAAGATGAATCATGTATGGCCTACCTAACCACTTCTCTAGATCTCTTGGCAAGATATTCACATTACCTGGATCCAGGAGTCCTTAACACGCCCCCCCCCCCCCTTCTAAAATGTTACCAGATATTCTTTAAAACAGCCTAGAACATTCAGTATTTGAGTAAGCATGCTGACTGGATGTTGTTGTTCTAGGTGGTCAAGTTCTCCTGAACTCAGCGTTCACCTCTTGTTTAATCTGGGGTTATGACTAGTTACAATAACTTCCTGAGGACAATGGGAAAAAACATCATGGCACAATGCAAGAATGCTCCGATATATGTAATATATGTCATCTCATTAATATGGCACATGACAGCATTGGGTAACATGGCTTATCAGTAGCATGTTATATAGTTGCATAATACTGTGTAACTTTGCTTCATGACAATGTGTTGTGACATCTCAGTAACATGGTGTTTGACAATATGCCACCATGGCAATATGTGTGGCAATATAACACTGTGTGTGCTCTGTCACGAATGGTTGCATGGCATTTAATTAACTCAGTATATGGCAACATGGCACTTCAAATATATAATAACATGGCACTCTGCAATTTAATTCAGTATAACAATTTATGACAAGAAATACTATTTGTCATGCAGTCATGTAAACTAAACTGAGAAATGGAGGCATTTCCCACTCTTGATTCTTTGGCTCCTGTAACCCATGCAGGACAGTAGCATCCCAATAACTGTTTATCAGTCTCTAACCTCCACAAGGTCCACTAAGGTGCAATGCTTGGCAGAAAAGAATATTCACACCCCTGTGTATCATGCCTGTTGTGGGACCTACTGAACAAATGAACCATCACCAATGAGTATCCAGATAGAAAATGAAACAAATACGATCTACTAAGCTAAAATCTTCTGATATAAAGAATATCTTGGCAATGACCTCTGAAACAACATCAATGCATTAAAGCTTGTATGGGATTTTAGTGATTGGGTTTACATGTTATCTGTGGTGTGCTATAGGAATTTGGCCCCGTTTTTTGCAATCCATTAATTAATAATCTGGTGGATACCAGATATGCTCATATATAAACACTTATGTTAAGGAAATATCAAAATCAGGATGTGTTCTTTAAGTCTGATTGAACATTTAAAGTAAGCTTGGCTTTGCTGGTTTTGGGAACCTTTAATAAATCACCTTCAGAATGCATCTCAAAACCGATGCACATCGATATTTCTACCTTCTTTTGAACTTGACTATGTAATCTCAGACAAAGGAAGCCAACAAATAGTTGCACCACATGGACAGTTGTCAGTGCATAATTTCTCCTGTTTCAAGAATCATTTTGGAAAGAAGCAGAATTATGTACTGTAGCTAAATATTCAGTAAATGACAAGAAATAAGACTTGTTAAAATGTGGAGACCATCTGACCTTTAAAACTTCCAGTCTGTCTTCTTAACTTTTTTATAGTTATATCTCCTCTGAACTGAAGCCCAAACTTTCAATGACTTGCTGCAGATGAATATATTTTCCAATATTCTCCACTGACAACGCATTAAATACTGAGTCATTCTAAAGAAATAACACTAATTGCATAGAGCATTGCAAAAAGTGTTCAGAAATTCTGTATTGTCATCATGACATCGGCGTTAATTGGCTCACTGGCAAGTATGTTGACAGCCTATACTTTATCATCATAATAAGATGCAAAAGATTAAAATTAAATTACTTAAGAAGTGTATAAGAGCCTACATATTTGGCCTTGAGGACTCCAAATCAACTATGGCTGAACAAGTGAAATAATGATTAGGATATTTTAAGAAATGTCTATGAGTCAGGTGAAAAATGTGACTTTGAGGTCTTTGTAGAAATCTGTTTTTTTTTTAAATGAGCACATGTATTTTGCTTGAAATAGGGCAAAACATTATGGGTAAAAATGAAAGCAGTAAATACAAATACTTGGACTAAGAGTGATACTGAATTGTGTTTTTGATCAGAAAGACTCATACAATGACAATCACTCATCGTGTAAACTAGCTACAAACTATCTGCCAGGTTTTAAATGTTTAATTGTAATATGCAACCCATCGATTGACTAACTGGTAAGTGTAATGAACAGAAGGGGAGCTGACTAAACCTAACAAAATCTTGCTTGTTTACAGGGTATTGTCAGCTGTGTAATGCCAGAGATGTAAGTATTTCCCTTCAATTCAGTGCTGCCAAGGTAGAATGGTGAGCGTGTAAATACTGCAAAATCTCCTCAGTATGTCACACCAGTCAGCTGATGTCCACCTATTGGTGGAAGTGAGTTTTTTAGGTAGACAGAGGTTATGTCTATCATGATCCACAGACGTTTGTTTGTACAATATATTCTCAGATAGAGAATATATTGAACAGATATAAAAATACACATTCAATGGCCGGAAGGGAGCAAATAGTAAAAGTTAATTGTTAGGGCTTACATACATTTCAGGTCAGGCAGATCATGGCAAAATCATTGTTTATGTGGAAAAAAAGTATAGCTAATTTAATACATGAACTAGACTCAATTCAATATAATTTTTTTTTTGGTGCAGGTATCCTTTAACCACTTGCCTACCGAGCACTTATACCACCTTCCTTACCAGGCCAATTTTCAGCTTTCAGCTCTGTCACACTTTGAATGACAATTGTGCAGTCATGCAACATTGTACCTATATGAAATTTTTATAATTTTTTTCTCACAAATAGAGCTTTCTTTTTGTGGTATTTACTTGCCGCTGGGGGGTTTTACTTTTTGTGCTATAAACAAAAAAAGAGCAAACAATTTGAAAAAAAAAATTTCTTTGTTTCTATTATACAATTTTGCAAACAGGTAATTTTTCTCCTTCACTGATGTGTGTTGATGAGGCTACACTGATAGGCAACACTGATGGGCACTGATAGGCAGCACTGAAGGGCACTGATAGGCAGCACTGATAGCTAGCACTAATGAGGTGGCACGGATAGTCAGCACTGATAGGCGGCACTGACTGGCGGCACTGCTGGGCACTGACTGGTGGCACTGCTGTGCATTGACTGGCGCAACTTCTGGGCACTGACTGGTGCAACTGCTGGGCACTGACTGGCAGCACTGCTGGGCTGCACTGATGGGCACAGGTGGGTGGCACTGGTGGGCACTGGGCACGGTTGGGTGGCACTGCTGGGCACATGTGGGTGGCACAGGTGGGTGGCACTGCTGGGAACAGGTGGGTGGCACTGCTGGGCACAGGTGGGTGGCACTGCTGGGCAGAACTGGTGGGTGGCACTGCTGGGCACCATTAATCAGGGCACTGATCATCAGGCAATTGCATTTCCCTGTGATCAGCATGTCATTGGACATGGCTGATCACATGGTAAAAGGCCGCTGTGATTGGCCTTTTACCACATCACGTGATCATCTGTGTCCATAGGAGATCTGTGTCCAATCACGGAGATCGCCGGGTGCGCGCCCCCAGGGGCACGCAGGGCAGCGCGTTCTGGGAGGATGCCATATGATGCCCTCCCAGAACTGGCCGGCCGCAGTGCAGCCGTCTTTTGGCTATCTGCAGTCAGCAACTAGTTAATTCACTTGAACCCAAATTAGTGTAGTCTTTTTAACCATTTGTGGACTGCCACACCTACATCTAAAACAGTAGGGTGGCCGCTCTGTGCTGGATCACGTGCCTAGTGTATGATTCTCTCTTGGCTGGGGGACATGAGCTCGCACCCACTGCCCCAGATGTGCTGTGATGCACAAGCCAATGATTGATGGCTGGGACCTTTTGATCAGCTCAGCACATCATAGAACAGTGCCTAGTGTTGATAAACAACATTGAGCACTGTACACTGAGAAACAATCTTGCTGCTTTTCTGCTGCAGGAAAAAAAACAAGATTATTTAGTAAAAGCAGCACACAGTAAACACATTACACATTGTTAGGCACACAGATAATCCCATGATTGCCTCTAGGTGTTAACCCACTCACAGCCAGTGTCATTAGTACAGTGTATAGTATTAACACTGATCACTGTATTAATGTCACTATTGATGTCATTGTCAGTTAGTCAGTTAGTGTGCCTCCCAGCCAGCTTCATCTAGTGTCAGATTCCCCACTACACCATAACAGTAGCACTATAAATCCCTGAACGCCTCCATTACTATTAACTAAAAAAATTCTAGTATACAGTATATACACTAGTTTGTAGACTCTATAAATTTTATGCAAACAAAATAATATACACTTATTGGGATTTTTTTTACCAAAGACATGTAGCAAAAAACATTTTAATCTAAATTTATGAAGAAATTAGATTTTTGCCATTTTTTTTATTGGATAATGTAACAAATATTGTTTTGGGGTTTTTTTTAATTGTTGGTCTTTTTTGTTTATATAATAAAACATAATAAACCCAGTAGTGATCAAATACCACCAAAAGAATGATTTATTTGTGTGAAAAAAATAATATACATTTCATTTGGGTACAGCATTGCATGACAGCACAATTGTCAGTTAAAATAGTGCAGTGTCAAATAGTAATAAATGGCCTGGTCATGAAGGGGGTAAGTGGTAAAAGGACAGCAGAGGGCAGGCAAAATAGGTTAGTGGAAGATAGAGTTTTGGTTTCTTTAAAAAAAAAGATGATCCAGCCCTGGAACCTGCAAGTAATATAATGCTTGCAATGGCCATTAGTCAGTCAGCCATGGGCTGACCAGTGAGAATCTCTTCTTCCTTTTGGGATACCTTTCCAGGAAGAAGATGGCTCACAAAAGATCCTCATTGGTCAGCATGTTCACATTAACCAATGACTGCTCACCATTGCAAGTATTATGATGCTTACAGGCTCCAGAGATCTATGATATATAGATCATTTTGTTCTAACAGTAAACTTAGCCTATAACTTTGACTGTATCTTATACTAATATATTTCATATTTTAGATTAAAAAAGCATTTTGTTGTTGCTCTTTTAATTAATTGCAAAATTGTTTTGTGGAAATATTACTTGATTACCCAGTGCTATTTGATTTAAGATATACATAACTAAAGAAAATGCACCCAGAAATGATTTTGTTTTTTTCAGTCAAACCCTGAACACAATACATGTGCAACTGGTACAAGAACTGTGTACTTGAAATAAGTATTTGATTTTACTTTCAAACATGCATTTTTGCCTGTGGGATTAATTCAGTATGCTGTGAAAATCTGCAGAGATTTCTCTCAAGAGAAGGAATACATGTTCAGCATATATATTAATCTGAGGAGCCAATTGCACATAATAGATTTTTTACTGCTCAGCACCATTATGTTAGGTTGCAGTTCCCACAATCCTCTTCACTCCAAATGGAGTGTTTATGTCAAAGCAGCGTCACACTGAAGCTATTTCCATGGGATTCATTCATGGCAGAAATTATAGAACTTTTCAAAATCTGCACCATCAACAATTCACCCAAACCCTTGCTGTATTGCCAAGCTCAAACCTACCAAATGCCAGTATTTTTTGGCAATGTTATTCTTTATGATACAAGTATAATAATGAATTCATACTTTTAAAGAAAACAAAAATTGCACTTTCAATAAGTAACAAAAAGTCAGTTGTGTAGTAACCTTAAAGTGGCGCTTTAGCCCAGAATTAAGAGATCTTCAGTTCAGAGCTGCTGACCCACCTCAGAAAAGTTTCCATGCTGGTCTACTGGGGTATTCAGATAGGAGGTTCTTGAGAAAAAGTTTTCTTACATCCCCAAAATGTTGTTTTTTTTTCCTCCTCCTCTCTCTCTTTTCACCAGTGTCTGGCTCTGGGTACTGAATCCCTGTATGTATTTCTGAACATCAGCTCTTAAGCATTTTAAAAGTAGCTCTCTGTATCTATATTCATGCATGTTTTTTTGCTGTGATTTAACAGTGGATTAAATATCTTTGCTGTGTTATGCTTGATGTTTGATGACATATCTGTACCTGTTGTATAATTGTATACATATGCCTAATACAAACTTATTGTTAAAGCAGTTTGGCTATGCTTACTCTGTATATTAAAAACTATTGTACTAACAGATTGGTATACTGTGGAGAGTTTCAAGCACCCTAAATATTAATATATTGTTGGTTGCTGAATTGTTTAGTTAATAGTGGTGTGCAGACATGTATTGCTATCTACTGCGGCATTTCCATCAAGTGATGCATTTTGAGGCCTTATCCACAACATTGTACTATACTTTATTTTTCTTGTGACTTTTTTCAAAAGTCTGGCATCTTTATTTTTTCTAAATTTAACCCTTTAGTGAATGTCTAGGGGTACAAGTACCCTTTACTCATTCACAAGTGGAGCAGCATCAGGGTGCACCCTTATTTAAAAGGGGGACCCTGATGCTAATGTGCCCCCCTGCCTGCAGACCCTCACAACCAATGGACCAGGGTTTTTGGGAAGAGGCCCTTGTCCCCATTGGCAGGGGGATACCATTCCAAGGCCAAGGGCATGTGGCCTGCTAAGCTACAGTGAGGGGGGGTTCTTGATCATCCCCCCCTTTTCTGCCCTGCTGGGCCTGTGCTCAGATCAAGGGTCTGGCAGGAATTGAGGAGGGACTCCATGCTTTTTCCCAATGTTTGGGAGGTGGGGTTCCCCTTAAAACTCCTACAAGGCCTAAAAGGGCCTGGTATGGCTCTTAGGGGAAACCTCAGGCACGCTCCCCCATTTTTGGGAGGTGGAGTTCCTCTTAAAGTATTACCAGTCCTAAAGAGCCTGGTAAGGCTTATAGTGGGAACCCCATGCACTTTTTTAGAATTTTTTACTCTGAGGTCCCTCCTAACCTTCCTACCAGACCTAAAGGGTCCGGTATGGATTAGGGGACCCCACACTGTTTTATATATATATATATATATATATATATATATATTTAATTTTTAATAAAAAATGGCAGTCCTGCTGCAGTGGGGTCTATACATTGTACAGGTGTGCAACTTTGCAGGTAGTTTAAGAGGACCCCCCCGGGCATGATATTTAAAGGAATTTTAAATTTTTTTACTTTAAGAAATGAAAAATTACTAACCCCTCAGGGCAGTATCCTGAGTCTGTCTCCCTCTTTAATGGCCAATAACTTGCATATAACCTTCCAAATCAAATTTACAAGGTCGAGTCCCATAGACTTGCATTGAGTTCAAAGTTCGCGGACAAACATTCATTAGGTTCGAACGTTCGACCGCAAGCCATAAACAGGGTTGTTCAGCCCATTACTACTCTCTCTCTCTCTTTCTCTCTCTCTCTCTCTCTCTCTCTCTCTCTCAAGAATCTATAATTACTAAACCCTACATAATAATAACAATAATTTAAAAACACACAGACCAACATATTTCTTCACTAGTCCTGTAATATTTTCATTTTTATTTCTACTGCCTAAAAAAAATCAGTTTATAGCCTCAAATTAAAATTACATTGTACTGCCAGCCAATCACAAGTTTTGTCATAATACTTGGCATGCCTAAAAATGACCATGTGTTATATGACAGGAGTAGGATTTTTCTGAATGTAGCCAATTGTAAACTGGATAATTCAAGCAATGGAACATATTTCCCATTAGCATGAATAATAGTGTGCACAGCTATATCAGAGCTATGCTTTGTTACTGCTTTATTTTTTTTTTACCCATTTAAAGAAACTCTTTTGTATATTTAAAACCAATGATTTAAATGAATACCATAATGTAAAACTCAACTTTTTTGTAGATTAATTGATCTAAAATCACTTCTAAAAGTGATGTTATTTTATTGTGATAATCCATTTCAGTACAATAAGTGATAGTATTGTTGCAGCTCTGATTTCATTGTAATCTGTTGGTATCAAAATGTATTCATGTTTATGGACATAGGTAATCTGTCTCAAAGCAACAATTATACTAATTTTAGAGCAGTGATTCAGTAAATACGTTTAACTTCCCTGCCATAAAGCTAGTATGTTTTCACATTAACGTTATCCAGCATAATGTTCAAATGTTTTTCCTTTGAGAGCCACCATATTTTAAGAGCCATTGAATGACACTTTGTGCAGTTGGTGGATCTAAATTCCAGCTGTTACTGACAACTCCAACCCCCTCTGATGATCAGGAACCAGTCAGAGAGATTCCTGTTCATGTGCTCACTGTTTCAGCTATGGCAAAATAAACCTTCAGCCCACAGGCACTGCAAATTCCACTGCAGCCTGCAGGTGAAAGTGTTCATCTGTTAAACACAGTAATTGTCAGACACGAGTGTTAAAAAATAAGGTGTAAATTGTTTGAAAGGAGCAAGGTGATTAGAGGGGAGAGAAAGTGAAAAAGAGATGAGCTAATTATGTTTCTTTTCTGTCCAGATACAAATTGAAATGTGTTCATAATGACCCTGTGGACCATGATGGACTCAAAGGTATTGAGTTAAATGATGCTGGTTATTAGATTGAAGAAAATGCTTATTCTGAGGGAAATATCTGGATTGAAGGTGTATATTGCAGCATAGGGTTTTCTTTATTATTCATCTTTTAGAAAAGTGGGTGATGTGTGGCAAAAGCTTCTAATGTTGGGTATAAAATTCCAGGACAGTAGAAGCACCCCCCCCCCAAAATGACCCATTTTTGGAAAGTAAACACTCCAAGGTATTTGTTAAGGGGCATGGTGAGTATTTTACAGATGACATTTGTTGCCACAAGTTTTTTTGAGAATACATTTTTCTTTTCTTTTTTTCTTTTTCAAAACTTTGTAACAAAAAATTATATATGAAATATATATATATGAAATTATATATGAAAAATATCCACCATGCCACTTATCAAATTCCTTGGGATGTCTACAAAAAAGGATCATAGGGGGGGGAGGTTGTACTATCCTGGTATTTCATGGCCTCCGAAACTGTGATACGCAGTGAGAAAGTGACATGACTAAATATGCTCTTTGAAAGCCTGGATTTTGGGGGCCTGTATGTGGCTAGGCTGCCAAACAGTATTTCACATATGGTATCCCAATGCTCAGGAGAAGTAGTAAAATGTTTTTGTGGTGTTATTGCACATATACCTATGGCATGTGTGAGCAATATATCATTTAAGTGACAACTTTGTTTTTAAAAAAAATTGTTTTGTCATTTTCCAAAACTTTCTGGAAAAAATAAAATCTTCCATGAACTCAACATGTATCTCAGCAAATGTCTTGGGGTGTCTACTTTCTACAAAGGGGTCATTTGGGGTGTGTTTATACAGCCCTGCCGTTTTAGCACCTCAAGACATGTGATAGGCAGTCAGAAAGTAAGAGTTGCGTAAATTCCAGTACATACAGTATACCATAGTTTGACTTCTCAATTATCAGTTGAAATAGAGCACTTCAGAATAGCAAACAAATGGCCTGGTCAGAAAGGGGGGTACATCTTCTGGAGGACAAGTAGTTAACAGTCTTTTTTTATTCTTAGTTTTGCCTGGAGTTATGATTTAGTTTTAATGCTCTTAATGATGTACACAAAGAAGTATAAATATTGTTTAGAATGTATTTTATGGTTTGATTTTGTGACATAAGACTTGTTAAGGCATATTTTCTCACTTCTCTTTTTTTATATATGAGTAGAAATATTTTAGTTGGCTAGTTGCTTTTTGCCATAAAACATTTTTTTAACATATAACCTTTTTGTGGCATTAGCAACATGAGAATCAATTGTTTTAAATGAAATATATTGATCTAATACATATTTACCACACAGTTTCTATGCTTGTGGTGCTCAGGAACTATTCAGAAATCGTCTTGTTGCAGGACCCCTGCTCTGTAAGATATAAAGAAAGCTTTATGTAAACAAATATAGCTACATGTGTGCTAAGATATTTCCTACAGCTGTACAGTAAATCAGGATCATGCCTCCTTGTAAATGCTATTGTGATTGGTAATATAGCAATAAAAGAGGGGATAACATTATGCTGCAAAAGCATCAGATGAAGACTTCAACTGCATTCCCAGTGACTCTGCTAGGATCTGTCTGAAATCTTGCTGCAGTGGATAACACAGACTTTAGATTTAAGTAGACAGAGTGATCTTTCTCACTTCAACATTTCTGCACTGTTTGTTGGATAGCATTTGCACATCAATGACTGCTTTGACTTGTATGTCAAAATGCCTGTCCAACTGGACAGTGAGAGACAAGGTTTCCCATCCCCCCTCCCCAAGTTTATGGTATATTTTGCTCCTGGCAAGCTTTATTTCACCACAGCCCACCCAGACAGAATGACACGCATTCACAGAGTTTAACGTCAAGACATATGTGTTCCTACTTAAATATATGGGCATTTATGCTGTTGTATTGGCAGCCATAATTTCTGGTGACTTTTCAATTCACTGGGAGATGGTAATGGCCTATCTAGATTGAAGTTGTTTTACTACAAGCAAGAGCACTTTTATGGTAGTGGATGGACATTATTTAAACACATTTTTTATTTAATTCATTTTGGTTTGCACCATTTGTTCTCACAGACATTTTTTTGATATTTGGTACTATATACCGTATTTTTCGCTCCATAAGACGCACCTGACCATAAGACGCACCTAGGTTTTAGAGGCGAAAAACAGGGGAAAAAAAATTCTGAACCAATGGACTGCAGACATAGTACAGGAGATGACCAGAGACTGCGGACATAGTACAGGAGATGACCAGAGACTGCGGACACAGTACAGGAGATGACCAGAGACTGCGGACACAGTACAGGAGATGACCAGAGACTGTAGACATAGTACAGGAGATGACCAGAGACTGCGGACATAGTACAGGAGATGACCAGAGACTGAGGACACAGTACAGGGGATGACCAGAGACTGCAGACACAGTACAGGGGATGACCAGAGACTGAGGACACTGTACAGGGGATGACCAGAGACTGCAGACATAGTACAGGGGATGATCAGAGACTGCGGATATAGTACAGGAGATGACCAGAGACTGCGGACATACTACAGGAGATGACCAGAGACTGCGGACATAGTACAGGAGATGACCAGAGACTGCGGACAGTACAGGAGATGACCAGAGACTGCGGACACAGTACAGGAGATGACCAGAGACTGCAGACATAGTACAGGAGATGACCAGAGACTGCAGACACAGTACAGGAGATGACCAGAGACTGCGGACACAGTACAGGAGATGACCAGAGACTGCGGACACAGTGCAGGGGATGACCAGAGACTGCGGACATAGTACAGGAGATGACCAGAGACTGAGGACATAGTACAGGAGATGACCAGAGACTGAGGACACAGTACAGGGGAAGTGACGAAACGCGTTAGGGGAGTGACGTCATCACGCACGCACGCTAACCGGAAGTGTCGCCGCGGCCATTTTGTCGGTTGGAAACAATCGTTTTTTCAACCAGAGATTGAAATGTGCAGTACAGAGAGCTGGATAAAGTGATTTTTACATGTAAGTGTGGAATAAATTTATATCTTTTTATGAAATCTGCCTGATTGAGCCTTCTCTTTGTCCATATGAGGAATACCCCGGGATAAGAGTGATGGAGGATTGGCTTTCCTATCTAACAGTATATGCCTGAATATACCATAAGAGGGTAATGGTATTTAGCATCTACTTTGGCTGGAGTATATAGGATATTGGTACCTAGTATCACTATTCACCTGAGATTGGAGTGATCACGAGTTCTCACGTTTATTTTGATTTATTGATTTTTCACTATTTTTTGGTGTGATTTGAGTTTTGCACAGTGTGAAGCATATATATATGTTTGAGGATATTACACTATGATATATTTTTCTTTTTACTTTTGAGGATAACAAGGCATTTTTGGAGTATCGTCTTGCTTCACTGAACACATAAAGAACATTTTTGTTTTTCTTGGGATTTTTGGACATTTATTTATTTATATTACATACCTTTTTGGCGATTTGGACACTTATTATTATTATTATTAATTTTTTGGTGATTTGGACACTTTTATATACATTTTATTTTATTATATTTTTGTAATTTTGATTGGTATATTTGATGATTTTGAATATATATTAGAGGGAGATTTATTATTATTTTAATTCAGATTTGATTATCACCTTTTGGATTATGTGGGTTTATTGAAATTTTGAGATAGATTGGGATTATTGGTAAGTTTATCACAAAAAGTACATTTATTAGTACAGGGGATGACCAGAGACCGCAGACACAGTACAGGGGATGACCAGAGACTGAGGACACAGTACAGGGGATGACCAGAGACTGCGGACATAGTACAGGGAAAATACCAGGGACACAGTACAGATGACCAGAGACTGCAGACAGTGCAGGGCATAACCAGACTGCAGACAGTACAGGGGATGACCAGAGACTGCAGACAGGAAAGGAGATGACCAGAGACTGCTGACCTTTGGGGAGGGAGGGGGAGTGGGTACCTGAATTTGACAGGTACCCGCTCCCACTTCCGCGGCGCTGTCCTTCTCTTTTCTTCCCGCGCCGGCTTCTGTGACAGCCGGGTGCCCACTGCGCATGTGCGAGAAGCGCTGTGCTTTGTGAATGGCCCGGCGCCTTCTGGGACCTGTCATGTGTCCCAGAAGACACCGGACCATTCACAAAGCGAAGCGCATGCGCAGTGGGCACCCGGCTGTCACAGAAGCCAGTGCGGGAAGACTGTGCAGCACTGGAGCGAGGAACAGGTAAGGCCCTGTAAGAGAGAACAGCTGAGCGGCCGGCCCGGTATTCTGACATGGTGGCGGCAGAAATACCGGACCGGCCGCTTTATATTCGCTCCATAAGACGCACTGACATTTTCCCCCCCTTTTTGGGGGGAAAAAAGTGCGTCTTATGGAGCGAAAAATACAGTAGTTTTTTGATATGTTTTAATCATTTTATTATATGTTTAGAGCTGCACTTCACATTTTCAGTTATTATGTAGGTTTTTATACTACCTATTTGTGTCAGCTACTTTGTGTTACCAGTCAGCATGGATATTGTTTATTTTATTTTATCTTATTCATACCAAGACATTTCATGCTCCCAACTTTGTGGGAACATTTTGGGGATGCCCACTTCCCGTTCCAACATGACTGTGCAGCAGTGCACAAAGCAAGGTCCATATAGACATGGACGAGCGAGTCTGGGGTGGAGGAACTTGACTGGCCTGCACAAAGGTCTGACCCCAACTCAATAGAACACCTTTGGGATGAATTAGAGCAGAGACTGCGTGCCAGGCCTTCTAGTCCAACATCAGTGCCTGACCTCACTAATGAGCTTCTGGAAGAATTGTCAGACATTCCCATAGACACACTCCTAAACCTTGTAGACAGCCTTTCCAGAAGAGTCGAAGCTGTTATAGCTGCAAAGGGTTGGCCAACTCAATATTGAACCCTACGGACTAAGACTGGGATGCCATTAAAGTTCATATACGTGTAAAGGCAGGTGTCCCAATATTTTTGGCATTATAGTGTATGCGTAAAATGACAGAAAGTGCACAACAGTGCACAGAAGTTGCCAACTGTCTGCAGAGTCAATAGCTAAAGACCTACAAACTTCATGTGGCCTTCAGATTAGGACAACAGTGCGTAGAGAGCTTCATGGAATGGGTTCCCATGACCGAGCAGCTGCATCCAAGTCTTACATCACCAATTGCAATGCAAAGCATCAGATCCAGTGGTGTAAAGCATGCCACCACTGGACTGTAAAGCAGTGGAGATGTGTTCCCTGGAGTGATGAATCATGTTTCTCTGTCTGGCAATCCGATGGATATTTCTGGGTTTGGTGGTTGCTAGGAGAATGGTATTTGCCTGACTGCATTGTGCCAAGTGTAAAATTTGGTGGAGGGGGGGATTATGGTGTTGGGTTGTTTTTCATGGGCTGGGCTTTGCTCCTTAGTTCCAGTGAAAGGAACTCTTAAGGCGTCAGCATAGCACAACATTTTAGGCAATTTCATGCTCCCAACTTTGTGGGAACAGTTTGGAGATGTCCCCTTTCTGTTCCAACATGACTGCACACCAGTTCACAAAGCGAAGTCCATAAAGACCTCAAATCGATATAACAACTTTGGGATGAATTAGAGCGGAGACTGCGAGCCAGGCCTTCTCCTCCAACATCAGTACCTGACCTCACAAATGCGCTTCTGGGGGAATGGTCAAACATTATTATTATTATTATTATTATTACTACGAGTTTATATAGCGCCAAAGGGTTTGCTCAGCGCTGTACAATAGGGGGGACAATACATGGCACAGTACAACAACAACAAACAATGTACGAGGGCCCTACTCTTACGAGCTTACAATCTAGGAGGGAGGGGGTAAAAGGTACAGTAGGAAGTGGCTGAGGGGGATGAAGTGGTGGGAGGAATGAGGGAGGATGGCCGTTAGGTGAGGGTGGGGTAGGCTTCCCTGAAGAGATGGGTTTTGAGGGAGCGCCTGAATGTGAATAGGGAAGGCGACAGTCTGATGGATTGGGGCAGTGAGTTCCAGAGGATGGGGGAGGACCTGGAGAAGTCCTGCAGTCGTGCATGGGAGGAGGAGACCAGGGAGCAGGATAGAAGGAGGTCCTGTGAGGAGCGGAGGGTACGGGTAGGGTGGTACTTGGTGATAAGGTTGGTGAGGTAGTCAGGGGCAGTGTTGTGAACGGCTTTGTAGGTCAGGGTTAGGAGTTTAAATTTGATGCGTTGGGCAATCGGGAGCCAGTGGAGGGAGAGGCAGAGGGGGGTGGCAGAGGTGGAGCGGGTGGTGAGGTGGATGAGTCTGGCAGCTGAGTTCAGGATGGTCTGGAGCGAGGAGAGCCTGCACTTGGGTAGGCCAGTGAGGAGAGAGTTGCAGTAGTCAAGGCGTGAGATGATGAGGGAGTGTACTAGAAGTTTGGTGGTGTCTGGGGTGAGGAAGGAGCGTATCTTGGCAATGTTGCGAAGATGGAGCCTGCATGTGTTTGTGAGTGATTTGACATGCGGTTGGAGGGAGAGGTTCGCGTCAAGAATGACGCCAAGGACTTTGGCTTGCGGGGCGGAAGTGATAGTGGAGTTGTTGGTGATGATGGATAGGATGGGGGGGGGTGTTGGCAGGGGGAAAGACGAGAAGCTCGGTTTTGGAGAGGTTGAGCTTGAGGAAGTGTAGCGACATCCAGTCTGAGATGTCATTTAGGAGGTGAGTGATGCGGGCGGAGATAGTGGGGGTGAGGTGAGGGGTGGAGAGGTAGATTTGGGTGTCGTCAGCATAGAGGTGATAGTTGAAGCCGTGAGATTGTATGAGTTTGCCCAGGGAGGAGGTGTAGATGGAGAAGAGAAGGGGTCCAAGGACAGAGCCTTGGGGGACCCCAACAGAGAGGGGGAGGGAGGGGGAGGTGGCACCATTGTAGGTGACACTGAAGGAGCGTCGGGATAGGTAGGATGAGAACCGAGAGAGAGCAGTATCTCCGATGCCAAGGGAGAGTAGTTTATTAAGGAGGAGGGGGTGGTCAACTGTGTCGAAGGCCGCAGAGAGGTCCAGGAGAAGGAGGACAGAGTAGTCGCCCTTGGCTTTGGCGTTGAGTAGGTCGTTAGTGATTTTGAGGAGGGCAGTTTCAGTGGAGTGTAGGGGACGGAAGCCGGACTGTAGAGGGTCAAGGAGGTTATTGTCTGTAAGGTGGGAGCTTAGGCGATCGTAGACTAAGCGTTCAAGGAGCTTGGAGGTGAGTGGCAGCAGGGAGATGGGTCTGAGGTTGTTGGGGTCCGCGGGATCCAGGGAGGGCTTTTTGAGGATGGGGGTGATATGCGCGTGCTTTAGGGGGGAGGGGAATACGCCAGTAGAGAGGGAGAGATTGAAGATGTGGGTGAGGGAGCGGATGAGGGAAGAGGGGGGTGACCGGAGGAGTTGAGAGGGGATAGGGTCCAGGGGGCAGGTAGTGAGGCGGGCTTTTGAGAGGACTTTGGCGACTTCCTCAGTAGTGACAGGGCTGAGGGAGTGCAGTGCGAGGGGGGTTATGGTGGGCGGGGCATTGGGAGAGGAGGGGGGCAGTGCGGTTGTGAGGGCAGAGGAGGGGGGAGATGAAGGGGTGACGGGGGCGAGGAGGCTAGGTGGGGAGGTAGATTGCAAGTTGACGATGTCCTTACGGATAGCGTCAATCTTGTTGTGGAAATGGGTGGCAATCTCGTGGGCGGTGAGAGAGGTACTGAGTGGAGGAGGGGGGGGGGAGAGCAGGGAGTTGAAGGTGGAGAAGAGTCGGCGGGGGCAGGAGGAGAGGGTGTTTATTAGGTTAACAAAGTAGGCCTGCTTGGCGGCGTGGAGGGAGGAGGTGTAGATAAGAAATGCAGATTTGTAGAGGGAGAAAGTATGAGGGGACCTGGTTTTGCGCCACAGTCTCTCCAGTGCGCGACTGCGACGTTTGAGGCGTTTAGTGCTGTCGGTCTGCCACGGTTGAAGCGGTCTGGGTTTGATGATGCGTGTGGTTAGGGGTGCCAGAGAGTCTAGGGCAGCTGACAGTGAGTCATTGTACAAGGTGGTGGCTATGTCAGGACATGACAGTGGGAGGATGCTGTCGTGTAGGCGGTCGGCGGCAGAGTGGAGGGGGGCCGGGTTCAGGTTGCGGAGGTTGCGGCTGGTGATGGTTTGGCGTTTTTGAGGGGGGGAGTTGGGGGAGGGGAGATGGAGAAGGTGATGAGGTGGTGGTCGGAGAGAGGGAAGGGGGTGTGCGAGAACTGGTTGAGGGTACAGAGGTGGGAAAAGACAAGGTCCAGGGTGTTCCCTCCGAGGTGGGTGGAGGATTGAGTGTGCTGTGTGAGCGCGAAAGAGGAGGTTAGGTGGAGGAATTGGGAAGTAGCCGGGGTGTTGTCGTTGATGGGGATGTTGAAGTCCCCGAGGATGATGGTCGGTAGCTCAGAGGAGAGGAAGAAGGGGAGCCAGGCGGCGAAGTCATCCAGGAAGTGGGCTATGGATCCGGGAGGCCTGTAGATCACTGCGATCCTTAGGGGGGTGGGTGAGAAGAGTCGGATGCAGTGCGCCTCAAAGGAGGGGAAGGAAAGAGAGGGTGGGTTAGGGAGGACCTGGAAGGTGCTAAGCGGTGACAGGAGCAAGCCGACACCACCACCTCTGCGATCGCTCAGTCTTGGTGAATGGGTCCAGATGAGACCTCCATGGGTGAGTGCCGCAGGGGAAGTGGAGTCAGTGGCCTGTACCCAGGTTTCGGTGATGGCTAGGAGGTTGAGGGAGCGGGAGATGAAGAGGTCATGGATGGCGGTAAGCTTATTGCAAACCGAACGGGCATTCAGGAGTGCAACCGAGAGAGGGGGGATAGATATGGGGAGGAGGGGTACATGTATGAGGTTGAGGGGGTCGCGTCGGCTGGCGTGAGCAGGGGGGGCTCTAGGGGGGGTGTGAGGTGGTGAGGGGCCAGGGTTTGGGGAGATGTCCCCAGCTGAAATGAGAAGGAGGAGGGTGAGGAAGGTGGCGTGGGAGCGGGAGGTGTAGGAGCGCTTGGGTCTGAAAGTGGTGGCAAGTGGGTCAGCGGGGAAGTGGAGTAGCAGGAGGAGGTGGTGGGTACCATAGTGGGGAGAGGGGAGAAGTGAGGGGGCGATATAGAGCTGCTTAGCGGGGGTGGGTGGGTAGAGGAAGGCTGTTTTAGGGATGGAGGAGAGGAGGACAAGGAGGAGGAGCGCGGGCGGCATGTTGGGGTGAGCGGGGTGCAGGAAGGGTCGGGGTGGGTGAGGGGGTGCTGGTCAGGGATGGCGAAGCAGTGTCCGAAACGCAGTGGGAGGTGGCTGGCAGTCCCAGGTGGGGTGGAGGGCAGGTGATCCCTGGTGGGATGGTGGCCGTGCTATCCCTGGTGTGTTAGTAGCGATCGCTGGAGGGATAGTGGTTAGGGGTCCCTGGTGGTTAGGGTTTCCGGTGGGTGGTGGGATCGTGGTTGGGCTCCCTGATGGGTAGTGGGTGCCCCTGGTGGAGTACCTGATGTCCTGGAGCGTCGGGGTGGAGGTGGATCCCTCCTATGTTAGGAGGACCGTTGGTGGTGGTGGTAGCTTCCCCGGAGGAGCGGAGGCGTCCCGCTGCGATTCCAGCCACGGCCGGCAGGAAACACCGCGGCTTCGGGTGCCGTGGTAGGCCTCAAGCCGCTTCGGACCGCCGGAGCTCCGCTGGAGGGATGGAGTGTCTGTGTCCCCTTCAGGGTGTTGGTGGGGACATCGGCAGCAGGCTCAGGGGCCCGGATGGCAGCGGATCGGGCGCGGGGGCGCCGGAGCTGACGAGCACGTGGCTGCTCCGGGCGAGCTGGTACCCGGTGGTCGGGATGGGCCCAGGGCCAGTGAGGGGGCCCTGGGGAGGCTGGCTGATCGGCGGGGACCGGGGAACAGAGCAGCGGCAGCCTTAGCTGATGCCCGGCGATCCGGGTCGGCCGCGCCAGAAATCGAGGCCGCGGCTTCGGGTGCCGGGTAGGCCGCAAGTCCCGGAGGTCCGGGGAAAAGGTCCAGTGGCCTTACCTGGCTGATAAGCAGGGACCGAAGGATCGTGGGGCCGCCGTTAGGGTCCGCTGCTGCCCAGATGGCAGCGGATTGGGGCCAGGGGAGCAGGAGCTCGCCGATGCACGTCCTTCTAATATATTAAATCTGTCTAAAACATTCCCATAGACACACTCCTAAACCTTGTGGACAGCCTTCCCAGAAGAGTTGAAGCTGTTTTAGCTGCAAAGGATGGGCTAACTCAATATTGAACCCTATGGACTAAGACAGGGATGCCATTAAAGTTCATGTACGTGTAAAGCCAGGTGTCCCAATACTTTTGGCAATATAGTGTATGCCAAGTAAACCTGCTATGAGAGAAATACAGGGCTTCCATTGCTGAACTCTTTCTACTTGAGGTGATTTTAGCCACATTAGTGCACTTGCAACAAGAACAATTTAGTACTGTACTTGTCTTTTATTTGCACTAACATCCACATTTTCAGGACAAGCATTTGGTGTATCCCCCTTTTTCAAAGTCCAGGCAGTGCTAATACACACATTTTAGCAGAATATTACAGTGTTATTAAACAGTAAAATCAGTCTGTATATGCAGTATAGCATGCATCATATACCCACTGTGGAACCTAAGGGGTTAATCCTCTGCATTGTGGAAAAAGGCTGTTTGATCCTGAATTCTCTGATCCTCCCCTTCTTCTAGTAACCCCTCTTATCTCCTGATAAGACATTGTGTAGAGACACTCTGCACATGCTCAGTTTGGTATGTATTGCTAGAGAGGTTTTTTTTCTTCTTGGAAGAGTGGATGTGATCAGCTCAGGGCCAATCAGCACTATCCAGGGCTGTCTAGAGAAAAAAAAAAACACCTCCTACAAGCTTTAACATATATTCTGATGAACACTGGTAGAAGTCACAAGACTGCTCTAACGTGAGAAAGCTATATAGCGGTTTATATTTACTAACATAACTGCATTTCCATGTTGTGTGTACTGTGGAAGGCCAGATATAGTGAATGAGGGGAAAAAAACAAACATACACAGCAATGGTAATTAAACTTGGATAGTTAGTGAGATAATAAAAGGAGAGGTCTATAGACTTTGGGATGTAACAGTCACAGAGGTGAGGGTGATCAAAAAACCGCTGGATAGTGAATTGGAAAACTGAAGTTCACATTTAGTCCATTATCTTTTGTGTCAAATAGAATTATCATTCTTAGTTAAAAGTTTTCTTTTCCTGAGTAGTTTTGAAGTTTCTTTTTAAAAATGAAAACATTTATGTCTTCCATACTGTGGTTTAGTTGTGGAAAAATGATGTGCTACAGGTGTGCAGAAATCACCTTCATTATATTCTGTATCTTTGTCAACTCATCCTTTTTTGTAATTTCTGTCCTGTTTCACAACATAAGGTCCTTTGTTGCATTTTTTTGCATTGGATAAGGTACACAACATTACTGAAAGTACAGTTGTATGATCCTGCGATAGTGAAGGTCCATTTGTGTGTGTGACATTTTTTAATTGATAGACATGGCCAGAATTAGAATGGATAAGAAATATAATCAAAGATTTATAACCTATCTTAACAGAGGATGAAACACTGAAAGAAATATTTCAACAACCTTAATGCTGGCTTTCAGGCAAACCACCTAAGCTCACACATAATCTAATCAGCAGGAAACTTTATTCTAATTATCAAGTCACAAATAAAGGAACCAAGCTTTGCAATAAAAACATTGTAAACTGTGCAGCCAAATCAATATATTCAAGAGTGTCACAAACATAAAAGGGACTTTGAATATCAGAGGATCATACAACTGTACCTCCATTAATGTTGTGTACGCATATTTTATCCAGTGCAAAAAATGCTACAAAGCATCTTATGCTGGCGAAACAGGACAGAAATTACAAACAAGAATGAATTTGCAGAGACACACCATTAAAGAGCATTAGTAAGATGATTTCTGTACACCTGTGGGGCATTATTTTTAACAGCCAGACCACACTATGGAAGACATGAATGTTGCAGTTGTTAAAGGGAACTTAGATAAAACATTTGAACTAAGAATGCTAATTCTATTCTACACAAAAGTAAATGGACTAAATGAGGATATTGGTTTTAAACCACTATCCAACAGTTTTAAGACCACCTCTGTTCCTATTAATTCCCCTCCCAGTCTATAGACCTCACCTTTTCTTATCTCACAGACTACTGTATCTCACTAATTTCATTTACCATTGCTGTGTACGTGTTTTTTTTTGTTCTTTTTTTTTTTTTTTTTGCTCAGGTATTGTTTTACTTAACATTCTGCTAACATTTTGTGTATTAGTATTACTTGGATCTTGAAGAAGAGGGTACATCCTGAAAGCTTGTACTGAAAATTTGGATGTTAGTGTAAATACAAAAGTATTATCTCATAGACAGTATTCAAATGTTTTTGAATTTCTTCTGAAAATTATAGCTGTCTCACTCCAATACTATTCCAAGCAATGGCAGCCATCATGTTTGTATCATGACAAGTTTCCTTTAAGCATGTATATTTGTTTTGTAGAACTGCTATTGAATTAATTTTCACAGATCTAAAAAACTACCCTTTCAAGCCAAAAAACAAACAGATTAAAAAATATATGGTAAGAATCACTGAAAATTACATTGACTAATGATTTATTTACCACAGTTTATTATATTAGCATGGTTTAATTATATTTCTGAGCTACATTATTGATAACCAGAAAAAATGTCCACAGTACATATTTCAGATTACCACAGCAGTCCCTTAATTAATTTCATTTGAAGCGGTCAGATCATTGGCTTCACAGTTTATAGGAAATGCCCCTAATTGTTTGAAGGAACAAAACAAACACTCTTTCTATATTATGAGCGCACAAACTCGGACACCCATATCATTTGTTTTAGAAATGCAATTAACATGATTTATTGGCACTTTTGTTTGCAGTTGCTGCTATGTGAAACCCTAAGCATGTGTTTCAGCTCTATGGAATAATGCTTAGACGTTCAAATATTCTGAGTACGATTGTGTTATCTCATTAATTTTACAAAGCTTTGTCAGTCGGTGAATCATGAATGTAGCTGAACTGTACAAACACAGCAAATTTCCATTCCAAAATGCTTACTATTTTCTACAGTTTATAAGGCATTAAACAATAGAATTCAGTTTGGGGAAAATGTTGTTTTATCAGCCAGAAATACATGCAAGCTTAGAAGTGTTATTCCCTTTTTTATTGCAAATGCGTCTTGTTAAATAACTTAATAAAAAATAAAACTTTCAGATCAGCTGCCCATAAATTGCAGAAAGCTAGTGATTGTTTCCTCTCAAATTTTAAAGATTCATAATCTCTTTTATACAACATATCATATTTTATGTAATGTACATATAGAATGCTCTCAACAGTGAACATAGGGCAACATTAGCTAGGTTGAGGCTGACCCCGAAAGCTATTAAACTTAGCCTGCAGGAAGGTAAGTGGCAAGTCAGTTGTAAGGATTAAAGAGAATATTTTTTTATTTACGCGTTTGAGTCATTCTGAAGGCTTCCTTTCACCAGGGTTATGAAAATTACATAGACTGTATAATAATTACCTAATCTGTATAGTACACATTGAGTTGACATACATTTCTTAAACCAATCATCTTACTACATTGTAATTACTAGGAATTTCAGAATTACCTGCAGTTTTTTCTTTACTGGTTTTCTTTTAGAGACACTGTATTTGTGAACAAGGGTGATGCTTCTGCACATAGATTAGATCCATCAGGTTCCATCACTGTCTCTAACTTATGACCTCTTGCTTACTTGTAGCTTGTGTTGTTAGCAGGGTTTTAGTTCCTGGCTGCTTAAGATTGTAATGTCCCCATCCCATCCCTTCCTTAAATCTGTTCAAACTGACACACTCACGGGTTTCTTTAGGATAAAAGGAATATCATATGATAGAACATTAAGCTTTACTTCATTATCAACTATATGTCACCTCAGATGCATCCATTCTTCACTATAAAGATTTCATCACATAACACAAATAAACCCAGGGGAATACCTGCCACTCACATCTACCCTCTGGTCTCCTTCAGTTGTAAATGCAGCACCCAAATTGATATACTCAATGTCAGTCCAAGAGTTCCCGGATTTCAAATACTTCATTCCTGTCTTTTAAAGACTAAAAAAATAATGAAAAATCCAGGTCAACCCATGAAGTTATCAGCTCTGTTTACTCTTTTTTTTACTGCAGTAGCATGCAATGTTTCAATTTACTCAACTCAATTTAAAGATTATTTCTCTTTGGTTAGAACGGCACTTTGCACATCACCTTTACCCTTTGTGCTGCTTTTCTGAATAAGCCCATATGACTAATCTTTACAAATCATATAATTTATTTATTTTAACACATGCTCTTTCCTGTGGAGTTGAAGTTAGTTTGTTAGTCAGTTAGATTTTCTGACTTATCAGAAAAAATGTTCAGTCTACAGTTCAGACTGCTACACCTAGGAGTTCATTAAATATAAAGCATGTCTTATATTCTTTATCACCTAATTTACTGCTCAAGTTAAGCTGCACAGTGCTAGGAAAAATTATAAAAAATATTAATCTGCAATTTATATTGAGCTACAGCTATTTTCTGTAAGATGATCAAAACTGTGAAACACATTGCATGTTTACCTAAGGGCTTATTCCAGATCTTGTCCTTTTTTTCGTGCATATATAGAAATTTCAGCATTGGTTGATATATTGTTTAAACACAGCCTGTAGTGTTTCATACCTTCAGTCATGCTGAATTGACACTAGCTTTAGTCAAGGCCTCCTTCTTCAAGTATAAGCTGAAATTGGTGGGGTAAAACTCTGAAATCTTGATATAAATCATCTGTGATGAAAAATTTGATTTGTGGAGGTACTGTAATTTATATTTATTGAATTACCTGCTTGAGAAAGGAAGCCATTTCTTGGAGGCCATAGAAATATTATCATATTTATAACTTTGAGTGGCAAGTAACTGTAACATATGGTGTATTATGGAATGTCAAATTTCAGATGACCTCATTTTTCTTGATATTTCGTAATAACCACTCTTAGTTTAATATGCCTTCAGATCTCTTCACATATTGAACCGATTGTAATTTCTTCTTTTCTATGCTCTCTCTCCTATTCTGAGATGTTTCCCCATTTATACCATTGGGAGGAAATTGGAATCCCATTCCTGTTGATGTATTTTACAAAGATGAAAGTAAACTGTTTCATTCACTGTCCCCAAATGAGACACAAGTTACTTTCACATGCTGTTTTAACATTGTCAGAGAGTTCACGATTGCCCCAGGCTCATATATCAAGTTTAATTTTTATATATTATACCACATAAAGCTATTCTGCTCTCATTTTTTATCTTTCCATCTTCTTTTATTTTTCAAGATTTGAATAAAAGATAAATTATATAATCTGAAAAGGAGGCAGCATGTCAGGGAAATGTGGCAATTCTAAAATATTATCACAATTTATAGGTATAAATTTAGAATTATGCATTTTTATTGTCCTCAAAAATCTTAAGAAAAGCCTAGCTCTTTGCAAATTATTCATTTTATGAACCTGTGGCACACATTTAATTAAAGATTCTTTGACCTATTAATAAGTGTAAGTAAGCTATACTGAGCTGTATTTACTACAATGGCAGTTGCCAGTAGCTAGGGCATCAGGTTAGAGGACAGCATCAATCCATAAATCAAAATTAAATCTGCTGTTGATTTTGAAGCTATCACCATAATGTGCACAGCATACTTGCATGTCATGACACACTTGATATACGTAAAGTGGAATGATAGGCTTCCTGTTAAATCACTGCTTAGTAATCATTATCAACAATAGCATAACATCAGCGTAGTTAACATTTTTAAAATATGCATTTCAATACCTTTTTTAGGTAAAAACCCAGCTGTCACATTAATTGAAGCCTTCAGGGGTTTACTTGTTCATTGCATCTGCTGGGCATGTCCCCTGCAGCCTTAGGATCATCATAAGTAAATGCGAAATAGCTAGACTAGGCTAATCTAGTCTAGGAAGAAAGAAGGCGCTGCATGGTGCACATGGTCAGCAGGGATGGGGCAGTGTTAGGCAGGACTAAGTCAGGGCTCTGTGAGACAGGGTGGTGCTACTCAGAGCTATGCTGGATTTCTTACACAGAGACTGACAATTGTTTATGGAAGTGCCTGTGAGCTGCCAAATTCAGCTCAACAGGCAGACTATTTTCGGTAGAGAACAAGATACTGATGATTGTCTAGCTTAGACTATTGTTTCTGATCTAGAATCTAGTCGCAAAATGCATAATATCAAAGTTTAAGTTATGTGACATATCAATAATGGTCAAATTTTAATTTTTAGGTGGAATTACACTTAAATCTCTAGTGTGCTCACCTCCAGTGATATGAGGTCCACACCTTCTATCCATAATGGCTGCCATCTTCTACAGAACATGTTTGGCAGCTTCTCTTTTCAGCCATTGGGTGGAAACTTGATGGTGTAACATCTCCACTCCTGCTATAACTTCAGCATCTTAGCATCTGGGTCCATTCATGGCAACATAAGGATGCCAGATATGTGCACTGTAAGAAGTATATACTAAGAAAACATTTTATTATAGAAAGTTAAGGTTTCATTAATAGGATATAACTATAATAATTGTTAACAGGATAGAAAGGTAGCAATAATCCCCTGAGCAGAGACATAGATAGCAATTAAAATTTGACAGAGGTTCTAACCCTTCTTTTATTTAAAGGATAAGTTCACCTTTTTGCGGGTAAAAAAAATGTGCATTTATTATTTTTTGTTTCTTGAGCTTCTAAAGCATTGCACCAGCGATCATCAGATTGCTGGTGCCATGCAGGTCTTCTGCAGATCTGTCAGTGTATCTGTGTGCTTGTACATCCCGTATGAGTAGATAGACACTTACTGACAGGAAGACTCAATGAACTACCGCAGCGCTCCACAGCACCATAGTAGTTCATTGAGAACTACAAGCCAGAATACTATGGAATGAGCCCCGCGCGGATGCTTTTTTACAAATTGTGACAGCTAGCGGGGGGGTTGAAGATGCCCCTCTTGCTGTCACAACAAGGACCGGGGAGGAGTGTGGGCTGGTCCATTCATAACATGTTACACCCTGAATATGGGTGTAACATGTCACATGTTATGAAAGGTGAACTTATCTTTTAAAATCTTGTCTTGCCTGAATGTGTTTTTATATACTGTATCCACTGATTGTAAGCAATAAAAAAACTAATTATGTTTTTCTTTTAATTTTAGAATTCGGATTTTAGAGTTGCAAGATGAAAGCTCCTATTCCACATTTGATCTTGTTTTATGCTACCCTGACACAGAGCTTGAAGGTTGTTACAAAGAGAGGTTCTGGTAAGTGCATTGGTTCTACTATTTGGTTGCTGGTGGCTTGCTTTTTAGTGGAAGTGAAAGTTCAGAGGATCGTCTGCTTTGTGACTTGGCGTGTAGGCATTTTCTTGGTTGTGCGGAGTGGTTTTATTTTATTTATTATTACTTTGCAGAACTTCAACTATTGTACCAGTGTGTTTTTTATAATTAAAGCCCAAGTCCGGCCATTTTTTTTTTCAGTTTTGAATTGAATCAGGAGGGCTTAGAATGTATGTAAAGTTTTAATTGCTGTATGTGTCTCCAATTGGTAGATTCCTCTTACTTCTTATTCTGTAAGGCACCTATCAACTGTATAGGAGTTGAGGAAAATTCTACTTAATGAGAGAGACAGAAATAAAACAGGTCATGTACAGTGAAGGCTCCACAATTCAGCTATTTAAATCCAGGAAAATCAAATGAGCATTGGGTCTTCAAATGTATCCACCGTGTTTTGGGGGTCAGGATTTATGGTATAATTATGAAAGTATAGTTCGGATTTTCATGGTAAATATAACAAATATTGCATTGTGCGCAGATATACTCCATAGAAGCAGGTTTTGGCAGTAGTACTATAAAATGGTACACTCTCTGACTCCTGAAAATCATTTGCTTCATATACAGGACCAAACAGTTTATATGGAGTAAAGCTTTAAACTTTGCTTTGTATTTCAGGTGTAGTGCCCCATTCCTAGTTTTATAAGTAATATCCTAACAGACGTTCTAAACCTTCTCAATGCCACTAGAAAATGTGTTTTTAAAGATATCTGTAAAGATATCTGTACCTAATCTATCTGAAACCCATCAAATGGCCAGAAAGTAAAGAAAAATCTCTCAAATGGGGACTCCAAAGAATTAAAAAGTAGACAGGGGTGCTAACCCTTCCCCACTCTATCCAAACTAAAAAAAAAGTTTGACTGGAATTGGGCTGATTATGTTATACTAAGAGCCACAGTCTAGAAGTTGTATTTGATAAACATATTATTTAACCATTCTATATGCAATTTAATTTTCATTTGAAGTAGCTTTATGTGTAAGAGAAAATGGATTTTTGTATTTATTTAGGCAGTGCAGATAATATTTTACAAGCTAAGTGGTTGCCTATTTACTATTTCATTGCTTTATAACAAGTCTAAATCATCATTTATGGTTTAAGTATTTAAATCATTCTACTTTAGAGAGTGGCCAAACAGCAAATTCTTTTCTTCAGAGTTTTAATGTATAATGGTACTAATATTTTTCACTCTCTGCTCTTCACTGTCAGAACTATCTATTGTATTCAGTATAAGAGCTCAACAATGCTTTGGTAGCACTTAGGCTGGATTCCTACTCATGCGCAATATGTATCTTGGTGCACTGTGGTACAGTTAGTTCTGAATGGCACTCTATTGCACCTGTGTTGCAGCAAACAAACTATGCATGGTAATGCACTACCATGTGTTATGGTGTGCTGTCTTTCCAAAAAATTGTGCATGTCAATTTTCTGTTCTTTCTGGTGCATTGATAGTTCATTAATTTGAATAGACTGCTTTAATGCAACCTGTGTCAATGGACATGTGTTAATACCATTGACCAGATGGGACGAGTGAATTCAGTCTTAGAGATATTACTTTACAAAGTGAAGTTCTTGGACCTTCATGGACCTTTTTACAATAGATTACTCTGGAAGTTAGTGTCATTGTTTAATGACCTACAGTGGAAGGTCTTACAGAAGGCTCAACAAGGACACTTCAGTTTTCCAGACTGGGAATGCAAACTTTTGCTGAAGCTAACAATATGTTTTTAAAACCTAGTTCACACAGATGGACACATAATGAGGAATAAAAGGCTGCCACAACACCATATTTTGTGCTGTGGTGTTCTAAAAGGAGTAACTTCAACGGATAGCACCACTAATCACATTAAAGCTAAATATAACGGGTAGAAATCTCACTTAACCTTTTAAGTTTAGGGGATAAAAATGTAAAATAATGTAAAATGCTTTCACTTGCCAAAAAATTGGTTATCATATCTTCAAGACCTCATACAGTTTTTCCTTTGTAGCAATGTCCTGCTGAAATCTTTACCATGTTCTTCACTGCACCTAGATTTTCAGGGAAAAGGGGGAATTCAGAAAATAATCTTTTGTGACATGTTACTCTTCATGGTCTTGTATACTGCAAGACATTTTCCAACCAGCTGCATGTACTGTAGTTTGGTGCTCTTCAATTGACTCGGCGTTCTTGAATGTTTTCCAGGTGATTTTCTCTGGTCCCATTTACAGACCTTTGAACCGCTCATCCATAATGATATATCAGATATTCCAGTTGTAATTGGTGTACTGGATATGCTTAAATGACAGTTCCATTTTTCTGAGTGTTTCTTTCATGTGTAGCAGCCAATGGGTATTGCAAAATGTAAATAGCGACTCACAAAAACACAAGATTTCTATATAACTGTACATGATAGGTTAATTTATATTTTATCTTTATGATTAACAGCCAAAAATCTATAAGGTACACCAAAACGTGTACAATGATCAATGTTTTTGCTGTCTAGTGTTATTAAAACAAACTTTTTTTTATTTGCAGTGAGCATCTAACACAAACAATTCAATGGTTATTCATTGTTTAAATAAAATTTCAAAGTTGTGCAACTGCACAAAAGCTGTACTTCTCTTATCTTAAATTTCACATTTTCTATACCAGAATGTCATAATTCAGTAGATTGGTTTCTATGGTCTTTAGAGCAGATGTCTGGAATATCATATTTTGGGATGTAGCTATTTTTTTCATTGACAGCTGATAAATGTATGTGAGTTCAGAAATTTAAAAAAGAGGTAGGATGTGGATTTTATTGTATTTCTTTTCAAAATAATTGAAGAAACAGTATGAACACTTTTTATGTTTTCATGAACAGTTGACTAAACAATCTGTCACGAGCAATTACCCCATGTTATATATTTAACAAAATACAGTATCTGGGATTTGTAGAAACTGCCCAGTACCTGTGCCATTTCATTTAGTTTACTACCACT